>NW_023416321.1:12614676-13300284 GCF_014108235.1 Myotis myotis | reverse complement strand
ATTTGCTGTTATATGCATGATATACTTTGTATATGCTTCTTTGTTTATATGTGTCAGTGTTTCCCCCTGAATAGATGCCTAAACATGGAAATACAAAGGATATGTTTACTGTAGAGTTGGAAGATATTGCCAAATTGTCCTCCCAAAAGGCTGCACCCATTTACACTTGCTCCCATTTACACTGGGCCCATCATATTCATTTTTAAGCCTATAGTTCAGTGGTTCACTCATATTGTTGTGTAGCCATCACCACCACCCATCCCCATAACTCTTTTCATCTTGTAAATCTGAAACCCTATACCTATTAAACAATAACTCCCCATTCTCTCCTCCCCACAAGCTCCTGGCAACCACCTTTATACTTTCTGTCTCTATGATTTGACTCCTCTACATATTTCATGTAAGTGGAACCACACAATACTTGTCTTTTTGAGATTGGCTTATTTCACTTAACATGATGTCCTTAAGGTTCACCCACGTTGTGGCATACTGGAGAATGTCTTTTTGTTTTTAAAACCTTTTTAATTTTAGTTTATATTCTTGCTGTAATATTATGTTTTTTTATTTATTATGTTTTTTTAAATTTTATTGATTAAGTTATTACATATGTGTTCTTATCCCCACATTACCCCCCCCCCCCCAAAAAACAGAAGCAGAGACAGAGAAGCATCAATCAGACCAACAAACCTCAGAGGAAAGGTAGGGGAGGGTGGGGTAAGGGGGAGAGATGAACCAAAGGACTTAAATGCAAGCATATAGGCCTAACCAATGGACATAGATAACAGGTGGGTGAGGGCATGAGTGAGGGGTATGGTGACAGCTGGGTTCTGAAAATATCAGCAGAAACAGTTTGTAAAGTATATGATTGTCCAAGCACCATGCCGTACACTTGAACCCAATGTACAATAATACTGAAAGTAAAGTGTAATTGTAAAATCCTATACTAATAAAAGACAAACATGCAAATTGACCATACTTTTGCTACACCTTTTGCCATGCCCACCAGCCAAATCAGAGTGACTATATGCAAATTAACCCAACCAAGATGGCAGCCAGCAGCCACAGAGCTGGAGTGAGCAGGAGGCTTGCTTGCTCCAGTGATAGAGGAAGCCAGCCTGCCGACAGCTCTGAGCTCCACTGAAAAGCAACAAAATTTCAATTATAGAAGGTAAATAAACCCCAGATACCTGCTTTCAGCCAGCTGTGGCCACTGAGCTGGAGAGAGCAGGAGTGGGTTGCCCCTGGAAATGGAGGAAGCCAAGCTTTCTGCAAGCCTCCGCTAAAGGCAACAAAGTTTCAATTATAGAAGGTAAATAAATCCCAGAATAAAAAAAGAAAAGAAAAAAAGGAGAGGCTGGGAGCTTATGTCGCCAGGGTGCTTGGCCAGCCTGAAAACAGCCCTCAGCCCCTCATCCAGACTGGCCAGGCACCCCAGTGGAGACCCCCAACCCTAAAGAGGGTGTGGCCAACCTGAAAACAGCCATTAGCCCCTCACCCAGGCTGGCCAAACTTCATGGGGTGAGGGTCCCCACTGGGGTAGACATCCTCTGAGGGGTCAAACACTGCAAGAGGGCATAGGCCAGGCTGAGGAGACGCCTGAGTGCACAAATTTTTGTGCACCGGGCCTCTAGTTAAAAAATAAGTAAATTGAAATTAAAAAAAAGACTTACCTATTTGAATCATGGGGGAGCAGACGTGACCACAGCCCTCCCTGATGCACTGTTCTCCTTGCCCACAGTCCCTGCCTGCTCTGCCTTGGTGCTCGCAGATACCTGAGGAGAGGAAAGACTAGTTAAAAGCTTTTAAGTCTTACACTTGAAGAATAAAATTTTAAATGCCTTCACAGTATCATCCCAAAACCCATCAATTACCTAAGTATAACTCTAACAATTTATATTCAGAAAACTACATAGTATTACTAAGAAAAAATTTGAAAAGATCTTAATAAAGGGAGTCATATACTGACTTCATGGATTAGAAGATTCACAATCATGAACATATGAGTTTTCCTGATATTGAATGTAATTTCAATGAAAACCTTAGAAGGATTTTTAAATGAAAATTCAAAAACTAATACTAAAACTTATATGAAAGTCCTAAAAATCAAGAATAATCAAGACAATTTTTCCTGTTTTTTTTTTCAGTTACAGTTGACATACAATATTATATTAGTTTCAGATGTACAACATCGTGATTAAACATTTATATAACTTATAAAGTGTTCACCCTGAGTCGAGACAATCTAGAACAATGTTGTTGGGGTTGGGGGGCTGGTAAGGAGTGGAAGAAAAAGATGAAATTAGCTAATGTTATTATGACAATTACTCATAGTAGTTCACTTATAGATAATCATCCACAAAAAAAGAAGGGAGCAAAGGTAATACTTAAAGGTGTTACTATAAGAGAACTATTACAACAAAAATATAAACCTTTCTAAATACAAAACATATAGCAAGAGAGAGAGAAAGGGAGAGATTACACCACTAAAATAGGTTACACAGTGAAAGATCATCTAGGTAATAAAGAGGAAATAAAACCATAACAGTAAAAAGGTATAAATCACCCAATTAAAAGGAATTCTTATCTTTTATAGATACATACAGAAATAATCTATAATAATATAAGCATAATATGCTAATTAGACCGGATAATCCTTCCCGGCGACCTTCTGGACAACCTTCCGCACAAAGCCGAGGCTGCGAGGGAAGTCTGGGTTCCAGGTGTCAGAGGGAAGCCAGTGCCGGCAGCTGGGAGAAGGAAGGCTTACTCTTGCACGAATTTTGTGCATCAGGCCTCTAGTATCTAATAAAATAATGTCCGGATTGTCTTCAAAATAGCATGAGATGAGGAGAAATGAATGGGATTATCAAAGAAAAATGATTACACATTGACAGTGGTTGAAGCTGGGTGATGGGTATATGGTATATCATTATACTATTCTGTCTGCTTTGTATGTGTTTACATTTTCCTACAATAAAAAGTTTAAAACTAAAATATTTATCCTTACAAACAAAGCTCTATTAATTAATCTTGGATTAAAATAGAACATGTCAAATATCTCCCAGGTCCTGTAAGGACTGTGCCCCAGAGTGTATAACTCAGTGAGAAAGTCCTCGTGAAATAAAATAGTACATTTCCCAACTCCATAGCCAACATTCCCATTCTGATCTACTCACAGATTCCACACAGCCTGTCAAAACTGTTTGTGCTCCACCTATGCCTCACACACTGAGATTTGGTTAAATGATTATTTGGAGAAAGAAGGTGGAAATAGGCTTTCCGTGTAAACTGGGTTGGGAGAGCTGTTAAGTGCAATAGTGGACTGGTTTTTATTGGTTTATTGGTTCTATGGGTATCATTTTTTGTTTTCTCAATCACTTTGCAAGGAGTGGATATGACTTCCAAGAGAATAAGGATTTTGGTTCATTCGGTCAAAAGGCCCTTATTGGACCTGTGACTTTTTCTCAAAGTCAAGGGATCATTTGGAATTAAGAAACAAACTTTGTCCTGATCAGTATGGCTCAGGGGTTGAGCATCAACCTAGGAACCAGGAGGACACAGTTCGATTCCTGGTCAGGGCACATGCCCAGGTTATGGGCTGGATCCCCAGTGGGAAGGTATGCAGGAGACAGCCAATAGATGGATGTTTCTCTCTCATTGTTTCCATCTCTCTCTCTCCCTTTCCATTCCTCTCAAAAATCAATTAGAATATATTTTTTAAAAGGAAACAAGCTTTGAAAGGCATTGCCTCCAGGGATACCTTCCTACACCATCTGTTCACAGACTTCCAGAAGAGCAAAACCAGAGCAAGGGGAGCAGCCCAAGGAAGCAGACCTGATGCATGTGCTACGCCTTGAGTGTGCTCTGGAGCTTGGCATTGCAAGAAGGTAAATAAATAATCACAGAAAAAAGAGCACTTGGAAAAGTCTTTCTGAATTTCGGCTTTTACATGACTTCCTTGTCTAAAGTATGCATGCACAGATGGTGAGGGAAAAGACTCAGAAGCTACCTGGCCAGGCTGGAGGAAGTCTCAGATTTCTGTGACCCAACTACACACATAGGTACATTGCTGCTGTGTTAGGGAAGTGGGGCCAACTGTACTTCATGCCATAGAATTAGGGAATGATGGGTGGTCAGGAAGCCACACATACGCTGTACATGGGAGAGGCAACCAGCCAAGAGGTGATGAAGAGCTTTGGCTGACTGAAAAATGCCTAAAAAATATAAACACATAATCTTCATTTTTTTAAAAAAAATATGAGTGGGCAGGGGAATCCAAAAGGGTCCTGGAAAACGTTCCTTTAAAGCTTATAAAGCCAGTTGCAGATGACGGTGTGGAAAGAGAAAAGACCCAGTCAGTGCTCTTTTGCTCCACCTTCCCTGTCCTGCTGTTAAATATGAAACATAGATAATCCATATTTGTTTTTCTATTGAGACTGTAACACCTGACCAGGAGAGCCTGCCAGTGAACATCTTCCCTCTTTGGGAGAGAAGGTCAGCATGGCACAGGGCAGGGAGCATTTACCTAAAAGCCAAACCGACATGGAGGAGAGGACTGGCTCCTCTACCCATTAAGAGAGTTGGGCTTGGCTGGTTTTGCTCAGTGGTTGAGCATCGACCTATGTGTCAGCTGGTCATGGTTCCATTCCGATAGGGGCAGTTGCCCAGGTTGTGGGCTCAGTCCCCAGTGGGGGGCATGTGGGAAGCAACCAATTGATGATTCTCTCTCATCATTGATGTTTCTCTCTCTTTCCCTCAACCCCCTTCTCTCTGAAACCTTTAATAAAAACAAATTATTTAAAAAAGAGTGTATAGGTGGGCAAGTCATTTAGCTACTTGGACCCTCTGTCTCTTCATCTATAAAATTTACAAAAAAATTTGCTACTGAGATGGTATTATAGAGTTATGGTGAGTGTAAAGTGAGATACTACATGTGAAAGTGCCTGTGCATGGTGAGTGTTAATTATCCTACCCTAACATGTGGCTCCAAACTCTGGGTGACCACAGAGTCTGACACGTATGCATGAATACAGAACCTGTATAGACTTCAGGACTAACCAAAGGGCAGAAACCTAAGTGGACGTTGTAGGATGCCATCCTCAAGTATCTTTGCAGAGGAAGGTCATACCGTGGCATTCAGAATGGCAGATAGTAGGTGAAATTGTTTGAGAACATGTTATGGGTGTGCTCATGAGCCCCCAGTAATGACCAAGAGAGACAGAAGCATGTTGGGATTTGGGGTGTGGATGACCAGCCAGTGAAAGAAGATATCAAAGCTAATATGCCCTCATTCCAATGCACAGGCTGCTGAGGCCACGGGTCGCCGGAGTTATAAGATGTGCTAGACGGCAGGGACAAGCAGGCTTGGCAGACCATGGCAGAGGCTACGTGGGGCAATCGAGGTGGAAAAGTGAACAGAGAGCGCTGGGAGATGGAGCTTGTAGGGTCAGCCCAGACCATCGCTTTTTTCAGGGCTTCTTTGGGAGACCCAGGCTTAACCTCTGCCTCAGGAAAACTCTGAATCAAAGACTCCACCCACAGAGCCTAATTCCCAACTTATCCTAACTCCTAATCACTTCCCAGCCAACACCACTAAAAGCCCCACATCCCAATGGCCAGGGTGGCTCTCATAGTATTAGGCATCCAGTCCTGCTACATGTCAGTGTATTGCCTTAGAATAGAGTATCTCCAAATTTGTTTCTGCTCCTACTCCTTCTGAGTCTTGCCCTAATAAAGGCTGCGACTATAGGCCTGTTATGTGCTACAAGGTCATTTTTTTTCTTGACCAAAATCATATTCCCAGAATGCTTGAGGAAATATTATCATGCCCTTTGCCCTGTTTAGATACATGGACATGGAAGGAGGAAAGAAACTAGCTGGCAGACCTTGCCTCTGATCCATCCTGAGTGCCTCGTATTCATGGGCTCAGTACAGGGCACACAGTCCGTTCTGTTCATCCACAGAGGGTCCACTAGAAAGAATGTCTAAATGGGAAGAATGACACAGTCTCAATAATGCAACGGGTAAGATTTATTTTGGACACAAACTCCTCAGAATCGGCCACACCACCACTTTAGATCTTCATCTTTTGGTACTGCATGTCAAGAGATAGACACTTGCCAGGAAAGGTGTGTGGAAAATGTTACGCCAAGCACTGGATCCATGCATTCATGAGCAATCTTCTGGGGCTGGTCTCCAGGCAGGCTTACACCCCCCATTCTTCCTCCACATGGTCATCAACATGGTCATCAACACCACCCTTTTAAAATACAAATTTGATCATGACAATTCCTTTGCTCAGAAACCTCCAGCAGTCTATCAAACTCTTTGGCAAGGCAGCTCATTCCTTTCTGGACCCTGGCTTGGATGATCCTCTACTGAGATGTTGCAAATTCTACTGACCACATTCTCAATCACTTTCCCAACTCCAGCATAGGACCCACATTTCCCCATCATCTGTACTGCCCTTCCTTACTGTGGCAAACTTTATGCCTCCTTTAAGCTCTTCCTTAAATGTTCTCTACTCTCTGACAACCTTCCCAACCTCTACTGATCCACCCACCCAGGCAAAACCAATAACTATTACCTCCACAGACCTTAGTAGAAATTTGTGCAAAGCTGTGGTCACCCTGGGTTGTAATTATTTACATAGTTCTGTCTCCATGAACTAGCTGTGTTTACCTTTTCATCTCAACTTCAGCACAATGCCTGACTGACAGAGGAGATACTCCATAATTGGGGTTCTCTTTCCTTTCCCTCTGCCTCCCAGGATTACCCATTTTCTAGGAAGAGTGAAGCCCCCTTGGTGGGGAAGGGAAGGGGGGTGACAAACCCTGGGTCAATAATGACCTGTGAATCTAGGATCATGGTTACTTGTCTCAACTGAGAGCCCATCGGGGACAGAGACTGGGATAGGGCTTCTCTTTGATGAGAGGGTCTTAGATAGTGCAGCCAGGGGTCCTTCTCCCTTTCACTTCCAGCCTCTTTCTCTTGGAGTTACCCAGACTTCTGAGTGCAGTGGATATGTGAACATCCATCAGCCCCAGGAAAGTCCACTGGGGAGTAGTTAACACCCTTGTCAGCTCTTGACCGATTTATACTCACCACATGGATAGCAGGTTTGCATTGACGGCCACATCCGGTGCTGCAGCATTTCATTCCCCTGGGACATGAGTCATCTCCTCTGCAGCTTATAACACAAACACCAACGGTTCCCTTGGGCACCTTAGGGCAGACTCCAGGTCTGTTTCCCCCTGAAACATACAATGGTGTTTGTGGAGTTTGGAATAGTCACTAACCAGGTATAAAAACTGCTGTTAGAGGTTAACGGGCTCACTGCTGGCAGGACTCCCACCTCTTTCATTTCTTCCTTTTACTCCTGGACCCATCCCTCAGCCTTGGCAGCTTCACCCTCATACTGAAGCCCCCAATGTCACAGTCAGGCCCTTAGGAGAATGTTCTCCCAGCTGCATAGGCTGCCCAGTCCCAGCAGGCAAGAAACCTGCCCTGTCATAAGCCTCTTCTTTCCACCTTAGAAGAAGATATTAGAAACAGCTCTGATCCCAGAGATCCATCTTCCACCTCACACGTACCCCATATTCATCCCGGAGCTACTCCGTGTTGGAGCCCTACATCCAAGGCACATGTAGAGAGAGCCCCAACTATTAATAAGGCCCAACCTGATCTGATACGAAGAATGGGGCCCTGGCTGGTGTGGCTCAGTTTGTTGGAGCATCGCCCATATACTGAAAGTTTCGCAGTTTCAATCCCCATTTGGGGCATGTATGGTGGGCAACAAATTGATGTTCTCTCTCACTTTGATCTCTCTCTCTCTCTCTCTCTCTCTCTCTCTCTCTCTCTCTCTCTCTCTCTAAAATATCAATAAGCATATCTTCGGGTGAGAATTAAAAAATAGAAGAATGTGAAACGCAGGGTGATCACTCCTGAAGGTTAAAGAAAGTGGGTCTGATCAATGCCAAATCTCGACTCTGCAGCCTGTCCCTGTGCCACACCATCCCAGGTAAGAAGCTGAGCTTTGAGCCTCCTCTACTCTCAGGTAGGACCCCCTCAGCACCCTTACCTCCATGAGAATGTCTCTGAGCGAAGGCCATCTCCATCCCCAAGATGACAAAAGCCACTAAAACAAAGACTGTGCCTGTCTTCATGTTGGCCTTTGATGTGAATGCACACACTGAACCCAGCCCCAATTTATACCCTCAGTGACACCAGAGAGGAGTGTGAGGTGGGTCAGTAGAACAGGAAATGTACAGCATGATCTAGTTAGTTTGTTCTATTTCATAACTGGTTTCTCTATAATTATGTTGTGTTTTCTTGTAGATGCAAATCCAAACAGGAGAGTTCAGGCATTGCTACATCAAAATTTGGCAGTTTCTCTGGTGTCATTAGAAAAAGTGGCCAAAGAAATAAATTTTCTGTGTATGATTTAAAATTTCAGAGTAGGAGCATAAACTTTGAAGCTATGTGTTATTCCACCTGGTGCCTCCTGGAGATCCCGTTCCAGGATTCAGTGTGCTTCCAGGAGAGATGGTGAACGGGTTGTGCTTTGGAGACATCCCAGGGCTGCGATCCCCGTAGGAGTTGATAGAGGACCTCCCCTTCATCACAGGGTAGGTAGTGAGGTCGCTCATCTGAGGAGATGGATGTTCAAAGACCACAAGCTGGCAGGGCCCTTGGAGATGGAGAGACAGGGTCCACCCCTGATGGCTGGTTGTCTCTGAGCCCACCCTGCTCCATACTGAGAGGTCCCTAGAGAGAGGCCTGTGTGGGTGAGCTACAATGAGCTGAACTACAGGAAAAGACTGTTACAGAATTTCAGAGAAGGGGATATAGAGGTAAAACTCCAATGACTATAGGAATGAAGAGAAGCCTGCTTTGGCCTTGGGGGTCAGATCTGGGACAAGTACCTCATGAGCACCTGTGGGGAGGCCAGGATGAGGTACTCTGAGATCACAGGAACACTAAGTGAGCCAAGACAGGAGGACTCAGACCGGCCATCCCAGGTAGTTAGCTCACACCCAGCATTTCAGACTCTTTGGATGCTCAAAGGGTACAGCACCCAGGACCCCTCCATCTGAAGGAGGGACCAGGTTATCTGAAAAAGACATACAGCTCAGTACAGGGTGAGATCAATTGCCCAAGGCAGCACAGAGTACAACAAAGAACAAGCCCCAATGCAAACCCGAGATGTGTGGCCAGATGCCAGACTGCTAGTAGCATGGCCTTGGTGAGTGTGTGGGGCCAAGGTGCACAGCCCCAAAGAACTTGCAGGAGAGCCCTACAGAGCACTCTTGGTAAGGGGAGGACTCCCTAATCCCTCCCTAAAAGTGACTTAGACACAACTACTATCACTTAATTAACATAATATTTTTTAAAATTTTTCTCATGTGTTAGGTATGTATTTTTCTAAGTTTTTACCTATACTTTACATACACACACATATATATAACCAAATATGTATCTTTGCTGCAGAAATGAAGTTATATTTTACAGTATTGTTTTGCTTTATTTACTTAGCATTATCTTTTTTCAATATATTTTTTATTGATTGAGGAAGGAAGAGGGAGAGATAGATACATCAATGATGAGGGAGAATCATGGATCAGCTGCCTCCTGCATGCCCCCTAATAGGGATTGAGACTGAAACCTGGGCCTGTGCCCTGACCAGAAATCAAACCGTGACCTCCTGGTTCAGAGGTCGATGATCAACCATTGAGCAACACTGGCTGTGCTTAACATTATGTCTTGAAGAGATTTCCATGTTAGTATACCCCCCCTTTTAAAACAACTGCTATCTAATATTCTATTATATAAGTGATTCATAATTTATTTAAACATATTTCAATTGCTGAACATTTAGGAGATTTCGGTTTCATTAGCAATTTGCTGCTATATGCATGATATACTTTGTATATGCTTCTTTGTTTATATGTGTCAATATTTCCCCCTGAACAGATGCCTAAAGATGGAAATACAAAGGATATGTTTACTGTAGAGTTGGAAGATATTGCCAAATTGTCCTCCAAAAAGGCTGCACCCATTTACACTTCCTCCTGCAGTGAAGGAAGCACCGATTTCCCACATAATGACCTGATGAATTTGCATTCTTGCTTTCCCAAGTTAAAATTTTAATGCAATATTTCAAGGTGTATATTCCCATATTCCCCTTGGGATGTAACCCAGTTGGGAAGGCAAGGCAAAGAGCTCTCAAGACAGTTATGAAAAATATTTAATTAGTGGAAATTACATATGAAAATATAGTCTGGTATGTGCTACTCTAGCACACAGAGTTCCAAGGATGAAGCAAGGATGATTATGGCCTCTCCTGGTTTTGCTGATTCTGCAGTTTAAGAATGGGAGCTGCAAGGCTGCCAAGGACGCCTCCCTTCAACAACAACGATACTGGGCTCCATTAAGCCTGCGGTTACACATCAGGACCTGTGCCTGTATCACACCTGTCACCTCACCAAAGCCTCCTAAGCTGTGGGGTCGCTTCCATTGGCAACCACAGGTCACAGATGAAGGGACTGAGACTGGAAGGAAGCCCATGTTTTGCAAACACTTCGGCCCCATCTCAGACCCACCAATGGGGAACTGCCAATGGGGAAGTTCAGAAAAGCTCCACAAATGTTTTCATGTACATGGAAGTGAGGAGCACTTCACCTACCTGATAAAACCTTTATTTCTGTGAAGAGCTAAACAAAATGTCTCCATAAATAGTTGATTTCTAGTGACAGTCACAAAATTGGAAATCTGGCAAGTTCTCATGACATATTACCACTTGATAATATCCAGGTGTCTGAGGCAACCATCAGACATATATAAAAAATTAACTGAGGAACAATATAGAGGTTCCTCAAAAAAATTAAATATAGAATTACCACATAATCCAGCCATTCCACTTCTAGGTATATACCCCAAACAACTGGAAGCAGGATCTCAAAGAGCTGTTTGTACACTCATGTTTATAGCAGCATGATTCACACGCTAAACATGGAAACAACCCGAGTGTCCATGGCCAATAAATGGATAAGTGACATGTAGTATGTAAATATGAGGGAATATTATTTAGCCTTAAAAGGAAGGACATTCTCCAGTATGCCACCACATGGGTGAGCCTTAAGGACATCATGTCCAGTGAAACAAGCCAGTCACAAAAAGACAAGTATTGTGTGGTTCCACTTCTATGAAGTACTTAGAGTAGTCAGATCATAGAGACAGAAAGTATAAAGGTGGTTGCCAGGAGCTGGTGGGAGGAGAGAATGGGGAGTTATTGTATAATAGGTATAGAGTTTCACATTTGCAAGATGAAAAGAGTTATGGGGATGGGTGGTGGTGATGGCTACACAACAATATGAGTGGGTTTAATACCACTGAACTATAGGCTTAAAAATGAGTATGATGGGCCCAGGTTGCAGTCTTGATTGCCAGGTGGGGGTGTGCAGGAGGCAGCCAATCAATGATTCTCTCTCATCACTGAGGTTTTTATCTCCCTCTCCTCCCTTCCTCTCTCAAATCAAGAAAAATACATTTTTTAAAAGATAAATAAATCAAAATGGTTATGATGTTAAATTTTGTTATGTGTATTTTAATGCAATAAAAAACACATTAAGGGAAAAGTCTGAATCTAGTCATTGGAAATCCGTACATGTCCTCAGCCTACAAAACCTACCCTTTCTACATGTAGCCATTGAGCTCTTTTTCCCTTTTTTTTTTTTTTTTTTTTTTTTTCAGCCCAGCATGTGAGACCTGGGCTTAGGTTTTGGTATTTGGCTGCCAGGCCTGATGGGAGGAGATCAGACCCCAGGTTTCCTGCTCCCAACTCTTGGATAGAGGATGCTATAACCGCGAATGCACTTATTCTCGGATCCAGAGAGTCTGCTTGGAGAATGGGCTCATCTCCTGTGTGATTCAAGAACTTTTTTCACTTTTGGGGAGGAGAGGAACAGAGACTCTCAGCTACAGCTTTACACAAACACTGACTTCCTAAAGCGTCTGTTTCTCCTCCAGTGGAGTTTCCTTGTTTGAAAGGTGGAGTTTCTTACCCAAAGTCATCTGAGAGTCTGATCTTCTCTCTTCCAGTTTTTGTTTATTTCCTTCTTTGGGGCGACATGAATTAAATTCGCTTCACTTAGTGGGGGAAGACGGGAGTGGAGGAGTGCACCCTGAGACTCTTGCTCATCCCCCTTCCCATGAGGTCAGGCGCAGAGCAGCGCAGGCAATGACAATCAGTGGTTTTCTGAGCACTTATGCAATCTGAGGAGTGTCTTATTGTTTATGACATTTTAAAAGGGTCCTTATGAGCCAGTAGGAAATATGAATCTAAAGCCTTACAAATAGGCTGACTAAAGACTACAGGCCTTCCAGAGCGAACACACAAGGTCACCAAATGGCCCACAGCCAAGAAGTGGCAAAGCCTAAAGCCAACAGGATGTGTGCCTGTGCCCAGGCCTCAAGATCTCCACCTCCACAGATGCCAGTGCTTCTTACTGACCCAGGGAACTCAGGGAAAGTGCATATCTAGCACCAACACCTCACCTATTTCCTGGTTACCATTTAGTGAGCACTTGTTATGTGCAGGCACTGGGTTGGGTGCTTAACACAATCTCATTTAATCCTTAGAAAACACTGTGAGGCAGGAAATATCACCCCCATCCCCCTTTATTATCCCCATTTTTGAATGAGACACTGAGGTTGTGGGATTTAGCATAAAACCACAGATTTAGGAAAAGGAGGGGCCAGGGTTTCAATCGGGTCTTTGTGACTTTAAACCTCATTCTGGCCCAGCTGTGGCTCAGTGGTCTACCTATGAACCAGGAGGTCACAGTTCAACTCCCAGTCAGGGCATATGCCTGGGTTGTGGGGTTGATCTCCAGTGTGGTGCATGCAGAAGGCAGCGAATTGATTATTCTTTCTCATCATTGATCTCTCTCTCCTCTCTCTCTCTCTCTCTCTCTCTCTCTCTCTCTCTCTCTCTCTCTCTCTCTCTTTCTCCTTCCCTCTCTCCCTTCCTCCCTCCCTCCTCCTCCCTCCCTCCCTCCCTCTCTGAAATCAATAAAATATGTTAAAAAACAAAACCAAAAAACTCATTCTGCTGCCCAGTCTCTGTGGAGCTAGCAGCCATGTCCACCCATGAACCAGGGCAATGACGGCAGCCCCAGGAATAGCTGTCCCCGGTCAGAAGCCCCGTGGCCTCCTGTCTCAGTGCCTCAGGATGGTGCTCTGAGAGTCCTGCCTAGGGGAAAGGGAGCGGGTTTTGGAGTAAACCGCATTAGGATAGAGCTTACTTGCTCTCATTGGGCCTCTCAGAGAACAGAAAAAGATGGATCTGAGCAGGAAGAAGTGGTCCCAAGTGGGGAGGTTGGCCATGAGAATAAGTCCAAGGATAGCCAGCAGCTATCACACTAGGACACACTTTGTGGTCACTCAATGCAAAGATGCTGGGTGGGTTTTTTTCCTTATAGTTTGAATGGTCTGAAGGAAACTACAGA
This sequence comes from Myotis myotis, assembly GCF_014108235.1. Lineage (NCBI taxonomy): Eukaryota > Metazoa > Chordata > Mammalia > Chiroptera > Vespertilionidae > Myotis > Myotis myotis. The sequence continues at coordinate 13,286,776 of NW_023416321.1, read as the reverse complement.
ACAATGTGGATAATGTTCCCTTGCAATTACATCATTGAGGTGTGGGGAGCTGATGATATAGGGTTACGCCTCAGACTGACCTGTGGGCAAAGTCACAATTCCCAGCTTAGAGAGCACAGTCCTCTTAGCATATTAGGCTTGACCTTATAACACTCCCTAGATCTTATCTGGGAAGCTAATGGGCTGAGGAAGTGCAGGAAGTGTAACCATGGTCAAAACAAGTGAAACTCACAAGAACTGTGTAACTATGGTAACCACTACCTTGTTTACCTCTCACTATAAAATAAAGGCTCAGCTTGCCTTGGGATCTTTCTCTGTGACCTCAGCCAGGCACAGGAAGATCCACGGAGACTAAAGAGAGCTAGAGAGTTCTGAACGCTGTCTCCGTGTAAAACATTCTTCGCTGACTCCGTCCAAACCTTTGGGAACCCTGGACCCGCTGGGGCTGGCCCCCAGTATTGAGGGAGGCAGCATGGTGTGCTAGGAAGTGTTCCGGCTTTGAAGGTGAAGAGACCTGTCATTTATTAGCTGCCTGATGTGTGATGAACACATAATCTCTTTGACACCCAGTTTCTAAGTGCTTGCAAGACAAGTAATTATGTTTGCAAAAAGATGTTATGGAGATTAAGTGCAATACAGACAGTCCTTGGGTTACGTCGGACTCGGTGTATGTCGTTTAGTGGTTACTTTGCCATCTCCCATCCTATCTAATAAAAGAGAAACATGGTAATTAGCGTACAACCGCTACCCTTCCCATTGGCTAATCGGGGAGATATGCAAATTAACTGCCAGTCAAGATGGCGGCCGGCATCCAGGCAGCTATTGCGAACAGGGAGGCTTGCTTGCTTCAGTGACAGAGAGAGCCAAGCTTCCCCGCCTGCCTTGCCGGCCTCTCAGCTGCACTCTAAGCAACACTGTTACAAATATAGAAGCTAAACAAAACCCCGGGCTTCAGCCAGCAGGACCGCAAAATTGTTTCAAATACAGAAGGGTAAACAAAGGCCAGAAACCTGCTTTCAGCAGCTGAGGTCTCATAGCTGGAGCCGAGACTCAGAGCTAAAGCTGGCCCAGAATAAAAAAAAAAGGAAAAAAGGACAGATTGGGAGCTTTAGTCACCCGCCAGCCTGAAAATGGCCCTCAGCCCCTCACCCAGGCTGGCCAGGCACCCCAGTGGGGACCCCCACCCTAAAGGGTGTGCAACCAGCTGTAAAAAGCCATCATCCCCTCACCCAGGCTGGCAAGGCACCCCAGTGGGGACCCCCACCCTGATACAGGACACCCTTCAGGGCAAACCAGCCGGCCTCCACCCGTGCACCAGGCTTCTATCCTATATAGTAAAAGGGTAATATGCCTCCCAGCACCGGGATCAGCGGAGCCACGAGGCCTCCCAGCACCGGGATCAGTGGAGCTGGGAGGCCTCCCAGCACCGGGATCAGCGTGACAGGCGGCAGCGCCCAAACCCCTTGATCGCCCTGCGGCTCTGTGTGTGACAGGGGCCGTGGCCACAACCTCCCTATCTGCCCTGCTCTGTTCCTGACAGGGGGGAGCTCCCCAACCCCCTGATCGCCCTGCGACTCTGTGTGTGACAGGGGGCAGGGCCACAACCTCCCTATCCACCCTGCTCTGTTCCTGACAGGGGGGAGCTCCTCAACCCCCTGATCGGCCCTTCTCTGTGCGTGACAGGGGGGAGATCCCCAACCCCTGATCACCCTGCGGCTCTGTGTGTGACAAGGTGCGACGCCCCAACCCCCCCCCCCCATCGGCCCTGCCCTGAGTGTGACAGTGGCAGCACCCCAACCCCCTGATCCGCCCTGCTCTGTGTGTGACAGGGGGCGGTGCCCCAACTTCCCTATTGGCCCTGCTCTGTGACAGGGGGGAGCTCCTCAACCCACTGATCTGCCCTGCTCTGTGTGTGACAGGGTACGGAGCTCCAACCCCCCTGATGGGCCCTGCTCTGTGCGTGACAGGGGGCAGCGCCCCTACCCCCTGATCGGCCCTACTCTGTGCGTGACAGAGGGTGGCGCCGCAACCTCCCTATCGACCCTGCCTTGAGTGTGACAGGGGGTGGTGCCCCAACCCCCCAATCGGCCCTACCCTGAGCGTGACTGAGGGTGGCATCGCAACCTCCCAATCTGCCCTGCTCTGTGCATGACAGGGGGCGGCGCCCCAACTCCCCAATTGGCCCTGCTCTGAGCCCGGCCAGGGGCTGCACCTAGGGATTGGGCCTGCCCTCTGCCACCCGGGAGCAGGCCTAAGCCAGCAGGTCGTTATCTCCCAAGGGGTCCCAGACTGCAAGAGGGCACAGGCCGGGCTGAGGGACCTCCTCTCCCCCACAAGTGCACAAATTTTTGTGCACCGGGCCTCTAGTTTATTTATAAAAAAAAAAAAGTTCCGCCATTTTGATGTATGTACATATGTACTTTATGTTTTTTATTATTTATTTACCACAAGTAAAGGTCAGAAATTGTTACCTTTCTTTTAAATTTGTTTTACTGTTTCACTTCATTACTGCTGTGTATGTGCTCCATGTGAGTGATGTAGGTGCTTATGTAGGTGGGTTTCAGCAAAAATTGTGTTATGTTGTCCCGTAGGAATGGATCTCCAATGTCACCTGAGGACCTACTGTAGTGAGATTTACACTTTTGCATTTACACCTCTAGCTAGTTCTGCCTGTGGGTCATGCACTCGGTGGTGAGAGCCAGCAGATGGTGTAATGGAGCTAACATGCCAGGCTTTGCTCCTGAGCCTGTGCTCAGGCTCTGCTTTGCCTAGAGGAGGAGGACATCGATCATTAGTGCAAATTGGGACACTGTTAGGTATGACAGCCCTGGGGTCACCATGTACAGTGTCATCCAAGGGACTTACGAGGGTAGAGAGGAATCAGGGAAGGTGAGCAAAGAAAAAAGCATTTGATTCATTCCTCGGTTTCCTTGTCTGTAAGATAGTGGTCCCATCAGTAAAGCTCTCAAGATTCAGTAAAATAATGTATTTGAAAAGATCTGGCACAGAAAAGTTGCTGAATATGTGCTTTTCTCTCTCTTCCCTCTCTGGGGGATGCTTACTCATCGTAAAGGATTATTGAAGCATTCCCTAAAAACAAGTAAACATTTCATAAACACAATTGAAGTTGTTTTTAAAATGTGTGTGATTTAAAAGTGAAAACTCATATAAAATTATGATTATTGCCAAATAGAGAAAAGTTAAAATATATTCAGTATTTTACAGTTTATCAAACTTTTGTGTAAAAAATACCTCCTTGAGCTGAGCTACCGGGGCGAGGTTGCGATCACCTGGGCTCCGCTAACGGGAGCCCGGGGTCTCTAGGCGGCGGGCGTGGGGTGCGGGACTGCGCCAGATAAAGGGGGAGCGCTCCTGAGCCACCTCGTTCTGTAAGGCGACAGCGAGAAGATCTCAGGCTTTTAAAGAGGAGGAGGGCGGCGGGTCGCCAGGGTCTGTCCGATCCCGGTGTAGGCTGGGGAGTCGCAGGCTCCAGGCGGGGCGACAGGGATCCCTGGGGGAAGCCCCGTTGTGATCCCTGGGGCGGCGAGTCCCCAGGCCAGGCACCATGGCGTCCATCCTGGACGAATACGAGGACTCGCTATCCCGCTCGGCCGTCTTGCAGCCCCGCTGCCCCAGCGTGGGCATCCCGCACTCGGGCAAGGGAAGGGAGGGCGCCCTCTCAGCTCTCCTGGCACCTGCGGGGGCGGAATGGGGAGGGTGGCTCCCAAGCTCGGGTTGGCCTCCTGGGCGTGCAGTTTGGGTCTAGGCCCCTGGTTCTCCGCAGGCTCTCTTGGTGGTGGTCGAAGTTTGAAAGAGCAGCCGCGTGATCTAGGCCCTGCCTCTAGGGTCCTTCTAAGAGGGAACTGGGACCCAGATAAGGAAGTAGCTTGCCTGCAGGCTGCAGTTGGGAGGACTGAGAATAGGCTTCAAGATTCATCTGAGCCAGTGCTTTTCTCGAGGGTCTTTCCGGAGGTGGGAGGAAGAGAATGGGGAAAGAAACTGGTGAAAGGAGGGTGTTGTAGGAGGAGGAGAGATGGTCCTAGAGCTAACTTTGTCCCTGAACAGGGGAAAATGAAGCATTTTAGGCCTTTGCTAGAGCTGGGTGAAGCCTGGCATTGAGGAGACATTTTTGTGGAAAGTAGTACAGAATTGGCAGCGGGGTCTGAAGTGCTGGGGGTTTTGAGCAGTGGTAAAAAAAAAAAAAAAAAAAAAAAAAAAAAAAAAAAAAAAACCTCCTTGGACAGGCCTGGATAGAAGGAAGTGAAGAATTACCTATTTGGAGGTGTTGTGGGATTGGGTGAAAGAGGTGAAGGGATTAAGAAGTACAAAGTGGTAGTTAAAGAATAGTCACAGGGATATAAAGTACAGCATAGAGAAAATAGTCAATAATCTCTCTTTATAAAAGGCTAACATGCAAAGTGTCCCCTTGGGAGTTCAACCATGATACCAGGAGTTCGTTCACTTGCTATGACATGCGCTGACCACCAGGGGGTGGTATGGAACAGGCAGATGACTTGCAGTGGGCAGCTGCGGGAGCAGGCGGAGGGAAGGAGGTGGCGGGGAGGTGGGGAACCTGAATGCTGGCCAGGCCTGGAGACCCGACGTGTATTTTGTGCACCAGGCCTCTAGTCCTATGTAATAAAAGAGAAACATGAAAATTAACCATCCCTCCACCATGCTTAAGCCACGCCCACCAGATAATCAGGAGTGAGTATGGAAATTAACCCAACTAAGATGGCGGTGGCCACAAAGCTGGAGCGAGCAGGAGGCTTGGGTTGACCCTGGCCATGGAGGAAGCCAAGCTTCCCGCCTGCCCTGGCCAGCCCTGGGCTCCGTTCAAGGCTACAAAGTTTCAATTATAGAAGATAAATAACTCCCAGAAAAAAAAGAAAAAGAAAAAAAGGAGAGGCTGGGAGCTTGGGTCGCCGGGGGCATGGCCAACCTGAAAAAGGCCATCAGCCCCTCCCCAGGCTGGCCAGGCACCCAAGCGGGACTCCCCCCCCCCACCATCAAGGAGCTCTGGGCAGCCTAAAAATGGCCCTCAGCCCCTCACCTAGGCTGGCCAGGCAACCCAGTAGAGACCCCCACTCTGAAGGGGGTTCGGCCAGCCTGAAAACAGACCTCAGCCCCTCACCCAGACTGGCCAGGAACTACAGTGGGGACCCCCAACCCGAAGGGGGTGTAGCCAGCCTGAAAATCGCCCTCAGGCCCTCATGCAGGCTGGCCAGGCACCCCAGTGGGACCCCCTCATCCTGAAGGGGCTGTGGCCAGCCTGCAAACAGCCATCAGCCCCTCATCCAGGCTGGCCAGGCACCCCAGTGGGGACCCCCAGCCTGAAGGGGCTGTGGCCAGCCTGCAAACAGCCATCAGCCCCTCTCCCAAGCTGGCCAGGCACCACAGCGGGACCCACACCCTGATCTGGGACACCCTTCAGGGCAAACCAGCCGGCCTCCACCTGTGCACCAGGCCTCTATCCTATAAAATAAAAGGCTAATATGCAAATTGACCCTAACAGCAGAATGACTGGGAATGACTGGTCACTATGACACATACTGATCACCAGGTGGCAGATGCTCAATGCAGGAACTGCCCCCTGGTGATCAGTGCACTCTCACAGTGGAAGATCTGCTCAGCCACAAGACAGGCTAATGGCTGCCAGCACAGTGGTGGTGGCGGGAGCCTCTCCTGCCTCCTCAGCAGAGCTAAGGTTGTCAGACTGCAGCTTAGGGCTGCTCCCTGCTGGCAAGTGGACATCCCCCAAGGGCTCCCAGGCTGCCAAAGGGATATCTGACTGCCAGCTTAGGCCTGATCCCCCAGAAAGTGGGCCTACTCCAGCAAGTGGACATCCTACGAGGGATCCTAGACTGCGAGAGGGCACAGGCTGGGCTAAGGGACACACCCACCACTGCACAAATTTTTGTGCACTGGGCCTCTAGTCCTATCTAATAAAAGAGAAACATGGTAATTGGCGTATGACCGCTACCCTTTCCATTGGCTAATCAGGGCAATATGCAAATTAACTGCCAGCCAAGATGGCGGCCGGCAGCCAGGCAGCTTAAACTGAACATGAGGCTTGCTTGCTTGAGTGACAGAGGACCACAACGTTCCCCGCCTGCCTTGCCGGCCTCTGAGCTTACAGTTTAAGAAACATTGTAACAAATATAGAAGCTAAACAAAACCCCAGAAACCAGCTTTCAGCGGGCTGGGATCTCAGAGCTGGAGTTGATACAGAGTTTCGATTATAGAACCTAAACTAACCAGATACCTGCTTTCAGCAGCTGAGGCCTCAGAGCTGGAGCCAAGCCTCAGAGCTAAAGCTGGCCCAGAATAAAAAAAGAAAAAGAAAAAAAAGGAGCAGTTGGGAGCTTCAGTCGGCCTGAAAACAGCCCTCAGCCCCTCACCCAGACTGGCCAGGCACCCCAGTGGGGACCCCCACCCTGAAGGGTGTGTGACCAGCTGCAAACAGCCATCATCCCCTCATCCAGGCTGGCCAGGCACCCTAGTGGGGACCCCCACCCTGATCCGGGACACCCTTCAGGGCAAACCAGCCAGCCCCCACCCATGCACCAGGCCTCTATTCTATATAGTAAAAGGGTAATAAGCCTCCCAGCACCGGGGTCAGCGGAGCTGAGAAGCCTCCTGGCACCGGGATCAGCGTGACAGGGGGCAGCGCCCAAACCCCCTGATTGGCCCTGCTCTGTGCATGACAGAGGGTGGCGCCGCAACCTCCCCATCGACCCTGCCTTGAGTGTGACAGGGGCGGTGCACCAACCCCCAAATCAACCCTACCCTGAGCGTGACTGAGGGTGGCATCACAACCTTCCAATCCGCCCTGCTCTGTGCATGACAGGGGGTGGTGCCCAACTCCCCAATCGGCCCTGCTCTGAGCCTGATCAGGGGCTGCACCTAGGGATTGGGCCTGCCCTCTGCTAGCCGGGAGCAGGCCTAAGCCAGCAGGTCGTTATCTCCCGAGGGGTCCCAGACTGCGAGAGGGCACAGGTCGGGCTGAGGGACCACCCTCCCCCCAGAGTGCACAAATTTTTGTGCACCGGGCCTCTAGTATATATATGTAAAAAGCCTAAGCAACCAGACAACCGAATGCCCATTCGCTATGATGAGCACTGACCACCAGGGGGCAGACATTCTATGCAGGAGCTGCCCCCTGGTGGTCAGTGCACTCCCACAGAGGGAGCAACATTCATACCACCATTCATACCCCAGGAGCCCACCAGCCCTACAGCAGCCACTCCCTCCCTCAGTAGTCCTGTAGGTCCAATCTCCAGAGAACAGCCAGGGTCAGAAGGACCAGTGCCGCCAGCAGATTCCTGACAGCACTGTCAGCCTCTGGGAAGTTGGCCTGGGGAACTGTGGCCACTTCCCCTCCCTAGAAGCTCTGCAAGGAAGAAACGATATAAAAGTGGCTGCCAGGTGGCTCAAGACAACCAGCAGGAACATCAGTGGGGGAGAGTCGGGGAGGACAGATCCTGATCCTTGGCCAGCAAGAGTGTCCCACAACCCGCCTGGAGGGCCTGATCACATCCAGGCCCCTGCCTCCTCCTCAGGACGGGTCTCAGACGCAGGGCTTATGGTTTGTGAGCTCACTGCAGCAGCGCAAGACTCTTCAGATCGGGACTGACTGGGAGAGAGACTGTGGCAGGCGCAGGGGCTGGGATGAGCAGGAGTGGCAGGTGGCGTTGGACTGCGGGTTTTGTACCGATTCCCGCAGACCGTGCAGAGAAACCCCACCGGTGCACCGGGCCTCTAGTATTATAACAACTATGGGTGGTGACAGCTGGGTTCTGAAAATATCAGGGGGACACTTTGTAAAGTATATGATTGTCCAATCACTATGCTGTGCACTTGAACCCAGTGTACAATAACACTGAAAGTAAAGTGTAATTGTCAAAGTAAAAATAAGTAAATTGAAATTTTAAAAAAGACTTACCTATTGGAATCATGGGGGAGCAGACGTGACCACAACCCTCCCTGATGCACTGTTCTCCTTGCCCTCAGTCCCTGCCCGCTCTGCATTGGTGCTCGCAGATGCCTGAGGAGAGGAAAGACTAGTTAAAAGCTTTTAAGTCTTATACTTGAAGAATAAAATTTTAAATGCCTTTACAGTATCATCCAAAAGCCCATCAATTACCTAAGTATAAATCTAACAAATTATATTCAGAAAACTACATAATATTACTAAGAAAAAAACTGAAAAGATCTTAATAAACAGAGTCATATACCTTCTTCATAGATTAGAAGATTCACAATCATGAACATATGAGTTTTCCCGAAATTGAAATTTAATATAATTCCAATGAAAATCTTAGAAGGATTTTTAAATGAAAATTCATAAACTAATACTAAAACTTATATGAAAGTCCTAAAAATCAAGAATAATCAGGATAATTTTTCCTTTTTTTTTCAGTTACAGTTGACATACAATATTATATTAGTTTCAGATGTACAACATCGTGATTAGACATTTATATAACTTATAAGGTGTTCACCCTGAATCAAGACAATCTAGAACAAAGTTGTTGGGGTTGGGGGGCAGGGAAGGGGTGGAAGAAAAAGATGAAATTAGCTAATTTTATTATGACTATTACTCATAGTAGTTCACTTATAATCATCCACACACAAAAAAAGGAGCAAAGGTAAAACTTAAAGGTGTTAGCATAAGATAACTGTTACAACAAAAATATAAACCTTTCTAAATACAAAACATATAGTAAGAGAGAGAGAAAGGGAGACAGATTACACCAATAAAATAGGTTAAACAGTGAGAGACCATCTAGCTAATAAAGAGGAAATAAAACTATAACAGTAAAAAGGTATGATAAATAACCCAATTAAAAGGAATTCTTATCTGTTAGAGATACATACAGAAATAATCTATAATAATAAAAGCATAATATGATAAGTAGACCGGATAATCCTTCCTGGTGACCTTCCGGAAAAAGCCAGGGCTGCGAGGGAAGCCTGGGTCCCGGTGCCAGAGGGAAGTCAGTGCTGGCAGCCGGGGGAAGGAAGGCCTACTCTTGCATGAATTTTGTGCATCAGGGCTCTAGTATGTAATAAAATAATGTCTGGAAATTTCTTCAAAATAGCATGAGATGAGGGGGAATGAATGGGATTATCAAAGAAAAATGATTACATATTAACAGTGGTTGATGCTGGGTGATGGGTATATGGTATATCTTTATACTATTCTATCTGCTTTGTATATATTTACATTTTCCCATAATAAAAAGTTTAAAAATAAACTATTAATCCTTACAAACAACACTCTATTAATTAATCTTGGATTAAAATAGAACGTGTCAAATTTCTCCCAGGTCCAGTAAGGACTGTGCCCCAGAAAGTATAACTCAGTGAGAAAGTTCTCATGAAATAAAATAGTACATTTCCCAACTCCATAGCCAACATTCCATTTCTGATCTACTCACAGTTTCCACACAGCCTGTCCAAACAGCTCGTGCTGCATCTATGCCTCACACACTGAGATTTGGTTAAATGATTATTTGGAGAAAGAAGCTGGAAATAAGCTAACTTTCTGTGTAAACTGGGCTGGGAGAGCTGTTAAGTGCAATAGTGGACTGGTTTTTATTGGTTTATTGGTTCTATGGGTATCATTTTTTGCTTCTCAATTACTTTGCAAGGAGTGGATATGACTTCCAAGAGAATAAGGCTTTCGGTTCATTCGGTCGAAAGGCCCTTTGTAGGATCTGTGATTTTTTTCTCAAAGTCAAGGGCTCATTGGGAATTAAGAAACAAACTTAGTCCTGATCAGCGTGGCTGAGTGGTTAAGCATCGACCTAGGAACCAGGAGGACATGGTTTCTTTTCCTGGTCAGGGCACATGCCCAGGTTATGGGCTGGATCCCCAGTGCGAGGGTGTGCAGGACGCAGCCAATAGATGATTCTCTCTCATTGTTGATGTTCTATCTCTCTCTCCCTTTCCCTTCCTATCTAAAGTGAATGAAAATATATATTTTTTAAAAAGAAACAAACTTGGAAAGGCATTGCCTCCAGGGATACCTTCCCACAACCATCTGTTCACAGACTTCCAGAAGAGCAAAACCAGAGCAAGGGGAGCAGCCCAAGGAAGCAGACCTTATGCATGTGCTACGCCTCGAGTGTGCTCTGGAGCTTGGCATTGCAAGAAGGTAAATAAATAATCACAGAAAAAAGAGCACTTGGAAAAGCCTTTCCCAATACAGGCTTTTACATGACTTCCTTGTCTACAGTATGCATGCACAGATGGTGAGGGAAAAGACTCAGAAGCTACCTGGCCAGGCTGGAGGAAGTCTCAGATTTCTGTGACCCAACTACACACATAGGTACATTGCTGCTGTGTTAGGGAAGTGGGGCCAACTCTACTTCATGGCATAGAATTGGGGAATGATGGGTGGTCAGGGGGCCACACATAGGCTGTACATGGGAGAGGCAGCCAGCCCAGAGGTGATGAAGAGCTTTGGCTGACTGAAAAATGCCTACCAAATATATACTTATAATTCTTCATTTCTAAAAATATAAATATGGGTGGGCAGGGGAATCCCAAAGGGTTCTGGGGAAACATTCCTTTAAAGCTTATAAAGCCCATTGCAGATAACGGTGGTCAAAGAGAAAAGACCCAGTCAGTGCTCTTTTGCTCCACCCTCCCTGTCCTGCTGTTAAATATGAAACATAGATAATCCGTATTTGTTTTTCTATTGAGACTAACACCTGACCAGGAGAGCCCTGCCAGTGAACATATTCCCTCTTTAGGATAGAAGGTCAGCATGGTACAGGGCATGGAGCATTTACCTAAAAGCCAAACAGACATGGAGGAGAAGACTGGCTCCTCTACTCATTAAGAGTGTTGGGCTTGGCTGGTTTTGCTCAGTGGTTGAGCATCGACCTATGTGTCAGCTGGTCATGGTTCCATTCCCATAGGAGCACTTGCCCAGGATGTGGGCTCAGTCCCCAGTGGGGGGCATGTGGAGGCAACCTATTGATGATTCTCTCTCATCATTGATGATTCTATTTCACTACCTCACCGCTCTTCTCTCTGAAACCTTTAATAAAAACAAAATTTTTAAAAAGGAGTGTAATGTTGGGCAAGTTATTTAGCTACTTGGACCCTCTGTCTATTCATCTGTAAAACTTACAAAAAATTCTGCTATTGAAATGATATTATAGAGCTGTGGTGAGTGTAAATTGAGATACTACATGTGAAAGTGCCTATACACGGTGAGTGTTAATTATCCTCCCCTAACATATGTCTCCGAAATCTGGGTGACCACAGAGTCTGACACGTCTGAATCCCTACAGAACCTGTATAGACTTCAGGACTAACTAAAGGGCAGAAACCTAAGTGGACGTTGTAGGATGCCATCCTCAAGTATCTTTGCAGGGGAAGGTCATACACTGGCATTCAGAATGGCAGATAGTAGGGGAAATTATTTGAGAACATGTTATGGGTGTGCTCATGAGCCCCCAGTAATGACCAAGAGAGACAGAAGCATGGTGGGATTTGGGGTGTGGATGACCAGCCAGTAAAAGAAGATATCAAAGCTAATGCCCTCATTCCAATGCACAGGCTGCTGAGGCCATGGGCCACCGGGGTTATAAGATGTGCTAGACGGCAGAGACAAGCAGGCTTGGCAGACCATGGCAGAGGCTACATGGGGCAATCGAGGTGGAAAAGTGAACAGAGAGCGCTGGGAGATGGAGCTTGTAGGGTCAGCCCAGACCATCGCTTTTGTCAGGGCTTCTTTGGGAGACCCAGGCTTATCCTCTGCCTCAGGAAAACTCTGAATCAAAGACTCCACCCACAGAGCCTATGTCCCAACTTATCCTAACTCCTAACCACTTCCCAGCCCACGCCACTCAAAGTCCCACATCACAAGGACCAGGGTTGCTCTCATAGTGTTAGGCAACCAGTCCTGCTACATGTCGGTGTATTGCCTTAGAATAGAGTATTTCCAAGTTTGTTTCTGCTCCTACTCCTTCTGAGTCTTGCCCTAGTAAAGGCTGCGACTATAGGCCTGTATGTGCTAGAATTTCATTTTTTTTCTTAACAAAAATCATATTCCCAGAATGCTTGAGAAAATATTATCATGCCCTTTGCCCTGTTTAGATACATGGACATGGAAGGAGGGAAGAAACTAGCCGGCAGACCTTGCCTCTGATCCATCCTGAGTGCCTCGTATTCATGGGCTCAGTACAGGGCACACAGTCCGTTCTGTTCATCCACAGAGGGTCCACTAGAGAGAACGTCTAAATGGGAAGAATGACACAGTCTCAATAATGCCACAGGTAAGATTTATTTTGGACACAAGCTCTTTAGAATCGGCCACTCCACCACTTTAGATCTTCATCTTCTGGGACTGCACGTCAAGGGATAGACACTTGCCAGGAATGGTGTGTGGAAAATGTTATGCCAAGAATTGGATCCATGCATTTATGAGCAATCTTCTGGGGCTGGTCTTCAGGCACACTTACACCCCCCATTCTTCCTCCACATGGTCATCAACATGGTCATCAACACCACCCTTTTAAAATATAAATTTGATCATGACATTTCCTCTGCTCAGAAACCTCCAGCAGTCTACCAAACTCTTTGACAAGGCAGCTCATTCCTTTCTGGACCCTGGCTTGGATAATCCTCTACTGAGATGTTGCAACTTCTATTGACCACAATCCCAATCACTTTCCCATCTACAGTGTAGGACCCACATTTCCCCATCATCTGTACTGCCCTTCCTTACTGTGGCAAACTTTATGCCTCCTTTAAGCTCTTCCTTATATGTTCTCTACTCTCTGACAACCTTCCAAACACCCACTGATCCACCCACCAAGAAAACCCATAACTCTTCCCTGTGCTTCCACAGACCTTAGTAGAAATTTGTGCAAAGCTGTGGTCACCCTGGGTTGTAATTATTTACATAGTTCTGTCTCCATGAACTAGCTGTGTTTACCTTTTTATCTCAACTTCAGCACAATGCCGGACTGACACAGGAGATACTCCAAAATTGGGGTTCTCTTTCCTTTCCCTCTGCCTCCCAGGGTTACCCATTTTCAAGGAAGAGTGAAGCCCCCTTGGTGGGGAAGGGGAGGGAGGGTGATAAGCCCTGGGTCAATAATGACCTGTGAATCTAGGATCATGGTTACTTGTCTCAACTGAGAGCCCCCTCGGGGACAGGACAGGGATAGGGCTTCTCTTCGAGGAGAGGGTCTTAGATAGTGCAGCCAGGTGTCCTTCTGCTATTCACCTCCAGCCTCTTTCTCTTGGAGTTACCCAGACTTCTGAGTGCAGTGGACATGTGAACATCCATCGGCCCCAGGAAAGTCCACTGGGGAGTAGTTAACACCCTTGTCAGCTCTTGACTGATTTATACTCACCACATGGATAGCACGTTTGCATACGTGGCCACATCCATTGCTGCAGCATTTCATTCCCCTGGGACATGATTCGTCTCCTGAGCAGAGTTCAGCGCAATGTCCCATGGCATCTTTAGGCCGCTTGGGGCAGAGTCCAGGTCTGTCTCCCCCTGAAACATAAAATGGTGTTTGTGGAGTCTGGAATAGTCACTAACCAGGTATAAAAACTTCTGTTAGAAGTCCACGGCCTCTCTCCTGGCAGGACTGCCACCTCATTCATTTCTTCCTTTGTACTCCTGGACCCATCCCTCATCCTTGGCATCTCCACCCTCACACTGAATCCCCCATTGTCACAGTCAGGCCCTTAGGAGAATGTTCTCCCGGCTGCAAAGGCTGCCCAGTTCCGCAGGCAAGAAACCTGCTCTGTCATAAGCCTCTTCTTTCCACCTTAGAAGACGATATTAGAAACATCTCTGATCCCAGACATCTGTCTTTCCAACTCACATGTACCCCATGTTCATGCCGGAGCTACTCCGTGTTGGAGCCCGACATCCAAGGCACATGTAGAGAGAGCCCCATCTTTTGATAAGGCCCAACCTGATCTGATAAGAAGAATGGGGCCCTGGCTGGTGAGGCTCATTTGGTTGGAGCATCGCCCCACACACTGAAAGTATTGCAGGTTCAATCCCCACTTGGGGCACATATGGTAGGCAACCAATCTATGTTCTCTCTCATCTCTCTCTCTCTCTCTCTCGCTCTCGCTCTCGCTCTCTCTCATCAATAAGCATCTCTCGGGCAAGGATTAAGAAAAAAAAGAAAAATGGGAAAAGCAGGGTGATCACTCCTGAAGGTTACAGAAAGTGGGTCTGATCAATGCCATATCTCCACTCTGCAGCCTGTTCCTGTGCCACACCATCCCAGGTAAGAAGCTGGGCTCTGAGCCTCCTCTGCTCTCAGGTAGGACCCCCTCAGCACACTTACTTCCAGGAGGACGTCTCTGAGCGAAGGCCATCTCCATCCCCAAGATGACAAAAGCCACTAGGACAAAGACTGTGCCTGTCTTCATGTTGGCCTTTGATGTGAATGCACACACTGAGCCCAGCCCCAATTTATACCCTCAGTGACACCAGAGAGGAGTGTGGGGTGGGGCAGTAGAGCAGGAAATGTACAACATGATCTAGTTAATTTGTTCTATTTCATAACTGGTTTCTCTCTAATTAGGGTATGTTTTCTTATAGATGCAAATCCAAACAGGAGAGTTCATTGCTACATCACAACTTGTCACTGTTTTCCTGGTGTCATTAGAAAAAGGTGGCCAAAGAAAATAATTTTCTGTGTATAATTTAGAATTTCAGAGTAAGAGCTTAAAACAATGAAGCTACATGCTTTTCCACCTGGTGCCTCCTGGAGGTCCGGTTCCAGGAAGATTCAATGTGCTTCTGGGAGAGATGGTGAACGGGTTGTGCCTTGGTCCCATCCAGGGCTGAGATCCCCAAGTGGGGGTGGAATGAGGACCTCCCCTTCATCACAGGGTAGGTGGTAAGGTCGCTGATCTGAGGAGATGGATGTTCAAAGACCACAAGCTGGCAGGGCCGTTGGGGATGGAGAGACAGGGTCCACCCCTGATGGCAGGTGGTCTCTGAGCCCTGAGAGGTCCCTAGAGAGAGGCCTGTGTGGGTGAGCTACAATGAGCTGAACTACAGGAAAAGACTGTTACAGGATTTCAGAGAAGTGGGTATAGAGGTAAAACTCCAATGACTATAGGAATGAAGAGAAGCCTGCTTTGTCCTTGGGGGTCAGATCTGGGACAAGCACCTCATGAGCACCTGTGGGGAGGCCAGGATGAGGTACTCTGAGATCACAGGAACACTAAGCGAGCCAAGAGAGAAGGGCTCAGCCCAGCCATCCCAGGTAGTTAGCTCACACCCAGCATCTCAGACTCTTTGGATGTTCAAAGGGTACAGCACCCAGGACTCCTCCATGTGAAGGAGGGACCAGAGTACCTGACCAAGACATGCAGTTCAGTACAGGGTGGAGATCAATTGCCCAAGGCAGCACAGGGCACAACAAGGAGCACAACAAAGAGCAAGCCCAAATGCAAATCCGAGGTGTGTGACCAGATGCCAGACTGCTGAGTAGCATGGCCTTGGTGAGTGTGTGGGGCCAAGGTGCACAGCCCCAAAGAACTTGCCGGAGAACCCTACAGAGCACTCTTGGTAACGGGAGGACTCCCTAATCCCTCCCTAAAAGTGACTTAGACACAACTACTATCACTTAATTAACATTATCTCTAAAAAAATTTTCTCATGTGTTTGGTATGTATTTTTCTAAGTTCTTTCCTATACTTTACGTACACACATATGTATATACAAATATGTATCTTTGCTGCAGAAATGAAGTTATACTCTATGTATTGTTTTGCTTTATTCAATTAACATTATGTCTTTGTGTTTTTTTTAATATATATTTTTTTTGATTGAGGAAGGGAGACGGAGAGATAAACAGAAACATCAATCATGAGAGAGAGTCATGAAGCAGCTGCCTCATGCACGCCGCCTACTGGAGATCGAGCCAGCAACCTGGGCATGTGCCCTGACCAGGAATTGAACCATGACCTCCTGGTTCATAGATCCATGGTCAACCACTGCGCCACACTGGCTATGCTTAACATTATGTCTTGGAGAGATTTCCATGTTAGAATCCCCCCTTTTAAAGCAACCGTTACCTAATATCCTATGTAATAATAGACAAACATGGTAATTGACCGTATCTTCGCTACGCCTCCCATTGGCTAATCAGCGAGATATGCAAATTAAGTGCCAACCAAGATGGTGGCTAATTTGCATACTGCAGGCAGGGTGGGACAGTGTGAGCCGCCAGCACAAGCCGCCATCCAGGCCCCCATGTGCGACCCCAGAAGCCGCCTGCCTGCCACCCGTAATCGGATCCGGTCCCGGGTCGCAGGCCGGTCCCGGAAGCTCCAGAAGCCGCCTGCCTGCCGCCCGTGATCCGATCCGGTCCCGGGCCACAAGCCGGCCCCGAAAGCCCCAGAAGCCACCTGATATGGCAGTAACTCTATCAGTAAGCACTCTGAAAGTCAGTGGCATAAATGCACCAATTAAAAGACAGATTATGAGGGTGAATCAAAAACAAAACTCACTTTAAATATAAAGACACATATAGATTAAAAGTAAATGAATTAAGCTGCAGCCTGTTTTGCTCAGTGGATAGACCATTAGCCCTTGGACTGAAGGGTCCCAGGTTCAATTCCAGTCAAGGGCATGTACCTCAGTTGCTGGCTTGATCCCCAGTCCCTATCAAAGTATGTGCAGGAGGCAACCAATCAATGTGTCTCTCCCTTTCCCTTCACTCTCTCTAAAATTCAATGGAAAAATATCCTTGGGTGAAGATTAACAAAAACAAAGTAAATGGATTAAGTAACATTAAAGAGATTATAAGAAAAACATATTTCAAATTTTCTTAGTTGTATAATGGTTATGTTTAAATTATTAACACCTAAGAAATTGGATGAAGGGTACATATAATATGCTGTAGTATTTTATAGGTTTTTTTACATGTATGAGATTATTTCAAATTAAAATATTAAAAAATTAAAAATTAATAAAATATTTATTGAAATGTATCTGCATTACATGAAAAATCTCCTAATTGCTTCTAGCATAATTTATTAAATTGTGCTAAAATTTACAAGGGTTCAATTAAAAAATATCTTAATTCTAAATAATATAATAGAAAACATATAATAGTGCAGTTATAAGCACTTATCTGAAAATAAAAATTTAAAGAAGGGTTTAGCCAAAGAAAATATATGCACAACCCATGGACACAGACAACAGTATGGTGATGGCCAGAGAGAAGTGGGGGCAAGGGCTGGGTAGAGGGGGCTAAAGGGGGAAATAGGGACATCCTATATAATAATAATACAAGGCTAATATGCAAATTGACTGAACGGCAGAATGGCCGGTTACTATGAGGCGCACTGGCCACCAGGGGGCAGACGCTCAAGCAGGAGCTGCCCCTGGTGGTCAGTGCACTTCCATATGGGGAGTGCCACTCAGCCAGAAGTTGGCTCATGGCTGTCCAGAGCAGAGGTGGTGGCAGGAACCTCTCCCACCTCTGTGGCTGCATTAAGAATGTCCAACTAACGGTTTAGGCCCGATCCCTTGGGGGCCTACGCCTTTAGTTGGACATCTCCCAAGGGCTCCCAGGCTGCCAGAAGGATGTCTGACTGCAAGCTTAGGCCTGATCCCCCGGTTTGTGGGCCTAAGTCAACAGGGGGACATCCCCCAAGGGGTCCTGGATTGCAAATGGGCGCAGGCCGGGCTGAGGACCCCTGCCCCTGATTGCACAAATTTTTGTGCACCGGGCCTCTAGTTCTATTATATAAGTGATTCCTAATTTATTTATTTCAATTGCTGAACATTTAGGTGGTCACTGTATCATTAGGAATTTGCTGCTATATGCATGATATACTTTGTATATGCTTCTTAGTTTATATATGTCAATATTTCCCCCTGAATAGATGCCTAAACATGGAAATACAAAGGATATGTTTACTGTAGAGTTGGAAGATATTGCCAAATTGTCCTCCAAAAAGGCTGCACCCATTTACACTTCGTCCTGCAGTGAAGGAGGCACTGATTTCCCACATACTGACCTGATGCATTTGCATTCTTTCTTTCCCAAGTTAAATTATTAATGCAATATTTCAGGTGTATATTCCCATATTCCCCTTGGGGTGTAACCCAGTTGGTAATGCAAGGCAAAGAGCTCTCATGAAAGTTATGAAAAAAATTTAATTAGTGGAAATTACATATGAAACTATAGTCTGGTATGTGCTACTCTAGCACACGGAGTTCCAGGATGAAGCAAGGATGGTTATGGCCTCTCCTGGTTGTGCTGATTCTGCAGTTCAAGAATGGGAGATGCAAGGCTGCAAAGGAGGCCTCCCTTCAACAACAGCGATACTGGGCTCCATTAAGCAGGCGATTACACATCAGGACCTGTGCCTGTATCACACCTGTCACCTCACCGAAGCCTCCTAAGCTGTGGGGTTGCTTCCATTGGCAACCACAGGTCACACATGAAGGGACTGGGACTGGAAGGAAGCCCATGTTTTGCAAACACTTCGGTCCCATCTCAGACCCGCCAATGGGGAACTGCCAATGGGGAAGGTCAGAAAAGCTCCTCAAATGTTTTCATGTACATGAAGTGAGGGCATTTCACCTACCTGATAAAAGCTTTACTTCTGTGGAGAGCTAAACAAAATGTCTCCATAAATAGTTGATTTCTAGTGGCATTCACAAAATTGGAAATCTGGCAAGTTCTCATGACATATTACTACTTGATAATATCCAGGTGTCTGCAGCAACCATCAGACATATAGAAAAAATTAACTGAGGAACAATATAGAGGTTCCTCAAAAAAGTAAATATAGAATTACCACATAATCCAGCCATTCCACTTCTGGGTCTATACCCCAAACAATTGGAAGCAGGATCTCAAAGAGCTGTTTGTACACTCATGTTTATAGCAGCATGATTCACAAGCTAAACATGGAAACAACCCGAGTGTCCACTGGCCAATAAATGGATAAGTGACATGTAGTATGTAAATATAAGGGAATATTATTTAGCCTTAAAAGGAAGGACATTCTCCAGTTTGCCACCACATGGGTGAGCCTTAAGGACATCATGTCCAGTGAAATAAGCCAGTCACAAAAAGACAAGTATTGTGCGGTTCCACTTCTATGAAGTACTTAGAGTAGTCAGATCATAGAGACAGAAAGTACAAAGGGGGTTGCCAGGAGCTGGTGGGAGGAGAGAATGGGAAGTTATTGTTTCTTGGTATAGAGTCTCAGATTTACAAGATGAAAAGAGTTATGGGGATGGGTGGTGGTGATGGCTACACAACAATATGAGTGAGTTTAATACCACTGAACTATAGGCTTAAAAATGAGTATGATGGGCCCAGGTTGCAGGCTTGAGTGCCAGATGGGGGTGTGCAGGAGGCAGCCTATCAATGATTCTCTCTCATCACTGATGTTTTTATCTCCCTCTCCTCCCTTCCTCTCTCAAATCAAGAAAAATATATTTTTTAAAAGATAAATAAATAAAAATGGTTATGATGGTAAATTTTGTTATGTGTACTTTAACGCAATAAAAAACACATTAATAAAGAAGACTGATTCCAGACATTGGAAATCCCTACATGTCCTCAGCCTACAAAACCTACCCTTCACACAGGTAACCATTGAGCTTTTTTTCCATTTTTTTTTTCTGGCTAGCATGTGAGACCTTGAGGGTGCAGCAGCTTCTGTGTTTGGACTCCTAAATTTGCTAGAATTCCATTTTTTCCTGGAATTTCATATTCCAAAGAGTCATTATCTATCCTTGCCAAATCATTCGAACACCTAACTGGCTGCTCAGTTCACCAGTCCCAGACAATATTTTTTGAAGATAGGAACTTCAGGAAGGGGTGAGCAATTATCAGAGAAGGCTGACCTGTAAGATAAGTAAGTCTTCATCTGAGAAATGGACAAAAACTTATACATTAGACCTGCTGTTATGGGGACTGGAATGCACTTATACAACTGAGAGGCAATCCTTTCCAGTTCTGGTAAACAGTAAGCACTTGCAAGGAGCCAGCAAGGCAAAGAATATCCCAAGGATCGTGGGTGGATTGGACAAATAATAGATTATGAACGCAAATGGGTTATTTTTAAATTATATATTGATGCCGTTGTATTTAATACAACTGAAATAATTAATTAAAACAATTTTTTCCCGAGAGAGGGAGAGAAACATTGACGTGAGAGGGAAACATTGATTGGTTGCCTCTGGCACGCGCCCTCACTGGGGCTGGAGATCACACCCATTCTGGTGATCAGTAGTGAGCCTGGCATCACTGTGGCTTTGGGAGACTGGACCAATGTGGGCAGACGCTCACCCCCAATGGGCCAGGCTGTCAGACCTGGGCTTAGGTTCTGGCATGAGGCTGCCAGGCCTGATGGGAGGAGATCAGACCCCAGGATTCCTGCTCCCAACTCTTGGATAGAGGATGCTATAACCCCGAATGCACTTATTCTTGGACCGGGAGAGACTGCTTGGAGAATGGGCTCATCTCCTGTGTGATTCTAGAACTTTTCTTGCCTTTGGGGAGGAGAGGAACAGATACTCTCTGCTACAGCTTTGCACAAACACTGACTTCCTGGAGCGTCTGTTTCGTCTCCAGTGGAGTTTCCTTGTTTGAAAGGTGGAGTTTCTTACACAAAGTCATCTGAGAGTCTGATCTGCTCTCTTCCAGTTTTTGTTTATTTCCTTCTTCGGGGCAACATGAATTAAATTCGCTTCACTTAGTGAGGGAAGACGGGAGAGGAGGAGTGGACCCTGAGACTCTTCTTGCTCATCCCCCTTCCCATGAGGTCAGCCGCAGAGCAGCACAGGCAATGACAATCAGTGGTTTTCTGAGCACTTATGCTATCTGAGGAGTGTCTTAATGTTTATGACATTTTAAAAGGGTCCTTATGAGCCAGTAGGAAATATGAATCTAAAGCCTTACAAATAGGCTGACTAAAGACTACAGGCCTTACAGAGCGAACACACAAGGTCACCAAATGGCCCACAGCCAAGAAGTGGCAAAGCCTAAAGCCAACAGGATGTGTGCCTGTGCCCAGGCCTCAAGATCTCCACCTCCACAGATGCCAGTGCTCCTTACTGACCCAGGGAACTCAGGAAAAGTGCATATCTAGCACCAACACCTCACCTATTTCCTGGCTACCATTTAGTGAGCACTTGTTATGTGCCAGGCACTGGGTTGGGTGCTTAACACAATCTCATTTAATCCTTACAAAACACTGGGATGCAGGAACTATTACCACCCACCCACCTTTATTATCCCAATTTTTTAACTAGACTCTAAGGTTGTGGGACTTGGCACAAAACTACAGATCTAGGAAAAGGAGGGGCCAGGGTTTCAATCAGGTCTTTGTGACTTTAAACCTCATTCTGGCCCAGCTGTGGCTCAGTGGTCTACCTATGAACCAGGAGGTCACAGTTGAATTCCCGGTCAGGGTATATGCCTGGGTTGTGGGGTTGATCTCCAGTGTGGTGCATGCAGGAGGCAGCGAATTGATGATTCTTTCTCATCATTGATATCTCTCTCTCTCTCTCTCTTGCTCTCTCTCTTCCTCTCTGGAATCAATAAATTGTATTAAAAACACAAAAAAACTCCTTCTGTCGCCCAGTCTCTGTGGAGCTAGCAGCCATGTCCACCCATGAACCAAGGCAATGACGACAGCCCCAGGAATATTTGTCCCCAGTCAGAAGCCCTGTGGCTTCCTGTCTCGGTGCCTCAGGATGGGGCTCTGTGAGTCCTGATTAGGGGAAAGAGAGGTGGTTTGGGTGGAAACCTCATTAGGATAGAGCTTACTTGTTCCCATTGGGCCTCTCAGAGAACAGGAAAAGATGGGTCTGAGCAGGATGAAGTGCTCCCAAGTGGGGAGATTGGCCATGAGAAGTCCAAGTATGGCCAGCAGCTATCACACCAGGACACACTTTGTGGTCACTCAATGCAAAGATGCTGGGTGGGGGTTTTCCTTAGAGTTTGAATGGTCTGAAGGAAACTACAGAGCGATGTGGATAATGTTCCCTCGCATTTACATCATTGAAAGAGGCAGCATGGTGTGCTAGGAAGTGATGCGGCTTTGTAGGTGAAGAGACCTGTCATTGATTACCTGCCTGATGTGTGATGAGCACATAATCTCTTTGAGACCCAGTTTCTAAGTGCTTGCAAGACAAGTAATTATGCTTGCAAAAAGATGTTATGGACATTAAATGCAATAGTGAGATCTGCACTTTTGCATTGACACCTCTAGCTAGTTCTGCCATGTCGTTCATGCGCTGGGTGGTGACAGCCAGCAGATGGCGAAATGGAGCTAACACCATGCCAGGCTTTGCTGCTGAGCCTGTGCTCAGGCTCTGCTTGCCCTGGAGGAGGAGGACTCTGAACGTTAGTGCAAATGGGACACTGTTAGGTATGACAGCCCTGGGGTCACCATGTACAGTGTAATCCAAGGGACTTACGAGGGTAGAGAGGAACCAGGGCAAGGTGAGCAAAGAAAAAAGCACTTGATTCATTCCTCGGTTTCCTCATCTGTAAGATAGAGGCCCCATAAGTAAAGCTCTCCAGATTCAGTAAAATAATGTATTTGAAAAGACCTGGCACAGAGAGGTTGCCGAGTATGTGCTTTTCTCTCCCCTCTCTGGGGGATGCCGAATCATCATAAAGGATTATTGAAGCATTCCTTAAGAACAAGTAAACATCTCATAAACACAATTGAAGTTGTTTTTAAATGTATGTGATTTAAAAGTGAAAACTCATATAAAATTATAATTGTTGCAAAATAGTGAAAAGGTAAAATATATTCAGTATTTTACGGTTTATCAAACTTTTGTGTAAAAAATACCTCCCTGGACAGGCCTGGATGGAAGGAAGTGAAGATGTACCTATTTGGAGGTGTTGGGGGATTGGGTGAAAGAGGTGAAGGGATGAAGAAGTACAAAGTGGTAGTTAAAGAATAGTCACAGGGATATAAAGTGCAGCATAGAGAAAATTGTCAATAATCTCTCTGTATAGAAGGCTAACATGCAAAGTGTCCCCTTGGGAGTTCGACCATGATACCAGGAGTTCGTTCGCTCGCTATGACATGCGTTCATCACCAGGGGGTGGCATGGAACACGGCAGATGATGTGCAGTGGGCAGCAGTGGGCTACGGTGGGGGTGGGATGAGGTAAGGAAGAGGTGGGGAGGCAGGGAACCTGATCGCTGGCCAGGCCTAGGGACCCTACATGTGTATTTGGTACACCGGGCCTCTAGTCTATACTAATAAAAGAGAAAGATGCAAATTGACCATCTCTCTGCGATGCCTACAATCCCCACCCACCAGCTAAGCAGGAGTGAGTATGGAAATTAACTTGACAAACATGGCAGGTTAATTTGCATAAGCAGTTTTCAAGCGCCCCAGGAGGCAACGGCGGCCACGGGCTCCTGGAATCTTTGCCGGCACTGGGAGGCGAGGTCAGCCCCACCAAGGCTGCCTGCTGGCTCCCGGGACCTTCGCTGGAGGAGAGCAGAGCAGGAGAGTGGGCGGAAAGCAGGAGGTTTGGAAGACTTGGCTGAGTAGGAGGCCGCTGGACATACAGCAGAGCGAGAGAGAGGGTGGCTTGGAGGAAGTGGCTCCCTCTGTCGCCCCAGCTTCTTCATCACAGCTATGGAAACTGACAGCAGGGAGGAAACTTACAGAATCAGCCAGAATCAACCGTTGGTCAGATAGCTCTCAGCAGCCTGACAGTCAGGACTCTCATTCACCGGCATCTCAGACTGTGACAGTAGAGAGGTGGGACTATGTCTAAACAACAACTGTTGAAACAACGTAGCTCTGCAGACAAAAGATGCCGGCATTATCAACAGAAAATGTCTGAAGAGCAAGATGCGTCTAATCTTGAAAGAAGGCAGCACCTGCAATAGAATGTACCTGAAGACCAGCTATTGGAAAAACATCACTCTGATGCCAAAAAACACTGGCGTCATCAACAGAAAATGTCTAAAGACCCACGTGCCTTTGAAGTTAAAATAAGGCAGTGGCGACAATAGACTATGTCTAGAGAACAGTCATCAACAAGTACTACCAATTCTGGTAGGAACTGTCTTCTCAGCAAAAATGGAGTACATGAGGATGCAATTCTCCAACATAGTTGTGGTGGAATGACTTTGAGATGTGAATTTTGCCTATCACTCTATTTCTCTGATGAAAAATCATCCGATGGGAAATCAATGTTGTAGCAAAGGGAAAGTATGTCCAAATGATATACATTTTCCAAATTACCTGGCATATTTAAAAAGATTAATGACAATCAAAGAGTCTGATAGTAAAAATTTCATGGAAAATATTCGTCCCATAAATAGTTCTTTTGCTTTTGCTTCCATGGGTGCTAATATTGCCTGGCCATCAAGATATGGGCCATACTGTTTTACAATACACAGACATGTTTATCACCGTACTGCAACTTTCCACCCTTCAGATGGTGTTTCTTGGAAGTTTGCTCAACTCTATATTTTGGATACAGTCGAAGCTACAAGTAAAAGATTAGCAATGCCAGAAAACCAGGGCTGCTCAGAAAGACTCATGATCAACATCAACAACCTCATTTAATGAAATAAATGAGTTAACAAAATCATACAAGATGCGACATGAGGTAGAAAAGGAAGCCCAATCTGAAGCAGCAGCGAAAGGTATTGCTCCCACAGAAGTAACAATGGCAATTATTACGATCGGAACAGTGACCCACGTAGATATAATTCTCCCCGTGTAACCGAGGTTGCTGTCATATTCAGAAACAAAGATGGAGAACCTCCTTTTGAAAGGGACTTGCTCATTCTTTGTAAACCAGGTCCCAATAATCCAAACGCTACTAAAATGAAACAAGTCAATATCCTGTTTCCTACATTAGATGCAATGACATGTCCTATTCTTTTCCCACATGGTGAAAAAGGCTGGGGAACAGATATTGCATTAAGACTCAGAGACAACAGTGTAATTGACAATAACACTAGACAAAATGTAAGCACACAAGTCACACAAATGCAGTAGTATGGATTTCATCTCTCTGTGAGGGACACGTTCAATCCTATTTTAATGGCAGGAAAATTAACTCAACAGTTTATCGTGGATTCATATTCAACAATGGAGGTCAGTCGGATAAATTTCATCAAAGCAAACGAATCTAAGTGAGAGTTGAAAAATATAGTGGTGTGATGGATTATCTCAAATCAAGATCTGAAAATGAAAATGTGCCGATCTGTAAAATTATAATACTTCCATCATCTTTTCAGGATAGTCCCAGAAATATGCAGCAGCGATATCAGGATGCTATGGCAATTGTAAAGAAGTATGGCAAGCCCGATTTATTCATAACCATGACATGCAACCCCAAATGGGCACATATTGCAAACAATTTACAATGCTGGCAAAAAGTTGAAAACAGACCTGACTTGGTAGCCAGAGTTTTTAATATTAAGCTGAATGCTCTTTTAAATGATATCTGTAAATTCCATTCATTTGGCAAAGTAATAGCTAAAATTCATGTCATTGAATTTCAGAAACAGGGACTGCCTCACACTCACATCCTCTAATTAATTCCCTTTCAATGTGCACGAATTTCATGCACCGGTCCACTAGTATGTATATATATATATATATATATATATATATATATATATATATATATAGCCTAAGCGAACAAACAACCGAATGACCATTCGCTATGACGAGCACTGACCACCAGGGCGCAGACACTCTATGCAGGAGCTGCCCCCTGGTGGTCAGTGTGCTCCCACAGCGGGAGCACTGTTCAGCCCCGTCAGCCATCCAGCCCTTCAGCAGCCACTCACTCCCTCAGTAGTCCTGTAGGTCCAATCTCCAGAGAATAGCCAAGCACCGATGGACTAGTGCTGCCAGCAGGATCCTGACAGCACTGTCAGCCTCTGGGAAGTCAGCCTCAGGCACTGTGGACACTTCCCCTCCCTAGAAGCTCCACAAGGAAGAAATGATATAAAAGCGGCTGCCAGGTGGCTCCAGACAACCAGCACGAACGTAAGTGGGGGAGAGTTGGAGGGCAAAGATCCTGGGCCAGCAAGGGTATCCCACCACCCACCTGGAGGGCCCGATCACATCCAGGCCCCCGCGCCCTCCTCAGGACGGATGCCAGAAACAGGGTTCATGGCTTGAGAGCTCCACTGCAGCGGTGCAAGCCTCTCCAGATTGGGACTGACTGGGAGAGAGTAGTGCAAGCCTCTCTAGATCAGGACTGACTGGGAGAGAGTCCGTGGCAGGCGCAGCCCGGGCTGGGATGAGCAGGAGTGGCAGGTGGCGTTGGACTGCGGGTTTTGTACCGATTCCCGCAGACCGTGCAGAGAAACCCCACCGGTGCACCGGGCCTCTAGTATTATAATAACTATGGGTGGTGACAGCTGGGTTCTGAAAATATCAGGGGAAACACTTTGTAAAGTATATGATTTTCCAATCACTGCGCTGTGTACTTGAACCCAGTGTACAATAATACTGAAAGTAAAGTGTAATTGTCAAATTAAAAATATGTAAATTGAAATTTTAAAAAAGACTTACCTATTGGAATCATGGGGGAGCAGACGTGACCACAGCCCTCCCTGATGCACTGTTCTCCTTGCCCACAGTCCCTGCCCGCTCTGCATTGGTGCTCACAGATGCCTGAGGAGAGGAAAGACTAGTTAAAAGCTTTTAAGTCTGACACTTGAAGAATAAAATTTTAAATGCCTTTACAGTATCATCCAAAAGCCCATCAATTACCTAAGTATAAATCTAACAAATTATATTCAGAAAACTACATAATATTACTAAGAAAATATTTGAAAAGATCTTAATAAACGGAGTCATATACTATCTTCATGGATTCGAAGATTCACAATCATGAAGATATGAGTTTTCCCGAAATTGAAATTTAATGAAATTCCAATGAAAATCTTAGGATTTCTAAATGAAAATTCATAAACGAATACTAAAACTTATATGAAAGTCCTAAAAATGAAGAATAATCAGGACAATTTTTTCCTGTTTTCTTATTGGTTACAGTTGACATACAATATTATATTAGTTTCAGATGTACAACATCGTGGTTATACATTTATATAACTTATAAAGTGTTCACCTTGAATCAAGACAATCTAGAACAAAGATGTTGGGGTTGGGGGGTAGGGAAAGGGTGGAAGAAAAAGATGAAATTAGCTAATTTTATTATGGCTATTACTCATATTAGTTCACTTATAATTATCCACATAAAAAGAAGCGAGCAAAGGTAATACTTAAAGGTGTTACTATAAGAGAACTATTACAACAAAAATATAAACCGTTCTAAATACAAAACATATAGTAAGAGAGAGAGAAAGGGAGAGATTACACCACTAAAATAGGTTACAGAGTGAAAGATCATCTAGCTAATAAAGAGGAAATAAAACAATAACAGTAAACAGGTATGAGAAATCACACAAAAGGAGTTCTTATCTTTTAAAGATACATACAGAAGTAATCTATAATAATAAAAGCATAATATGCTAATTAGATCAGATATCCTTCTGGACGACCTTCCAAATGAAGCCAGGGATGCGAGGGTACCAGGGTCCCCGGTGCCAGAGGGAAGCTGGTGCCCACAGCCAGGGGAAGGAAGGCCTACTCCTGCACGAATTTGTGCATCAGGCCGCTATTTATGTCATTAAATAATGCCTGGAAGTTTCTTCAAAATAGCATGAGATGAGGGGAAATGAATGGGATTATGAAAGAAGAATGATTACACATTAACAGTGGTTTAAGCTGAGTGATGGGTATGTGGTATATCATTATACAATTCTATCTGCTTTGTATGTGTTTACATTTTCCTATAATAAAAAGTTTTAAAACTAAACTATTTCTCCTTAAAAACAAAGCTCTATTAATTAATCTTGGATTAAATAGAATGTGTCAAATTTCTCCCAGGTCCTGTAAGGACTGTGCCCCAGAATGTATATCTCAGTGAGAAAGTCCTCGTGAAATAAAATAGTACATTCCCCAACTCCATAGCCAACATTCCCATTCTGATCTACTCACACTTTCCACACAGCCTGTCCAAACAGCTCGTGCGGCACCTATGCCTCACACACTGAGATTTGGTTAAATGATTATTTGGAGAAAGAAGCTGTAAATAAGCTAATTTTCTGTGTAAACTGGGCTGGGAGAGCTGTTAACTGCAAGAGTGTACTGGTTGTTCTTGGTTTATTGGTTTTATGGGTATGATTTTTTGTTTTCTCAATCACTTTGCAAGGAGTGGTTATGACTTCCAAGAGAATAAGGCTATCAGTTCATTCCACCGAAAGGCCCTTTGTGGGATCTGTGATTTTTTTTTTCTCCAAGTCAAGGGCTCATTTGGAAATAAGAAACAAACTTTGTCCTGATTAGCTTGGCTCAGGGGTTAAGCATCGACCTAGGAACCAGGAGGACATGGTTAGATTCCTGGTCAGGGCACATGCCCAGGTTATGGGGTGGATCCCCAGTGGGAGGGTGTGCAGGAGGCAGCCAATAGATGATTCTCTCATTGTTGATGTTTCTCTCTTTCTCTCTCTTTCCTTTCCTCTCTAAGGTCAATGAAAATATATATATTTTTTTAAAGAAACAAGCTTTGAAAGGCATTGCCTCCAGGGATACCTTCCTACACCATCTGTTCACAGACTTCCAGAAGAGCAAAACCAGAGCAAGGGGAGCAGCCCAAGGAAGCAGACCTGATGCATGTGCTACGCCTCGAGTGTGCTCTGGAGCTTGGCATTGCAAGAAGGTAAATAAATAATCACAGAAAAAAGAGCACTTGGAAAAGCCTTTCCCAATACAGGCTTTTACATGACTTCCTTGTCTACAGTATGCATGCACAGATGGTGAGGGAAAAGACTCAGAAGCTACCTGGCCAGGCTGGAGGAAGTCTCAGATTTCTGTGACCCAACTACACACATAGGTACATTGCTGCTGTGTTAGGGAAGTGGGGCCAACTCTACTTCATGGCATAGAATTGGGGAATGGTGGGTGGTCAGGAAGCCACACATAGGCTGTACATGGGAGAGGCAGCCAGCCCAGAGGTGATGAAGAGCTTTGGTTCATTGAAAAATTCCTACCAAATATATACTTATAATTCTTCATTTTTAAAAATATAAATATGGGTTGGCAGTGGAAACCCAAAGGGATACTGGGAAAACTTTCTTTAATGCTTATAAAACCCGTTGCAGATGACGGTGTGGAAAGAGAAAAGACCCAGTCAGTGCTCCTTTGCTCCACCCTCCCTGTCCTGCTGTTAAATATGAAACATAGATAATCCATATTTGTTTTTCTATTGAGACTGTAACACCTGACCAGGAGAGCCTGACAGTGAATATCTTCCCTCTTTGGGAGAGAAGGTCAGCATGGCACAGGGCATGGAGCATTTACCTAAAAGCCAAACAGACATGGAGAAGACTGGCTCCTCTACTCATTAAGAGTGTTGGGCTTGGCTGGTTTTTCTCAGTGTTTGAGCATCAACCTATGTACCAGCAGGTCATGGTTCAATTCCCATAGGGGCAGTTGCCCAGGATGTGGGCTCAGTCCCCAGTGGGGGGCATGTGGGAGGCAACCAACTGATGATTCTCTCTCATCATTGATGTTTCTATCTCTCTCCCTCACCCCTCTTCTCTCTGAAACCTTTAATAAAAACAAATTTTTTAAAAAGGAGTGTAATGTTGGGCAAGTCATTTAGCTACTTGGACACTCTGTCTCTTCATCTGTAAAATTTACAAAAAATTCTGTTACTGAGATGATATTATAGAGTTGTGGTGAGTGTAAAGTGAGATACTACATGTGAAATTGCCTGTGCATGGTGTGTGTTAATTATCCTCCCCTAACATGTGGCTCCAAAATCTGGGTGACCACAGAGTCTGACACGTCTGCATGCCTACAGAATCTGTATAGACGTCAGGACTAACTAAAGGGCAGAAACATAAGTGGACGTTGTAGGATGCCATCCTCAAGTATCTGCAGGGGAAGGTAATACCGTGGCATTCAGAATGGCAGATAGTAGGTGAAATTGTTTGAGAACATGTTATGGGTGTGCTCATGAGCCCCCAGTAATGACCAAGAGAGCCAGAAGCATGGTGGGATTTGGGGTGTGGATGACCAGCCAGTAAAAGAAGATATCAAAGCTAATATGCCCTCATCCCAATGCACAGGCTGGTGAGGCCATGGGCCACCGGGGTTATAAGATGTGCTAGACGGCAGGGACAAGCAGGCATTGCAGACCATGGCAGAAGGCTACGTGGGGCAATCGAGGTGGAAAAGTGAACAGGGAGCGCTGGGAGATGGAGCTTGTAGGGTCAGCCCAGACCATTGTTTTTGTCAGGGCTTCTTTGGGAGACCCAGGCTTATCCTCTGCCTCAGGAAAACTCTGAATCAAAGACCCCACCCACAGAACCTATGTCCCAACTTATCCTAACTCCTAACCACTTCCCAGGCCACGCCACTCAAAGCCCCACATCCCAAGGGCCAGGGTTGTTTTCATCATGGTACGCATCCAGTCCTGCTACATGTCGGTGGATTGCCTTAGAATAGGGTATCTCTACACTTGCTTCTGCTCCTACTCCTTCTGAGTCTTGCCCTATTAAAGGCTGCGACTATAGGCCTGTTATGTGCTAGAAGGTCATTTTTTTCTTGACCAAAAGCATATTCCCAGAATGCTTGAGAAAATATTATCATGCCCTTTGCCCTGTTTAGATACATGGACATGGAAGGAGGAAAGAAACTAGCTGGCAGACTGTGCCTCTGATCCATCCTGAGTGCCTCGTATTCATGGGCTCAGTACAGGGCACACAGTCCGTTCTGTTCATCCACAGAGGGTCCACTAGAAAGAACGTCTAAACGGGAAGAATGACACAGTCTCAATAATGCCACAGGAAAGATTTATTTTGCACACAAGCTCCTTAGAATCAGACACCACCACGGTAGATCTTCATTTTCTGGGATAGACGCCTGTCAGGAATGATGTGTTAAAGAGTGTTGTTACGCCAAGCATTAGATTCATGTATCCAGGCACGCTTAAACCACCCCCCCCCCATTCTTCTTCCTCGTGGTCATCAATATCATCCTTTTAAAATATATATTTGGTCTTGACATTTCCTCTGCTCAGAAACCTCAAGCAGTCTGCCCAACTCTTTGGCAAGGCAGCTCATTTCTTTCTGGGCCCTGGCTTGGATGATCCTCCACTGAGATGTTGCAACTTCTATCGACCACAATCCCAATCACTTTCCCATCTCCAGCGTAGGACCCCCATTTCCCCATCATCTCTACTGCCCTTCCTTACTGTGGCAAACTTTATGCCTCCTTTAAGGCATAAATGTTCTCCCTTAAATGTTCTCTACTCTCTGACAACCTTGCCAAGCCGCACTTATCCACCCACTAAGGCAAAACCAATAATTATTCCCTGTGCTTCCACAGACCTTAGTAGAAATTTGTGCAAAGCTGGGGTCACCCTGGGTTGTAATTATTTGCATAGTTCTGTCTCCATGAACTAGCTGTGTTTACCTTTTTATCTCAACATCATCACAATGCCTGACTGACACAGGAGATACTCCATAATTGGGGTTCTATTTCCTTTCCCTCTGCCTCCCAGGATCACCCATTTTCTAGGAAGAGTGAAGCCCCCTTGGTGGGGAAGGGAAAGGAGGGTGACAAACCCTGGGTCAATAATGACCGGTGAATCTAGGATCATGGTTACTTGTCTCAACTGAGAGCCCCCTCGGGGACAGAGACAGGGATAGGGCTTCTCTTCAAGGAGAGGGTCTTAGATAATGCAGCCAGGTGTCCTTCTGCCATTCACTTCCAGCCTCTTTCTCTTGGAGTTACCCAGATTCTTATGTGCAGTGGACATGTGAACATCCATCGCCCCCAGAAAAGTCCACTGGGGAGTTGTTAAAACCCTTGTCAGCTCTTGACTGATTTATACTCACCCCAGGGATAGCAGTTTGGCAGTCATGGCCACATCCATTGCTGCAGCATTTCATTCCACTGGGACATGATTCGTCTCCTGAGCAGGATTCAGCGCAAAGCCCAAAGGCGTCTTCGGGCACCTTGGGGCAGAGTCCAGGTCTGTTTTCCCCTGAAACATACAATGGTGTTTGTGGAGTCTGGAATAGTCACTAACCAGGTATAAAAACTTCTGTTAGAAGTCTACGGGCTCACTGCTGGCAGGACTCCCACCTCTTTCATTTCTTCCTTTTACTCCTGGACCCATCCCTCAGCCTCGGCAACTCCACCCTCACACTGAAGCCCCCATTGTCACAGTCAGGCCCTTAGGAGAATGTTCTCTCTGCTGCAATGGCTGCCCAGTCCCAGCAGGCAAGAAACCTGCTCTGTCATAAGCCTCTTCTTTCCTCCTCATAAGATATTAGAAACCTTTCTGATCCCAGACATCCGTCTTTCCACCTCACACATACCCCATGTTCATGCCGGAGCTACTCCTTGTTGGAGCCCTACATCCCAGGCACATGTAGAGAGAGCCCCAACTTTGGATAAGGCCCAACCGGATCTGATAAGAAGAATGGGGCCCTGGCTGGTGTGGCTCAGTTGGTTGGAGCATCACCCCACATACTGAAAGTTTTCATGTTCAATCCCCACTCCGGGCACATATAGTAGGCAACCCACCAATGTTCTCTCTCACTTCAATCTCAATCTCTCTCTCTCTCTCTCTCTCTCTCTCTCTCTCTCTCTCTCTCATCAATAAGCATATCTTAGGGTGAGGATTGAAAAAGAAGAAGAATGTGAAACGTAGGGTGATCACTCCTGAAGGTTAAAGAAAGTGGGTCTGATCAATGCCAAATCTCCACTTGGCAGGCTGTTCCTGTGCCACACCATCCCAGGTAAGAAGCTGAGCTCTGAGCCTCCTCTGCTCTCAGGTAGGACCCCCTCAGCACCCTTACTTCTACCCTTACTTACGTGCCTGAGCGAAGGCCATCTCCATCCCCAAGATGACAAAAGCCACTAGTACAAAGACCGTGCCTGTCTTCATGTTGGCCTTTGATGTGAATGCACACACTGAGCCCAGCCCCAATTTATACCCTCAGTGTCACCGGAGAGGAGTGTGAGGGGGGCAGAACAGTAAATGTGTAACATGATCTAGTTACTTTGTTCTATTTCGTAACTGATGTCTTTCTAAGTAGGGAATGTTTTCTGATAGATGGAAATCCAAACAGGAGAGTTCAGGCAAACTTTGTTCATTGCTACATCACAACTTGGCACTGGTTTTCCTTGTGTCTATAGAAAAAGTGGCCAAAGAAAATAATTTTGTGTATAACTTAGAATTTCCGAGTAAGAGCTTAAACTATGCAGCTACGTGTTACGCCACCTGGTGCCTCCTGGAGGTCCCGTTCCAGGAGGATTCAATGTGCTTCTGGGAGAGATGGTGAACGGGTTGTGCTTTGGAGCCATCCCAGGGCTGAGCTCCCCAAGTAGGGGTGGAATGAGGACCTCCCCTTCATCACAGGGTAGGTAGTGAGGTCGCTCATCTGAGGAGATGGATGTTCAAAGAACACAAGCTGGCAGGGCCGTTGGGGATGGAGTGACAGGGTCCATTCTCTAATATTTTAAGGGTCCACTCGTGATGGCTGGTGGTCTCTGAGCCCAACCTGCTCCATACTGACAGGTCCCTAGAGAGAGGACTGTGTGGGTGAGCTACAATGAGCTGAACTACAGGAAAAGACTATTAACAGTTGCACAGGAGCCTGAGTAAGAAGCCCGCCCTCTTCCTTATCCCAATTACAGAATTTGAGAGAAGCGGGTAGAGGGGTAAAACTCCAATGACTATAGGAATGAAGAGAAGACTGCTTTGTCCTTGGGGATCAGATCTGGGACAAGCACCTCATGAGCACCTGTGGGGAGGCCAGGATGAGGTCCTCTGAGATCACAGGAACACTAAGCGAGCCAAGAGAGGAGGGCTTAGACTGGCCATCCCAGGTAGTTAGCTCACACCCAGCATCTCAGACTCTTTGGCTGCTCAAAGGGTACAGCACCCAGGACACCTCCATCTGAAGGAGGGACCAGAGTACCTGACCAAGACATGCAACTCAGTACAGGGTGGAGATCAATTGCTCAAGGCAGCACAGGGCACAACAAAGAGAAGCCCAAATGCAAATCCGAGGTGTCTGGCCAGATGCCAGACTGCTGAGTAGCATGGCCTTGGTGAGTGGGTGGGGCCAAGGTGCACAGCCCCAAAGAACTTGCAGGAGAGCCCTACAGAGCACTCTTGGTAAGGGGAGGACTCCCTAATCCCTCCCTAAAAGTGACTTAGACACAACTACTATCACTTAATTAACATCATTTTTTTAAAAAATTTTCTCATGTGTTAAGTATTTTTCCAAGTCCTTTCCTATACTTCACATATACTCATATGTATATGCAAATATGTATCTTTGCTGTAGAAATGAAGTTATACTGTATGTATTATTTTGCTTTATTCACTTAGCATGTCTTTTTTAAATATATTTTTTTATTGACTGAGGAAGGGAGAAGGATAGACAGATACATCAATGATGAGAGAGAATCATGGATCAGCTGCCTCCTGCGTGCCCCTACTAGGGATTGAGCCTGCAACTTGGGCATGTGCCATGACTGGGAATCGAACCGTGATCTCCTGGTTCATAGATGCTCAAACACTGAGCCACTCTGGCTGGGCTTAACATTCCGTCTTGGAGAGTTTTCCATGTTAGTATTCCCCTTTTTAAAACAACCGCTATCTAATATTCTATTATACTAGAGGCCTGTTGCACGAAGAGATTCGTGCAATAGGCCTTCCCTTCTACTGGCTGCCGGCACTGGTTTTCCTTCGGCACCCAGGACCCAGGCCTTCGCTCCAGCCGGAGCCACTTTCCATCCTCCGTCTTCGTGGCCCCAGCCGGAGCCGCCTTCCATCTTCCATCTTCCATCTTCCATCTTCCATCTTCCATCTTCACGGCTCTGGCTCACCTTCAGTCTTCACTCCACCACTTGGAGCCTATGTATGCAAAATAACCGCCATCTTTGTTGGTGCTTAATTTGCATATCACGCTGATTAGCCAATGGGAGGCGTAGCGAAGGTACAGTCAATTACCCTGTTTGTCTATTATTAGATAGGACTAGAGGCCTGGTGCACAAAAATTTGTGCACTCGGGGAAGGGGGTCCCTCAGCCGGGCCTGTGCCCATTTGCAATCCACCCCTTGGGGGATGTCCACCTGTCGACTTAGGCCCACTCTCTGGAGGATCAGGCCTAAGCTTGTAGTCAGACATCCTTCTGGCAGCCAGGGAACCCTTGGGGGATGTCCAACTAAAGACTTAGGCCCCCAAGGGATCGGGCCTAAACCCTTAGTTGGATATTCTTAGTGCTGTCACAGAGGTGGGAGAGGCTCCTGCCACCACCTCTGCTCTGGCCAACCATGAGCCAGCTTCTGGCTGAGAAACACGCCCCATATGGAAGTGCACTGACCACCAGGGGGCAGCTCCTGCATTGAGCGTCTGCCCCCGGGTGGCCAGTGCACATCATAGTAACCGGTCATTCTGCTGTTCAGTCAATTTGCATATGTTAGCCTTTTATTATTATTATATAGGATGTCCCTATTTCCCCCCTTTTGCCCCCTCTACCCAGCTCTTGCCTCCATTTCTCTCTGGCCATCACCATACTGTTGTCTGTGTCCATGGGTTGTGCATATATTTTCTTTGGCTAAACCCTTCTTTAAATTCACTTCTTTAAATTTTTATTTTCAGACAAGCACTTATAACTGCACTATTATATATTTTCTAGTATATCATTTAGAATTAAGATATTTTTTAATTGAACCCTTGTAAATTTTTGCACAATTTAATAAATTATGCTAGAAGCAATTAGGAGATTTTTCATGTAATGCAGATACATTTCAATTACTATTTTATTAATTTTTAATTTTTTAATATTTTAATTTGAAATAATCTCATACATGTAAAAAAAAACTATAAAATACTATAGCATATTATATGTACCCTTCACCCAATTTATTTTTTTTTCCACCCAATTTCTTAGGTGTTAATGTTAATTTAAACATAACCATTATACAACTAACAAAATTTGGAATATATTTTTCTTATAATCTCTTTAATGTTACTTAATCCATTTACTTTGCTTTTGTTAATCCGATCACAGGTGGCAGGCAGGCAGCTTCTGGTGTCACACATGGAGGTCTGGATGGCGGCAGGTGCTGTCCTGCCCTGCCTGCAGTATGCAAATTAGCCGCCATCTTTGTTGGTGGTTAATTTGCATATTGTGCTGATTAGCCGATGGGAGGTATAGCGAAGGTACGGTCAATTGCCATGTTTGTCTATTATTAGATAGGATAAGTGATTCATAATTTTTTAAAATTAAATCTTTATTGTTCAGATTATTACAGGTGTTCCTCTTTTTTTCCCCCCCATAGCTCTCCTCCACCCAGTTCGCACCCCAACCTCTGCCCTTACCCATCCCCCACTGTCCTCATTCATAGGTGTACAATTTTTGTCCAGTCTCTTCCTGCACCCCCACACTCCTTTCCCCCCGAGAATTGTCAGTCCACTCCCTTTCCTTGCCCCTGGTTCTATTATATTCACCAGTTAACTCTGTTCATCAGATTTTTTATTCCCTTGATTTTTAGATTCACTTGTTGATAGATATGTATTTGCTGTTCATAATTTTTATCTTTACCTTTTTCTTCTTCCTCTTCTTAAAGAATAGCTTTCAGCATTTCGTATAGCGCTGGTTTGGTGGTGATGAACTCCTTTAGCTTTTCCTTATCTGTGAAGCTCTTTATCTGACCTTCAATTCTAAATGATAGCTTTGCTGGATAAAGTAATCTTGGTTGTAGGTTCTTGCTATTCATCACTTTGAGTATTTCTTGCCACTCTCTTCTGGCCTGCAAAGTTTCTGTTGAGAAATCAGCTGACAGTCGTATGGGTAATCCCTTGTAGGTAACTGACTGTCTTTCTCTTGCTGCTTTTAAGATTCTCTCTTTGTCTTTTGCTCTTGGCATTTTAATTATGATGTGTCTTGGTGTGGTCCTTTTTGGATTCCTTTTGTTTGGGGTTCTCTGCACTTCCTGGACTTGTAAGTTATTTCTTTCACCAGGTAGGGGAAGTTTTCTGTCATTATTTCTTCAAATAGGTTTTCACTATCTTGCCCTCTTTCTTCTTCTGGCACCCCTATAATTCGGATGTTGGTACGCTGGAAGTTGTCCCAGAGGCTCCTTACACTATCTTCATATTTTTGGATTCTTTATTCTTTTTGCTTTTTCGGTTGGGTATTTTTTGTTTCTTCGTATTTCAAATCTTTGACTTGATTCCTGGGATCCTCTTGTCTGCTGTTGGATCTCTGTATATTATTCTTTATTTCAGTCAGTGTATGCTTAATTTCTAGTTGGTCTTTTTTCATATCCTCCAGGGTCTCACTAAATTTATCGGCGGTTTCCAGAAAATTCTTGAAAAACCTTATAAACGTGGTTTTGAACTCTATATCCAGTCGTTTTCTTTCCTCCATTTCTGTCATTTGTGACCTGTTTCTTTGTCTCCGCATTTTTTATGCTTCCCTGTGTTGGTAGAGTGGTTTTGTGTGCTAGGTGTCCTATAGGGCCCAGTGGCTCAGCCTACCCAGTTACCTGAGGTGGACACTCTTGGTGCACCCCCTTGTGGGCTTTGTGCACAGTCCTGTTGTAGTTATGCCTTGGTTGTTGTAGGTATCACTGGGAGGAATTGACCTCCAGGCCAACTGGCAGTGAGAATCAGCTGTGTCTGCAGTGGGAGAACTTCTGTGCTGAAACACCCTTCTGGGGCAAGACTTGCTTCAGTGGGGCTTTGGTGCTCACTGAGTCTGTCCCCTGAGTTTGTCCCTTATGGATCTGAGGAGTTGTAATTGGATGGTCCCACTCTGACCACTGGGTACACTGGCTCTTGGATCTAAGGAGGTGCTAATTTAGCCTCTGCCAGAGGTTACCAGCAGGAGCTACGAAGAGATCTGCAGATTCCCCTTCCTTTTTTGGGGTTTGGAGGTGCCCAGATGAGGCCCGGCTGTGAAGCAATGCAAGCTGCTGTGGGGCCTTGGGCCTTCTCTTGGAAGTTCTGGGTCTGTCTTGCCCAGCTGCAATTTGTTAGGTAATTTTCAGGTTGCAAAAGGCCAAGGCATTCATATGCAAAAGCCTCTGCTGAAGCCTGGGGGGGGGGGGGTCTAGGAATCAACAGAGCGGAGCAAGCAGCTATGGCTGATCCTCAGCCCTGCCCTAAGGGGCCGCGCATCTCAGTGTCCTGGTAATTGCTGCAAGCACCTCTGAGGGAAAGCCGCCCTCAAGTTCCGAGTTCTGCCTGCTGCCAGACAGTCCAGTTTCTCCTCATATGAGCCCTGGGTCCCCAGAGACTTCCCGGAACCAGAGTTCAGAGCAGTCGGGAGCTTGTGACTACCTCCCAATTCAAAAAGACAGCCGCGTCCTCAGGTACCAGCCCCTTTCCACGCGCACGCACGCGCTCGAGTCTCCGTACCTCTGCACTTTACTTCTGCACCTCCTCTGAGTCTCAGTGCTTTTCTCTTTCCTTCTAGTTGTAGAATTTCCACTCATCCAGCCTTCCTGTAGTTCTGGATGATGTCCGTTTTGTCTTTTCGTTGTATTTTTGAAGTTGTTGTGGGAGGCAGCAATTTCCGGTGTTTACCTATGCTGCCATCTTGGTTTCTCCTCTAATAGCATTTAACCCCTGGCTCTCCGCCACCAGCGGTGCGGGCGGGGGAACAGAAGACCCTCTGCCTCCCTATTCCCCTCCAGAGCCCTCTGCCCCCGCAGAACCCTGGGCTGTTTTCGACAAGCCAAAAGTAGTTTCTCAAAGCTCAAGGAAGGCTGAAACTGAGAAAGAAAAGACCTCTAGTGAGGTGAAAGCAGGGGAGTCTCACCAGGAGGCTTCCTGCCGGAGTCACCCCCCCCCCCCCGCTCCCCTTGGGGAGCGACCAAAAAGTTTAACTACCCAGCGGCCCCCAAGTAATCCTTTCGTGGGGTACACGGATGATAATCCATGGACGGGGATATATCAATCCTTGTGTAGCCAGAGGGATAGAGCAAAGAAGTCTTTAGGGCTAGAGACCCCTAGACTCTTTCCTGTGAATGTTAACCCCACAGCTGCAGCAAATGCCACCAGATCTGCAACAATATTCCCAATATCCAAATGGTTAATGCAGAGAAAGAAAGAAAGAAAAAAAAAGGGCAGTTGGCATGGAGAGCAGGGAGAGAGAGTTCTTTGTTGGTTTTTGCTTATCTAAGCTATGCGGGTCTCAAGGACACAAGCTGCTAGTAAGCACAACAATTTCTCTGTCCAGTTTTCTTCTCTTTAACCCTTCCAATACTAAATTAGACTAATACAATATACTTAAAATTACATAAGGAAGGAAGCAACTGCTCTTATTAATCTAAAGAAATGCTGAATGTTTAACTTGCCAGCTAAGTAAGAGTTTAAAGTTCTAGTTAAATTAAATTGGGAAAAAATATAATTGTGGTAACTAAATGCCTAAAGTATAGAAATAAAATCTTGTCAGTTTTAATTTAATTGATATCTCTTAATAATTATAAAAAGTACTATAACCAAGGAATGACTTTGAGACATTTCATGGGCCCTGAAATGTTTTCAAAAGTTTATTCTCTCTCCTTAAAGGATCTTTTAATAAAGCCAATTTAATGTGCTTGAAATCACATAGAGAGCTTTATCAGGTAAAAATTAATAAATATATATTTTAGGTTTTTGCCTCTAAGAAAGGGCAAGACAAGTTATTTTGTTTAATATTTCTTAAAATATAGCAGCAGAATTTTAAGATATAATTTAAAATAACAGAAGCTCATTAATAATTTTTAATATTTTACAACAGCATATTATACATTTATTCCAAACAAGCTTACAAACTAATTCTTTAAATGTTTGGCAGCAATATAATTTAAGGAACATAAAAGGATTTAATCCCTTCCACTGTGTGGAAGGCTCCCTGGGAAGGCACTTAAGCATTCTATATTGACCTCTCTTGCCCTTTTTGCCAAGGGGGTCCCTCTTCCAATTGCCCACAGCTGTTGCCTGAGCTCTCTGTTCATGCTAAGGTTAAAGCCTCATAGTGGCTAGTATCATAAATCTGTCTCTCGCCCAATGGCATGAGCTGGGCCCTCTCTGGAGAAGAAACCTGGGTTCCCCAAGATATGTGATCAATGCCGGGGCCCCGCCAGCAGGCGAGGGGATCCCAAGGCAGTTATTCCCATACCCAGCCCAGATCGGGACCCAGATAACAGAAAGAGACTTAGTCCAGCTGAAATCGGTACCCAGAAAACAGAAACTTGGCTAACAACAGCTACCCTATATCTAAATCCAGCCTAACACCAGGAATACTCAGGGCCTTCTCAAAGGATGCAAAATAATCCTTTCCATTAATATTTACAGTATAAACTAAGATTGTTGTTAGAGTATTAACTTTGACAGTAAAATAGTAGTCAAGTTTTCAGATTAATTAAAATTGGCTCAAGAAGTATTAACCAAAATTTTCATTTCATGGAAAAATTGCTTAACATGCAATGAACCTAAAGCAGTCATATTTTTGTACAAAAAATTAAAATTTAAAGTTATCTAGACTGCATTATAAATTTTCCAAAAAGCATCCTAATAATTAAATCAAAAAAGGGGGGGATAGTAAAAATATCCTGTAACTAATTTACATCTAGAAAAATTTTTTCATTTGTAATGCTAACAGCAAGACACCCATTAAAAACATACGTGGTGGCAAAATAAGCCAAAGGAAATTAATTTAAGCAAAAATAAATAGAAACCCAAGTAAAGTTTCCTTTATTAACCTTTGGTTGAGAATACGTTTGTATATTTTCAGAAAACAACTCCAAGACCATGTGGATTCCTGCAACAGAGAGGAATTATCAGGAATGCTCCAGTCATGAAGACAAGAGGAAAAACAATCCAGAGATAGAGGCAGCTAGCTTGCACAAGCTATTTCCTCATTTAACCCTCTCTAGCTGCAAGCATCTCATACGGGCATGCAAAACCTGCGGCTCCCTATTGCCTTTAGGCCCCCTCCAGCCACAAGGGGTCAACCCCCAGGGGCTCCAACCCAATGCCTTATTGGCAAGCAGATGTGACCCATATTCCCAGCTTCGGTCGGCTCAAATATGTACATGTAATCATTGACACTTGCTCTGGGGCCACATATGCTCAAGCTCACACAGGTGAAAAAACTCGCCACGCAATAGCAACCCTCAACGGGGCATTTTTAACATTAGGCTTCCCCTAGAAAATTGAAACAGATAATGGCCCCTGCTACACTAGCGAGGCTTTTCCGCAATTCCTCACAAAACATAACATCAAGCACGCTACTGGCATATCATACAACCCACAAGGGCAAGCCATAATAGAAAGACAAAATAAAGAGTTAAAAATTCAGCTTACTAAAGAAAAAGGGGGGGGAAGATAGACCAAAGATTAACACCTCAACAGCAACTATTACAGGCTCTCATAATCCTCAATTATTTTCATTTTGCCCCCGACGGTCTTCCTCCCATTTTCAAACATTGGGGGGGTCTCAGAGACGTACCAACACCTCTCCCCTTGGTCCGGTGGAAAGATCCACTAACCAGGGCTTGGAAGGGCCCTGACCCACTCTTAACCCAAGGGAGAGGGTTTGCTTGTATTTTTCCAGAAGGTGAGAAAAATCCCGTGTAGATTCCTGCCCGTAACATCAAACCCTGCACCACCAGCGATGAGCCATAGACCACCAACACCATCACCCCCGGTAGAGAAAATGGAGGACCTGACCAAAGAGGACAACCAGCCCCGGCGGCGGAGACGACCAAGACACTGACGGGCCCACAACATTACCTGGGGTGGGATTTATGCGGGCCCAATGCATGTATTAATCAAAGAGCCTTCACTGGCCTAAAAGGGGCCCACCTGTATAACGGCACCTGGAAAAAGCGGACAAGTAGATGGGAGAACAATGTCGCAGTCAACCCCAATGCCACTCATAGTTTTAGTTACTGGCCCTGTGTGAGACCCCCCTTCTTCTTCTTACAAACCAATTACAGCGCTTTTACTTGTACCCAGCAATCTTGTGTACTATCTAATTGCTGGAACCCGTTGAGTTTAGTTTCTTAAGTGATGCCCTCAGCCGTCTAACCTCCCGGTTAAATCCTGCTAACATATTCATATAGGCCGTCCTAGCAGCAGTAGGCCTCCTTGCATTCTGCTTGTTTCGTTGCTTTTACTCCATGATCCAAAGAATAGATGCATAGCAAGCTATGATTATCCACCCAGCAGGCGC
The DNA here is from genome assembly GCF_014108235.1 of Myotis myotis. Classification (NCBI taxonomy): domain Eukaryota; kingdom Metazoa; phylum Chordata; class Mammalia; order Chiroptera; family Vespertilionidae; genus Myotis; species Myotis myotis. The sequence continues at coordinate 13,244,456 of NW_023416321.1, read as the reverse complement.
TTATAAAAAGGGAAGGGGGAGATGTGGGAAGAGCTCAGGAGATCTATCTCAGTGCTGCGGCCGAAGCAACGCTGTGAGCACACTCCAGCGAACAGACTTCCTTGGCACACCAGGAAGTGGCAACACCCGCCTGACAAATCTCCAGGAGCCACCTACTCTTAGCCCCGACCCTCATGCCCATTGGATAACATAGCAAGCATGTCCCTATTGCATTGGCTGCTTACCCCTTAATATACGGCTGTACTTCCTCAATAAACTTGGATCTGTGTCTCTGAACCTGGTCCCCAGAGTCGTGCATGCAGACGCCCCAGCGCATTGGGCTCCGTCGTCCTCACCCCCAGGGGACCCCCTGCTTCAGTATAGAGGTAAAACTCCAATGACTATAGGAATGAAGAGAAGCCTGCTTTGTCCTTGGGGGTCAGATCTGGGACAAGCACCTCATGAGCACCTATGAGGAGGCCAGGATGAGGTACTCTGAGATCACAGGAACACTAAGCGAGCCAAGAGAGGAGGGCTTAGACTGGCCATCCCAGGTAGTTAGCTCACACCCAGCTTCTCAGACTCTTTGGATGCTCAAAGGGTACAGCACCCAGGACCCCTCTGTCTGAAGGAGGGACCAGGGTACCTGAAGAAGACATGCAGCTCAGGACAGGGTGGAGATCAATTGCTCAAGGCAGCACAGAGCACAACACAGAGCACAACAAAGAACAAGCCCCAATGCAAATCCGAGGTGTCTGGCCAGATGCCAGACTGCTAGTAGCATGACCTTGGTGAGTGTGTGGGGCCAAGGTGCACAGCCCCAAAGAACTTGCAGGAGAGCCCTACAGAGCACTGTGGGCAAGGGGAGGACTCCCTAACCCCTCTCTACAAGTGACAATACCACTATAACTTAATTAACATCATCTTCAAAGGTTTGGGGTTTTTTTGCATTATTTTCATGTGTTTGGTATGTGTGGGAGCGCTCGCTCCTCAAAAGCACACATACTTCTGAATCCTGCTCGCAGCACCAAGAATTCGAGCAAGTTCCTCCTCGGACCCCGCTCACTATACTAACGTTGGGAGAACAGGTCCTGATCCTGCCCCACTACTCCAACTGTCAGGTCCAAGCCCCTCTGCTAGGAGCAAGACCTTCTCAGACACTGGGTGGTAGATGGAGAAGCCATGAGAAGTTGAGTAAAGGGAACAGAAGATAGTATTTTCAATGCTTCAAGAACTGAATGTCAGAATTAAGTTTGTCCCAGAGTACAATTAACAAGAACTTTGTAAATGTAGACATACCAAAGGAGAGGTTTAAAGCACCCTTAGGATAAAGGCTCGAAACCTAAGGCCCTGATGGTTTGGGCATTCCTTATTTTGGCTTCTGTTGTTCCATTTCCTGACACTTTTAAAAGGTTGTTGAATCTCTGAATGAACTCATAAAAGAATGGTAGCAGCCTTCATTGCTTCCAGAGAAGAGAACTGGATACTTGGGTGTAGAGCTAGGAGGGAGATTTATTTTTTGTTGCATATGTTTTGAAATTTTACACAATATCTACTGTTATCTATTCAAAAATTATTAATTTCAAGACCATTGAGTGCATGATAGCAAAACTATTGGGGGTGGGGAGGAATTCCCCACCACCCTGTTAGTATCAAGCCTGTCTTTCCCTAAAAAAAAAAAAAAAAAAAAAAGTTCTCTTTTCTTTAAATAAATATGTTACACAATTATCAATATCTAAAATGAAACTATTGTCAATGTAAGAAACGTCTACACCTGTAAATAATTTAAAAAATATATTTGTATTGATTTCAGAGAAGAAAGGAGAGGGAGAGAAATAGAAACATCACTGATGAGAGAATCATTGATCAGCTGCCTCCTGCTTGCCCCACACTGGGGATCAAACCCATAACCCGAGCATATGGCCTGACTGGGAATCGAACCATGACCTCCTGGTCCATAGGTCAACACTCAACCACTGAGCCATGCTGGCCAGCCTCCTGTCAATAATTTTTATTACTCCATTTGAGCCAAACGGATGCCAATTGCCGGGAAGCAGAATCTAAACAGATTGAGAAAATGCTCCTGAAAATGGCAGTTTTGCAACTTATTTTATACGTTAGAATAAAAGAAGGAGTTGTCAGGAGGATTACATAAAATTCATTGGTAATAGATTAAGGGGGCAGGAGAAAGCAAAGTGGGGAAATCTCTGAGATTAGATAAAAAGCAAAACGGTGGGTACAGGATAGTTAACATCTCTAGCACACAGAGGTGGTATTTGGGCAATAAGATAACGATGTGGTCTCATGCTCTGGTTGTGCAATTGTACCTTAGAGGGGGCCTGGAAAAGATAAATACTCTGGCATTTCCAAGGTATGTTATCTTAGTTGCACTAAGTCAATAGACAGGCTTACTCAAAGGTAAAGATTAATCTTTGTCAAGGAAGCTACAGGCCTAGGATGTGACCACCAGCCATGACCCACTCTGAGTTAGGAATTTTAATGTTCAGACCATCCTATGTGGTTACTTTCTGTCTCTGAGTTTGTAAGGCCCGTCATGCAGGCCTCCCTTGAGCTTGTCAGCTTTGGTATGTGGCCCCCTTTTTGTCCACACTATTTAAAAAGGAGAAAAATGCAGTCACAACTTTTCCTCAATTTCTCTACCTTTTTCCATTTTGTCTGCTTAGGTTCCATGGAACCCAATAGGAGAGGCGTTAAGAAGGGAGCACAGGTGGAGACAACTAGAAAAGAGAGAGAGGACAAGTCCTGGGGGTCTGGAAAGGGTGAGTATGGAAAGGAGCTCAGGACAGCCATGTGGCCGCTGAGCTCAGCCATGAGGAAGAACTGTGGTTCCTTTCATCATCCCCAGCTCAACCTGCATCCTTGGTCCCTGCTTCTGCTTGCTCAGCTCCTGGCCTCCTGGGAGGAGGATGCCTGGCATGGAAATGTTACTGAAGATTCTCGGTCAGGGTGAGCTAGGGAGAGGACAAGAGTTTACATAAACCAGAGCATGAGGAAACAGACTCCCTCCAATAGGGAAAGAGGACCTGGGAGGCAGACACTGCAAGAGAAGTGAAAAACACAGGCCTGACTTCCCGCAGCTGCTCCACCAACAGTAGTCTCTGCCCCTGTTCTGGCTCTGGCCTCCTCCCAGAAACCCAGAGAAACCTCAACTGAAAAGTCAAGTAAGGAGATACCAGCTCCCTGGTCTCAGGGTAAGAAAAGGAAGTTTTATGAAAAGAAGACAAAGGAAAAAACCAAAGTCTCATATTGTGCAACAGGTGAAGTCCCACATTGCCCTACCCAGAGGACTCCATGTTTCTGCTTATAATTCCCGGATGAAGCATTTCTTCACGAGGGTAACCAGGTCTCCTGCAGCTTCTGGGGAATGGAGTTCCTCCCTTCTAATTTGCTCAGGGGCAGGGAGGTGTCGAGGAAAAAGATTCCACTGTGAGGGAGAGACCCAGATTCTGGCCTAACCCTGCCCGCTCTCTAATAATAAAGCCAGAGACCGGCCACAGCTCTGCTCTAGACTTCCTAGGACAAACGAGAGGATACAATCTTCCAGCTACGAATTCAAGGTCTCCCCGCCCCCACCCTCAGAGTGTCACAGGAGTTTCAAGAAGGGGCAGGCTTCCCCTTCACCTGGCTGGTGGGTTTTGTGCCCTTCATGAAGCCTCAGTCTTCAGTTTCAGCTGCTGATGCAGACCCTCCTCTTGAGATGTCTCACCCGTTATCATCCATCATCTTGGAATGTGTCCATTCACCCTGGGTTTCTCTTTCAGGGTATTTTGTCTCACTATCTAGAATGTTCCATTACCTTTCACACTGGGCTCGAGGGAGCCACTGGCGGTGACTCTTTAGTTGGTGATTGTATTAACTTCCTATTGCTGCTGTAAAAAATTACTACAAACTTGATGTCCTAAAACAGCACACATTTGATTCTCTTTAAGTTCTGGAGGTCAGAAGTCCAAAATCTGTTTCACTGAGCTGAAATCAAGGTGTCAACAGGACTGCTTTCCCTCTGGGGCTTGAGGGGAGAGACCATTCCCTTGACTTTTCCCGCTGCATTCTTGCATTTCTTGGCTCCTGGCCTCTTCCTCCATCTTCAAAGCCAGCAGGGTAGTATCTTGCTTCAACTGTCACACTGCCTTCTTGCCTTCTGTCTTCAAATCTCTCTCTGCCCCCTCATTTAAGGATACTTATGACTACAGTTAGGGCCCAACCAGATAATCTAGGATAATCTCTCCCTCTCAAAATACTTAACTTGATCACATCTGCAAAGTCCTTTTTGTCATATAAGGTACTATTCACAGGTTCTGGGGATTAGGATGTGGACATTTGGGTGGCCTGCCTAGTGATCTATACCTTGTCTCAGGCTTGGGGGTCACCTACTCTGTCTCTCAACCACTTCCCTCAAAATAGAGTTGAGTGTCTTTAGACAAAGACTACCTATACAATAACCTTTCAGGCCACTCCATCTTCCTCCATTCATTCCCTTTAGGCCCTAGGACAGTGCCATCCAATGGGACTTTCTGCCATGATGGAAATGTTCTATATTTTTGCTGTCCAACAGGGAGCCAGCCACTAGCCACATGTGGTCAGGGAGTACTTGCAATATGACTAGAGCAACTGAATTATAAATTTAATTGACATGTAAATAGCCACTTATGGCTAGTGATTAATATATGGAATAGCTCAGATCTAGGCAGATGGAAAGCAGAAGCCAAGACCAGTCAGGCCCTTTTTCTGCTAGCCTCTTCTCACACCATTTTGGATCAGCTCTGCCCCAACCTCCTCCTCTCAGTCCCTGTGGAACCTAAAGGAGGTTTCTAGTGGGGCTCTGGGATGGTGGATGGCTGAGGGCAGGGCAAAGAAGGGAACTGTTTGGCCCCAGAGAGGCAGAGTTCCAGTTCTGCTTTTGCATTGGACTACGAACTCTCAAATATTTTATAAGGTTGCCCTCTTTACCCTACTTTCACAATGAGTTGTCCTTTTTGGCTCCACAGAGGCATGTCTCAGGGAGCACAGAAGAAGGGACTAACCTGGGACGTGGTACTGGCTGGAGTTCCGCTCTGTCACCCATCTGCTGGGTGGCCTTCAGCAACTCTCTTCTCAGTCCTTGGCCCTCAGTTTTCATAATACGAGAGGGTTGGATGAGACCGTCTGAGAGGTTCCTCCCAGCTTTAATAGACTACAATTCTGTGTTTTGTAGATCAAAGCTTGATTGTGCACGTAATTCAATCTCAGAGCCCTGTTCTGACTCATGTAATAGTTCTGATTGAAGGGTTATTGAAGGTTACTCCCACAATACTCCAGAACCAAATCTGACTTCTTCTGTCCTCATGATAACACTCCCCCTTTGCTTTGGGTTTAGAGAGCTGATCCACTAACTAATCTAATCCACATCATGGCACTAGGAAGACAGACACAATGCCCATTGTAAGTGAAAAAGCTAGGCTCAGAGAGGGAAAGAGAATGTTCCAGATGTCAGACCCTGTGATGGGTGCTTTACGATCTCTATATATAAAAGCTTAAGCAACTATCCAATTCAACTGCCAGGACCGTCCAACTGGTAGCTATGATGCGCAATGACCGCCAGGGGGAGGATGCTCCAACCAGTAGCTATGACACCCACGGACCACCAGGGGGCAGACGCTCTACGCAGGAGCTGCAGTGCTGCGGTGACTTGGCAACTGCGGTTTTTGGGTGACGCACCCAGAACCAGAGAGGAGGGAGCCCAATTCCAGGGTGTGTCACCCGAGAAACTCCCTCTCGCAATCTGGGGCCCCTCGGGGGATGTCAGAGAGCCGGTTTCAGCCCAATAACCACAGGTCAGGCCGAGGGACCCCACTGGTGCATGAATCTATGCACCAGGCCTCTAATAACCTCATAATAGTCCTTGCAAATGGATAATATTGCCCCCACTTTACAGGTGTAAAAATTGAGGTCCAGTAAGGCAAGATGACTTTCTTAGTGATATGTTGATAGTAAGTGGAGGCCCATTTTTATGACTCTGAACTACCTTGTCTTGCCTCTATATCATACTCCTGCTGCTATTTACAACTTCTCTACCAGATGTTGAGATGATAACCCTTAGCATCACAGCTGTCCTTTCGGATCATCCCCTCATGGTGCTCTCCAAACAGACCTACAAGCCTTAGCAAGTTACATCATCTCTGTGCCTCTGTTTTCTCATCTGTAAAGTTGGAGGTAAGAATCCCAAATTCATAAGGGTGTTAAAATCCTTGGTGAAAGTATTAAGTGAGATCATGTCTTTAGAGCATTTAGCCCATTTGAAGTCCTCAGTAATTGCTCATTCTTATGGTGTTTGGAAATGGTAGTTTGTCCCTATTAATAACACCAGGCAATTCCCGTTGCACCAGATCAAATTAAAACACAAAGAAACTATATATTCTTAAGTTTTATTATAAAAACACATGGAATCAACCGCATGACCCATGTATCCGCAATAGCAGAGAAACTGATGGTGGACCATCCCCATGGGGGACATGTGCCCTTTGGCAAAACCAACATAAATTATGAAAATAACACAAAATATAATAACAGCACATAATAAAGATTAAACTGAGAGATGGAACAGGGACTACTGAGAGAAGTAGTGAAGGTGGAGAAGGTGGGTCTCAGAGAAGCGTCAGGCCCAGGTGACCTTCCCTGGAGACCTGCCTTTGTGCCTGGAGCAGCTCAGTTCAGTTCCAGGTCATTCATGTACTCCTGGACCCAGGGCTCACTGGGGTTGGCACAGATCTGTCTGCCCCTTTTGGTTTGAAATCTGCGGAAGGAGGAATGGATAGATTAGAACTGAATGGGACCTTGTCTGTGGTAGATACTTCCCTCTGCTTGACCACAGTTCATGTTGGACAGCTCTAGTGGGTGGGAAGACCCTTCTGGGGTGGCTCTGGAAACAGACTCCTTGTAACTTCCACCCTGGATTTAGCTGTGGCCTCAGCTAATTTGGTTCCCAGATTAGGAACCAATGAGTTTTATAATCAACATGACTGTATCTCCCCATTCATTCCCTAGTGCACCTAGCAATAACCTTTCTATGTGTTTTTCTAAGATGTTTTAAGGATCAGCCCACCTTCTTGTGCTATTTTTTACTTTCCCTAGTTTTCTAGCATCTGGCTCATTTCCTCCCCAGAAATGTCCTCCCCCTGAATCTTGTCTCTTGATTCCCTCCCAGCCCCCTCCAGGATTCAGCAAGTGACTTCATGACCTTGTTCCTTATGACTTTCTGGGGGGCTGCAGCCCTCAGGCCTGTCTCCCTCCTGTTTGATCCTCGCCCTGCCCTGCCCTTGTTTTCCAGAGAAGGCCAGAAGTTGATACTCACACCACAGCGGGCTGGGAGCAAAGGCTGCTGGTCTCGTAGTAATCCATCACAAAGTCCCGAGGAAGTTTCCGGAGGATGTAGGAGAAGCAGCAGGCAGTGGGAGGGTCGGAACCCACTGGAAAGGAAGGCCAAGGTGAGATCAAAGCTCTACAAGACGCTGCTCCTTTGGCTTTTAGTTATGGATATTCATGGGGCATCTCTGTGGAGTTATGAGAGCCCAAATATGGTCCCTTGTCTAATCCCATCCACCCTGAGTGGGAGTCTTTTTCTGAACATAGGATCCTAAGAGAAGGTAATGGAGCTGGATTGGGTCTCAGAGCACACATCTAACTCCATTTAACAGATGAGAAACCAAGACACAGAGAGAGACGGGGGCTTTCTTGAACAGGTCTACTGGTTACTGTTTCTTAAGAAAACAGAAACTTGAATGTACCGAATGTCTAGTAGACACTACATTTAACAGCAGACTACTTAAAAATCTCCCCAGCGCCCTTTTGTCCCGTCCCCAGATGCCACTGTTGGACCAGCCCCAACTAGAAAAGTAGGCTCCCTACACTATGGCTCTAGAAGCAGTAGCTGGAATAACAGACTTACTTGGTGCTGAGAGCACTGGAGAGCAGAAGGCCGCCGCTAGCACGAGGAGAGAGAGGACAGTCACACAGAGCTTCATGGTCTTGGCAGAGAAGAGGCTTTCCTGGAGCTGAGACTGAAGAACCCAGAAGCTTCAGAACCCGACTGTGTTCTGTGCTGATGCTGAGCTGGGATCCCCTCTTTATAGGAACTCTGAGGACTGGGACAGAGGTGGGAGCATAGGGGGGCAAGTGGAATTTCCAGGGTAGAGATGATGTCATGGTGCCGATACGGAAACTGAAGTAGCTGAGAGTGAGGAGCTCTGCACAGCTTCTCTTCCCCGGGGCGATGTCATCACGGTGGAAAGGAGGAGGAGGTGGAGGGGAGAAGTGGGCTGCACCCTCGAGGGAAGTGGTACACCAACGGCAGTGACCAAGACCAAGGAGAGAATTGTAAACCCGAGAGGAAGGGTGCAGCATTCACACCTGCGAGAAGGACTTTAGACAAGACAACCATGCTGTTCTTGGTGGTTGTCACCTCCAGAAGCTTCATGTCAGTCTTTCTAAAGTTGCCATAAGCCTGGCCCCAAAAAGGAAAGGGGAACTAGAACTCCATGTCAGATTTGTGGACCTCCTGCAGGGCTGAGTCACCCTAGTGCCTATATGTTTCTTTGGGTATAAAGAGTTCAGCATGGAATGTACAGAAGGGCCCAGCAGGACACTGACCTATTTATCGAACAGGCACTGCGTGCCAGACACTGGGCAAGCTGCCTTATATACATAACATCAAATCCTACCTTGACCTGAGCAGGTGTGTGATTATTTCCCGGAGGCAATAAAGATCGAAGAACAGAGGAGAGTTCACTGATAATTTCAAGGCCACGATCTTAAGTGGCGGTGCCAAGATTGAAATGAGATTCTTTTGACTCTAAAATCCATTTACTTTTCACCCTGTTGTCGCAAATATTGAATGTGAACACAAAGGGAGAAGTTATTGCCCACCAGGGACTATGGTACACACAAAGAACCATCTTATTAGGGCTGAATTCAGGACAGGAGTTTGGGTCAGTCTGTCCTAGAACAAAGAGGGGACAGAAGGAAACAGAAGCAAAGATTCCAGTATGTTCACTTGGACCCATAATAGAAAACGAAAGAAATAAGTAAGAATCAAGTTTGGAAAACCCACATAAAGAATGTTCCTCCATAATTTACGAAGTGATCACCCCAATAAGTCTAGCACCCACTTGAGACATGTATAGTTATTACAATATTATTGACTAATTCTCCATGCTATACTTTACATCCCCATGACTATTTTGTAACTGCCAATTTGTACTTTTTAATCCCTTCATCTTTTTTTACTTTTGTAAATTATATATATATATATAAAACCACTTATGCTGTACATCTGAAATTAATATAAAATATTGAATGTCAACTGAAATTGAAAAAGAAAAAATAATGTTCCTCTAATATATAAATGGGATTGGATGTACCTAGCAATGAATTTATCTATGTTATGGTTAAAACATGTAATCTAAGCATGTGGGTGTTTCCCAGCCATCCATAGGGGATTCCTTGTGTTCATATAAAGCCCTGCCTGGTCCTCTAGCTGCTTTCTGGGAGGGCTGCAGTCCTGAGGCCTGAAGTGACCTGAAGGTGATTAGGTAAAGTTCACCAAGGCCAGGAACACAGTAGTACATGCAGAGGGCAAGTGAGGGCAATTAGGACGATTGGATCAATATCTCTATTTACCTTCCAACCACTCTGACCCACCTGCTCACCCCTGCTCCACATTGCTACCTGCCTCTGTTCCGAGAAAGAAGAATGAAGAGTGAAAACAGGAAACCAGGCCCCCTAGGTGCTGTAGAGGTGTGGGATAGGCGAGGGGCAGAGCAGCATCTTGGGGTACTTCAGAGTCACTAAATAAAGCACAATGTCATCTGACCTCGCATCACTGCCTCCACCATCACCTACACACACCGCAACCCACACACATACAAACTGTTCCTCTTTCCTCCACTTTTTCTATCCTCACCCTTTTCTTTGTACAAGTCTTGCTTCAAATGTTCTGATCTTTACCAAGGCCCCTATCCCCAGCTCTAATGTTCTATAATCCCTCATATCACATATGCCAGTATCTCTCTCGGTCTCTCCTGGTTGGTGGGGTTTCATCTTCATTTATCAAGGACATTACTTTAAGGGAAAGAGGGTGTGTCTTGTGTTCCTTGGGATCTACACAGACTTTGTTATCCATTCCATTTCCATTCAACCTAGAAGTCACCCGCTTTTTGTCAGGGAAGGCAGAGCAGAATGAAGTCCCATCCCTCCCCTCAAAGAGCTCTTAGTCTAGTGATGGTGTTGACAGTGACAGAAATAACTATCCCATGAGATGGAATAAAGTAAGTGTCACATCAGAGGTAGAAACAAAATGTCAGAGCTTCCCTCGGCTGTAGACGCATAGTTCCAAGTCAAGTCTAAATCCCCCTGTGTGCTGAGGAGGAGCCCTTGCTGTGGAGACCTCTGTCTAAATGAGTGGGGTGTGCTGATCTTCAAGCAGTGGAGGGACCTTGAAGATACTCTGGGGCCTTAGGAGAATGATGATAGATAAGAATGGGTGATGAGTCTGCATGGAGCCACACAATGAGTTTGTTGGCTTTTTGCTTCTTAGCCTTGATTTGATCTTTGGCTCATGGAGGAAAAATGTTTTGTTCATGAAGGTCCCAACAATAATATTGTGTTCACAGAGAAATTCAACACCAAGAGCACGAAGGTGTGTTAATATGTTTAGCTAAATCAATATGGCCACCAAGATTTATCCATTGAGGCCATTTCTAAACAATAGGTGACAGAGAATGATAGCAAATGCCTCTCGGGTGCACAACAGGAAAGTGCTCATCTTCTCTAGAGAAACTTCCCTAGACTCTCCTCCAACTGAATTCTGCACCTCCCTCTGTGCTCCCACAGCTCCTGAGCTACCACCATCATATCACTTGAAACATATCTATTTGATCACCTCCCCCCCTGGAGAGTGAGCTCCTTGGTGCAGAATATGTGTTATGCCTATCTCTGTGCACTCAATAAGTGTTCAATAAATACTTGTTTAATAAATGTCCAGAAGCAGCCCAAACTACCAGTTTTAATGGGAGGGGGTGTGATAGGTAACATGGACTCAGGATGTGACTCCATTTAAGTGAAGAATGAAGTGGGCATTCTACTCAAAATGTGATTCCCCAGCCCTGATGGGGTGATAATTCCCCTTCTTCCCCTGCCTGCCCTCAACCCACACACCCGGTGGTTTTTATTTAAGGGTTACTATTTTAGAACTCACTCTTTCCAGCTCAGGGGTGTGAGAAATGATAGCAGGAGTCCATCATTGCTCCAGGGAGCTCCAAATGCATTCAGTAGGTCACCCACTCTCTTGTTGCAGGGAAACCTTTCACTTCCCCTCACTTTTGGGAACAGAGCTTTCTCCTTCTGTAACCTTAATTGGCACTGTGCTCACAGCTCCATTCTGGGCACTTTCACATCAGTTTTGTCACTTGTCCTCCCGGTCTCTGTAAGCTGCAGGCAGGACTAGCAACCCCTGACCTTTCAAAGGCCCTGGTACTTTTCCTTTCCCCCAGGATATCGAAGTCCATGGTTTTATCAGATACCAATCTAGATAACAAAACCTGAAGTAGTTAAAAGACTGGATCAAGGTCACACAGGATGTGTGGTAGGACTACAGGTCCATAGAGGACCAACTTCCTGTACAGGTGTGACCCTCTGAGATGGCACAGGTAGGGGATCTCTGAAGGTATCAGCTTCTCAGAAGAGACTGCAAAGCTGCTGAGGATCAGGAAACAGAGGTGACAATCTTGACGATCTGTGTTCTCTTAGAAAGAGTGCTGAGATGCATGAGTGTTGGGGAGACCACTGAGTGTTGGGACCAAGAGCATTAGTCACAACAAGGTAGAATGCCTAGAACTAGAGAATCCCTTACAAGCAATTCATGAGACTGGAAATCCATAGCAAGATGGAATACATGGTCACTTTGCCAACATAATAAACAAAGAAGAAGTAAATTTTTTGGTTTTGCCAATATGGTTGCCAAGTCACTTGGGGGAAATGGGATTGTAGAAACAAGGACACCATTATCCAAAGTGCAAGGCTCAAGATGGTGTCTGGAGGAGAGTAAACTAGTTGAAGCAATGCATCAGGGCAGCCACACTCCACCCCTCAGCCAGCCAGCCCCACTCTTCTGAAAGTGCAAAGGGCCTTCGACACCCACCACAGCCTGCTCTTTTGCAGTCAGGAGTGGAAGGCAGCGACAGGTTCTAAAAAACCTTCAGTATTCTTGATGAAGCATCTTACTTCCTTCAAACAACGCTTTTATGCCTGTTTCTATCTCTTTGGGTTGAGAAAGGAAAATAAATCAGTAGCACTTTACTGAGTACCTGCTATGGGGCAGGCCCTATGTCAGGCACAAGGAAGCACTTCATACCCCCTCCCCTTTGGAAAGTGGTGAGTGTTCAAAAAGGCTTCCCCAAAATGGCATGTAAACATTTATATTAGTTTGCTTTGTTTTCAATAGCAAATGTACATGATAACTGTACAAAATTTAGAAAATATAGGAAATCATAAGAAAGCAAAAATTACCCAGCATTATGTATGTAGTTTTGCATTTTATAAATGATACTTACTAGTCTTTCTTGAGCTAATATATTTTAATATTGTTACTTTATATTCTTCCCTGTCATTAAAAACTTAAATTCCTGGAAATCAAGACTCAGCCCTCTGAGTGCCATGTCATTCCTTAAAAGTGTAGGTCTCTTGTCTGCTTTTTAGGAATGAGGTGTCAATTTGGAGTGATTCCAAATCAGCATGCATGATATTTCATTGCATGGATATACCAAAATTTTATGCCAAAATGTATCTTTAACCATTATGTTACTTAGGTCAGTCCATTCAGATTGTTCTAACTTTTCTCTATTATACATTGGGCTGAAACTTGAAGGATAATTAGCCAGGAAAAGAGTGGGGGGGGGGGTGTATTTAGGCAAAGAACAAGAGGCTTACACTTTTTAAATGTATAAAGTAGATTAATTGAAATGTTCAGTAGTAATGATAATAGTAACTAATACATAGTACTTACTATGAGCCAGCGATGTTCTAATTCTTTTGTAGATGCTAATGTATTTGGTCCTATTAGTACTATCTCCTGTCACACTTTAGGAAACTGAAGCACAGACAGGTAAGTAATCTACGGAAGAACACACAGCTAATCATAATAGATTTGGAAATGACCCGAAAGAGGTCTGGCTCTAGAGCAGAGGTCCTCAAACTTTTTAAACAGGGGGCCAGTTCACTGTCCCTCAGACAGTTGGAGGGCCGGACTATAGTTTTAAAAAAACTATGAACAAATTCCTATGCACACTGCACATCTCTTATTTTGAAGTAAAAAAACAAAACAGGAACAAATACAATATTTGTATTTGCATGTGGCCCGCGGGCCATAGTTTGAGGACCCCTGCTCTAGAGTATAAGTAAATCAGAAAAGGAAAATGTGCTTGTTACAAATTTATGTTAAAAGCTTATCACCTGCCTGGCCATGGTGGTTCAGTGGTTGATTGTCGACCTATGAACCAGGGAACCCAGTCTAGGCACATGCCTGAGTTTTGGGCTCAATCCCTAGTGGTGGGCGTGTGGGGGGGCAGCTGATCAACGATTCTTTCTCATCACTGATGTTTCTATCTCTCTCTCCCTTCTTCTCTGAAATCAATAAAAATATATATATTTTTTAAAAAGCTTAATAGCCAAAGTTTTGTAATTATGATGTAAAATGTCTTTCAGTTTTACATATTGCATATCTTTTAAACAGTGGAATTCATGGCTTTCTCTCTTTTCCTTAGAAAGTTAAGGGAATTAAATAGTGGTTTTCCTTATTTGTTCTAAATATTAACCTCTGCAGCTCTCGTGGGATGTACCCGTGTTTATATTACTCACTCTGCCCTGTGATTTACAAGAGGAGGAAATTGTGCTGTGCCAAGTTGACACCTCATTCCTAAAAAGCAGACAAGAGACCTGCACTTTTAAGGAATTGCATGGCATTCAGAGGGCTGAGTCTTGATTTCCAGGAAGTTTGAAGGTGGCAAGTGATGTGGCCAAAGGCGGGCAGAGGTCAGGTCATGGAGAAGCTTCCGTTTCATGCTGGAAACAACTCAGTATTTAAAGGCTTTTTAACAGAGAGAAACAGAGACTGATTTGCACTTTAGCAAAATCATTTCAGATGCTGTGTGATGGTGGAATAGCTTTGAGAGGCAAACTAGAAGAAAACCCAGTTGACAGGATATTCTTACAGCTGTCACGGAGAGGAATGAGGAGGGCCTGACCTAAGACAGTGGCCATGGGGATGGTGAGAAGCAGATACATTTAATTTCAAAATCCAATAGAGTCGGTGAATGAATACAGTAGCCTCCCCTTATCTCGGGGGATACATTCCAAGTCCCACAGTGGATGCCTAAAGTCTCAGGCAATACTACCCTACATATATTTTGTCTAGTTGTTTGTATGGATAAATCCCATATAATAAAAGCCTAATATGCTAAGTGTCCAACCATTCATTCGACTGTTGGACCAGTCACTATGACATGCACTGACCACCAGGGGGCATATGCTTCAACTGGTAGGTTAGCTTGCTGCTGGGGTCCAGCCTATCAGGACTGGGCAAAATGGGCCAGACACACCCTGGAGTCCTCCCACAGTCCCTCCCCAACCCCAATCGGCCACCAGTGGGGTCCCTCGGCCTGGCCTGCACCCTCTCACAATCCGGGACCCCTTGGGCAATGTCAGAGAGCCGGTTTCAGCCTGATCCCCACAGGCCAGGCCAAGGGACCTCACCAGTGCATGAATCTGTGCACCGGGCCTCTAGTACATAAGAATAAACTGTGTTTCATGCCCTCACAACTGTAAACCTCCTTTCGCCAACCCCTGTATGCTTTTGCCTATACTACATGTATACTTTTTCACTTAAAGGAAGCACTTTACAGCTTCTCTTTGGCATATGCCAATTGCCAGCATCATTACTCTTGCACTTCGGAGCCAACATTAAGCAAATAAGTGTTAGTTGAACACAAGCACAGTGATACCAACAATCACTCTGATAACTGAGATGGCTACTGAGTGACTAATGGCAGACAGTGTATATAGTGCAGGTACACCAGACCAAGACAGGATTCACATCCCCAGTGGGATGGAGCAGGACAGTGTACAGTTTAAAACCTATGAATTTTTTATCATTGAATTTTTCATTTAAAATATGGAACATGATTGACCATGGGTAACTGAAACCAAGGAAAGTGAAACCACAGATAAGGGGGGACACTGGAGGTGAAGGAGGTGAAGGGGGGTGGGGGGGACTAGCCGAAAGTGACTCCCAGGTTTCTGACTTGGGAGCTGGGTAGGAGGGAATGCCTTTTACTGAGTAGAGAATGCAGAAGAGAAGCAGGGACAGGGAGAAGGATCTAATCCAATGCCCAGATGGATGCCTTGATCTACTGTACACATACAAAAAAATGGCCAGAGGAGCATGACAAGGACTCAAGATAGAAAAGCAGAGGGAGGGGGCTGCATAGAGACATTGTCCCTCTAGGATGCTAGGAAGGGACCCAGGGCATTGTTTCTACCTACAGGAAAGGTGGAGCCACGCCTGCTGCAACCTGACTCCGGCCACACCTGAAAAAAGGAGGCTGAGGCTGGACCAAACAGGAGCATCAATATTAGTGAGCCCGTCCTAACCGGTTTGGCTCCGTGGATAGAGTGTCGGCCTGCGAACTGAAGGGTCCTGGGTTCGATTCCGGTTAAGGGCATGTACCTTGGTTGCGGGCACATCCCCAGTAGGGGGTGTGCAGGAGGCAGCTGATCGATGTTTCTAACTATCTCTCTCCCTTCCTCTCTGTGAAAAATCAATAAAATATATTTAAAAATATAAAATAAAAATATGTTTTTTAAAAAAATATTAGTGAACCCATCCATGGAGCCCCCAGTGTCAAAGGGAGAGAGCTGAGATTGACACCTGGGGAAGTTCAACTTTAGGGCCAGAAACAGAAAGGGAACCAACCCAGCAGGGCCAGGGCTTGGGAAGCAATGAGGACAAGGCAGGGATGTTGCAGAACATGAATTGCTCAGCCAGAATTCCCTGCTCTCAAGGCTGGGGTGCTCTGCTAGACTGAGATGGGGCCTCAAAGAGGCTGGAATAAGCAAGGAATCTAGGGTACAGATCAAGCCCCTCCATGTTGAGGACCCACCGTGTTGGCGGCTGACTACTTTCTGCCACCGTTGCCTGAGAGACCTTGGTTGATCCCCAAAGATCAAGACCTTGACTCCATGGCTTTTCTGGCCTTTCCTTCTTCTTAGTATTTCAGTTCCATAGTGGGACTAGGACGTAACACATACTGTTAATTAAATCAGTGATTTGTTCATTCATTCACCCAATTTTTATTAAGCTCCACTATGTGCCAGGCGTGGTTATCACTGGAGATACCTTGGTAAATGATGCAGACAGTGAAATATAAAACTGACCAATTCTATCTGCGTGATCCTGCCCTAATCACTCCACCTAGGAACATCAATTTTCCACCTAGGAAATTTCTAAGACGCTTCGCAATCAACTCAACCATCCCAAGGCTCCCTCACATTATTCAGTCAACACATGCAGAGTAAATACACACTTTGCATACAAGTATGTTATTTTCCAATTTGAGTAAAAAACAACAACCATAAGACAAAAGGCTATTTCCTGGTTTTAGGACTGGCAGGGAAAAATCTTACACATATAATTACTAAGATAGAATTTTATGTTCAATAAATCACTTTTATTAAAATAAACAAAATTATAAGAAATAGAGACTATGTCAGAAAATTCATCATGTTATAATTATCATGTGCTAGGATTTGGTTTAAATCCACTAACAAGACATGATATGAATTTGGTTTGAAATCAACAGGACATGGTCTAAATTTTTTGAAGAGAAAATTATATAAATAATGCACATAATGCAACGCGGTAAGTTCTGTAATCATGGAATAGATAACAGAGTCCATTATCAGAAAGTGGCTGATTCAGCATTTTCCATTTCCTTTTTCTTGTCCTGCCCAACTCATAGAAACTAGCTCTCATACACTGAATCACAAGTATGAAGGGGGTTTCCCCCAAGAAGTAAAGGAGGGAACACAATTCAGGATATCAACTGGGCAGAGGATGTGGGTGAGGAGGAGGCATTGTCTGTGATCTAGAGTTTCCAATGAAACAAGTGATAGACTCAATTTTCCGGAACCGACAGTAACAAGGGGTGACACCTGGATGCTAAAGCCTCAGTGAAACCGGCCACTGTCCTGACCTTGTCTTTGCTTCACCTCCCTCAAAACCAGCATTAGCAATCCCAGGGATGGGACAGAAACAGAGCCCACGAGTTTCAGAGAAGGAACTCCACAGACACAGGAAGGACAGAGTTCCTAAGGTGTGGCCTCCCTTTGCTCATGTTTGTTTCCTCTTGTTCTAGCCCCTTTTGGGGGAATTCTACACCCTCGGATATGGCTCCAATTTAGCTCCATCGTCCATATTTGCTCCACAGTGTGCAGCGACACCCACGGCTCTCTCCTGCTGAGCCAGCAATTTTACACCTGTGACTGCATCAGCGGGACCCCTGCACATCCCCATCCATGGATGTTCAATTCCTGGGCAGCTTTCAAGACCCAACCAAAATCCCATCCCTTTCAAGAAGCCTTCCTCAGCCCTCCCAAGGGAGGTCATTGCTTCCTCCCCCTCCTTTATTTCCCCCCAGGAATCTTAGCACTTTCTTCTAAGTGCTGTGGTTACCTGTTTATATATATATTCCGCCCCTCCTAGTAGACCAGGGGCATCTAGAGGACAAAGATCATTAAGAAGAACTAAATCTGTTTCTCATTATAAAATGTCACTTACGCCTATTCATTATGTAACAATAAAATAATAAAGAATGGAGAAGGAAAAACCATACAGACCTGACTGAGAAAGTAGGCCCTTTCACACCACTGACATTATGAATCAAAAAGAATAAAAAAAGAAAACTGCTTTGAATTCGGCATTATTTATGTAAATATTATACAGGTTCCTTAAAATAGTTCAGAGACATGGAAATCAAGACTTCATTTTAGCAAAGGCCCTTGGACAGAAACTTGGTATATTTCTCTCAAATTAAAATTAAATAATCGACAACAACCTACTTTCCAACCAGTGTTGCTGTAAATGTTTTAAAACAAAATGTGTTTGTAAATTTGTGAGCCGACTAGGAAGAAAAAACATGTTCACGTTAAAAAATTGAGGAAATACCCAGCTGGCGTGGCTCAGTGGCTGTGTGTCGATCTATGAAGCAGAAGATCACGGTTCAGTTCCCAGACAGGGCACATGCCTGGATTGTGGGCTGAGTCCCCAAGTATGGTGCCTGCAGGAGGCAGCCGATCAATGATTCTCTTTCATCATTGTTTTTCTCTCTCTCTCCCCCTCTCTCTTCCTCTCTGAAATCAAAAATAAATTTTTAAAAACTGAGGAAACTGCAGAAAAAGAGAAAAATAAGAAAAATAGCCATCCATAGATCTTTCACACACATATATAAGTACTATTGCAGCATTGGGGCATTTATTTCCAATGCTTTTTATTTTTTCTTGCCTAGCATCTGTATATGGTTATAATATTTGTCATATGTGTGTATATATTTGTATAATTCTTCATCGTGTACAATTTGTATAATTTTTCATCTTACATTTCTCCCCATCTTACATTTTTTAATATATTTTTATTTATTTCAGCGAGGAAGGGAGAGGGAGAAAGAGGTAGAAACATCAATGATGACAGAGAATCATTGATCGGCTGCCTCTTGCATGCTCCACACTGGGGATCGAGCCTGCAACCCGGGCATGTGCCTTTGACTGGAATTGAACCCAGGACCCTTCAGTCCACAGGCTGATGCTCTTTCCACTGAGCCACACCAGCCAGTGCTCATCTTACATTTTTGTGACTGATATTATTCTACTACACTCCATTCAGATTAAGAGCTTAATAATAAGCAAGCCAGTGCATATACCATATTTTACTCTATCATTTCTGATAGAGGAACATTTGGGTCTCCTTATTTTGCAGCTATAAATGATGCTGGGTCAGATATATGTTCATGTTGGAAGATGCTTTCTTATTTGGGTTGGTTTCTTTAGAACTCTTGCCTAGAAATGTGTTCAAGTTACCAGGTATAAATATTTTTAGGCTCCTGACATATTAACACCCACATCTAATGTTTCTTTATGATCCTCAACTAGTATTTAACCCAGTGACCCTAGTCATTCAATGACCGTTAGATGAGTGGACAAATGACAGAACCATGACCTCACCCTTCCTAGTCCTCTAGCAGAGACTCCTTACTTCCGTTTCTTACATCCAAGCGAGGCTGTGCCACCCTCCACAACATCATCACATCTACCCCATCTGAGTGGTTAGAGCAGCTGGGGAAGCACAGACGTTTCAGCCCTGTGGGTAGGACGGGGCTGGAGAGTTCATGTATAGGTTCTATGGAAAGGGACCGGCTAAGAATAGCCCAGAGTCAAGACACTCTTCTCTCCTCCTGCTCTCGGGGGAAACCATTTCCTCACAAGAAACCAGAACAAGTCACGAGGTGTGGGCTCAGACTTACAGCTCAGAGAAGCTATTCTTGGATATCCTGAACCCCTGTGGTCGCCCAGGACCCTGAGTTGTGCAACACTCAGCCTATGCTTAAAAATTTCCCACCTCACCCCGGGATTCCATTTCCTCATCCACAGGGCTGCCTA
This sequence comes from Myotis myotis, assembly GCF_014108235.1. NCBI lineage: Eukaryota > Metazoa > Chordata > Mammalia > Chiroptera > Vespertilionidae > Myotis > Myotis myotis. The sequence continues at coordinate 13,224,722 of NW_023416321.1, read as the reverse complement.
TAAAGAGCAGGGGAGATGGCTTCGCAAAGCAGAAGGACGCAGCCAGCTGTGAGTGCCTGCTCCCATCTCTGCTCTCCTGACAAGCGAGCTCACAGTTCATCTGCTCAGCATCATGAAGGTCTCCGGGGCTGCCCTGGCCGTCCTCCTCTGCACCATGGCCCTCTGCAGCCAGGTCTTGTCTGCACCAGGTGAGTCTGAGCTGCTGCAGTGGGCATCCCTGCTCTCTGGCCACGGTCAGATCACAGCCATCTTTTTTTGTGGTCTTGAGAGCCTCTGAGAGAAAACAGAGAACTTCTTAAAGGACCATAAAGCATCGTTGCTTTTTTTCTGCAAGACTTGTATTTTCATTAAAAGGGTGTTAACTAGCCTTGTCCCCATATCTGAGAGCCAGGGTCGGGTAGGGGAGCAATAGTCCCATTTTACAGATGGCAAAGTAGAGACCTAAGCAAGTGAGTTTACCAGAGACAGAATCCAAGTCTTGTTACTGCCCGGTGGTGGTATTCTGCAGCTAACCCATTCTAGGTCCCCCAAGAGCTCTTTCCTTGGATGTTATAGGAGATATGTCCAAGCTTTCTCTCTTGCTGGGGTATGGCTTCTTGAATCAGACAGGATTGCCTGAAGGGAGATGAGATTACAGAACAGTCTGCTTGGATGTCTGGATCACAAAAAGAAAGACAGTACCCACAATGAAGACTCAAAGAGAACGAGGATACATTCTGAAGCAAGGACAGAGACAGGGATTCTTCTAAACAGAAATGCCCAGAGCCTTCTAGTGACCTTGTCTCCCAGCCCATGCCCTGAGCAAGGCTGCCTTCCTCACCCTCTCAGGGATTAGCTCTCAGATCTTGCCTTTGCTCCTGAACTGTGACTCAGGCTCATTCTGTCCCTTCCTCGACAGCTGGTGCTGACACCCCGACCGCCTGCTGCTTCACCTATGTGCCTCGGCAGATTCCACGTACGTACATCGTCGACTATTTTGAGACCAGCAGCCAGTGTTCCAAGCCTGGTGTCATGTAAGTGCCAGTCTTCCTACCCATCCCTGGGGAGATAGAGAGGATGTGGGGTGTGGGGGGAGCAGTGCCCAGGGGCACAGAAGGGCCCTGTCCTCCAGGAGATCCTATCAACTATGCAGGACCCAGGTCGCTGAGATGTGGCCTGGCCTGGCCAGGGGCTTGCAGAGTCAGGGCAGGGGCTGGCCCAGCCCAGAGGGAAGGGAGGGGAAGAGGGGGCTGCAGCGGGATCCTCTGAGGGGCTCCCTGAGTCAGTGCGAAGAGCTCTCTGGATTGAGATAGGTGAAGGGTCCCTGAGAGAGCAAGGAGGCCCTGAGCTGCCCAGCACAGAGTGGGGTGGAGGGCCACGGCAGGGCCAGAGTTCCCCTGCTGGACTCCCCAGTGTGTAACCCTTCCATTCCTCTCCACAGCTTCCAAACCAGAAGAGGCCGGCAGGTCTGTGCCAACCCCAATGAGGACTGGGTCCGGGAATACGTCACCGACCTGGAGCTGAATGCCTGAGTGGCCTGGCAGCTTTGAGGAACCCAGTGACCTCAGTGAACCAACAGGAGGCAGGGGCCTGAGCCTTGGAAACACCCCTGTCACCTCCACAGCTACCTCTCCGTGGGCTGGTTGTTGCCAGCACCCACACTCTGGGACTCTCCCTAACTTAAATTTCAGCTTATTTATACTATTTAATTTTTGTAATTTATTTTGAACATCATGCTGTGTTTGGGACTATTTGCTCCAAGAGATCTCGGGATACCTTCTTCACCACCCTCCCCTCCCCTCCCCCTTCACTTGCACTGTGATTGGTAACAACTGAGCGACTGTCATCAGTTTGTTCTGGGCACAGGTGGCGCCAAAGCCACCGGACTGACATATATGTATGAAACGTTTCTGCTCAGTGCTGTGTTCAGCATGGAGAAATAATAAAGATGCTCTTTTAAAAAAGTAAACTGGTACTGAGTTTGGTTTCTTTTATCTGGCAAATCAGAACCACTGGCTGAAAGGAATAATAGGCAAAGAATAGAAAGATGTGAAATGGAGGGAAATTGGGAGAGCTGGAAGGGGGCTACCACAGAGACACTCTGCTTGACACTGAAGCCACGTTTCTGGAACATTGAAATTATGAATATTTTATAAATCAATTCATACTGTACATGCTCTAGGAGAATTCACACTCGAATGGATACCATTCAGAAGGGTATTCATGGTACGTAGTTAGGATAAATCAAACTTCCTTAATAGCAATTACTAACATATTTGAGACTTACTCTAGGCTCAGTACTTTCATTGCAGTGTCTATTCAATCTTCACAATGAGATAATATAGCCTACTGACAGAAGAGTAAACTGGGGCTAGTGCTCGGAGAAGTTAAGCAACTTGGCCAAGATCACACAGCAAATGGTACAATTGATTCCCGAACTAGACTTTGCTATAACTACCAACTATGTTCTTAACCAGTAGCCAAGTTATTTCCCAAATGCAATCCACCTATATTCAATCACAAGCAATGATTGTGGTTTTTTAATCTTTATTGTTGAAAGTATTACATATGTTCCCGTTTTCCTCCCCATTGACCCCCTCCAGGCCTTCTCCACCCAACTGACTGTGTCCAAGGGTTATGCATCTTTGCATACAAGGTCTTTGGTTGATTACCTCCCACGCATCTACCCTCCCCACCTTCCCTCCAAGATCCCACACTCTGTTTCATGAACAATGGTCGTTTAAACCACTCATATCAGAATTTTTAGATGGACCTGAAAATGTGTATTTCTACCAAGCTTATCAGGCTTTCCTCACGCATGTTAACAGCTGAGAATCACAGAAATAGTCAGACAGGATCTATCACTCTTCCAAATGTGGTGCATACCTGCATATGGTAACAGGTATATTGCACCTTCTTTTCTTTGAACCCATGCTCCACAAAATGAATGGCTAATGTTAAAGGGAAAGCTAGCCAGTCTACATGTGGAGCAGGATTCTGTTTCTGTGTTTACTGAGAAAGCTGAGTTATTTAATAGATGGATTGCCTGAGCTATAGTTATAACTATAAGAAATGTACACTAGCTAGGGTCCTTTTTGCCAAAGGAGAAATCCAAAAGAGTTATGGGAAAACAAACATGTATTAATTTTTATAAGCCATGATTATTTCATTTGGTTTAAAATAATCTAATTTTAATACCCAAATGAGTTTAGAATTGTAGTGGTCAAACTCTTTTTTAAAAAATATATATATTTTATTGATTTTTTACAGAGAGGAAGAGAGAGGGATGGAGAGTCAGAAACATCAATGAGAGAGAAACATCTATCGGCTGTTTCCTGCACACCTCCTACTGGGGATGTGCCCACAACCAAGGTATATGCCCTTGACCAGAATCGAACCTGGGATCTTTCAGTCTGCAGGCCAACGCTCTATCCACTGAGCCAAACCAGTTAGGGCTGGTCAAACTCTTTAGAGTACAATTAAACACTCCCATTAAGCAAACATTAAAATGCACATACTATCTGACATAGTTATCATTGGCCCTGATTCCATCTCTAGGAATCTATTTTGTAGCAACATTATCAAAGGATAGGAATATATAGGCACAAGGAAATTCTTTGCAGCATGGTTTATAAACAGCAAGCAAATGGAAACATCCATCAGTGAAGGATTAAGGCAGTAGAGGATTTAGATGCCCACCAATGGAATATTTTGTGGTCAGTAAGAAGGATAACACACATTTATACCTATGGCAAGTGTCCATAATAGTATGTACAAAAGGTATATATATTTACATCTAATATTTGTGTACACACTCTACATATATGCTATAAAAGTATATGTATAAAATGCTATTATTTTTAAAGCCATATCTAAGTATATATTTGCAAAGGCAAATATTTGGAAAGATACATTTCCATTAGCTAACCGATTTCTTAGAGGAAATGGGAATAACATATTTTTAAGAATGGGTACTTTTCCTTTTTATTTTCTGTACTTTTTAATAGTTTTATTTACTTTTCAGTGAGCATGAATTGCTTACCCCTCTGGTCTCATCTTACCCCACTCTTCGATGGGTGATATTCTATCCATCGGAACCATTTTCTGGTTGGGAGTCTGAGCTGACACAGAGAAGACAGAGTTTGGCTAGTCAACAGTCTGTATGCCACAACGGCTTTTATATAATAAGGACAATGCAATGAAGGAGTCCTTTTGGCCAAGACTTTCACATCATACACATACACACAGAGGGTCCTCCCAGGCAACATTTTACAATCTCCTCCCATTATGAGGGCCCCGTTCCCCTAACACCATCACCATCCACACCTGTGGTAAGTGTGAAGGCACTATCACAAAAATGGGAGGAACAGCCTTGGTCTCCAAAGAAACAGTGAAGGTGTCCCCATTTCTTATTGACTTCCAGCACCGTGGGACAAACAAAACCTGCTCAATTACACTAAACTGTTCCGCAAGGTCCAGCAACCCAAAGCCAAACAAGAAGCTTAACCAGCTCAACATCCCTTAAATACAAGTGTTGTGAACAGAGTAATTGAACAAAGATCCCTATGAGGAAAAAGGGAGAGTGGGGATTGCATTGTTAAGCAGGATATAGAGGCTTTCAGAGTCTGAGATGTGACTGAGATCCTTGGTCAGCCTCCTGGTTGACCTCCCTGGGGAATGCCCACCATGGACACATACATGTGCTGGGGAAGAGCCCTTCTCTGAGGGCTGCCCACCTCCTGTCCGTGTGAGGTAGGAGCCTGGCGTTTGCCCGTGGTGTTGAGCAATCAATGGCCATTTGGGGCTGGTCTTGTGGTTTCTTTGGCAATGCAACACCCTTCTAATAATAGCAGGTTTCTGGTTTTTCTTTCTGTCAATTCTACGGGCTAAACAACCAGAAACAAAGAGCTTGTCCAATTATACATCTTGCATTTTAACTTGGGTCAGGAATGTGTGCTTCCTAGCAGAGGCCTCAATACTACAGTCACCCCTACATCCCTACCTCCCAGGCCTCTGGTGAGAGACCTCTGCTTCCATCTTGGCCCCTGCACAGGTGGGGCAATGTGAAGAAGTGATGATCCTCACCCGAGGATATTTTTTCCATTGATTTTAGAGTGAAAGTGGAAGGGAGGGGGAGAAACATCGATATGAGATACATCAATTGGTTGCCTCCCGCACAGGCCCCAACTAGGGCCTGGGATCAAGCCTGCAACTAAGGCACGTGCCCTTGACTGGAATAGAAGCTGGGACCCTTCAGCCAATGCTCTAACCTCTGAGCCAAACCGGGTAGGGCCCAGCACAAATATTTATGTACCTTCACAAGAAGGGAAGACAAATATTTCCTACAAGAGGGCGGGAGGGGGAGTTAGGGCCACAGTGGAACTCTGTTGTTTTGTGTGTGTTTTTCCCTGTTATGTCTCCCACCTCCCACTCTGCTTGCCCTACCTTTAGCTTGCAGTAGAAATTTCTGCATATGTAGCCCCTGAGACTCCAGATGATGGTGACAGTCAACAGGTTGGGAAGGCCTTCCTTGGCAAAGCTGACTGTTTTTCCTTTCCCGATTTCAGATGCGCCCATTTCAATGTAGCCTCCATCTTCCTGGTGAATGCAAGAAGTAGCTATTATATTCCAATATACAGAATCTTACCTATCAAATTCTTTAATGTTGCTGCCTTAGTGTTTGACACAGGGCCTTAGCACCCACTATACGACAGACCACAGTTTAACCAGCAGCAGCATCATGTGAGAGCAGTTCTCCAAGGTGGTGCCCAGACCACAGCACCTGAGAACTCATTAGAAATGCAAATTCCAAGCCCTCCTCTGGAAGGTGGAGCACAGCAATCCGGGTTTTAACAAATCTCCAGGTAATTCCCATGCACAACAAAGTTTAAAACCCACTTCCATTTAACAATGGTGCTCACCAAATTCCCTCCTACTTTTTCTGATCAGCCAATCCCGCACTTCAGTCTGGGCTGTTACATTTTTTTAAAAAACTGATTTCAGAAAGGAAGGGAGAAGGAGGGAGAGATAGAAACATCAATAATGAGAATCATTGATCAGCTGCCTCCTGCATGCCCCGCACTGGGGATCGAGGCATGTGCTATTGACTGGAATCGAACCCAGGTCCTTCAGTCCGCAGGCTGACGCCCTATCTACTGAGCCAAACCAGCTAGGGTGAGCTATTACTTTTAACTGACCCTGTATCTACACATAGATACAGGACTCTATTTCTCAGATGCTGGAAGTTTCAAGGAGGAAAACAAGCAAACAAACCTAACTCAAAGAGGCTTGAATACATGAACCTGTGGCTCCAAGACTGAAGGGTACAGGCAAGGCCCATGGGCCCTGTTTTCTTCCCTTTCTGATCCCCCTTCCATGTGAGAATGCCAGGGGCTTCCAGTACCTTCCAGTGCTCCATGAATCCTTCATTTTATTCAGGGAACAGAGAGACTGTGTCCCACTGAAAAATATCACTAGGTTCTCTTGGATTTGACTGACTTAAGGTCAGAATCCCAATTCCTAACCATTCACCGTGGCTGTGGGGAGGGTTTCACTGATTTGCTTCCAGTGGTTCCAACCTTCCTAATGCCACGACCCTTTAATACAGTTCCTCATGTTGTGGTGACCCCCAACCATAAAATTATTTTCGTTGCTACTTCATAACTGTAATTTTGCTACTGTTATGAATCGTAATGTAAATATCTGATATGCAGGATGTATTTTCATTGTTTGCGACCCACAGGTTGAGAACCGCTTAATTAACTTAAGCGAATCAAGGCACATTCCTGGATAGTGGGTTGGATGAATTTCATACAAACTTGAAGTCTGAGGATGATGGGGAAGAGTGGCTTCTCAAAGGACTATGGGTTTCTGGCATCAGGAAGGATGTAGAATAGATGCTGGTCAGGAAAAACCTATCTTCATTAAAATGTATTTGCTGGGAGCAATTAAGATGGCGGCATAGGTAAACACCGGGAAATTATTGCCTCACACAACAATTGAAAATTACCGCAAAGGACTGAGCAAACATCATCCAGAACAACAGGAAGGCTGGCTGAGTGTAAATTCCACAACTAGAAGGAAAGAAAAGCACGCTGAGAGCCAGAGGCACTGCGGAGGTGAAGTGCAGAGGTACGGCGGCTCGCGCGCACGAGGAAAGGGGGTAGCGCCTGAGGACGCGGCTGTCTTTTTGAATCACAAACTCCCGACGGCTCTGAACTCCGGTTCCGGGAAGTCTCTGGGGACCCAGGTCTCATACGGGGAGGAGCTGGTCTGTCCGGCAGCGAGCGAACTTGAGGGTGGCTTTCCCTCAGAGGTGCTTGCAGCCGTTACCGGAACACTGAGACGCGCGACTCCGGGCGGAGAATCGGCCATGGCCGCTTTCTCCGCCCTCTGACTCCCTGAGACCCCGCCCCACCCAGGCTGCCGCAGAGGCTTTTGCATGTGAATGTACCTAACTGCAGCCGAACCAGGCAGACCTGGAACTTCCAAGAGAAGGCCCAAGGCCCCGCAGCGGCTTGCATTGCTTCACAGCTGAGCCTCTTCGTGGCTCCTGCTGTGTGGCCTCAGGCAGAGGCTGAATTAGCACCTCCTTAGATCCAGGAGCCACTGTACCCAGTGGTCAGAGGGGGTCCATCCAGACTGCAACTCCTCAGATCCATAAGGGACGCACTCAGGGAGCAGACTCAGTGAGCACCAAAGCCCCACTGAAGCAAGTCTTGCCCCAGAAGGGTGTCTTCAGCACAGAAGTTCTCCCACTTTACACACAGCTGATTCTCACAGCCAATTGGCCTGGAGGTCAATTCCTCCCAGTGATTCTACAACAACCAAGGCACCAAGAGTGCACCAAGAGTGTCCACCCCAGGTAACTGGGGAGGCTGAGCTACTGGGCCCTACAGGACACCTGGCGCACAGGGCCACTCTATCAACACAGGGAAGCTGCCAAAATGCGGAGACAAAGAAACAGGTCACAAATGGCAGAAATGGAGGAAAGCAAACGATTGGATATAGAGTTTAAGGCCACGGTTATAAGGTTTTTCAAGAATTTTATGGAAACCGCCGATAAATTTAATGAATCCCTCAATAAGTATAGGGAGACCATGGAGGACATGAAAAAGGACCAACTAGAAATTAAGCATACACTGACTGAAATAAAGAATAATTTACAGAGATCCAGCAGCAGAAAAGAGGATCCCAAGAATCAAGTCAAAGATTTGAAATACAAAGAAACAAAACATACCCAACCGAAAAAGAAAAAAGAAAAGAGATTCCAAAAATATGAAGATAGTGTAAGGAGCCTCTGGGACAACTTCAAGCTTACCAACATCAGAATTATAGGGGTACCAGAAGGAGAGAGAGGGCAAGATATTGAAAACCTTTTTGAAGAAATAATGACAGAAAACTTCCCCTACCTGGTGAAAGAAATGGACTTACAAGTCCAGGAAGCGCAGAGAACCCCAAACAAAAGGAATCCAAAGAGGACCACACCAAGACACATAATTAAAATGCCAAGAGCAAAAGATAAAGAGAGAATCTTAAAAGCAGCAAGAGAAAGACAGTCAGTTACCTACAAGGGAGTACCCATACGACTGTCAGCTGATTTCTCAACAGAAACCATGCAGGCCAGAAGAGACTGGCAAGAAATATTCAAAGTGATGAATAGCAAGAACCTGCAACCAAGATTACTTTATCCAGCAAAGCTATCATTCAGAATAGAAGGTCAGATAAAGAGCTTCACGGATAAGAAAAAGCTAAAGGAGTTCATCACCACCAAACCAGCATTATATGAAATGCTGAAAGGTATTCTTTAAGAAGAGGAAGAAGAAAAAGGAACTCTTACCATTTGCCACAGCATGGATGGAACTTGAGAGCGGATAAATACCACAGGATCTCACTCATTTGTGGAATATAATGAACAACATAAGCTGATGAACATGGACTGATCCAGAGACGGAGAGGCATTGATTGGACTGTCGGGACTTGGAGGGAAGGTAGGGGAGGGTGGGAGTAAGGGGGAAAGATCAACCAAAGGACTTATATGCAAGCATATAGGCCTAACCAATGGACATGGACAACGGGGGGGTGAGGGCATGAGCGGGGGTGGGGGGGGGTGGGGGGTAGAGGGTAACGTGGGGACAAGGACACATATGTAATATCTTAATCAATAAAAAATATATTTTAAAAAAATGTATTTGCTGGTCCTTTCCTGTGCTTTTCCCCCTTGATGCATGAAGGACACTAACACTTTGTATGTCATGAACATTTCTTCTCCTGTGCTCTCTAGTTGGGAAGCTCTTAGTCTCCCCCCTCTTGATTTTTAAGAAGATGCTGACCTGTGTGTTTCCTATTGTCTTACAAATGACTACTGCCCAAATCTGAGGCTGGGACATCACACTCTTCGTGGTTCCAGCGTAACCACCAGAAAATGAGACTACATGTCGGCTCCAGGACATACCAATGAGGGTAGGACTGGCCCCGCCATGGCACCACCTAACCACTCCACACAAGCAGAAGGCCAGGGACAGGGGAAATGGAAGAACTGAGTCATCATTACTGGGTTTGCCCATATTGAGGAAGCGTGGGAAGTCCTTTAATATTAGTTGGCCAAAGGGGTAGGTGAGAGAGGACACCTTGCTATTTCTATTCTCCTTCTTTCCTGGGACCATCATCCTCAAAAAAATATTATATGGAGTTGACCACATCCCCAGCCACCGGGTGGGTCCTCATTAAAAGAAGCTAATTTTTATGAGAAACACACTCATAGACACAGAGAACAGACTGACAGCTGTTAGAGGGGAGGGAGTGGCGGGCCAGGTGAAAAAGGTGAAGGGATTAAGCAAAAATTAATTCATAGATACGGAAAAAAAGTATGGTGGTTACCAGAGGGAAAGGGTGGGTAGGGGACACAGAAGAGAGTAAGGGGGGAGATAAATGGTGATGGAAGGAGACATGACTTTGGGTGGTGAACATACAACACAATATATAAATGATATGTTATAGAATTATACACCTGAAACCTATATAATTTTATTAACCAATGTCACCCCAGTAAATTCAATTAAAAATAAATAATTTAAAAATACTGTATCAGCAACACCTAAAAATATGCAAATAAATAAACAAAAATAAAATAAGCCCATTTGCATCTTGGATTTTTTTTTAACTTATAACATAAGCATTTCCCATGTCATTACATTGTGTGTAAAGGCTCCCTAATAGTCAACCAAGTCAAGATGCTATCATTTTCTTCACCATTTCCATGTTGTCGATGATTTAAACTGGGTCTAATTTTAAATTGCTATCAATGTCCTGGGGACCAAATATTCTTATGCATAAACCTTTCTCCCATATTTGAAGTTACTTAATTAGGAAATAGAGTCCTAAACACGGATTATCTTGGTCAAAGGCTAAGATTATCTTAAGTTTCCTAATGCACATGAGCACCCACAGCTAACATGTCTTCGGGCCCTTTACTTTGTGTGTATCGGGCCCTTGTTGGATCTCTCTTATGAACAGGTGTCTGAAAGGCTGCCTGCACGCCTGACTCCTGAGCCCAGGCCTTGCTAACACAGCTCTGTCCCTGGATGTGGTTTCAGTTGGGTTGTGCTGCTCAGGACTCATGGCATCACTGCACACGTCACACGTATTTGGTTCGAACAGCTGTGGAATAACAGAGAAGTTTCTGCTCTGCTGAGGGAAACTATGACTAGAGAGCTCTAGTGAGAAGAAACCAGTTAAGTGTTGTCCCAGGGTGACATCAACTTCTCACCTCCTCTTGCTGTGGAAACCACTTCCCCATTAAACAGCCCCAGACAAATGAGTACTTGGAACTATTATTGCAAATACACTGAGCCCTGCGGTTACCCAAGACCCCTCTTGCATGTACAAGTCAACAGGCACCACTACACTTAAAAACTTCCTTTCTCCACACCCCCAGTTTCCATCTCCCTGGGGTCCAGAGGACACAGCGTGGACCCTAGAAGGAAGCTGGCATCAGCGAGTCGTGGGCCTTCACTATCCTCCTCACCATGGCCCTCTGTTCCCAGGCCTCCTCTGACTAGTGTCCCCCACTTTCTGGCTCGGGTCAGACCATATCATCAAAGTCCTATGGATAGAGGCACCCAAGTGAAATCAAAACTCCCTGGGCTATCATTCAGGAAGCTTTTCTTTCCAAAGGAGTTTTAGCTTTCCGTTCTAAACACCTGGAAGGCAGGGTAGGGGTGTGCCTTACTTGGGGAATGGTTAAATTGAGTGGGTTTTCAACAAGAAGCAGAATCCAGCTTCACCTGCTTCCCAGGGATCAGCTCAGTAATAAACTCACCTCACTGGCACTTCGTAGGTGATTTACAGAGATAGTCTCTTGCAGGAAAAATCTCTTCCCAGACCAGATTAAGTTTCCCAGATAGAACTAGAACAAGAGGCAGACGCTTCATTTATCAGCCTTCCCTGCAGGGAAAGATGGAAACCAAAGCTAAGGTTAGAGCAAACATGAGAGAGAGAGGAGGCAGTCCAAGATGGCGACATAAAAAGAGCCTTGAATTGACCTCCTCCCACGGACACACCAGATCTACAGCTGCATGTGGAACAATTTCCTAAAAAAAAAAAACAACCCTGGAAACTAGCTGAGCAGGTGCTTTGCATCTGCAAACAAGAAAAAGCCACACTGCGGTGGTTAGGAGAGGCTGAGACATAGTTCCATAATCCATAATCCATAATCACGAGGGAATCGCAAACCCAGAGCTTCTCCCTGGGGAGAGAAGGGTGAGTGCCCCACATCGGGCACCTGAGAGGCAAGCTCCCCAAACATCTGGCTTTGACAACCACGGGCTGTGTCCAGGCCCAGCGCAGAAGCAGCCTCTGGAAACGCTGATTTTCCATCAGAGAGATTCACCTGCTGATCTCAGAGCCTTGGCCTAGGGGCCAGGCCTGCTGGGAAACTCCAGGGACAGAGGCACTGGGGAGCCACAGTCACGCTCTCCCTCTGCCTCACTGCAGCTGGCAGGCACCATTTGTTTTTTTCTTTCTGGTTTTTTTCTTCCTTTTTTTACCCTAAACATATTTCCCTCTCGGCAGGTGCCATCTTTACCCTCCACCGGCGAGCACCATCTTTGCACTCTCCCTCTGCCACGCTCCACAGCATCTCCCAGAGGGCCACTTTACACCGGTCTGGTGCCCTGGTCTTTGCGGCTGCCACCCAGGGGTGCCCCTGATTACTGGCTCGAGAGGCTGGGGGAGGGTGGGGACTTGAGTTCCTGAGTCTCAGGGAACCATAACCATCAGAGAGATGGCAACAAGGGGCTACCGCACTGTACAAGCAGCAGACAGAACATACCGCATCTCTCTGTGAAAGGGGCCTGTTTGCCTGCCCTGGTGCTTTGGCCTGAGGGGCAGGCTTCGGGTTTGGCACACATCTGGGGGCTACAGGTGCTCGCAAGAAACATAAGCCAGGGGACACTATCTTTGCCCTCTCCCTCTGCCTCACTACATTGACCATTACCCAGGACACACCTTCACATCGCCTGGCCTGGTGGCCAGCAGGGCTTACACTTTTGGTCCCATTGAAATGTGTATACACTGAGTGGCCAGATTATTATGACCACCCCATCAGTACAATGAAGTGAATTAGTTATGCAAATAATAATAATAATAATAATAATAATAATAATAAAACCTTGAGAGTATTTGCTTAGGAAGTTTTCAATATTCAGTATTTTTGGAAGTGTCAATGAAGTACTGATGTGGTGGTCATAATAATCTGGCCACTCAGTGTATAGGATGGAGCCAGCAGGACTTGTGTGTAGGGAGCAGCCTGGGAGCCAGGGACAGAAGAAATTGGGGAGGAAATGATAAAAGGGGGAGGCTGCCTGTAGAGACCCTCTAAATCATTGAGGAAAAGGCTAGGGATCTGAGCTTGGTCCTGAGAAAGCGGGCTGATCCTGTGCTTCCCTAGGTGGAGGGGTACAGGGTTGGGAGGGGGCAATGTGGGACCAGAATTCCCCTGCTGATTCCTCAATTTTTTAAAAATATATTTTATTGATTTTTTACAGAGAGGAAGAGAAGGGGATAGAGAGTTAGAAACATGGATGAGAGAGAAACATCCATCAGCCACCTCCTGCAAAACCACTACTGGGGATGTGCCCGCAACCAAGGCACATGCCCTTGACCAGAATCGAACCTGGGACCCTTCAGTCCGCAGGCTGACGCTCTATCCACTGAGCCAAACCGGTTACGGCAATGATTCCTCAATTTTTGTAATTCTATCCCTCTTCAGAGCTTCCAAACCAAAGAGGCCAGCAGGTCTGTGCCAACCCACTAGGTCCTGGTGTCAAGTACATCACTGACCTTGGAGCTGAATCCCCAAGTGACCTAGGATCAACAAGAAACCAGTTACATTTGATGAGGGCAGATTAGGGAGCAGGGGCCCAAGCCCAAGAAATGTTCCTTCAACTCCCAAAGCCACCTCTCCTATGGGCTGGTTGCCAAGCAACCACACTCTTAATGTAAGTTTTAATTTATTTTAGACTATTTATATTTTGTAATGTATTTCCATGTGTTCTTGCCTGCTTTTCTGGGAGAGGCCTCAGAACATCACCCCTCCTTAGGCCTTCTGGTCACACAGTGGTTGACACATACTCAGTGTGTAGGTGAGTGGTTATATTTAGCTTGTTCTTCTAGGGGAAATTGTTCCAAAACCATCAACCAACAATTATTTATAGAATGTTAATGACCACTTCGGTATTCAATTGTGTGAAATAATGGGATTTTAAAAAAACAAAAACATTCTTAATTGTTTTATTTTATCAGAATATGTTATAGAATCAATAGTAATTTTATTGGCTTTGTTTTGTGACAAAGTCAGGATCTCTGGGTGGGAAAAAAATGATGGGGGGCAAAGATTAGCAAAATCTGAAAAGGGGACGTGAGCAGGAAGGAAATGACAATAATACCTGTATATTCCCAAAAGTTAAAAATAAAACATTATTTTTCAAAATGATTATTTTAAAGACTATTATGTACCTAGTGTATAATGTAATAGGTAAATGTGTTCCTTTCTAGGTAAATACATTCTTGATATATAGTCATCTATTTAAGTTTATTTTTCATATAAATCAAGCTTCCTTAAGAAATATGCATTGTCCTTTAAATCCTAACAATTGCACCAAGGGCTAAGTACTATCACTAGCCCCAGTTGATAGAGGAGAAAGGTTGACTCAGAGAGTTAAACCAGCTTGCCCACTGTTGTGCAGCTAATAAATAATATAACTAAGATGCAAACCTTGCCCTCATTTCTCAGAGCATGCCAGAACCACCTGGGATGGCTGTTAAAAATGCTCACAGTAGAACTTATTGGTTTGGATCTGGGCATCTAGATTTTAACCAACTCCCCATGTGATTTACATGTAGACAGAAGACCAAAAACCACTGAATTAATCAATAAGGATTTACCACTCTTTTCTTAATAGAATATATATGGCAATTTTTAAAATAAGCCCTACTTGCTTTTGTTTTAAATAATCTATATTTTGTACCAAAAAGTGGATCTTGGGTAGTCAGGATTTTTGAAGAGCAAGACACAATTTATTTATTTTTTATTTTTAATATATTTTTATTGCTATCAGAGAGGAAGGAAGAGGGAGAGATAGATAGAAACATCAACGATGAGAGAGAATTACTGATCGGCTGCCTCCTGCACACCCTGTACTGGGGATCAAGCCCACCACCCAGGCTTGTGCCCTGACCGGAAATCAAACCGTGACTTCCTAGTTCATAGGTTTACGGTCAACCACTGAGCCACACACACACACCGGCTGGGCAAAGACAGTTTCTTAGCAAATTGAATAATTTACATACTTTTCAATCTAGCTACCTTATTTCTAGGAATGTATTTCAAGAAATTCTACCTAAAGACACACAGGTATAGGCACACGGATATTCTTTGTAGCCCTGCTTGTAAAAGCAATGAAAGAGAAACAAATTCATCAAAACAGGAACAGTTTAAAACATCATAGTATAGCCACATAATAAATATGAAACCACTAAACGGGATGAAGTACATAAAGATAATATTCATGTGAAACTATGTATACAAAATATGTATATCAACAATCATACCAATATTTATATTATTATGTATTTGTTAGCCTGAGCACTTTAAGACATCTTCTTGGAGCACCCAGCCCTGTGCCAGGTGCAAGAATTTACAAGTCAAGTGCAGACTGGATTCAGCACCTTTGCCCACACAGCCAGGGATCTCTGTGGACATCAGCCCTGAGACCATCCCACCAGCTCCTGCTGGCAGAGTCCCTCCAAGCAGCACTCTATTGGTAGGATGAGCCCATTTTGAGAGGCAAAGGGGGTACTATTAGTAATTAGGCTGCCACAACTGATATACACTAGGTTTTCCCTAAGCAAGGAGGAATACATGATTCCCCAATCCATGTGCAGTGCCATTGGAAAGAAGGCTCAAGCCCAGCTACCTTCCACGGGGTCACCTGACCAATGGGAAACTCACTCCCTGTGGTGGGAATACAACAAATCAACAAGTTCACGCCAGATAGATAATAGATACAAACAAACAAAAGAGATAGTGGCCAGCCTAGTGGGTTCCTCCTTTGTGGCGGGAAGGCCATGAGTTCTCCTCCTGTAGAAACCCACTGAGGGGTCTCAAGAGGGTAATTTGTAAAGCCAAGTGATTCACTTCACAGTTGGATGTCATAGGTTGAAGGATCAATTGAAGGGAGATCAGAGATTCAGAAAGAATCATGAGTTATAGTGATACTTAAGGCTCACCCATCAAGCCCTGCCTGAAGCTAATGCTACTTCTTGAAGTTTCCGGTATGTGAGCAAAGAGTTCCCTTTATTGTTTACGCCACATTGAGTCAGCTCTTCTGATGCTAAAACTCAAACCACCCTAACTGATACAGAGCCTGAAAAATGCACTTGGCTGGGGCAGGAGGTGAGGTCGAAGTCAGTGAGGACACCCTTAGCTATCACAGCAGCTGGTTACCACCCCCCACCCCATGGCCTGTTATAGATTCTTACCAAGGCCAGCTGCCAGCCAAGGTTGCATCAAAAAGGGAAATTCAAGATGTTGGAGACTAGTTACTTCTTGCATAAATCAGTAAAGCCTGTTAAGAAAGAGATTAGCTGACTTTGAAGTTGGCTTCTCTGTTAGCAGAGAAGGAAAAAAGTTTATGAGTCCCTTTCTACTCACTGCCTGTAAACCCAGCTGGTTGAGAATCAGTGATCTGGAAAAGCAGAATTCTCCCCTCCAAGCTAATGTTTGTATAAGCAGAAATGGGAAGATGGGAGGCTAGGAAGGGGTCCATACACAGCCTGATCCTTTCCCTCTTCTTTTAAGTATTTATCCTGTGAACAAGATGGACAATCGCGTTCTTTGTGAAGGCATAGTTGGGATGCGGGCAGAGAGGCAGGGAGCGAATTGTGGTGACCTCCATGCTGTGGCACTGTTTCATCAGCAGAGAGCAGTGTGGAAGCAGAAGTCGGTGAAATGAGAAGGCTAAGGCAGTGAAAGGAATGACTAGAGCTGCCAGAGGTGAGCTGGAGAGGCTCTCTGAAACCCAGTCCTTGGGGTGACCCCGGCTGACAGGTTTTGGATGCTAATTAACCACCCAGTAGAATTGACCAAAAACAGACCAGAAGCCTTGGAAAGCTGAAAGGAAGTTGTATTGCCTCTGAAACACCAAGGCTGGCCCCCAACAGCCTACGACTGCACCCCAACAGTGGTTCTGTGCATTCACATCACCTCAGGAGTTTTTAGATCACTGATGCCCCACCCCACCTAACTCCAATTAAAGTGGTAACTTTTGAGTGAGGTCCTGGTATTGGGAATTTTTTAAATCTCCCCCCAGTGATTCTAAAGTGAACTCCATCTCCCACAGGAAATAGACAGACTTTATAAGGGGTATTCACCTCCAATAAAATACAGGATTCCCAGTTAAATTTGAATTTCAGATACACAACAAATAATTTTTTGTACAAGTGTGTCCCAAATATTGCATGGGACATACTTTTACTAAAAAAATTATTCATACTCTATTTTTATTTGCTAACTCTGGCCACTCTAGCCCCCAAGCCTCACCTCAGATATGTCTAGTAAGAACATTCTCCCAGCCCTGGCCAGGCGGCTCAGTTGGTTGGAGTGTCATCCAGTACACCAAAAGGGTGCTGACCCAATTCCTGGTCAGGGCACATACCCAGGTTGCAGGGTTCAATCCCTGGTTAGGGCATGTACAGGAGGCAACCAACAGATGTTTCTCTCTCTCCCTTCCTCTCTCTCTTTTTACTGTGAGTTGAAGGGAGGCATTATTGTAGTCACAATATATGGGAAATTTTGTATTTTTCTTATTTATACTTGATATTATGAGACTTTTCCAAATCATTCCAGTATTTTTAAAAGCTGCCTAATTTATTCAATCATCATCCTAGTGTATTAATGTTATCATGCATTATCGTAGCACGAACATTTGGACTGGTTTCAATTTTTTGTTATAAATAAACTGTAGCAAACGTTTATATGCATAAAACTTTCTCCACAAATGATCTTATTTCCCTAATATATTTTCCTAGCTATAGACTTTCTGGGTCAAAAAATAAGGACATGTAAGGCTTCTAATCTATATAGATGCTTCATATCAGATGCATGTTTATTTCCTTTCCCTACTGTTGAACCCAGTGATGACATATTGTAGAAACTTGTGAATGTTTGATGAAGGAAACAGTGATTTAAAAAAAGCTGACCTTATCACTCCTGTTATGCCTGTACCCCAAGCTTCCCCAATTCCATTCTGCCCATCTGGGTCTGGATCAAACATGGCTCAGGCTACTTAAGACTTTGTGACATCATGACATATGTCACACCTGTGAAGAACATAAGTCTATGCTCTGTGGAAGGGAAAGGGGAATGGTACAGTTCATAGATAGATCTGTTAATGGTAGAAGGAAGCAGCTAAGCTTGGTACCCTGGTGATAACAACTCCTGGCTTCCCCCTCACTGGTTAATCATTTCCTTCGAAGCGCCAACCAACGTGATGTCATGCTCTTTTTCACCCAGAATGTGGTTTAAGTGTGACTTGTGTGCCCAGGATGCTGTGGCATCATCACAGATGTCACCCCAGATCAGTGATGGCGAACCTTTTGAGCTCGGCGTGTCAGCATTTTGAAAAACCCTAACTTAATTCTGGTGTCGTGTCACATATAGAAATTTTTTGATATTTGCAACCATAGTAAAACAAAGACTTATATTTTTGATATTTATTTTATATATTTAAATGCCATTTAACAAAGAAAAATCAACCAAAAAAATAAGTTCGCGTGTCACCTCTGACACGCCTGTCATAGGTCCGCCATCACTGCCCTAGATGGTCAGAAGAGCTGTAACAAGTGTCATATCTGCCCTGTGGAAGGAATCACTAATCTATAGATCTCTCCATGAACTTACAGCTGACACTAACATCATATGACCTCCTCTCACTGTCCAAAATATTTCCACACAATCTGCCCCAACAAGTGAGCACCTGAGCTATTCTTGCGTACCTGGAACCTCCACGTGACTGAGGTACCTCAGCATGTGCACCTCATGACATGACACCATCCCCAGCCTCCTGTTCCTCACGGCCTAGAGTTGTCTATAAATAGGCAGGACATGGGTTGGGACACGAAATGGATGTAGGCAGAGGCAAGTGTCCAGACCCATCTTGGCTTTGCCCATACTCCTCCACCTGCCCAGTATCATTGAGGTTTCGAAGGCTGCTCTTGTTAACATCTCCTCACCACGGCACAGTTCACAAGTCTTATCTGTACCACAGGATTCTCTCAACCCTCATCCTTGTTTTCCTTTAGAGTTGTGTCCCAAGGCTCTGGGATGTCTGAACCATGTCATTTAATTCCCATGGCTTGAGATTCACTAAGTAAAAGCAAAGAACTTCACAGAAGGTTTCAAAATATTCTGGGCTGTTTCCCAATGACTTTTATGTATCCTCATCTCTGGACATGAAAGACAGAGGGCAAATGCCAGGTCCCACTGGTTCCCACAATGAGCCAAATGGCGGATTCCCCTCCGTTCTGCTGAAGAGATCCTCCCTATGAGTGATTTTCACAACCATCTGTGGACCAGATGAAGTTCCCCCAAAGAGATGGAACAAGGGCCAACTGTTCCAATAGCTCTATTCCCTAAAGAGGGAGCAAGACAAGGGCAGAGAGTCAAAACAAAAATTCAAGGTAAAGAAGAAATGCTTAGTTTCCTTGGTTCCCCTTATGCCCTACTCTGAGACCCTGAGCAGTGACATCTCCATCAACTTTCTGCTGGTCCCCTCGGGGTGGAAGAAGTTGAGTTGGCTTTTTTCGGGCTGATTTCCACTTCCTCGCAGTTAGGGCAGACATCACATTGCCTCGCTTACTTTCTCTCCAGACCTGTCATAAATGTGTTGACTGCAGTGACACTAACAGACAGTGTTCCTACTGTTGTGTGATGTCAGTACTTTTCCTCCTTCCTGGAGAGAAGCAGGGCTTGTGGAGGAGAGATAATCCACGGGACACGGGGTGTGGAGAAGATAGTCATAGGTAGGGGGCTTTATTTCTTTCTGGTTTGTTTTTTTTCTCTTCCCAGGATTTTTGAAATAAAATTGCATATAAAATTTTGCATCCTGCTTATTAATACTTAATATTAAAAATCAAGTATCTGGTAATACTTGATTATCTGGTGGTAATGGTCACTCTATCTGGTAATGGTCCATCTGTGGGTTAACTTTATCATTCCAACACTGTAGAATGTGTAGTTTGCTGTCAATTATTTGATCATAGATAAACTGCACCAAACAACATTGTCCCTAATATGCTCCACATTTGTGAGGTCATTTCCATAGAATACATTATGAGTTCAAAGAGTATGGACATTTTTAAGACTGCTGACCACACCCAGTGTTATATCTAGACATCACTGTAGGTCTGTGGTGAATGTTTGATAAATGGCCAATTACTGGAAGGTTAATTCTTACTTTTACCATTCTTGTACCTCCAGGCTTCCCAATTCTGTATTTTCCATCTACAGTGTGGGTCCCTTGGCTTATGCTGCCTGAGACTCAGTGGCATTATTATTCTTGTCACATTTAAATGGACAGAACAGCTGTGGAAATGCACCAGAGCACTGCTCTATGGAAGGAGGCGGTGACCCCGCACTTCAGAGAGATCTGTCATGTGAAAAGGAAACAGCTAAGCATGATCCCTGGGCGGTGCCAATTCCTGGTCACCCATCTGGAGAAACAACTTCCTCATAAGCATCCCAATCACATTAGCAATTGAACCATTCTTGTGTGTACCCTCAACTTCTGGAGTAACCTCAGGCAACCCCGGTTACACAACCCACGTGATACCAAAATACGTAAAATTTCTTGCTTAGGCACCTCCAATTCCTATGCTTCCACTGCCCAAGGCCGCCTATAAAAGGAGGGAAGATAGTGCAGATCCTAGAAGGCGGCCAGCAGCAGTGATTTCCAAAGCTCCGTCTCAGTTCTGCCCACACTCCTCTGCCTGCCCCGCATCATGAAGTTCCTTGGAGCTACCATCCTTGTCATCCTCTGCACCAGGGTCCTCTACTCCTACGAGGAAGGTGAGTTTGTTGTCCACTTTTCTTAAACAACAGTTGCTCCCCACTCTCTGCCCAGAAGTCAGCCCACATCTTCCAAGTCTTCTGGCCTGAGAACCCCCATGTGAAATTAGAGAACTTTGAATGGGGTTCCAAGATAACACTGTTATTTTCTTCAAGAGGGTTCAAAATGGAGTCTATTGATCTGGATGGCAGGATATTATATTGCTTTTTGGGTGCGATCATTAAAGTTTCATTTATTGGGTTATTAGCATGAGGTAGAATCTAGGTCTATTTAGATCCTATGGGTGCTGGTAAGTTTTAGAATCACCTTAGCTATTCCCAAGAGTTGTAAGAATTGTCCCTACATTCACTCAGCTATCTTATGATTTAATGGATTAGAAACGAAATTTCCCCCAAAGAGATTTAGGAAAGGAGAGTAGAATTTGGTTCCCTATAGAGTAATTAGAGACCAAAATGAAGAGACAAACCAAAGATAAGACTAAGGAAATGAATGAGAAATGAACAAAAAAGCCAGGTTATACCCAGTTTCCTTTTCCCCCAAGCCCCATCTCTGACCTGTCTCTCTCCATTTCTTCCCGACCCTCTCAGGCTTGCCTGCGCTCCTGAGCAACTCCTTGTTGTCCTTGTTTCCCCACAGAAAGAACTTACATCAAACCTATTACCTGCTGCATGACCTACGTGACCCGGCAGATCCCCCGCAAATCTGTGGCTGCCTACTTTGAGACCAGCGGCCAGTGCCCCCAAAATGCTATTGTGTAAGTGTCAGTCCCCTTGCCCATCCCTGGGGTGACACAGATCACAGGAGTCTGAGTCGGGAGGGGTTCACAAGTGCACCGGCTGATGGATGAGGAGCCATCCTGGGAAAGCCCCGCCCTCTGGGGGCCTTTTGTGCACG
Source organism: Myotis myotis (assembly GCF_014108235.1). NCBI lineage: Eukaryota > Metazoa > Chordata > Mammalia > Chiroptera > Vespertilionidae > Myotis > Myotis myotis. Next base: position 13,203,222 of record NW_023416321.1, on the reverse strand, counting down.
CAGGAAAAAGGGAGGGGCCCCTGGGGCTGTTTACTGATGTGAAATGGGGCCTTCAGGAGCCAGGAAGGTGTGCCCAAAAGTAGAGGGGAGAGAGGAGAGAAAGAGACAGCAGAAAAGAGGCGGCCTTAGGTTATTTCCATAAATCACTCAGAGAAAGACCAAAAGTCCCAAAGGGTTGGGGGATGATTCCTTGACAGGATGGCTAGCCCTGAGCTGCCCACAGGGATGAGGATAAAGGGTTCACAGGTGGTCAGACATGTCCTTACTCATCCTCTATATAATACTTCTGCCTTCCCTACAGCTTTCTCACCAAAAGCGGCCGGCATATCTGTGCCAATCCCAGCGATGCCTGGGTTCAGAAATACATCAACAACCTGAAGGAGACTCCCCAAGCAGTCCAGTGAGTCAGTTCTCAAATGGGCAGCAGGGATGCTGACTAGGGGAATGTTCCTGCAGCCCCAGAAGTTCCCTGTCCTCTGCGTCCTTCCCCTCCACTAACCACATTCTGAAAGCTCTCTTTAATTTAGTAAAGTACGTAAATATTGTAAATCGTTGTATTCCTTTGATGCTTTTTTTAAATGATTTCGCTGAGAAATCATTATAACACCCTCTTATCCCCAAATCCTTTCCCAGTCAAGCATACAGTGGTTGCCTCATGATCAGGGTGATAGTGAATGATTGTGCTCCTGTCTCTGGCTAGGCATTGGACCAAATCTATCAACAGATGCTTATTGAGTTTGTATAAGCCCTTTGCTCTGTTAAAACTGTCAGAATAATAAAGATTATTTTTGCTTTCTTCAGTAAATATTGGACTTCTGGTTATTCTTTTGTTTTTTTCTCTTTCCTGATAAATCCGTTTCATTGGTTGGAAGGAAAGAGATAGGATGATTAGGGGCATCTAAGGGGAGGAAAGGAAAGAGTAAGTGTTGTTCCAACAACACCAGGCTTTATGCATGTGAAATGATGCTCATACACTGAAAAAGAAGCAAAGTATTAAAAATAAGTGCAAACTTACATGCACGAGGGAAATCCACCATTTAAATGAACACCAAAGCAAATTATTCTAGCACGCACATGTATGCACTTTCATAAATTCAGCTTTCTTAAGAATGAAGACTAGGTCCTTCTTAATCCTCCTGCCCTTCTCCATAGCTTCCAAACTAAATGAGGTTGGCTGGTGTGTGCCAACCCCAGTGATACCTGAGTCCAGGAGTTTATCAGGAACCCAGAGTTATTCTATTCACATAATATTATGGAAAAGGTGAAACTTTAGGGAAAGAAATCTAATCAATGGGTGCAAAAAACTGGGGATGAGGGAGGGTGCTGACTGAAAAGGGGGAACAAAGGTACCTTTTTTTGGAGTGATGGAAATATCCTAAATTTTAACTGTGGTAATGGTCAAAATTCATCAAACTACGCTTACCTCCCTCCTACTGTCCTGGATTGCTCCCTCCATATCTAATTAAATACTTGAGAAGTATTAATATTAGAGAGGGTGTAGAACTGGCACATACATGTCTGCTACTGGGAGTGTGAATTGGTCCCATTGCTTTGGAAGACTGCAGAGTAAAGGTGAGCATAGCTTACCTTCTCCTCCATATATCCTACAGATACCATTCACATGTACACCAGGAACCACGCATAAGAATGCTCATAGCAAGCATAAAAGGGGGTGAATTAAAAATAAATTGTGATGTAGTTATACACTAAAATATCAGCAGGAGTGAAAGCAAGCATACTACAGCTACACACAGTAACACAGGTGAATCCCATAAGCATATTGTTAAAAGAGAAAAAAAGCTGCCGAAACCGGTTTGGCTCAGCGGATAGAGCGTCGGCCTGCGGACTGAAAGGTCCCAGGTTCGATTCCGGTCAAGGGCATGTACCTGGGTTGCGGGCACATCCCCAGTAGGAGATGTGCAGGAGGCAGCTAATCGATGTTTCTCTCTCATCGATGTTTCTAACTCTCTATCTCTCTCCCTTCCTCTCTGTAAAAAATCAATAAAATATATATTTAAAAAAAAAAAAAAGAAAAAAAGCTGTGGAAGAATACACATAATAATGATTATATATCTACACTAATAAAAGAGAAACATGGTAATAGGCGTACGACCGCTACCCTTTTCATTGGCTAATCAGCGAGATATGCAAATTAACTGTCAGCCAAGATGGCGGCCGGCAGCCAGGCAGCTTGAAACTAACATGAGGCTTGCTTGCCTCAGTGACGGAGGAAACCAACGTTCCCCGCCTGAGGCTGCAGGCCTCTGAGCCTGCAGTTTAAAAACTATGTAACAAATACCACCGGACTTCAACCAGCAGATTCGCAACATTGTATGCAAAGGCCAAAAACCTACTTTCAGGAGCGGAGGCCTAAGAGCTGGAGCCAAGCCTCAAGCTAAAGCTGGCCCAGAATAAAAATTTAAAAAAAAGGAAAAAAGGAGCGTTTGGGAGTTCAGTCACCCCCAGCCTGAAAACAGCCCTCAGCTCCTCACCCAGACTGGCCAGGCACCCCAGTGGGGACCCCCACCCTGAAGGGTATGTGATCAGCTGCAAACAGCCATCATCCCCTCACCCAAGCTGGCCAGGCACCCCAGTGGGGACCCCCACCCTGATCCAGGACACCCTTCAGGGCAAACGAGCTGGCCCCCACCCATGCACCAGGCCTCTACCCTATATAGTAAAAGGGTAATATGCCTCCCAGCACGGGGATCAGCGGAGCCATGAGGCCTCCCGGCACCGGGATCAGCGTGACAGGGGGCAGCGCCCAAACACCCTGATCGGCCCTGCTCTGTGTGTGACAGGGTGCGGCACCCCAACCCCCACCCCAGACCCTGCTCTGTGTGTGACAGAGTAGAGCCATAACCTCCCCATCGGCCCTGCCGAGTGTGAGAGTGGAGGCGCCCCAACCCTCTGATCAGCCCTGCTCTGTGGGTGATAGAGGGCAGTGCCCCAACCCCCCCCCCCGCCCCCCCACGGGCCCTGCTCTGTGTGTGATGGGGTAGAGCCATAACCTCCCCATCAGCCCTGCCCTGAGTGTGACAGTGGCGGCGCCCCAATCCCCTGACTGGCCCTGCTCTGTGGGTGATAGAGGGCGGCGCCCCAACCCACTGATCCGCCCTGCTCTGTGTGTGACAGGGGGCGGTGCCCCAACTCCCCTATCGGACCTACTCTGTGAGTGACAGGGGGGAGCTCCTCAACCCCCTGATGGGCCCTGCTCTGTGAGTGACAGGAGGGAGCTCCCCAACCCCCTGATTGGCCCTGCTCTGTGCATGACAGGGTACGGAGCCCCAACCCCCCTGATGGGCCCTGCTCTGTGTGTGACAGGGGGCAGTGCCCCAACCCCCGGATTGGCCCTGCTCTGTGCGTGACAGGGGGTCGCGCCGCAACCTCCCCATCGACCCTGCCTTGAGTGTGACAGGGGGTGGTGCCCCAACCCCCCAATCGGCCCTGCTCTGAGCCCAACCAGGGGCTGCACCTAGGGATTGGGCCTGCCCTCTGCCACCCGGGAGCAGGCCTAAGCCAGCAGGTTGTTATCTCCCGAGGGGTCCCAGACTGCTAGAGGGCACAGGCCGGGCTGAGGCACCCCCCCTTCCCCCCGAGTGCACAAATTTTTGTGCACTGGGCCTCTAGTCCTTAATAATAAAAGCCTAATATGCTAAGACAGTCAACTGGTTGACCAGTTGCTATAATGTGCAATGACCACCAGGGGGCCAATAGTGTAGCTTGCTGCTGGAATCTGGCCAATCAGGACTGAACGAGACAGACTGGACATACCCTGGAGCCCTCCTGTGGCCCCTCTCTGGCTGGCCAACCTCCCGCGTCCCTCCCTGGCACCGATCATGCACCAGTGGGGTCCCTCAGCCTGGCCTGCATCCTCTCACAATCTGGTACCCCTCAGGGGATGTCAAAGAGCAGGTTTCAGCCTGATCCCACAGACTAGGCCGAGAGAGAGAGAGAGAGAGAGAGAGAGAGAATATTTCAAAAATGCAAAGCTAAAAATACACTGTTTAAGATTCTACTATACACTAGAGGCCTGGTGCATGACATTCATGCACGGGGGGAGGGGGGTGGTTACTCAGCCTGGCCTGCGCCCTCTCGCAGTCCGGGACCCCTCAGGGAGCGGGCCTAAGCCAGCAATCAGACATCCGCTGAGGGGTCCTTAGCACTGCCACAGAGGCAAAAGAGGCTCCCACCACCACCGTTGCGCTCACCAGCCGTGAGCCTGGCTTCTGGCTGAGCGGTGCTCCCCCTGTGGGAGCGCACTGACCACCAGGGGGCAGCTCCTGTGTTGAGCATCTGCCACCTGGTGGTCAGTGCGAGTCATAGTGACCAGTCATTCCACTGTCTGGTCAATTTGCATATTAGCCTTTTATTATATAGGATACAGTTAAAAGAAAAAAGGGGATCATACTAAATGTTCTTTTCTATAACCTGATTTTTATAGTCTTATACTTATTTTTACTTAATACTCAGTAGACATAAAATATGGATTGAGAAGAGTAACAACATGACAGACATCACTGTGCCCTCCACCCCACATGCCCCTCTACAATATGTCCCCTTTCCCTTCTCCCTCTGAGCCATCTCTCTCCCAAATGTTATTTACACTATACTCTTGCTTTCCTTCTAGTGGATAGCCGAATCTTAAACAGTGTATTTTTAGCTCTGCGCTGTAGAATACTGAAGACAAGCACACAGCAACCAGCTTCCCAAAAAGAGAGGGAGAAAGAAGACAGATTCTATAATCTTAGAGTGGTCAGATTCTCTACCTATGCAATTCTTGGTAAGAAACCCTTTGTTGGCACTTTAAAAAGGAAGTGTCCAGCCCTAGCTGGTTTGGCTCAGTGGATAGAGCTTCGGCCTATGGACTGAAGGGTCCCGGGTGTGATTCTGGTTAAGGGCACATGCCCGGGTTGCAGGCTCAATCCCCAGTGGGGGATGTGCTGGAGGCAGCTAATCAATGATTCTCTCTCATCATTGATGTTTCTATCTCTCTTTCTCTCCTTTTCTCTCTGAAATCAATAAAAATGTATTTTTTTTAAAAAGGAAGTGTCCACTGCAAGTCAGCACGGGTACAGCTAGGGCAAGTCAGGCTGGAGAGACCCACTTCCCTCTGGCAGCACGAGCATCCGAGGAAGGGTGGGCTGGAAAGAGCTATCAACAAACTAACTGATCTTTGGCACTTAACCAAAGTACCCTGGGATCGGTCAGGAAAAGAGTAAAATTCAGGAAACTGTGCAATCTGTTGTGAACCAGCATCATTGTTGTATGTGCCAGTTTGCAAAAACAATAACAAAAATTGAGCCTTAATCTTCCCCAAGTCCTCCTCCCCCACGCCAGCCCTCTCCTTTGAATTGGGGAAGTAGAACAAGACTGAAGCTCAGAAGGAGGGTGCCTGTTGCCTACAAAAGACCAAAGCCTGGAAGGCAGATGATCCGTGCCATCAGTAACTATGATTTGGGGGCTCAGAGAGACCCACACAATGGTATGAGTCAGCTTCTTCCATCCTCCCGTCCCTGTGTGTCTCCCGCATCCCCACACCTGATATTCTGCTAGCCGAGGGTACAGGGGCCTCTGTGTGCCACCCTGCCCCTCCTATACACACACAGTAGCCCACAGTGTGCAGGGAGGAGAAAGACAGCCATCAGAAGCATCCATCTAGGTGTCAATTTCTCTCCCTTCATGCTCTTAATTTGTTGGGAGAAAGGCAGCTCAGCCTCTCTCTGTTCACCCAGAGAGGGAGAGCAAAGCCTAAAATGAAAGGAATCCATGGACTTTTCTTCTTTGTTTTTCCTTAAAGCAACTGACAAGAGTTCATGTTAAATCCACCCACCTACTGTCCAGGATATAGCTACCCAGGGCCCCACTGGAATACAGCCACACTGGCTTGCTTTGTCGCTACCTGCAGTGCCCATGTGAATGAGATGGTGAAATGGGATGCAAACCGTTGTCACCAGACTCAAAAAAACCTGGACAACGGGCCTCATCTCTAATCACTCTGACCCTGACTCCCTTCTCTCCAGGCACCCACTCTTCTGTCTGTTCCTCAAATGCACCAAGCCCATTCCCACCTCCAGGTCTTTGCCCTTGCTGGTCCCTCTACCCAGACACACTTCCCCCTGATCTGTTGAATCTGGTTTCTTCTCAACCAGCAGGTTCTAGATCAGCGGTTCTCAACCTGTGGGTCACGACCCCTTTGGGGGTCGAACGACCCTTTCACAGGGGTCGCCTAAGACCATCAGAAAACACATATATAAGTACATATTGTTTTTGTGATTAATCACTATGCTTTAATTATGTTCAATTTGTAACAATGAAAATACATCCTGCATATCAGATATTTACATTACGATTCATAACAGTAGCAAAATTACAGTTATGAAGTAGCAACGAAAATAATTTTATGGTTTGGGGTCACCACAACATGAGGAACTGTACTAAAGTGTCGCTGCATTAGGAAGGTTGAGAACCACTGTTCTAGATAAAATGATACCCTCTCCCAGTGGGCTCTCCTGACCAGCTTATTAAGCAACTTCCACCCAACCCTCAGGCATTCTCTATCACATCACCCCTGTTTATTGTCTTCCTAGCTTTTAACTCCATCTTCTACTACCCTGTTTGTCTGTCTTCCCACTAAAATTTGAGCACGTGAAGAGCAGGGATCTTGCCTTCTTGTCTGTCTCTGTATCCCCAGGGCCTAGAAAGTGCCTAGCATACAGTAAAAGCTCAATAAACATCCACTGAATGAATGGACATCAGCCCTGAGGAAGGTCTCAATATGGACACAGAAGGAAGATTTCACTCACTTAAATCATTTATATTACATAGTCCTTTCAGTAACCATGTGTAACTTTAAGAGCTTAATTATATTACTCAAATATCACTATACCTCGTAAGTGGTGGATTTCAGGACTAAAAGCAGTGCCTCTGTCTAGCTCAAATAACTGTTGTTTCCATTAAAACAGAGGCTTAAATTTTTCTCTTATTGGAAGAACATTTTCTTTGCAAACAAACTTGCCTGGAACCCCATTATATAAAACTGATAAAAACACAGATGTTTAAATCAAAACCACAATGAAATACCACTTCACATCCATTAGTACAGTATTACTAACAAAACAAAACAAAAACAGAAAATAACAAGGGTTGGCAAGGATGTGGAGAAATTGGAACTCTCATGTGCTGTAAAATGGTGCAGCTGCTATAAAAACAGTATGACAGTTCCTTAAAAGTTAAAAATAGATTTACCATATGATCCAGCAATCCCACTTCTCGGTATATACCCAAAAGAACTGGAAACATGGTCTCAAATAAATATTTGTACATCCCTGTTCATAGCAGCAGTATTCACAATAGCTAACTAAAATGTGGGAGCATCCCAAGAGTCCATCAACAGATGACTGGATAAGCAAGATAGGTTTATAATTCAATATTATTCAGTCTTTAAAAGTAAAGAAATGATGACATATGCTGCAAAATGGATGAGACTTGAGTGAAATAAGTCAGTCACTAAAAGACAACTAATGTATCATTCCACTTTCATATGATGTACCTAGAACAGTCAATTTCTTTTTTTTTTTTTAATATATTTTATTGATTTTTTACAGAGAGGAAGGGAGAGAGACAGAGAGTTAGAAACATCGATGAGAGATAAACATCGATCAGCTGCCTCCTGCACATCTCCCACTGGAGATATGCCCGCAACCCAGGTACATGCCCTCGACCGGAATCGAACCCAGGACCTTTCAGTCCGCAGGCTGACGCTCTATCCACTGAGCCAAACCGGTTTCGGCCTAGAACAGTCAATTTCATAGAGACAAAGTAGAATGGTGATTTAGAAGTGGGGAGTTATGTTTAATAGGTATAGTTTCAGTTTGCAAGATGAAAAAAGTTCTGTGGATGGATGATGAAGATGATTGCACAATATAATAATGTATTTAATACCACTGAACTGTATGCTTAAAAATGATTATAATGGTAAATTTTATATTATGTGCCTTTCACCACAATGAAAAATATTGGGGGGAAATCCCACAATTGCTTAATCTGAACTTGGTGGTAGAGGTGGCAGACAGACACATCTGCCCAACCTCCCAGTAGGATGACCAAGTCCTTCCGTGTTAGCACATTCTAGGAACCCCCTTCTCCCCAGGCAAACACGGAGCCAGTCACTAAACCACTGTGTCACTGTGCAGGGACCCTGCAGCCCAAACTTGAAGGTGACAAGACACAACTGTATTCTATGGAATTGTGTTCCAGGGGCTGCACTGTGAATGATGCCCCAGGAGCTGTGCCAGTGGTGCTGCCCCTTAGTCACCTCCAGGGAAAGAAAGAGATGAAAACACCTGCCACCTGTCCTGGCCAAACACAGGGCACGGCCTCATTGCCCTGCCTCTGGCTCCCCAGCTTGACGCAGAAGGAACTCATCCAGCTGCCCCAGGCCCCAAAGCAGTCCTGACTGAGCAGAGAGCCCTGTGCACTCTCCTTGGTTGCTGAGGATCTGACCAAACTCCCCGTGCTGGGCAGGGGGCAGGGGCCTTCAGCTCAGTCTAGGTGAGGGGTTCCAGTCTAATCCTGACTGGTGAGGCCCATCCATCCCAGGATCCCCTCTGGATCCTTCTCCGTACTCCTAGCCCTCATCAGGCCTGAGTCCACCTCCCTATCCTGTTGGGCCCTGGAGCTGCTCAGACTGAGACAGTGGCCCAGGCCTCTGAACCCATGGTCCACACCTGAGGACGGGCTCACCTAGGAGGCTTAACCAGGTTCCCCAGGCAGGGGCAGGAGTGGAGGGCAGTTTCCACCGCAAAGCCCACTATCCCCCACAACCCCGCTCAAGGTGCAAGCCAAGTGCGGAACCGAGGGTCATTCTCCGCCTTCCACTCTTCTTTGAATAAACAGACTCGGTTCTAACATTTTAGATACGTCAGCATCACAATTCTCGAGAAACACAACTCTCATGCAATCATGGATTTTTCCGTCTTGTGACTTCCTGACCAGCAACCTCTTACAGTGTAAAGGAGGCTCAGAGCCTAGACCTCAAGGAATCAGAGAACTCAGGGGCCTTCAGCCCAGAAGGATGAGGGTCAGCCTGGCTCTCCTCACTCTTTCATTCTCTGAACAAAGAGAACACAATGGCAAGAGGCGGAGGTGTGGGTGGTCCAGAAATGGTTACCTGGGTCAGCACCTGAAAACAGCACCTTTACTGGGGGCCTCTCCCCCCTCCTGGGCAGGACTCATTTCTCCCTCCTCTGGGGAGAAGAAAACCAGCCTCTGCACAGAGCCTCCTGGCCCTTGGGTACCCAGCAGAGAGAAGCTGATCCAGAGCCGGCCAGGCTATCTGCTCAGCCACCTCCAGGGGCTACACAGGAGCCACATGTAAGCCTGGGTTGGGAGAGAGAAACTGCAAAGGATTAGGCTGGCTTCCTGGCTTAGAAGGGGTTTTACAATATTTGAATTGGTTGCCAACCTTTAAAAATTGGAGACATTAAAAAATCTATACTGTCTATTTATTTTGCAAATATGGAAGACCAAGCAGACCTGTGCCTGAGTTTCCACACAAGATAACCTTTGACTGGAACTAAGGTGGTGAGTGCTGTCCCTTTAGACAGGGGTACACGCCCCAGGTTCCAGGAGCCCCCACTGCCAGGCCACACCCAGCTGCTGTCCGCCTGGTCTGAGGGGGCATATGAGTCTCAGACCCCTGTGTCGCCCTCTCTCCTTTCCCTGTAGGATGTGTCCACTTGTGAATATGGCTCAGAGCTGCTCCTGGCAGGTAGGAATAAATACCTGTGGGACACAAGACGAGGGAGCAGCAGGCAACTCTGAGAGAGGCCTTTCCACCCTAAACAGGCAAGGTTGCCTCTCTGCAGGGGGCTGGTGCCTGGGGAGAAAGTGACACAGCCAGGAGTCCCAGGGGTGGGGTGGGCCATTTCCTGAATCTCAACTCTCCTGAGTTGAATTTCAACCAAATTCAGAGAAGGGAAAATGCTGGGTCCTGGGCCTCTCATTGGACCTCCCTGCTGGTCCAGGAATGAGAGCTATTTACCAGGAATTCTGACTGCAACCACCTATAGAGCTCCTGAATGCTTTCCCATAGCTCCATTATCATTGTATGACCTCTCATCTGCAGATGGGGCCACCAATCCTTTCCCAGAGGGTTGCTGTGAGGAATAGAGATGAGTCAGGAAGCAAGCCACATACCAGGCCTAGAGACTTCGTAAGTGGAATCTTTTTTCTCTCCAAAGAACAGCAAAACAAAATGGAGAAATAATTGGCTTTACAGTCAGAAAGATATAGGTTCTATATACATCAACAAATATACATCAAAAGCCTGCTCTGTGCCACCCGTTCAGTCAGCATGTGTAATGTAGTGCTGGGCAGGAACGGACACTTCAGCTCCCAGTGACCCCCAGCTGTGGCCTGCCATGCTTCAGTTAGGCTTCCTGAGCCTCAGCTTCTTTGTCTGTGACATGGGGGTAATAAGGCCTTTATTGCACAAAACAAGCATGGGCATATAAGTCAGTATGCACAATACTCTGACATTTTAAGAACACAGGTTCAGAAAGGCTGAGCGTCCTGTCTGGAGTCACACAGCTTTCACGAACAGAAACAAGGACAAGTCTAGCATGCCTGCTTCATAGGCCAGGCTCTGCTCTTCTGGGCACAGCAACTCCCAACCCCCAGCATCCCTCTGAAACCTGTGAGGGAACAGTGCCCAACCTGGGCATCCGCTAATATTTCCATGTGGGAATTCCTTCCCAGCCTTTCTTAGAAAATTATATGTTTTTCCAAATCCCAAGAAAATTCAGTTGAGAAACTGAGAAAAAGTGTTATAATTCTCCTGAAGGAATTGAAGCTTAACAATCAACACAGAGCTGATACTGATTTAAAGTAATCCACTGACATCAAGAGCAAGAGCCGGACACATTTGACACGTGAGGTTCAAAGTGAAGACTGGCCCTTTGGGGAAGCAGAACAGGAGCATGTAGGAGAGAAGTGGTCACGGTCCATCAGCTTGAAGCCCTTGCCATGGGACAAGTGTGAGTTCAGGGCCCGTCTGCTGCTAAACAAATGCAAGTGAGTTTGTGTTTATAGCACATTTTACACAAATCATGTAAGTGATGTTTCAAGAAATAAGTTTTGGAAACAAAGTCCTTAAATTGGAAATTTCAACTTGCTAGGAGATGTGAATAGTATGTTATTTGAACAATAATATTCACTGACATTGTTTGAGTTATTGCTATAGGCTATAGCTTGTTAGAAATGATTTAACAGAAGAAATTCTAAGAGGAAACAGGTAAATGTCATAGAATACTGGGAGATGAAACCAGAAACATTCACTAAAATTTAAATTAGCAAACGCAATATTGGAATGGGAAAACCAAAATCAGAGTAAGCAGACATCTAGGTCTTGAAGAGCACTTCTTCCCAGTTGTGGAGGAGCCACTGCTAGACCTCACAGGACAGGTTCCAGAAATCGGAGTACACTGGCAGCTCACTGCCGCTGCCCTTAGTTATGGGGGCAGGGGAGGGGGTGCTTCTTGGTTCTGAGAGAAGCTGAGCAGATATGGGGTGTCCTGTGAGTGAGGAACTATAGCTACTGTGACTGTGCTCCTTCTCTGAGCCGCCCTCCTCAGGAAATAGAATCGCCATTCTCTAAGCTGCTCAAGCTGCAGACAGGAAGTCATCCTTAAGACCTCTCTCCCTCATCTCTCCACCCCTCCCCCACCTCCTACCCAATCCATCAACAAATCCTATCAGCTCTGCCAAAACTCCTCTCAAATCCATCTGCTTCGGCTTTCCACCACCACCCGAGTCCAGATATCATCTCATGGCCTCAGGACATGCCCATTAACTAATAAACGAGGGTTTGGCAGAAACACAGAATCCAACCAGGTGTCAGGAAGACCATGAAAATTCAGAGTTCAAGTATGCAGAAAGAATATACAGATTGTGTGACATAGAAACCCACACATGAAACCTAAATGTTCATGTTGACCAATGTCACCCCAATCAATCTAATAAAAAATTTTAAAAATTATGCAGAAAGAAATTGCAGAAGGAAGTCAGTCATAACCCCAGTAGGAAAGGCAAAATTTCATCCACACAGATCAGAGAGAAGAATTATAGAAACATCTGAAGGACTGATGGAGGGGGGAGGTAATAAATATCCTGAACAACTCAAGAAATGAAAAAATCTAGCCTAGCCATTAGAAATGTTTGCTACATTCTCCATGAAGGTTCTGGCTTCTGTCCACACAAGTCACACAGAAGAATCATTCGAGTCCTAGCCGGTTTGGTTAAGTGGACAGAGTGTCAGCCTGCTGACCAAAGGGTCCCAGGTTCGATTCTGGTCAAGGGCACATGCCTGGGTTGCGGGCTCGATCCCCAGTGTGGGGCATGCAGGAGGCAGCCAATCAATGATTCCCTCTCATCATTGATGTTTCTATCTCTCTCTTCCTTTCTGAAATCAATAAAAACGTATTTTTTAAAAAAGAATCATTTGAGGGTCTAATTTGAACATTAGAAGACACCAACCCTTTTTAAAAGAAGTGAACTTCAGGCCTCCTGTTGTCATTGCGACTCTCAAGTTAGAGCTCCAAGTACCCAGTCACAGTGGAGAGGAATCACCCTTGAAGTGCAAAGGCCCACAGCTCAAGTCCCCTTTCACCAATAAGCAACCCCTGCTGCTGGGATGGTGATCTGGTAGGGGCCATAAATAACTGCCCCAGCAATCTCAATTTGTTTAAGATAATAACACTGCACCCTAGTGGGGAAGACTCAGAAAGGTCACAATTAAACATAGATATGAATATGTAAGTCATGCATAGACTATTAATACTCATGCAAAAATCAGGAATAAATTTGTTGGCTTTATAAACAGGACAATATGGGTAAAGCAAAAGGCTTATAGGAAATTAATTTTTAAATGTATTTTTCTACTAATATTCATTGAAGAATCAAAGTAACTGCAAATAGCTTCCTACACACAAACTTTACCTGCAGCCGTGGAAAAATACATGGGTAGAAGTCCTCCTCGTCGCTCACCTTGATGACAATACGCTCCACTCCGTCTTTTCTCTTCCATTCTTCCCCATCCCCTCCGTTCTCCACTTGAAAAGCTTCCAAGAGCTTCCCATTATACCTAGAATAAATCCCAAAATCCTTATAACATGTCCTGCCAGATGCCCCATAACTGGGGCCCTTCCTGTTTCCTGAGGTTTATTCTGCCCCACCCTCTCTCTCTCTTGTCTTGGTGTTCCAGCCACACTGATCTTATGTTGTTACTTCAAATGCACTATCCTCATTTTTGCCTCAGGGCCTTTTCACATGCTCTTCCCTCTCCTAGGATTTCTTTTTCTTTTATAGATTTCAGAGAGGAAGGAAAAGGGAGAGATAGAAACATCACCCCCCTGTAGGGGGAAGGGTAGTGCAGGGGGCAGCTGAGCAATGGTTCTTTCTCACCACTGATGTTTCTATCTCTCTCTTCCTCTCCCTTACTCTCTGAAATCAATAAAAATATGTATAAATTTTTTAAAAAAGAGGTGGAGTTAGGATATAAGCTAGTTAGGAAACTTATAGAAAAACAAGTCCCTTTAAGATTTGATTTTGCAAGCCCCGTACATACCATATCAAGCATATTGAAGTGTATGCACATGCCTCATTAAATATAATCCACAAATAACTATATAAGAAACGAGCTAAAAGTTTAGCTATGTTTGCCTAATTAACAAAATGCAAATCTACAATCGCTTAACCAAAACATTGGGGCTAGATGTGTTCTGGAATGCACAATCTTTCAGTTTTTAAAAAAGTAATACAATATGATCTAGCAATTTTACTTCTGGATATACACCCAAAAGAACTGAAAACAGGTACATGAAGAGACATATGTATGACCATGCTAGTAGCAGCATTATTCATAACTAGAGGCCCAATGCACGAAATTTATGCAGGGAGGGTCCCTCAGCCTGGACTGTGCCCTCTCACAGTCCAGGATCCATTGGGGGATGTCCACCTGCTGGCTTAGGCCCGATCACCCCTGGGGATCAAACAAAAATGTAAGCCAGCAGTTAGACATCCCTATTGCAGTCCTGTGCTCTCGCAGCCCAGGAACCTCTCACTCCTTACCACCTGCCTACAGCAGAGGCAGGAGAGGCTCCCGCCACTGTGCTCACCAGCCGTGAGCCCAGCTTCTGGTTGAGTGGCGCTCCCCCTCTGGGAGTGCACTGACCACCAGCGGGCAGCTCCTGCATTGAGCATCTGCCCTCTGGTGGTCAGTGCGCATCATAGTGACCTGTCATTCTGCCATTTGGTCGATTTGCATATTAGGGTTTTATTATATAGGTGAAAGCAACCCAAGTTTCCATCAACAAATAAATGGATTTTTAAAAATGGGGTATACACATACAATGGAATATTATTCATCATTCTGACATTTAAAAGATCAGAAATTCAGAAACATGCTACAACATGGATGAACAATGAAGAGAGGTCTATACCCTACATTATGATAAATGAAATAGGCCAGTAATGATCCCATTCATATGAGGTACTTAAAGTAGACAAATTCAGAGCCCGAAGTAGAATGGTGGTGGCCAGTGGTTGGGGGAGAGAGAAATGGAGGGCTATTGTTGAATGAGTACAGAGTTTCAGTTTTGCAAGATGAAGAGTTCCATGGAAAGGCTGTGGTTATGGTTGTGCAATATGTGAATGACCTAACTGTACAGTTGAAAATGGTTAAAATTTGACCAGTTTTGTCTAAAGTACACACCTTCTGTTCTTCCTTTGAACTTAATAGCATTGTGACTGTTCTTATAGCTTTGATCACACTCCCCTTTACCTGATGACTCTGGTCTAAGCTCCTTGATAGTCCCTAGCAGGTCTACTTTCCCTTCACTCACGTAACAAATGAACACAGGGTATGGCAAAAGTAGGTTTACAGTTATGAGTACTCAAAACACAGATTTTATTCCTGTATTATTATTTTTTAATGAATTATTTTCCATACAAACAATTGTAAACCTACTTTTGCCCCTCCCTTTATATATTTAGCAATTCTAGGTCACTGTGTGCATAGGGTACAAGATCAGAGATCCAAGGGGGAAAAAAAAGGTTAAAATTGTACATTTTTATATTATATACTAGAGGCCCGTTGCAGGAAGATTCCTGCAAGAACAGGGCTTCCTCAGGCCTATCCCTGCAAGAATAGGGCTTCCTGTGGCCAGAGGGAAGCAGAGAAGGGAGTGAAGCCTGCAGAGGCGGGCCTCACTCCCTCCCTTCTCCACTGCTTCGCTCCCTTCTGCAGCTCTTGGCTTCCTTCTACGCTGTATTCAGTCTTCCCTCTGGGCCTGCATATGCAAATTAACTGCCATCTTTGTTGGGTTGATTTGCATACTCATCCTGATTGGCTGATGGGTGTAGCAGAGTGACACCAATTGGCATGTTTCTCTTTTATTAGTGTAGCTGCTTTACCACATGTTCAAAAAATAGTATTTTTTAAAAGGTAACACATATCTGCAAATAACTGAATATACTATTCCTGGCAGAGTCCAGGAAATATACTTTAATCAAACAATAATATTTCTGCAGCAAACACAAATATTTATACTAATGGGATAAAGACAGTAAATGGCCTCACTTCACTTGGGGTGACAAACTTTTGCTCAAGAAGTTATAGCGGTAGAATTTACTGTCAAATCAAATCCATTAATGCTCAATATGGACACTTTGTCTATTGATCTTTAAGTTATTTTCTACTAATCTTCAGTCCCTATTATTTCTGAATTCTTTTACCATTTCACTGTCCTTCTAGTCTTTTTTTTTTAATATATTTTTTATTGATTTCAGAGAGGAAGGGAGAGGGGAGAGAGAGAGAACAATGCTAGAAACATTGACTGTCTCCTGCACGCTTCCTACTAGGGATAGAGTCTGCAAACCAGGCATGTGTCCTGAACGGAAATCAAACTAGCATGTGTGTGGGAGACCGCCTATTGTCTTCACTAGCAGAGAGGTGTGGACAAGGAACCCGGAAGGCTGGTGATCCTTGAAGGCCTTGCAAAGGTCAGGGCTGTGCACCCATTGTTAGTCCAGACAATGGTAGCTAAAGCACCTTCCCCATTTATTATTATGTAAATCCTTGCTGATGGGCTAGTCTGCCTGTTACTGGAAATTGCCTGCCTAAGGGCTATGGGTGGATCCCAAACCAATAAAAGTTGGCAAGGCCTGAGCACCAGTGGAAGTCCTTCTCCTTGAGTTGGACTTGCCCGCCTGGTCCCCCAATATTCCCAAATTATCTCGTCTCTTCTCTTTCATTTGTGTGCGGCTCCTCTTCCAGATCCTGAACCACGCGGGACGTGGAGGGAAACATTTACCACACATGGGACTCTCAACTGCCAACCAACAGCTGCTAAGCAATGGCTGCCTGCAGACCCGAGCACTGCCATCTGAGCTGCAATGACCAGGTGCCTTGGACAAGGGGCGCACCTGGGAAATGGGAAGTCACATAGCCAAGACCAGGCACCTGGATTTCCTGCCTGGGTGCTTTCAAGGTGTGTCCTAAATTGACTAGAGTCCAGGCCTTATGTCTGGGGAGCTGTCCTCACCTCATTGGGCTCCTCCTCTTCCTGTTCACCCTGAGCTTCCAGCCTCTGCTTTTTCCATTGATCCACATCCCGCTCCGCCTTGGAAACGTTACTTCTTGCCACTCACTCAGAAGCTTTATCAGGAGGCTTGTTCCGGAAAACAGTTTCCTCAATTTATTTTTGTAACTTGAATGGTAAAACTCAGGTTTAAGAGAAGAGTTCCCTCTGTTTTTCAAATGACTCAGGGGCATGTCTGCATCTTGTACATTTGAAAAAGGAGTTTAATGAATAGTAATAACACTGATTCTATATCTTATAGATTCCCCTCCAAGAAATAAGGCAGTATGTAAATTGGTGCACGCATAACATCACTTTTATCATTACAATCTAGCTGCCCACTCGTTAGGGATGACAAACTGTCTCCATTTCTGTGTGAGGATGCCCTCTCTGGCTCAATAGTCAGCTCAGTGCTGGTGTTCCTCAGGCCTTGCAGTACTTTCATGAACGGTCCTTTTATAAGTAGTAAGTTCATCTGTCAAAAAAGAAGAGACCACTTTTGATACTCATGGGACAGGTTTTTTCAGTCCACAGCCATCCATCCCAGTCAAATTGTGAATCAGCAAATATTTGAGTGCCATTTAGAGTAGGTTGTACTGAAGAAGGTTGGAATGCCGGAATTCAGCCTCTTCAGAGATAAATGACGTGGGTTAGAGGTCAGCAGGACAGAGTCCAGGGCCAACTCCAAAGGCTGAGTTGTCTGGAACTGCAGATTTCAGAGAAGTTTGGCTGCTGAGCCTAAACAGGCTCTGGAAGTGCAAATGTCACCTTGAGGAGCTTTGGAGGAGCTGTAGTCTGCTACAGGGCTATGGCATCAACCTTCAAAGTAGGTTCGGGAGGGAGGGTTAGCTTCAGGTCCAAAGTTTGAAATGCAACTTCAGTCAAGGTTGGCTGCAGAGCCTGAACAGACTCTGGACATGAACTGTCACCCCAGGGGGTTTTGGAGGAGCTGTAATCTGCTGCAGGGCTGTATGTCAGCCTCCAAAGTAGGTTCAGGAGTGAGGGTTAGCACCGGTCCAAAGGTTGAAATGTGACTTCAGACAAGATGGGCTGCTGAGCTTGAGCAGGGGAGGCTAGCCTGTACAGTGAATCATAGTGAAGCAGTTCTGGACAAGGAAGCTTCAGAAACTCTGTGAGGCCTGGGTAGTAGAGATAGTTGTCACCTTGGATAATCTTGCCACTCTTGCTGACAATCATTTCCTTCATGCTACTGAATAAGAAAACCTCTTTGATGCCTTAGGCTTCTCCTTGATTTTAAGACATTATTCTTTTTCTGTATTTATAAAAGACAAAAGAGACAGTAATCATGTGTACTTGCCAAAATATAAAAGAATAATCACTAACAATTTCTGCATTAAATAAAGAACTCTAACACGAATGCCCTCTCAACTATGTATTAACTTGTAAAACATTTCCTTCATTCCTCTATCAGTGATGGGCTTTATGCTCTGAAAACCTCAGAACCTAAAGCTTATGAAATGGTTTTAATGTCCAATTGAGAGGGGGGAAAACTCATTATTCACAACTGATAACAAGTAATTGTTTCTAATCTCTCCAGTACGTGAGTGGCTGTGTGAAATGGTTGCAGGTTAGAACCAGGTAGATCACAGTCTGCAAATTAATGTCTGCCAGGTAATCTTTTCAATGGCAGAGAGTGGAGCCAGGATTGAAGAAAGTGTTGAACAGGGTACAGAAGTAAAGGTAGTACAACTGAGTCACATCTGAGGAGAGTTCTCAGATTCAGTCAAGGTTAAGTCAATGAGGAAAGGAATATGGGTAAGAATAGGCAGCAAAGTAGTAAAAAAGTAGCCAGATCACCTAGCCAGTGTTGCTCAGTGGTTGCACACTGACCCATGAGCCAGGAGATCAGGACACATGCTGGGTTATGGGTTTCATCCTCAGTAGGGGACATACAAGAGGCAGCCAATCAGTGATTCTCTCTCATCATTGATGTTTCTATCCCTCTCTCCCTCTCCCTTCCTCTCTCTGAAATCAATAAAAAAAAAATTTTTAAGTAGCCAGATCAAGGAGTCAATCAGAGAGGCTTATTTAGACATACAATAATAAAATGAAAAGCACGGGAATTCTACGCCTCACTCACTTATTTAGAGGAATTAAAATGGTCCGTGAAAAAGGAATGGTGGTTGAATTGAGCACATAATGAACCATAATTCTGGGGTCTGGGGAAAGTAAAATTGGACAGCATGTTAATATGGAATAAAGTTTCTACAATACACTAAAGAATGTTTTAACTGTTTTCTGGGAACTGAAGGGAGTTCTGAGTAGGCAGGTTTTTGTTTTGTTTTGTTTTTGGCAGTTTGAGAGTGATGGTGATGATAAATCATCCTTTGTTTCAACTGATGAAAGATTTTATCAAGCTCACATATTTTAAAGCCACATAATAGTAAATATAAATGAGATTCTTCTTGTGACAATTTTTAAACAAAGGGGCAGCATAAAATGACATGGGGTTTAACATCATTACGTTTGGGTTTGACCTCTAGCTTCCACAGTATTGTCATGAACCTTAAGTAAATCCCTTAATCATCCTGAATTCAAGTCTCTCCATTTTAAAATAATGGAGAACCAGAGGGTCGGTGTAGTGATGCATCTGTAAGCATTTTGTAAACCAGAGTGCTGTACAAATGCTGGCCTCATGTGAGGCAACAAAAGCATAGATACTGCACCAGAGTGGAGACCACAAATCCCCAGTTGTTATTAATTATTGACTGTTAACTGTCCTGTACAGACCTATGTAAAAGAAATGTGTCTATCATTTTCCTTTTTTTTTTTTTTTTTTTAAGAGGAAGGGGGAGAGAGAGAGAGAGAGAGAGAGAAACATCAATATGAGATGGATGGTGTTAGGTCGGAGAGAGCCCAGGATCGGATACATGCAGACATGACAAGATAATGGACTTCCCCTGGAATTTCTCACAGATCAAGGTGCCAGACACAGATACCAGCTTCTTCTCCCTGAATTCACATACCCCCACACAGATAAGAACTTCGTCCTGAATATTCCGCCCATTCCCTGCAGCAGAGAATTCCTCAGCTCATGTCCCCGCCCCTCACCCAACCGCAGTATAAAAAAAGCGCCCCCCTCCCTGTTGGCGTGAATCCACGTGCCCTGTCCTTGGGGTACGTGGGTCTCCCGGGGACGCAGAATAAACCTTTTCCTTTCCTTTCTTTTCTGATTCACTGGACTCTATTTCTTGTGCCGCCTCCTGAGCCACCTAACCTAACAGATGGGTAGCCTCCGCATGCACCCTGACTGGGGATCAAACCGCAGCCTAGGTGCGTGCTCTGACCAGAATCAAACTCACCACCCTTCTTGCGCATGGGGTGAAACTCCCACCAACTGAGCAACACCAGTCAGGGCCATCATTTTACTTTCTATCCAATCCCAGAGGTGTTTCCTTGCTTTGCCTTCTCTCACCTCCCTAATCTGTCACCAATGGATTTCGAATAACTCACTTGAGTCTTCTCTTTTGATTGTAATATATAAATTAAGGTGCAAAACTGCCATTCTCTGGATCAGTGGTTCTCAACCTTCCTAATGCCGCGACCCTTTAATACAGCTCCTCATGTTGTGGTGACCCCCAATTTCATTGTTACAAATTGAACATAATGAAAGCATAGTGATGAATCACAAAAGCAATATGTAATTATGTATGTGTTTTCCGATGGTCTTAGGCGACCCCTGTGAAAGGGTCGTTCGACCCCCAAAGGGGTCGCGACCCACAGGTTGAGAACCGCTGCTCTGGATAATTTTCTCAATACATTGAGATTTTTGCCTCCCAGCAATTGTCAGTTGGGCTCAAACTCACAAAAAATCTCTGTAGGTTTGAATGTCTCTTACATTGACATAACCCAAACTGAGTGCAAAGAGGAGCTGGGGGGGGGGGGGGGGAGGGGGGGGGCGGGGGGGGGGGGAGACAACCCCTCAAAATCCTCAAGTCGCTTTTAAGGAACAGATATATAATAAAAACATAAAAGAAACCATATTAGAAATGCACAGAGGTCTGCAAAACAAGCTTTTTCATTCCCAAAACCCAAACCAACACAAGGGGAGAAAAACGAACGCAATGCCTACCTGTGCCAAAGTCTGACCCTGCCCACGGAGACACTGCCCGATTCTGAAGAGGAAGTGGAGGGCTGCGGGGAGAGGAGGGCGAGCCACGCGTGGCCTACAAACGGCAGCAGAGCAATCTCCACTTTGAACGATGGCCTCTTCCCTCCGGCAAACCCCAAACCCGGCGTTGTTTTGTCACTGGGTGTGCCCTAGTATGTCCGCTCTGTGGCGGGGAGAGGGGGGAGGTTAGAGGAGGCGGGGAAGGAGCCTGCGGCCACTGGGCCAATGGGTACCCCCGGCTCCAGAGCTGCTTTCCCTGCAGTACCTGGCCTTGTCCCGCCTCCCACCGCCTCGGGAGGCTCGCGGGTGTCCCGGTCCTCCTCCACCTCGTCTTCCTCAGGGCCCTCAGATGCCTGCTCCACCTCCCACTCCTGGTCATTGTACCCACTTTGGTACCAGCCGGGTGGCCCCTAGGTACGAGGTCTGGGAGGAGCTGGGGGCTACCGCCGCTAATAGGCGGGGTGGACAGGGGCGGCTCAGCTGCTCCTGCGGTGCCGCCAGTAGGTCCTGTTGGTTGGTCCTGTTGGTTGGCTGCTGAGGCGCCACGTGCGCGGCGGCGCCACGTGCGCGGCGGCGCCACGTGCGCGGCGGCGCCACGTGCGCGGCGGCGCCACGTGCGCGGCGGCGCCACGTGCGCGGCGGCGCCACGTGCGCGGCGGCGCCACACATCACTTTTCTTTTTAAAACCCAGCTGCTCGTGAAGGCTGGTGACCTGTCTCCGTTTCTGTGCGAGGATGCCCTCAGCTCAGTGCGGGTGTCCTCCGGCCTGGCAGTGCTTTCATGAACGGTCCTTCTACCAGTAGTCCGTCATCTGTCAAAAAAGAAGAGGCCACGTTTGATACTGAAAGTCTCACGGGACAGCTCTTTGTCCGTCCACAGCCATCCCTCCCAGTCAGATAAATTGGGAATCAGCAAATACCTGAGTGCCATTTAGAGAGGAGAAAAATAAACCCAACTGAAACCTATGATTGTCAACACAACAAAAGGAGACAAGGGATCGTTTTAAAAAGTGGTTATTTACTGAGAACATCCCATAGTGTGAAATATAGTAACTATATTTAGGATTAGTCCATTGGTCCTCAAGGGCCAATTTTGGGTTACTAAAGAAATGCCCAGTCTGGAAGACCCACTCAGTGAGACAAATGGCTAGGTGAGATCCTATCAAGGGAAACGTAGAGAAATTAGTGGCAAAGGAGTTACTTGAGTAGATAGAAGAGACAGGCCAAGGCTACCACAGGGCTGGGCAAAAAGAGTGGTTGGGGCATATCCTCTGAACAGTTTCGTGGAGATCAGTTGACCCTTTGCTTCTCTTGAATATTGTAAAAAGTAGGAGAACAGAAGTGCCCAACAGAAGGGTAAAAATGGAAGTGGGTGTGTGATGCCTAGAATAGAGGTGATAGGAAGTAGAAATGGGTGACACTGATCTGTAGTTTAATTCAGAAGTATTGCCTTCTCCCAACCCAAACGTCTCACTTTGGGGTTGAGAGTATACAGGAAGAGGAAGACTTCCAAGAAGACTTGGATAAGTCCCGAACTTATAAAGTCCCTTGCATAATTCCTAATTGTGAGTGGTAAATATATTAGAAATTATTCTGGGCACAGAAAACATTGTGTGGTTAAATAATAACAGATTGCATTGGCCAAATCTGGGCAACTTGAGCATTCAAAAGAATAATGATAATAAGGTCTAACATAATTAACTTAAAGAAGAGCCCATGAGTTCATAATGGTACTCAAAAGAAAAGAGGGAGCTATCACTTATAGAATAATGCAAGCTAATAACTGTAGAAGGAATAATAGAATTAGAAAAAAGTGTCACTTGTAACCACCAATGTAATAATCGATTCAGACACGGATTATCATTGATGTACAGTTGGGTAAAAATTTAAGAGTATAATTTTCACTGATCCCAAAGTTTCATCCCACAGGTTATTTATTAATTACCAAGGAAAGATAAAACTTAACAATGGAGAGACCTGGAAGATACCACCTTCACCAAGTGATCAAACTTAGCATTATGGGCCACTTGAAGTGATAAGGCAGGAAGGACGTATCACCTATGTAGTATTCTTTCCAAAATAGTTTGCCTTGAATCTAATCATGAGCACAGACAAATCCAGACTGTGGGACAACTTATAAGACAACTGTCTTAGACACATAAAAAATTCCAGTGTCATAAAAGATTTTTTAAAAGGTTAGGAAAATTTTTTTAGACTAAAAAAGACAAAGACATGACCTGTGATGGCTGATCTTTGAGTGGATCCTGGATCAAAACAAAACAGATTTAAAGAATATTATTGGAGAGGGGGAAAGAATATTCCTGGCTTTGGCCAAGTTGGAGTAACTGGGACCAATTTAACCTCCTGTGTAAAACAGTTTAAAAACCAGACAAAATAATACGTAAGAACAGTTTTTAAGGAATTTCACCTCACACAATGGAGAACAGGGACCCCAACACATAGGAAGTAAATGAAGTGAGACCTATGATTGCCCTAGCTTATGGCTCTGAGTTTCCAGGTCATGATGGAACTAAGAGTCGGGGAAAACCAAGGTGACTAGACTTTACAAAGCAGAATACTAGAAAGCAAAGAGGTCCACTGACAAGAACTCTGGGGATATGCAGAGAGATCTCTTGAGTATGCCACAAAGTAGTAGTCAGTACATGTGTATGAAGAATTGCTTGAAGCCAGGAAAAGAACCACACAGTGTTCCCAAAAGCCAGCGATTAAAAACTACAGTGTCTAAATGCAAAAGACACTGGACAGGATTAATGGCAGATTAGACACTGCAGAAGGAGCAAAGATACGTGAATTTAAAGCATAGCAATAGAAACTATACAAAGTGAAATGCAAGGAAAAACAAAACAACAAAAATGAACAACTGTGAGGATTAAGTAAACTAGGATATGCAAGGTGGCTGATACACAGCACACGTTTGCCACATATTCCCTTTCTCTGTTCTTTCCTTAACCTGAATTCAACTCACTGAATTCAACTTTGCACCAGGCCCTGCCCCACCGCCCTCCCTTTCAACAAACACTGGGGGAGGCCTGTTTCTCCGCCTCCACCTGCTCTGAAGTGATCAGAGTTCAGAGCGCTCAGTGGTCAGAGAGGGAACGACCAGCAGCAAGTAGGACATCTGCACTCAGCCGTCTCCTGAGGCTGAACTGCCCCACTGAGAAGATGAAGGTCTTCGTGGCTGTCCTCTTTCTCCTCCTCCTCAGCCTCAGCACTGCTTCTGCTTCTGCTTCCTACAGCCAGGCAAGTGAGTCCACCTGCCCCTGTAGGACAGCGATGAGCAAGGGGACCGGGGCAGCTGGCAGTGAGGTGACACCAAGAACGCTGTCAGATCTCTGTCATCATCCTTGGGGCCTCTCCCCCTCCTGCATGCTTAGCCGCTATCTTGAAACTCTTCCCTTCGTAAGCAGCTGGGCTGTGGTCCAGATCCTTCTGGGGTTGGGCAGTTTTGGGAAGATGGGTCAAGGTTATGTCAGAAGTCCCAAGGGATGAGCCTTTAGGAAGAGGAGCCAAGGAAGTAACAGAAGAGACAACAATAAATGTATGTGCTGAAGAGGCAGGCAAGGCAAGTGGATGAGAACAGCCTGCTCTCTGGGAGAGCAGACAAAGTGTTGGGTAGGCAGGCTGAGCGCTGTTTGGGGCTAAGCTCAGAAATGAGGAGTCTGAACCTAGACACCCCTTCCTGGCACAGACTGCTGGGACTATCATGGCAACCAAAAGGGGTCCCAGTGGGATGCTCACCCAAGTGTGCCATTGGGGTTTCATGACTCCCATCTCCACCCCACCCCACCCCCAGCCTAGATCTAAATAAAGTCTGTGGGAAAAGGGAAAGAGGAAACGGGTTAAAAGGTTTTGGAGCTACAGAATGCTTGGGAACTATGGAGAACAAGATTTGTTTCATCTTGCTTTACCCCTGCTTCTACCATCATTTATGAGGACCTGGTGACAGGGAAGGGACCAGTCACTCAGTCCTTCCACATACCTGCCTTCTGCTGCCCCAGCCCTTTTCTCCCTAGGCTGCCCTTGGCTTGCAGTCGAGCCCAACTCTGCCTGTATAAATATTTGGAGGAGCAAGGGTCATGCACA
Organism: Myotis myotis; assembly: GCF_014108235.1. Taxonomy (NCBI): domain Eukaryota; kingdom Metazoa; phylum Chordata; class Mammalia; order Chiroptera; family Vespertilionidae; genus Myotis; species Myotis myotis. The sequence continues at coordinate 13,178,347 of NW_023416321.1, read as the reverse complement.
CCACATAATCTGCCCACACGCTCTCAGGATGCCCTGATCTAAACTTTGTTTTGAGAGCCAAGGACATTAATGTCACTGTGTGCAGAGGTGCATATGGTGGGATAACAGTGCCCTCTGGGAGGTCAAGCAGGCTTATGCGATGGGTTCAGGCTTCGAGAAAGAGAAAATGGCTCACCTAAAACACAAGTCAGCCAAATGGTGCGCTCAAGATGTTCCAAGCCTTGCCACCAGCTGTGCTCAGTCCCTGCTAACAGATGGCTTTGCCATCAAAGGAGGGAAGTGCAGTGGACGGGAGATGGAGGCCATGGGCTCCCTCTCTGCCTCCTCAGCTCAGCTTTCAATGTGATTCCCTCAGGAAGTCCGATGTCGGTGAACATTTCACCCAGCTGCTGCCTGAAGCATGAAGAGAAAGTATTACCAAGGAAACTGGTGGTGGGATACAGAAAGGCCTTCAACTGTAACCTGCCAGCAATCATGTAAGTACTTCCCTACAGGTATTTCTGTGGAAAAGGAAGGGGAACCAGGGACTGGAATGAATGCATAAAACCAGTAACTCTCCATCTCCACACTAGGAGGAGGAGAGTAGTGGTTAAGGGCTTTGACTCTCACAGGACAGGCCTGGGTTAAATTCTTGATTTTGCTACTTATAGCTGTGTGACCCAATAAATAGTGCTCATAATGAAACCCAAGCCTGAGGGTCTAGGCTGGGTAGGGAAGGGGTTGATGTGGTCTAGAGGCTAGAGAGGGAGGCCCTCTGATGGGGCCAAGATGGGGTAGGCCTAGATTAGCCCCGTGTAAGCTAGAAGTGGGGGATTGTGGACTGGACCCCCACTCTACTCTATGGCCCATGACAGTCTAACTTTGTCTCCACAGCCTCGTCACCAAAAAGAAACGAGAGATCTGCACCAATCCCAACAACAAATGGGTCCAAGATTACATCAAGGATCCCAACCTGCCTTTGCTACCCCCCAGGAAGTTGCCCCAGGTTAAATCTATCTGATCATAGAAAGGCCTAGCCCAGCTCCCCAACTCCTCATGATAGTGAAGCCTTGGTGGGAGCCCAGGTTCAGGAAAGAAAGGTGTGACCCTATGAAAAATGAGGGCAGCCTTGTGGTCTGAATGACAGTCACATTCAGAGAAATGAGCCAGTGATCCAAAAAATAAAAGTATTTTGAATATTTTCTCAATCTCTGGAGGAAATGCCAGAGTTAAGGGAGGTGAGCAGGCATACATTCTTAATACACAGAAAAACGCCTTCCACATCTTTCCCCTTGCTCACAATCTCTCACCTAACACCAGTACAACAACCATTCTAATAACTGCATCCCGCTCCCAACCAGCCTGACTCATTAAGAGCTCCACAGAACTCTTGACTTTTCTTGTCCATCCTTATCCTATTTCTAGATCTCTCCCCCCACACCCCGCCCTCTATTTTTTTTTCTTTTAAAACATAATTTTTGGGAACATTTGAAATCTAGTGTCCCTGCATATGTCATCAGTTTGGCTTTGGCTTCAATAAACATATACAAAAACTCTCAGGAAAAAAAAGGAATAACTTTTTCTTAGCAGGCCAGGGTGGAAATATCACATGCTAATGATCTTTGTCTTTTTTTTTTAAGTGTCACCTGAGAATATGTTTATTGATTTTTAGAGAGGAAAGGGGAGAAAGAGAAAAAAACAACAGTGACATCCAGCCACAAGCTAGGTATGTGCTCTGACCAGGAATTGAACCCACAAACTTTCAGTGCATAGGACAATGCTCCAATCAACTGAGCTGCCAGGCCAGGGCTGATCTTGGACACTTTTGCTGAGGTTTTGCCACCTCCCTAAGATTTGGTCTCCCCCTCAGGTGGCATGGGTACAGAGAGTGTAAAAACAAAAGAAGAGGTGAGACTTTCTAGCTCTTACACTAAGCTTTTCGGGACAGGAAAAGGGCATTAGACTAGGTTAAGGGTAAAAATCTTGGTCCAAAACTCAACCATTCAATAAAGAAAATTTCCTTTAATCCTAACTTCATTCCTGACTTCCTTTTTGATAGGGTGGGAGAAAGTTAATCTAGTTGTTTCAGTAGCTTCTCAACATTCTGATGTGGTATATCTACACAATGGAATACTATGCTTCGGGGGGGAAAAAAATTCTTAACCATTTGCAACAGCATGGATGGAACTGGAAAGCATTATGCTAAGCGAAATAAGCCAGTCAGAGAAAGGTAAACATCACATGATCTCACTCATTTGTGGAATATAATGAACAACATAAACTGATGAACAAAAACAGATCCAGAGACATCACACCTCAGAAGGAAGGTAGGGGAGGGTGGGGTAAGGGGGAGAGATCAACCAAAGGACTTGTATGCATGCATATAAGCCTAATGAATGGACATAGACACCAGGGGGGTAAGGGCATTGGCCAGGGCGGCGGGGGGGGGGGGGGGGGGGGGGCGGCGGGGGGGTGAGGGGGAGATAAGGACACATATGTAATACCTTAATCAATAAAGAGAGAGAAAACACATTCTAAGCATTTTGTCAAGGTTGGGAGCTGGAGAATTTACATGGCACCAAGGCCAGACATACATACTCAATATCCCCTTCTTGCTACCTTTCTGCCTCCAGTTCAACAGCTGGAAGCTGACTCAGAAAAAAGTCAAAATTCCCCCCCAAATGCTGTTGTGGAGACAAAACAAAAATCAGACATTTAAATATATATAATTAAGAGAGATAAATTCAAGTAAAGTGATCATTCTGAAAACTAGCCAATGATTTGGATTCTGGTAAATTGACGCATAACTCCTCCTAGTGGCCTCAGGTGGTAATACATGAGCCTGCCACCCCACCCCAACTGAAGCCCCTGACCACAGCTAGCCAATCAGAATCTCCCTCAGAGAGATGAAATCTGGACCAGAGAAACATAAGGTTGCTGTTGGAGCAGCATCCCAAGGGAAGAAGTCTATGAACTCTTGCACTGAAGTCCCTGGAGCTGCTGCATTTCCTGTCCCCGACAAAGGCTTGGAGGTTTAGCTAGTCTCTCTCAGTTACCGGAGATGCCCCAGCATTCGTCCCATTCGTGTGTGTGTGTGTGTGTGTGTGTGTGTGTGTGTGTGTGTGTGTGTGTGTGTGTGTTTAATCCCTGAAGGGCCACGGTGGCATTAACACCTCTGGAATAACTTTCTGTTGGTTTAGGTTAATTCTGGTTTGTGTCTAGTAAAGTATACATGCCACTTTAAGTATACAGTTTTAAGTGTACAATTCAGTGGGATTAAGTACAGTCACAGTGTTGTGCAATCATCACCACTATTCATCTCCCAGAACTTTTCCATCTTCCCAAACTGAAACTCTGTACCCATTAAATAATAATGCCCCACTCCTTCCCCCAGCCCCTAGTAATCATTATTCTACTTTCTTTCTCTCTGAACTTGACTACTCTAGTTACCTTATATAAGTTGAGTCATATGGTATTTGTCCTTTTGTGACCGGCTTATTTCATTTAGCCTATGTCTTTAAGGTTCAACCATGTTACTTCATGAGTCAGAATTTTATTCCTTTTTAAAATTAATAACATTCCATCTTGTTTATCTATTCATCCATCCATGGAAATCTGGGTATCCCCCTTTTTGTTTACATTAGCCAGAGTTAGCAGATCTTGGTTCCTATTACCTGTGCCAAAAGCACTTTAACTCATACAATGACACATCAACCAGTGTTTTCCTGCCCTTGACCCTCCACAGGGGGCTGGTGCTACATGCTTTCGACCCTACTGGGCTGTGAGCTCCTGTTCCTTGATCCAGAAATGGCCACTGAATTTGACCTATAAAGGTCATCAGTGACTTTGAGGAGAGGTCTCAGTGGAAAGTAGTGATAGAAACCCAACCAAAGGGGTGGGAGACAGAATGGGAGGTGTGGAAGTGGGGCCTAGGACTCTACATAGACAACTCTTCTAAAAACTTTTTTGTGAAGAAAAGCAAAATTTAAGGCAAGAGCTAGAAGCAGGTATGGGTTCAAGGGAGGATTTTTAAAGATATGAGGATTTAGAGCATGTTTGAGTGTTAGCTTCAGTTTTCTTTGCTATAAAATGGAAACCAAAAAAATCCACGACTACAGGTTATTAGGAGAATCAGACCAGTTAACAGATGTAAAGTGCCCAGTACTGTGCCTGGCTCACAGTAGAGATTCAGCACTGATGGGCTCCCCTCTCAGAGAAAGGAAGCTTGAGCCCAGCAGGTTTTCACTGTAAAGGCAAGATGACAGTCTTCAGTTCTCACATTGCCGACTATAACAGAGGAAAAGAAGCTGATGGAAAGGAACCATGTTAATGGCAAGATCAAGAATAAAAGCTATAAACTCTGGACGAATTTTTAAAATAATTGAAAGCACGAGAGACTTACAAAAGCAGACAGGTTTTGTAGGGGCGTTGAAAATTGGAGCAAACATCAGGGATAGAGTTCCTAATTTTTGTGGCAGTGGCCTGAGGTCAACTGTAGTTGTTGTGAAGGATGCCACAGGATTGACCAAAATGCTAAGAAAGTTTGTGGCCTTTCTAGCCAAATGAACCAGGGGAAGGAGCCTGAAGAAATAGTGGCTGCTGGAGAGTGAGAAAACTCCAAAATGAAAAAAAAAAAAAAAATCAGCAAAAGGGAATTCCAAATTCTTTCTATAAACTTAGCCCAAGTTTCTGGTCCTGACATCCCTAAAACATACACACTTGGGGAAAACTGAAAGCAGCTTGCAGCTAAAACTTAAAGAACTAAACTAAGATCTGATCACCATCTACTGCAGACATGAAAGTTTGCAGTTTGAACTGGTCATAGGATTGGCTAAAATGCTGACTCACTGGTTAGAGTGTTGGCTAATGTACTGAAGATCCCGGGTTCAATTCCTGGTCAAGGACATGTACCTGGGTTGATCCCTGGGCCCTGATCAGAGGGTATTCTGGAGGCAACCAATCCACATGTCTCACATCAGTGTCTCTCTCCCCTTTCTTCCCTCCCTTCCACTATGAAAATCAATGGAAAAAATATCCTTGGGTGAAGATTAAATAAATAACTAAAAGAACAGCAAAAAGATGCATAACCTTTTCTAATCTAGCCTCTATGTCAGTGATGGCGAACCTTTTGAGCTCAGCATGTCAGCATTTTGAAAAACCCTAACTTAACTCTGGTGCCGTGTCACATACAGAAATTTTTTGATATTTGCAACCATAGTAAAACAGAGATTTATATTTTTGATATTTATTTTATATAGTTAAATGCCATTTATCAAAGAAAAATCAACCAAAAAGATGAGTTCGCGTGTCACCTCTGACACACGTGTCATAGGTTCGCCATCACTGCTCTATGTACTTCACATCCCTCTGTCTAGACAGTCATAGAGGTCTGCCCAGGTCCAAGCACCGAGGACATAGTCTCCATCTCTTGATGGAGGAAACATCAAAGAATTTACAGACATGTTTTTAAGTCACCACATCTGTAGAATAGAAAGAATAATACCAATGTCTGTTCTCAGGAGAGTTGATGTAAGGCTTCAATAAGATCAAGTATACCTGGCACACCGTATATTATAACTCCAGCTCTACGTGACCACGGGCAATTTAATCAACCTCACTGTGCCCCAGTGCCCTTGCCAATACAATGGAACTGGAAATTGTACCCCCACCATACTGCTGTTGTTAAGATAATTCATTTAAAGCACTTAGCATAATGCCTGCCACAGAGTAAATTAAAGCTCAATAAATTTCAACCGTTGTTTTTACTAACCACTGTTTGAGTTATTGTTATTGTCAAGAGTCTTCAATTACTTCACCACAAAGGAGGAGAGGGGAGGGGGGATAATGAGAATTACACACAGAGCTGATGGTTTTCAGCCAACTCTCAGGCAGGAAGTTATGAGGAAGGTCACAGAACTAGTCCTCATCCCATCCTACCTATTATGCCCTGCCCTGAGAGATGGGTGCTATTGGGCTGCCAAAGGATGCTGTCTAGAGATTGACAAGGTTGAGCCTTTGCTCAGGCAAATAGCAAACCCCAGGGGCCCCACTGAGTACAGCCCCACAGAATTTTGGAAAAGAAGATACCCAAATCCAGACAGGCCAGCAATACCAGGCACATCTGCCTGGAGGAACACTTAGAATCTGGGGTCTAAACTCCCAGGAAGCAGTGTCAAGAGCAAGGCCAGTTCTTGGTCTTTAAGGAAGTTTTGGAAACCACTCAAAAACTAGGATGTTGTAACTAAAATGGGACCAGAAGCCCAGTCCTGCAAAATGGCATATGCCCTTGGTAGATGAATGGGGAGACACCAGGGAAAGACTTGGGCTGGGAATTCGGGGCAAGACAGGATCTTGGTCCTTCCAGGACACAGGAGAATGAGTATCACGAACTCAAAGGCAAGGCCAAAGTAGGAGCCATGTCCTTTTAACTGGAACCCATGCCAAGAAAAAGGAGAACACAGAGAGTGGTAATCATTGCTATTTATTGAGTATCTTTCATGTGCCAAATATGGTACTGGGAACAAGCTGAATAACTTGGGGCCCAGGGACCAGCGACAGGGCATTGAATCCAAGGTCCAACTTTAAAAGGCCTCCCAGCCCCTAGGTAGTCTTCAAGTCAGCCTCATTTGCTCACCAAGGAGCAACTGAGCCTACAAGTGGAAATCGACAAATCTAGTTGAATAGGGGCAGGGCAGAGTGACTCTCATTGCCCCTCATACCATACCTTGTATTTGCCTGTGACTTTGACTCTCCACAGGGATTATGTCTATAATGAAAACATACAACAAAGTCTCTCATGATGTCACCTCCAAATTACATTTGCAGATCATTCAGGTGTTGAGAAATGTAATAACCTTCATCATCAAGATGGGTATCATTTAAACTCCAGTTGTATCACTAGCGCATTGTCCGTTATCTGACAAAGAGAGGTTCCATTTAGATCCAATCAGAGTTGAAACTCAGCCAGCTCCCCTATCTGGAGCTGCTGTAGTTGAGACACACGATAAATTAAAATGCAGCCAGCTCCTTCTCCCCAGTGAATTTCATTAAATCACAGGAAGTCTGCCCACAGAATTCCCATTGATCCAGTTTCTGGCCCAGGGCTGACCTATTCTGAAGGTGACAGAGTAAGATGAAAACACCAATTAACAGCTAGCACCAGAGTTGTTCTTTAAAAAGGAATTGCTTGCCACCAGTGTGACTCAGTGGTTGAGCATTGACCTATGAACCAGGAGGTCACGGTTCGACTCCAGGTCAGGGCACATGCCTGGGTTGCAGGCTCAACCAGAAGGGGGCATGCAGGAGGTAGCTGGTCAATAATTATCTCTCATTACTGATGTTTCTATCCCTCTCTCTCTCTCCTTTCTTCTCTCTGAAATCAACAAAAACATTTAAAAAAGAAAAAAAAGAAAGTGCTTTTATTTGGGAAAATACCTTGAAAAGTCAAAGAGTGAATAGAAGATGGGAATTTTAGGACACGGGTTTAAGGGAAAAAATAAACAAAAGCAAAAACTAAACTCTTCTGCATACAAAGTGGACAGAAAGTTTAGAGAGAGGAAAGCAGAGAAAAGAGGAGAGGTGGCTGCAGAACAAGAAAAAGGATCGGGCAACCTGGAAGGAAACTGATCAGCTGAAAGAAATTATAAGCGACAGGGAGATCAGAAGACATCTAAGACCAGAGACATCTAATATTTCATTCTAGATTGTTTGCATTGCTGTGATTTAAACCATCAACATCTCCCCAAATTTTTCAGAGAAGTCTGATATGTCCCTGTATCCTTGCTGATAGTGTTATGGCAAATAGAGTCAGCGTAGTAGAGGGAAGCGTGCCTACCTCACATTCACCCTCACAGTGGACGTGGACAGTTTTGTGCCTGACCATCATGTGGTCTTGAAAGCATTGACTGTCTCCAGGACCCTTCCCACATGGAACTGCAGAGATTAGTCCAAGAGGTGGATACACAACCCACCAAATTTCCACCAAGGGCAGACCAAGTACCTTCCTAAAGTTGGTAGTGAACACTTGGAGAAAGAGGCTTGCTCTTTTCTGGGGTGGCTGAGCTAGAATGATGAAAGAATTGAACAGCCAGCAGCTTTCTCCCTTTCTCCCACGTCCGAATAAAGGAAGCCTGGCTTCCTTTTCAGAAGAAAATTGGGCAATATACACAAGGAGCAGAGATGAAAAGTTGAGTGTAAGAAACGCTCGATGGCATGGTTTGAGCCTCTGGATCAAGCCAGACCTGAAGCCTGGAACTTCTTACCCAGCCTTGGGGGGCAAGGGAGGGGAGTCAGCTACTCTGAGGCTGCTCTACACAGTCTCCTAAGGGTCCCAGCAGGGTTGCGCCATTACAATGGTAATCTGCCCACTAAGGAACCCTGCAGTGGCTTCCTTCCCTTTTAGGTTTCATGTCTGTTTCCCTACTGGAACTTTCAGGGAACACCTCCCAGTAAACTACTTGCACTCAAATCTTTATCTCATAGTCTGCTTCTGGGGGATCCCAATCTGAGAAAGGTGTGAGAGAAAGGAAAGTCAAGAAGAATGACTCTTAGGTTGTTGGCCTTCATCAATTAGGTTAAGTAGCTACATGTATTGAGCATTTGCCATGTGCCAAGCATTCTGCTTGGCCTCTGACATAGAATATGCCAAGTAATTATCCCAGCCACTTATGTAGGATGTAGTATAGAGGAAAAGGGCTCAGGGTCAGACAGCTAGTAAGTGGTGGAGCTGGTTTTCAAAGAGCAGGAAGTGATGGGGTAGAAAATCCACACTGCGTTGGCTTGGCTGCCTAAAATGTGTGAGGGGGAGAAGGGGTGTCATGACCAGCCCCTCATTCCCAACTGGAAAGTTCCTGTGTCATCACAGTAGAGATTCTTAATGATACTGTCATTCACCTTTTCACTGATGGAGAAAGTGGAGGTAACAGAGAAAAAAAAAGAGAGAGAAGAAACCAAAAGTAAAGAGGGTGGAAGACAATAATCAAAATAATAACAGCTGCATGTACTGAGTGCCTACCTGTGCCAGGAGCTATTAAATTCTTTATGTCATCTCACTTAATCTTCCCAACAAGCCTTGAAGGAAGCATTGTCTAACATTATTCCCCATTTAACAGAAGCAGAGAAGGACAACTTCTATAGAACAATGAAGAGAAAGTCCATCCGACCTGACACCCATCCTCCCAGGTCCAGGCCCACTTTACTATCAGGCAGACTCCAGCTTCTATGTTTTTTTTCCTTCCTTCCCATCCTTCTTTATATATATTATTGATTTCAGAGAGAGGAAGGGAGAGAGAGGAACATCAATGATGAGGGATAATCATTGATCTGCTGCCTTCTACACGTCCCCTACTGGGGACTGAGCCTGCTTCCCGGGCATGTGCCCTGACCAGGAATCTAACTATGACCTTCTGATTCATAGGTTAACACCCAACCACTGAGCCACACTAGCTGGGCTTTCTTTTTCTTTAGCAAAACAAAACTACTTTGTTTTTAAAAAATATTTTATTGATTTTTTACAGAGAGGAAGGGACAGGGATAGAGAGTTAGAAACATCGATGAGAGAGAAACATCAATCAGCTGCCTCCTGCACACCCCCCACGGGGGATGTGCCTGTAACCAAGGTACATGCCCTTGACCGGAATTGAACCTGGGACCCTTGAGTCCGCAGGCTGATGCTCTATCCACTGAGCCAAACCGGGTAGGGCCAAAACTACTTTCTGAGTATCTCCAGCCTGGTGCGTGGGGGGAGATTAAGCTTCATGAAGAGAGTGGTGTCATCAGAGGGCAGCTGCAGGACATAAAGGGAGGGTCCTGGCTGTCAGGATTCCCTCCTGTTTTCAGAAGCACCAACAAAACTTTGAAGAGAGAAGTGCTGGTGGTCTGAGTGTCTGCAGCGCTGAGGCTGGAGAGCAGCCTGTGTGTCTGCAATATGCGAGGGTGGTTTTGTGGCTGGAGGATTATGTAGGAAGTGGTTCTTCATCATTAATCATGTGTTGGTGTCAAAAAAGTACATGTTACCACTTAGATATACCAAAAAAAGTTGTTCTCTTTATTTTCAGTAACTGACCTCACCTTGGAATACCTCCCACTAACGGTGGAGAAAGCACAGGGAACCCATCTCCTCTAGAATAAAGCAGGGGCACATCGGGGAAACATTCACGGCCACTGTGAAGGTTGGACTCTCTGTTGGGGCTGTTTCTTACCTCCCAAGGTGGCTTTAGGATGCCGGGGCCACTTATGCAGCCTTCTGGCTCTGCGTGGGGTGGGGACATGGTTCTCCTCCTGCTGACTTCAGTTGGGGTTACATTGGGGTGCGGCTCATTACCTTGCCTGGGGGGAAGAGGGGGGAGGGATGGGAGGATTCAGGCTGTGTTCTCTGGGAGTGGTCAGGCCCATGGTCCCTCACTTGCTGCCTCTGCCCCACTCAGTTCTCATCCACCTGATTCTCAGCACGCCCTCCATCCTTATTAAGCCACCCACTTGGCATTCTCTGATATGGGGTTGTCCAGAGCCTCACCAGAATATCCCAAAAAATCTTTCCACCCCCCATCTCAGATACTGCAAGCAGTTGAGATTTCACCCCAGCCACACCCCTAAGAACTGAAGGCTCCTGTTGTAACCGGGCACCTCTTCCTCCAAGTCCCAGCTTCACTGAATTCTTTCTTCACATGCTGCTAACCCAACATGGGTCAGGGCCCTCATTCCTTCTTCCCCCAAAACAGCACTGACACAAGCTATTGGTTGTCGCAGATGTTTACTGGAAATTTGGGCATAAGGTAGGTCCTGAATCTAGCATAGAATAATTCAAGTGAGAACTTGGAATTGGATATTAGCCATAAAGATCCCTGCCATAAAGACCCACTGGCCATTCCCTGCCAGGAGAACTTAATCTCTCCCCAGCCAGATTTTCTTCCCAGGAACTGGGACTGCTGCACATCTCCCCTCTTCTCCCTCACAAGCCCTTACACACTCACACTGACCATGAACAACTCCCCACCCCATTTCTTTCTTATGCAGAATAGTTTAGCCCTCTCCAGGCAATATAGGTAGGGGTGGGATGAGGTAGGGGTTCTCCCCTTTTATAATCAAACATGCCCAGAAGCATATTCCCCTAACCTAAAGAGTAATAATTCCTTCCCTAAGATTTTTACCTCATTTAGACCAACCACCTCAACTTTAGCCAGCTCTACTAAAACAACATTTTTGTAATGCCTGATACACTTCTTAGAATCCTCACAGTGAACAGTAGATAATATTATTAACCCCATTTGACACACAAGGAAGCCCAGGCTCAGCAAAGTTAAGTAACATAGCCACTGAGCAAATCAACAGCCTGGCAAGAACTCAAACCCAGGTCTGCCTTACTCTCAGCACCCGTGCTTTCCACATAGAAGGAACTATGCAGCTGGGAGGCAAACCTGTTTTCAAAACAATTCCCACGGGGCAGGGAAGGCCAGTGGGCTGCAGGGTCATCTGTGGAGCCAGGATGTAAGAACCCCTGATGCTGGGGGAAGCTGCTACCAGGCTCCCTACTGGTCCAATGCCCCATCCTCATGGAGCAGCCTCCAGAATACCTGCTCCCTCCCAAGTCAGCCTCTTCCCAGCGGGCCCCACTGCGAACACCAGTGCCAAGTCCTGTCATCTGGGGGCAGACCACACTGTCTTCAGATCTCATAGCTACTGAGAGGCAGCTGCAAACTTGAGGCTTTTCCAGACCACCTAATCAACAGGCACCACTGGAGGGCAGGCCCTGTGCCATGGGAAGTGGAGGGACCATCAGTGTTTGCTGAACTGGACCCAGTTCCAGCCACTAGTGTTTCTTCCCTCCTTCCTGATAAAGGGCCCCAGCAGACCTCGCTGGCTTCAGTGACAATGCGCACGTGTCCACCGGCAACCATTTACTGAGCGCCTGCTATGTGCCAAGCATTGTGTACATGACCTCACCTCTCCTTCCCGGTCACCTCAGTTCAGCAGTAGCCAACATTTTAGAAATGAGGAAACCCGTCCAGCAAGATCATAGTTTCTTGAGCTTTCGCAGCTTAAACAGCAGAAGCAGAAATTTGAACCAAAGCTTGTGCAAGTCCAAAGCCTGGGCTGTTTCCATTACCCAACACAGGCTGTCAGGGGAGATAATGATCCTCCTTCCCCAGGGGATGAAATGTCACTCTTCTTACAGCATGTAAGGCTGTGTGTTTGCTAGTAGTGTCCAGATGTGATTCTAAAAACCCCATTCCCTGATGGGATGAAGGGTGGGATGAAGGGGCTGGAGTAACGATGAGCCACTGGGTCAGTGACCCCCACCTCAGAGAACCCCACTGAGAGGACCTGGATCCCTCACTGGACTGAAGGAAAAAAGAGGCTCTAAAATTGGGACAAAAATTCCATGGGGATTTCCCCCAGACATCTGGGCACATCCTGCCAGATGACTTTTTTGTTGTTGCATGACTTCATCCTCACTGGAGGATATTTTTCCATTGATTTTTAGAGAGAGTAGAAAGGAGGGGAGAGAGAGAAACATCAATGTGAGAGACACATCAATTGGTTGCCTTCCCTCATGTGCCCGACCAGAGCTGGTATGTGCCCTTGAGCGGAATCAAACCCAGGCCCCTTCAGTCTGCAGGCTGATGCTCTACCCACTGAGTCAAATCAGCTAGGGCCTCCCATATGACTTTTTATAAACACGGGCTACTCTCCATGCCCCCTCCGACAAGCAAATGATACGAAATTCTAAAGATGCAAAATGATACACAGTGAAATGGAGGTCTCCCTCCTACCCTGTCCCAGGCTTCCCTCCCAGTACCCTTCCTGATGGGAGAGAAGGTAACTGTTACCAGTTTCTTATGAGCCTCCAAAGGGAATCTATGGGTTCATAAGCATAGATGAGTCTGCTTTCTTTTCCCCCACAGGCACGTAGTATACCACATAAGCCATTCTGTCCCTTGTCCCCCACCCCCTTTGTTTTGAGAGAGAGAGGAAGGGAAAGGGAGAGAGAAACATCAATCGGCTGTCTCTTGTACACCCCCTATTGGAGATCAAGCCCACAACTGGAGCTTGTGCCCTGACCAGGAATCAAACTGTCAACTTTTCCGTGCATGGGACAGCGCCCAACCCACTAAACCACATTGGCCAGGGCTGTCCCCTGTCCCCTTTAACTTGTTGTGTCTTAGAGATCATTCCATATTTGCATAGAGGGAGCTGTCTTCATCTTTTTAGTGGCTGCCTGACATTCCATTATATGGAAGTGCCAGAATTATTTAACCAGCCCCTTATTGATGGACAATTAGGCTGTCTCTGATCTTCATTATTACAAATGATTAATATCTTGTATATATCATATTGTACATGTGTGACTGTATATATAAGATAAAGCCCTAGAAATAGGATTTCGAGTGCTTATTAAATAAAATGTGCTTTTAAAATTCAATAGGTTTTTACCAAACTGCCCCCCATGAAAGATGCAGCAGTATGCAGCCCACCAACAATGAAAGGCAGCAAAGGAGTGCTTTTCATAGAAGGATAAGACCTTTGGCTGGAAAAAGACTAGCTGACAGGCAGACAGGCAGGCCCGCGCCTGGTCCAGACATTCATCCTAGAACAAGTGACAAAGATGAGCCAGCCCTACCAACAGGCCGCTTCCTGCAGGCTACACACCTATTTCACAGATGAGAAGACAGGTTCGGAGAGTTGACGTGCCTCACCCAGGGTCATGGCCCAGCCGTGGGCAAACTACGGCCTGCGGGCCGAATCCGGCCCGTTTGAAATGAATAAAACTAAAAAAAAAAAAAGACCGTACCCTTTTATGTAATGATGTTTACTTTGAATTTATATTAGTTCACACAAACACTCCATCCATGCTTTTGTTCCGGCCCTCCGGTCCAGTTTAAGAACCCATTGTGGCCCTCGAGTCAAAAAGTTTGCCCACCCCTGGCATGGCCTGAACCCAGTAAGTCCAGGGCTAATCCTTCCAGACAATATATGACTACCTTCTGATCTCAGTTGTTGTCCCCTGTGTTGACTTGGCCACAACTTGGAGACCCAGCTCCTTCCCTGCTATAAACTGAACATAGTTGGGACACCCACATGGTGTAGGGCTTCCTCTTGTCATTTTATTCCTATACACAGGAAGCCAGGACCTGCTCCCACCCAGGCACGTTTCCAGCTATTTCCAACCTACTTGGGGCCCAATCCTCGGAGGTGGGTAGCAGTGATAACCCTGGACATTCATCCTCCAGCCAAAGGAACTGAAAAACTCAACAGTTCCTCTCCATGGTTACCGCTGGGTGTGGGCAGTGAGGGCATGACTGAAATGAGAGTAGCACATGAGCCATGGATCTTATCATCAGCCACACTAGAAAGAGAAATAAGCATGGTGAAAACAGTTCTCCTTCTTTGTGCTTGAAAAGTGTCTTCACATCCACTAACTCATTTCACTTCCACAGCAGTTCTCTCAGTTAAATAAGGCAGGGATTCTCATATTCATTCTTCCCATTTTATAGGTAAGAAAGAGGAGGTATAACTTGCCCAATGCTAGAGAAGAACAGAGACTAGTGGTAGACCAAGGGTTTCTGGTGCCTAATCCTGGCCTAATAGCTGGATGGATGAGTGGATGGATAGATGGACAGATGATGAATTGATGGATGGATGGATGAATAGATAGATGGGTTGATGGGTGAGTAGACTATTGGTTTAATTTGTTTATTTGTTTGTTTTTCTACACAACATCCATTCCATCAAATATCACCTTAACATACTTTTGTGGAATCACTTCTCCCCCAGGGTATCAAGTAATACCTGCTGCCAAAACACCCAGAGCTTCCCTGGTTTCTCACCCATCCTTTTTCCAAGTCAGGTTTTCCAATGCCCTATCCATTCTATGAGCGACTCACTTTACCGCCAGCACATTACCTTCCTGTTTAAGTTAGCCAAAGTTGTTTTCTGTGCCTATAAACAAAGAATTTTAAGTGATCCAAATGTAAAGATGAGTGAGTAGATCAATGAATGGATGCGTGGAGTAATGGAAGGAGTAGAAGCATGAAAAGACTGAGCAGTGGGCAACTGGATGAATGCAGTACTGCCCATGGAAGGACTTCATGAACTAAGTGGCCAGGCAAGTCCGGGCCTTGGAAAAATAGGAGAAAAAGAAGGGATGATAATGACAATCCCTCAGTCTTACCTGTAGGAGAAGTGATGTGAATTGATTTTAGGGGCAACAGGACACCTACACCCAAAATCTCTTCAGTGTACTAGAAGTCCTTTAGTTTTATATATTTTCACTGAGAAAGACCTCAAAAACATTGTCAAAACTCCATTTCCTAGATGAGGAAACTAAGGCCCGCAAGGGGCAAGAGGTTTGCCAAAACCCACAACTATATTTGGAGCTGAACTTGGACTAGAACTCAGGACTCCAAATTCCCAATCCCTTGCTCTTTTCACTGCCGAAAGCTTTCTCTATAAGAAATGACTAATGTCTGGCCAGTGTTGCTCAGTGGTTGAGCGTGGATCCATGAACCAGGAGGTCATGGTTCCATTCCCGGAGAGCACATGCCCGGGTTTTGGGCTTGAACCCCAGTAGGGGGCTTGCAGGAGGTAGCCTATCAGTGATTCTTTGTTATCATCGATGTTTCTATACCTCTCTCCCTCTCCCTTCTTCTCTCTGAAAAATCAATAAAAACATCTTTTTTTTTTAAAGACATGACTAAGACATAGAATTTTCAAATCCCATTTTGAAGAAATTCCCTAAGGTGACCTCCCAAATGCTCTGCAGGCCTAAATGCTGAGGGAGACAGGTGAAGGGGGGTAGGGGACCCAGCATAGGAGAAGCAAAATACTAGGAACCCCACCCCCAAGAATGTATGCAATGGACAGGAAGCCAAGGAGTTTCCCAAGACTAGCTCAGAAAAGGGTCAGAATCCAGAGCACAACCACAAGAATCCTGTGATTCTGAAACTTGTCACTTCCTTTGTGAGCCTGTCTGTGAAACTTTTTCAATTTTTATTTATTAATTTTAGAGAGAGAGAAAGGGGAAGAGAGAGTGATTTGTTTTCCACTTATTTGTGCATTCATTGGTTGATTATTGTATGTGCCCTGACTGGGGATCGTACCCTCAACCTTGGCATATCAGGACAATGCTCTAACCAACTGAGCTACCGGCCAGGGATGTCTGTGAAACTCTTTGAAAAAGGGTCTGTGTGCTGGCCTGCAAGGACAGCCAGAAGAAAGAAAGGACCACATCTCACTTCACGGCCACGCTCAGAGACAGAGAAATACAGTGAAGGACAGGACACGGGGCCAAGTCTCTGAAGTTTGCTGCCCAGAGGGCGGAAGAGCTCAGGACAGGCCTGAGTCATCACCGTTTCCTGTGAGTTTTCTTCCTAATAAGAGAAGTAATGCCTAGAGCAGTGATGGCGAACCTATGACACGCGTGTCAGAGGTGACATGCAAACTGATTTTTTTAGTAGATTTTTCTTTGTTAAATGGCATTTAAATATATAA
This sequence comes from Myotis myotis, assembly GCF_014108235.1. NCBI lineage: Eukaryota > Metazoa > Chordata > Mammalia > Chiroptera > Vespertilionidae > Myotis > Myotis myotis. The sequence goes on along the minus strand of NW_023416321.1, from coordinate 13,161,880 downwards.
AATAAATATCAAAAATATAAATATTTGTTTTACTATACAAAATAAATATCAAATATTTGATTGCAAATATCAAAAAATTTCTATATGTGACATGGCACCAGAGTTAAGTTAGGGTTTTTCAAAATGCTGACACACTGAGCTCAAAAGGTTCCCCATCACTGGCCTAGAGTGTCTAACATGGTGCCTAACAGCTAATGAAAAGTCATTGTCAGCCTCCCCCTCGCCTGCCCCCATGTCTTCTAACACTGAGCTGAGCTGACACCTCCACTGGGAGGGGGACGACATGGAGGGAGGAAATGCTGGAGACTGGACATTTGGGGAAAGGAAGGGAAGGAATTGTTTTCCCAGCAGCTTCTTGTACCAGGCAGGGTGCTGCGTAGTTTACTGATGACCCCATTTAATTCTCTGAGGTGTCCTAGGAGCAAAGTAATCTTGGCCCCATTTCCAGAAAGGAAATGAAGGTGCAGAATAGTTAGTAACTTGTCCACAGACAAACAGAGAGTCAGCGATCTGACTGATTTCAACCCCAAGTCTGTCCCTCTTCACAGGCTTTCTCCCAGGAGCTGGGGACTGCGGAAGGGAGACTGCACAGAGAAAGGGGGACCTTCTGACAGGCATACAGAGGAAAACAGAAACAAAGATCAGATTCCAAAGGGTCAGGAGAAAGGAGTAGGACCTGAAATCATCTGTCACCCCGCAACTTTGGAAGAACTGATGCTTCCCCCTGGGCCTCGCTCCCAGGCCTGCCCAGCCCCCCAAGGCACCTTGCGGTGGGCCCCTGCAGTAACCCAGTGAGCACATCAACAAACACGCCACATGTGGTCACCAGCTACAGAAAAACAAGCAGATGTGCACAGCCACTGTCCCGTGTGGTGAAGTTGAGAAGACTGGGGAGGCTAAGCTGCACGCCCCCTCCCCGAGCCTGCATGTGGTTGGATGGATGAAAACAGTTGCCATGGTTAGTACCTCCAACCTAGTGAATGCACATGAGGAGATGGGGAGGTAAGGGAAGGTACCAGATAGACTAACACAGAGGAATAAGCCAGAGCTGGACCAAAAGGCTAGGGCAGGTGGCAGCATCCTGGATAGGGGGTTGAATCCTGTCTCCAGCTGGGCAAGTCCCCAGAGCCCACTGGGAGGCCTCGGCTGGCTTACACCTCCACACTGCTGCCTCCTGCAGATCCTCCAACAGCACTAACGGAGCACCTACCCAAGCAGGGCCCATAGAAACAAGGGTGAGACCACCGGTCACTGGCTCAAGTGAGAAATATTTACACTTGTGAACCATTGTGAAAAAAGAGCACTGGGAGCAACTCTCCGATGTGCAGCTAGGAAAAGGCCCACTGGGAAGAAATGACCTTGCCTCACGTTTTTTCTCTTGGGGCCCAGAATGGGATTGTAGAGGATGGAGGGACTTTCCATGCTTTGGGCTTTTTTTTTTCTTTTTTAAGTAGCCAAAAGGCCCAAAGCTCCTCCCACACAGTCAGTCGTAGGGGGAACTCCAATTCTGAGCAAAGCTTTGGAATCCAGTTGGAATGAGGTTTCACTTTCTCTGCAGGTTCTGGTTTCCTGATGTCACTGTGGGAGGCTGGGCAGGCAGCCAGCTTAGCTTAGGAAGAGTGAATGAACGAGGAAAAGGGAAGGCTGGGCCAGGAGAGCAGGGGAGGGGCTGCCCGAGGCTGGAGGAATTGCTTTGCTGTCTGGCTTTAGTGAGGAATATGCTGGGAAAAGGGTTGCAAGAGGTAAGAAGGTGGGTGAGAACTGGCCCTCTGAACTCGAGAAGCCCATCAATGAGCCTGCAGGGTCTATGAATCTCTTACATGAAAAATTATACCTGTGTCTGTGTATGTTTCCACATATTTGTGGGAAGTATTCACAACTTTTCTCAGATTCTTAAAGGACTCCATTACCCAAAACAGATTGGAAGCAATCTCTCACTTTACAGATGAAGAAATTTAGTGGAGAGAATAAGAAATGAATGAGTGGCCTAGACCAAGCACACTGGCTGGACAGGTTCCTAGTTTTCAGGATCATAAAATGCTGGGCGAATTATAACGATAGTTGTCATTCACTGAACACCAACCCTGTACCAGGTACCACATGGTAAATTTACACAGGCTCCTTGATTTCCTCATGGAATCAGTACATTAGAGCCAGAGAACTTGGCACAGGAGAAAGTGAGTGCCCTCACCCCCCAAATCCATTGGAACCACCAAAAGGGAAGAAGAATACTCCTGATGTATGTACCCATTGCCTATTTCTGCTCAACAACCCCACTACCCTATCTTATCCCTATTCTCTCTCCCACTTACACACACACACACACACACACACACACACACACACACACACGATAAGGATCATATTGGTTCATCTGTGGGTTGCTTCCTTCACCTCCTCCTCAGCTCATGTTCTAACTCAGCATATTTGGTATCCAGGAAAAAACTTTCCTTTCTTCCTTAAAGAGAGAAACTAAGATCAAAGAAAGGAAACAGAAATGGAGCTCACATGGAAAACTGAACCTTAGCAAAATTTTTAAGCTTTCTCTAAAAAAATGCAGTGTGATAGAAAGTCCATGAACCCAAACTTGGGTTCAATGTTGAGTTCCATCTACCACTTTAGGCTATGGGACCTTAAGCAAGTCACTTAACCTCCCTAAGCCTCAACTGAACCCTTGGATTAAACACAAATAAAGGTCACTTAAAAATAAATTAGGGGTCACTCATAACTATTAATTGGGGTCTTATCTAGATTACTGAAAAGCCTAAAGTATAGAATATCCTTCAAGGAACTGACATTTTCTTACTGTCAAGAATAACATGATAATAATAGCTAATATTATTAAGTACTTAACATGCATCAGGCATTGTACTAAAAGCTTACAAGCATGAGTGTATTTATTGGGGCTGAGTTGTCATTATTATTATCCCCAATTTATAAATGAGGAGACTGAGGCCAGAGAGATGAAGTAACTTGCCCAAGGCCACGTGGTTAGTAAATGGGAGAAACACCAAAGCCCCTGCTCTTAACCAGCCCACCACACAGCCTCCCACGTATTTGGGAACTATGGGGGCTTTGTGAAGGGAACAATTACAACAGGCATGCCCGGCCAGTGTGGCTCAGTGATTGAGGGTAGACATATGAACTGGGAGGTCATGGTTCAATTCCCAGTCAGAGCACATGACCGGGTTGAGGGGCTCAATCCCAGGGGGGAGGGGGAGCATGCCGGAGGCAGCTGATCAATGATTCTCTCTCATCATTGATGTTTCTATCACTCTCTCTCCTTCTCCCTTCCTCTCTGAAATCAATAAAAAAATAAACAAGCAGAACGTTATTCTTTGGATGGATGAATGTTTCTGAAGTGTTTGCAATTTATTACTTTAAACGAGATGGCCATGTCTTCCAAAATTGCGTTTTTTCTGTTAATTGCTTAATGAGGAAGGAATGAGAGGATCCTTGTGACAAGTTTAGAACAGTACCTGGCACCTAAAATGGACATAATCACTGTTAATGCCCGAATGATGTGAGTCAGTGGAAAGAGCTTATGCCTGGTCATCAGAAACACCTTTTTAGCTGTGTGACCTTAAGGACCTTAATAACCACATCTGAGGGGTAGTTTCCACTTCTGCAAATTGAGACTAGTAAGAACCTTGCCCAAAGTCCTTGTGAGGAAGGAAGAACACAAGGTCTTTCCTTTCTGGGTGATTCAGTCACCCTCAGCTGCCACTATCTATATGACAGTAGCTAGCAAGAAAGTGTTCTTGGTATAACATTACACCTTTTTTAAGTTACTTTATTTTTTTATTTTTTTTTAGAATTTGCTTGCTTTTGTTACTATCAATGGACACTTTTTGCTTAGATCATTCAGAGGTCAACTTCAAACCAGCTCAGGTCAACTTGTCACTAATTCTGAATTATCCAAATAGGAATTGATGACGATTTACTGTAACCAGTTCTTTGGAATGGGTTAGAACCCTGGCTCTAATCAAGACCACCACATGGATTCAGTTCAAGGATGTCCCCAACATGAACCTTTTTTTTAAAAAATATATTTTATTGATTTTTTACAGAGAGGAAGAGAGAGGGATAGAGAGCCAGAAACATCGATGAGAGAGAGAAACCTCGATCAGTTGCCTCCTGCACACTCCCCACTGGGGATAAGCCCGCAACCAAGGTACATGCCCTTGACTGAAATCGAGCCTGGGACCCTTGAGTCCGCAGGCCGACGCTCTATCCGCTGAGCCAAACCAGCTAGGGCCCCAACATGAACCTTTTAATGGCGAGCCGTATTTGGCAGATAGAGCACTGAAGCGGGAGCTAAGGCGCCCAGGTTCTGATCCCATCATTCATTTGCTGTGTGTTCTTTAGCAGGTCACTTCCACTCTCTGGGCCTCAGTTCCCTCCTCTGCAATGGAAGAATATGAACAAAATGATCCCTAAATCCCTTTGCAGCTGTCTGTAGGGACAAAAAATGGATGAAGCCCAGCCGACATGGCTCTGTGGTTGAGCATCAACCTATAAACCAGGAGGTCCCGGTTTGATTCCCGGTCAGGGCACATGCCTGGGTTTCAGGCTCCATCCCCAGTGTGGGGTGTGCAGGAGGCAGCCAATCAATGGTTCTCTCTCATCATTGATGTTTCTATCTCTCTCTCCCTCTCCCTTCCTCTCTGAAATCAATAAAAATATATTTTTAAAAGAAATGAGATGGGACCCCAGCATTTACTGATCCTCATCTGAAAAATGGGAACATGGGGATAATAATAGTAAATGAGTTGACACATGCGAAGCCCTTAGAATAGTGGCTAGCAAAGAATAAGCCTTCAGTTAATGGCTAACAATTGAAGTGTCTGTCTGTCTCTCTCTCTCTTTCTCTCTCTCTCTCTCTCTCTCTTTCTTCATAACAAGCTTGTAAGCTTAAAGACATTAAGCAAATTCCTAAGGATCACTCAAAAAGTAAATGGGGGTGACCCTTGCAGCCATTACCCACTCCAACTCATATCTGGTGAAAAGGTCTCCAATGCCCAGTTCTGATCCACCGCCTCAATCACCATCCTCCGGGACTACATGTCAGAGGACCCTCCCCTTCTCAATAAAACACCTCATATCATAAATAACATCCCTCCATGGATGAGAGGGAAGATACAGACCTTTGAAAGCAACCAAATAAACACCCAGTTGTTTCAGATCCCTGTCCTAGCCACCCCTCCTCCTGCCCTTAGGGAAGCAGCCTCCTGACTGACCTCTGGGGGGGAGCCCAGCCCTGGAAGGTGAAGCTGAGGATCCAGCAAAGGAAGAGGTTTTCTATCACCAGCACTTGTGGGCAAAGGGGAAACTCAATGAGCTCACCTTGGATCTGAGGTTGGTGAGGAGAGGAAGAGAGGGGGAAGGGGGAAGGGGGAGGAGGAAGGGGAAAAGAGGGAGAAGGAAAGGAAGGAAAGGAAGACAGAAACGGGGAAGGAGAGTAAAAGCAAGACAGCCTCAAATTTCCGGAGGCTATTTCAGTTTTCTTTTCTGTTTAATGCAATTTCACGTATGATGTCAGCCAATGCCTGACTACTATTTTGGAAACTCCCCTTGGGGGCGCCCCCTCTACTGGTCTGACTTGCTATAAAGGGCCAGCCTGAGCTGCAGAGAATCCCTGCAAAGGATCCTAAGACAGCACAGGTTCTCCCACAGCCTCTACCCACAGGTACCATGAAGGTCTCCGCAGCTGCCTTCGCTGTCCTCCTCGCCGCAGCCGCCTTCTGTGCTCCTGCATCGGCCTCCCCATGTAAGTCCCAGTCCTGACCACCTGAGTCAGCCCTCAGGCTAGCCCAGACCTTGCGTTTATACTGTCTGGACCCTATGATTTTCATTCTTACTTATTGCTTTTCTCTGATGCCCAGTGGCCCCTGATGGATCTCTGAGCCACTTTATGGCAAGGACCCTCTGATTAACTTTTCTGTGTTTTCAGGGTCTACACCCCAAGCTTGCAGGCACTCACTGAGTGTGGACTGATGCTGGGGTTATTAGTAGGAAGGGGAAGCTCAAGCTGACCTAAAAACATGACTCATGCCTGCCTAACACCAGCAAGGTTTCTAAGAAACTTATAAGCAAGTAACTAAAACCCTCCTGGGACAGTCATATTTCCCCCCATTTCATAGAAGGATTAAAATGGGGCTTGAGAAAGGATAATGAAAGCTAATTAAATACCTACTATTTGTCAAGTATTATGCTGATTGCTTTACATATATCATCTTATTTAATACAACTATTCTTTTTAAAAAATATATTTTTATTGATTTCAGAGAGGAAGGGAGAGGGAGATAGAAACATCATGATGAGAGAGAATAATTGATCAGCTGCCTCCTGTACACCCCACACTGGGAATTGAACCCGCAACCCAGGCATGTGCCCTGACCAGGAATTGAATCATGAACTCCTGGTTCATAGGTTGATGCTCAACCAGTGAGCCACACCGGCCAGGCTCACAACTATTCTTTCAGTAGCTGTCCTTGACTTACAGATGGGGAAACAGAGGGAGGCCCAGAGAGGTTAAGTAATTTGCCAGGTTCACACAGCTAGGAAGTAGGGAATCTGGTATTCAAACTCAGTCCTATTTGGCTCTTAAACACTCCTACTCTGCTGGGAAATGGCAACTGACATTTCCTAGGGTCATTCTGAATTAATTGACCAACAAAAAGTCCTCCTTCTCTGATACGGCCCTTCTTACTATGCCTCAGCCACGGCTCCTACCATCCACCATGCACCTCCAGTCTGAGTTTTGGAAGCCTCTCCCCAGCCCACCCTAGGTCTCAAAGAAACCAAGTTCTGAATCCACTGAGGATCCTAGGAGGACAAGATAAGGCCAGAGGGCACAACACAAGTTAGGAAGAGGCCCAGCATGTACCGAGAGCCAAAGGCATGAGGGTGATGGTGCAGAGAGAAGGATACAAGCGAGGCACAAGAATTGGGTGAGGGATTGGGGAGATCCTCTCAGTCCTCTGTTGGAATTCCACTCTGTCACTGTGTGTCAATGGCAAAGTGACTTTACCTCTCTGAGCCTCAGTTTTAGCCAAAGGATGAAAATAGTCTATTTAAGATAAATCATATAAAGTACCCAGTGCACTGGCAATGAATACAAGGGTCTCTTCCTTCTCCCAGATGCCTCGGACACCACACCCTGCTGCTTTGCCTACATCTCCCGCCCACTGCCCCGTGCCCACCTCCAGGAGTATTTCTACACCAGCAGCAAGTGCTCCATGCCAGCAGTCGTGTGAGTCTCAGTCCCATGGAACCCTCCAGCAGGGTGCAGAGCCCATCCCCCTAGGAACCCTCTAGAGGATGCCCCATCCACTGGGGCCAATCCTCTAACTGCTCAAATAGCATGGCTCCTCCAACTCCAGCTTCAGATTCCCCAGCTATCATGAAAAGGATCAGACAGGGTGATCTTGGAGGATCTTCCCCACTCTGATGCACTAGGTTAGGTCTCTGATCTTTACAGTTGTGACTTTTACTTGAACATCATTTGCAATGATCTTGTATGGAGATCAATTTGGTCATCTTTCCAGTTAAGAACTTCACAGTTGCCTATACCCACAATCTATCAAATCCACCTCAGAGGAACTAAGGAGAGGTCAGAAGTCAGGGTCCTAGTTGCAGTCACTTGTGCAAAAAACACACACAACTTGATTGATTGGTGGAGAAATAATAAAATGAGATTCTTCTTTAAATCTGCAAGCTAATACATTTGAAAAAATCAAATAATCCCTACTACCTAGGAAGTGCCTACTGTGTGTCAAATGTCTTACATGCATTATTTAGACCCAGGGCCAGAGACTTGGGAGAGCACACAGAAAAGAAAGGCAGCAACTTTGAGTAATTCTCAAGGGACAGGTGAGGGTAGAGGCTCCCATGAGACAGAGCAGGAAAAGAGGTAGGTGGGAAGTCAGGCAAGTGGAGGGTCCCCAATATGGGGGGGAGGGAGAGAAGTCTTGGCGAGGAGGGACTATTCTCCAGTGTCCCATTCTACAGGGAGGAGAAGGAAATGGGGGCCTGAGCAACCCTGACCCCAGATGTTGGTTTCCTGACCTTTTGATTTCCTGGCCACAGGCCATGGGGGCAGAGGAGAGCAGATGATGGTAAGCCAGCAGGATTTCCTGTATGCCACCGGGCTTAACAAGAGCGGGGTGTGGGTCTGAAGCTGTCTTACCACCCCAAATAAGAAAATAAACACTAGGAGGTGCAAGAGCCCAGAATATGGCTTCTGCTCCCTTTCTCTTCTCTGCCCGCTAGGGTGGGCAAGAGATGGTCACGGGGCTCTGAGTGAGGCTCAGAACAGGGAAGCAGCTTCCCTGAGAGCAAAGATTACCCATGACAGAGCATGGAACCCGCATTCTCACCAGACAACCTAAGCCTTCATTTTTATCTGAAAACATCCTGAAGGAGAAGCCAAAACAAGAAAGGTCCAAGTTGGCAGGGCTAGCCCCAAAGTGGCCGGTTAAATGACAGAAGTGCTTTGACACTGCCAATATCTCAGTGTCCTCAACCTCTCTGAGCCACAGTGCCCTGTACCAGGATCTTTGGTCTCATGTTGCTCTGATCCACCCTAAAGCAGAGGTCCCACAGCATTCCAATGACAACAACAGCACATGCATGCTATTTTCAAAACCACATACTATCTCATTTGACCTTCACAATAACTGTGCAAAGTAGGAATTGTTTCTGTCCACATTTTGGAGATTTGTGAATAGACTCAGAGGCCCTAAGCGATTTGCCAAAGTTAATCCAACTAGTAAGTGGTGAAATCAAGACTCCAGTTTATGTCCTTCCCTCATTCACCACACATGCATAGATGTATTCATTTGTTGAGTTTCTACCCTGTGCCAGGCACTGTGTTACCTAAAGCCAAATTATATGGGGGGTTTTTTTGAAAGGGGGGGTGGTTTTTTAATTTTTCAGTTAGAATCGACATTCAATATTATATTAGTTTCAGGTATACAGCATAGTGGTTAGACATTTATATAACTTATAAAGTGACGACCGCCCCCCTCCCCCCACTCCCCCCCCCCCCCCCGGAAGTCTAGTCCCCACCCGGTACTATACATAGTTATCACAATACAATTGATTATATTCCCTATGCTGGACTTTGCATCCCTGTGACTATTTTGTAACTGCCAATTCATACTTCTTTTTAAAAATATATATTTCTATTGATTTCAGAGAGCAAGGGAGAGGGCGAGAGAGATAGAAACATCAATGATGAGAGAGAATCATTGATCAGTTGCCTCCTACACGTCCCACACTGGGGAACAAGCCCGCCACCAGAGCATATGGTGTGACCAGGAATCAGACCATGACCTGCTGGTCAATGCTCAACCACTGAGCCATGCTGGCTGGCCCCAATTCATACTTCTTAATCCCTTCACCTGTCCCCCAGCCCCCAACCCCTCTCTCATCTGGGACCATCAGTTTGTCTTCTGTACCTATGAGTTTGTTTCTGTTCTGATAGTTCATTTACTTTGGGTTTTTTTTAGATTCCATGTATAAGTGAAATTATAAAGTATTTGTCTTCTCTGTCTGACTTATTTCACTTAGCATATACCTTCTAGGTCCACTCATGTTGTTCAGGGCCCTTTCAAGGGACACAGTTAGGGAATGAGTAAGTGGATCTCGTATTATTAATACAGTCCAACATTTATAGCTCCTTCCTCTGTATCAGAGCTCATAACCTTGGGTAAACATTCTAATCATTTGAGGAGCTTTGAAAAGATACTAATGCCCAGGCCCCTCACAGGTTTGTTTTACCACCTCCAGTCTCCCTCTTGCTCAGCCATGACCAAGTTCCCAGAGAATGCCTCTTTTTCTCTGCATCTGGAGCAGCAGTACGGGGTCCGAAACAGAGGAAAGGCTAATGGTTGACCAGTTCAACCCTGGGCTCCTCGGGCTTGTATCCCCTTTGCTCTCCAGGTGGCACGGGTGTGTGAGAGAATTACAATGCACACAACTCTGCTTCTAACCTGGAGCCCTTCTGAATCAACAGGAAAGGATATGTCCTTTCCTTAAAAGCCACAGATAAAATCTTACGGAGCTCCAAAAATGACCTACCCAGTACCTTCATCATCTCTTCTTGTGCCTCAATCCATGTCATTCCTAAAACTGGCTGTCCCAGCACTGACCAGGTCTCTCTCCTCTCTTCTCCCACAGCTTAATCACCCGAAAGAACCGTCAGGTGTGTGCCAATCCAGAGAAGAGATGGGTGCGGGAGATTATCAACGCTTTGGAGATGAGCTAGGATGAAAGGCGCCTTAAACCCAGAACTTATGCAACTTTCTTATTGCTTCTCCCCAATCCCCGGCTCCCACCCTGATTGCACTACACAGCATAGTGGCAGTTATAAAAGCCTCCCCACCAAAGCCCCCAGGAGCTCCCGGGGCTCTGAATTGTGCACAGAAAATCTCTGGCCTTGGAGCTGCAGGTGCCTCGGCTCAGGCATGGCTCTGCAATCAGGAAGTTGGCATGCCTCTGGTCAGCATGCCTCTGGAAGCGAAGAAGGGAGACAAACTGGGCTTCGATGGTAATGTCCCATGGCCAGTGCTCCAACCTCAGCCCCTCACTGGGATAGGCTGACTGGCAAAAGTGAGAAATCAGCTTTCTATTAAAATTCCCAAGACAATTTCGAAGCTGGCTCCTGGCATGATTTCTTCCTCAGGGACCCTCCTTCCTCATGAGTATTAAGCATGCAGGGATGCACACATCTGGTGTCCTCCCTAGATTTGGGGGTGATGGCCTTGCAGTGAGCAGGGCTGGAAGCATAAGTTCTCTGAGAAGGGGCATGGGCAGGACAGTGGCTTATCTACCCTGGGGGGAAACAAGAGTCACTACATCCCCACTCCCAAGTCCCCACGAATTTATTTCACTCCCTGCCACAGCACCTCCATTTCCTCAGACCTTCCCCTTCTACCCTTGTCTACCCTAGTCCTCATCCCCAGTCTTGCTCCTGGAATAGGTTTTAGTGGCAATCCCAACACCTCAGTTCTTTCAAATAGAGGGAGTAAAGAGGTGGGAGCACTCCAACTTCCCCATCGATGTGCCCCTTCATGTGACCATATATTGACAATATATATCTTTGTAATTATAGAGAGCATAGCTGAGTGCTCACTGTGTGCTGGGCATTGCCAGCCCCTTACATTCATCATCCCTCATCCCCACAACCCTTTGGGGGAAGCAGTATTATCAACCATGTTTACAGTTGGGAAAATCCTTGGCAAGAGAAGGAAATAACTTGCCCAAACCCCAAAGTAAAAGAAGTAAAATAAAAAGGGGGGGGGCATTTAAACCCATCAGGTTTTATGTCAAAGCCCAGGCTTTTTTTTAACCCTTAATTTGTAAAACTTCAAACCTACAGAAATTTGCAAAACTGTACCCATTAACCTTCATCTAGATTTGAATGTTAACATTTTACCATATTTGCTTTATCTATATGCATATGTGTGTGTGTGTGTGTGTGTGTGTGTGTGTGTGTGTGTGTGTGTGTATACTAGAGGCCTGGTGCACAAAAATTTGTGCACTCGGGGTGGAGGGGGGTCCCTCAGCCCGGCCTGTGCCCTCTCCCAGTCTGGGACCCCTCGGGAGATAACGACCTGCTGGCTTAGTCCTGCTCCCGGGTGGCAGAGGGCAGGCCCAATCCCTAGGTGCAGCCCCTGGTTGGGCTCAGAACAGGGCCGATTGGGGAGTTGGGGCGCCGCCCCCTGTCATGCACAGAGCAGGGCGGATTGGGAGGTTGCGATGCCACCCTCAGTCACGCTCAGGGTAGGGCCGATTCGGGGGTTGGGGCACCGCCCCATCACACTCAAGGCAGGGTCGATGGGGAGGTTGCGGCGCCACCCCCTGTCATGCACAGAGCAGGGCCAATCAGGGGGTTGGGGCGCTGACCCGTCACTCACAGAGCAGGGCCCATCAGGGGGGTTGGGGCTCCATACCCTGTCACGCACAGAGCAGGGTTGATCAGGGGGTTGGGAAGCTCCCCCCTGTCACACACAGAGCAGGGCCGATCAGGGGGTTGGGGAGCTCCCCCCTGTCACTCACAGAGCAGGGCCCATCAGTGGGTTGGGGCACCGCCCCGTCACACACAGAGCAGGGAGGATCAGGGGGTTGGGGTGCCGTACCCTGTCACACTCAGGGCAGGGCCGATGGGCAGGTTATGGCTCTACTCCGTCACACACAGAGCAGGGCCCATGGTGGGGGGGTTGGGGCACCGCACCCTGTCACACACAGAGCAGGGCCGATCAGGGGGTTGGGGCGCCGCACCCTGTCACACACAGAGCACAGGGCGATCAGGGGGTTGGGGAGCTCCCCCCTATCAGGCACAGAGCAGGGCTGATCAGGGGGTTGGGGCGCCTTTCCCTGTCACGAACAGAGCAGGGCGGATAGGGAGGTTGCGGCCCCGCCCCCTGTCACACACAGAGCCGCAGGGTGATCAGGGGGTTTGGGCACTGCCCCCTGTCACGCTGATCCCGGTGCCGGGAGGCCTCGCGGCTCTACTGATCCTGGTGCTGGGAGGCATATTACCCTTTTACTATATAGGATAGAGGCCTGGTGCACGGGTGGGTGCCAGCTGGTTTGCCCTGAAGGGTGTCCTGGATCAGGGTGGGGGTCCCCACTGGGGTGCCTGGCCAGCCTGGATGAGGGGATGATGGCTGTTTGCAGCTGGTCACAGACCCTTCAGGTTGGGGGTCCCGCTTGGATGCCTGGCCAGCCTGGGTGAGGGGCTGATGGCTGTTTTCAGGCTGGCGGGTGACTGAAGCTCCCAACCGCTCCTTTTTTCCTTTTTTTTTATTCTGGGCCAGCTTTAGCTCTGAGGCTTGGCTCCAGCTGAAAGCAGGTATCTGGTTTGTTTGGGTTCTATAATCGAAACACTGTTTCAGCTCTAGCTCTGAGATCCCGCTGGCTGAAAGCAGGTTTCTGGGGTTTTGTTTAGCTTCTATATTTGTAACAATGTTTCAAACTGCAAGCTCAGAGGCCAGCAGAGGCAGGCAGGGAACATTGGATTCCTCCGTCACTGAAGTAAGCAAGGCTTGTGTTCACTTCAAGCTGCCTGGCTGCCGGCCGCCATCTTGGCTGGCAGTTAATTTGTATATCGCCCTGATTAGCCAATGGGAAGGGTAGCGGAGGTATGGCTAATTACCATGTTTCTCTTTTATGTATATATGTATATGTATATGTATATGTATATGTATATGTATATGTATATGTATATATGTATATATAGTTTGTATAATACATTTTTTTTCCAAATTTGAGAGTAAGTTGCAGATGTGATATCACTTCACCCCTAAAAGTTTCAGTACATATTTCACACTCAGGAAACCTAACATTGACACAATACTATTTTCTAAAACACAGGCCATGATCAAAGGCCACAATTGTCTCAATGTCTTTTACAGCTATTTTTTAAATCTAGGATACAATTATGTCCACATACTGAATTTAGCTGCCATGTCTTTTCAGTGTCCTTTACCAGACTTTCTCTGTCTTTAAGAACATTGATATTTCGGGGAAGTTCAGATAAGATTTTTGTAGAATATTTCATTTGAATTTGCCTATTTCCCCCGAATTAAACTCAGGGTAAACATTTTTGGCCAGAATACCAGAGTGATGCTGTCTTTCTCAGTGCAGTACATCAGGGCACATGATGTCAGTTTACTAGTGATGTCAAGTCTGATGGCTTGGTGGCCCCTGTTCTCTTCCTACAGTGAGCTGCCTGCTGTGTGCCAAGCACTGTACTAGGCATTGGGGGTGGGGGTCAGGAGCGGAATAGAGGGGTGAAAGAGCTACCAGCCACAATCTGTACTTTTAGGCAGTTCACAGTCTAGTGAGGAAGATGGAAAGACCCATGAACAGATGAAACATAAGACAAACTCTTAAAGGGAAGGACCACTACAAAAGGTTGTGGTCATATTGTGGGGTAGGGGGGATTACACCTAAATGGGGTGAGGCAGGGTGCCTCAGGGAGAAAAGAGACTTCAGAGATAACATTTAAGTAGAGTTTGAAAGATTTGAAAAACTGTTTAACAGGTGGAAAAGAAAATGAAAGACCTGACAGCTAGAGGAAACAGCATATGCAAAAGTAGGGGTATGAATGGTCTTAGCCCAGAGTTAGTTCAGTCTCTTGCTACCAAGGAAAGAGGTGTGAGTTTAAGAGGGGCTTTCCCATCCCTGCCATTTTCCTGATGACTAATCCTAAGAACCATCCCTGCTCCTAACACGGGTTTATATGAGCTTGACACTTCACCAAACCCTTAGACTATCTCTTTGAATTTATGCCTCACCATAGCCCCTCTAGTTAGCTAGACAAACATGACTTTCCCGCATTTTAGATGAGGACACTGAAGATCCTAGAGGTAAAATGACTAGCTCAATCCTTAAGCCAGTAGATGCCAGGGCTGGGGCTAAAGAATGGAACTAGAGCCCTGGCCGGGTAGCTCACATGGTTGGAGCATTGTCCCAATGTGCAAGGGTTGCAGGTTCAATCCCCAGTCAGAGGGCACATACCAGAGTCAACCAATGAATGCATAAATACTAGTAAGTGGAACAAATCGATGTTTCTCTTTCTCTCTCTCCCTCTCTCTCTCTCTCTCTCTCTCTCTCTCTCTCTCTCTCTCTCTCTCTCTCTCTCTCTTTCAAAATCAATCAATACATTTTGCTTTTAAAGAATGGAACTGGAGCATTCTAGTTACCTAGGAGACCTGGTTGCTCAGCACTTGGAAGCTTCCATTTCCAGAAGCCCAGACATCTCACTAGTTCCTCTTGTACAGAAGACAGGATAGCCTGAGCTCTCTCTCCACATCCCCGAAGGCCCTGTATTCTCCACCACCACCACCCTGCCCTCTGGCCCCACCAGGAGAATAAAAAGATGGCCTACGAAAAATCAATCGATATCTTTGAAATCGCCAGGTCAATGTTCAAGTACCCATGGCTGGAATATCCATACAGGACCAAAGGTGAGGCTGGAATGGAGAGGAACAGAATCAGGGGCAAGGGCCTGAAAAGGAAAGCCCCCTGGCAGGGGTCAGGGTGAGTTCAGCAAATCTATGGGATGGGTCATGGAAAGCCCATGAACACTTGGATGGCTCCCCACAGCCGGCATGGTAAGTCTCCAGGGTCTTCTAAAGTGGGACATCTTGTGTTTCCCAGGGTCTGCTCCCACACCTGCACCCTGGCTCGCCATCTAACACTCACACTTGCAAGTCTTTGCATAAGTTGTTTCCGGTGCCTAATGCTCCTCCCCTTATCTATCTCCTACTTGGACTGAAGACTCAGAGCTTGTGCAGAGTCTCTGGGTAAGCAAGTACTGAGCCAGGTTAAGGGACCCTCAACTGTACCACCTGTGCTTTCATCTGTCTTCACATTTGTTTCCCTTTGTTAATCACTAATAACAGTCTGTCTCACCAGCTGGTCCAGTGGCCCTCAAAAGTGTGGTCCCAGGACCAGTAACATCAGCATCTCATTAGAAATGCAAATTCTCAGGCGGAATCAATCCTCTAGGGCAGTGGTCAGCAAACTCATTAGTCAACAGAGCCAAATATCAACAGTACGATTGAAATTTCTTTTGAGAGCCAAATTTTTTAAGCTTAAACTATATAGAGAGGTACAGTACATTGTTATTAACTTAATTAGGGTACTCCTAAGGCTTAGGAAGAGCCACTCTCAAGGGCCAAAGAGCCACATGTGGCTCACGAGCTGCAGTTTTCCGACCACGGTTCTAGAGCAGCAGTTCTCAACCTGTGGGTTGCTACCCCTTTTGGGGTCAAACGACCCTTTCACAGGGGTCGCCTAAATACATCCTGCATATTAGATATTTATATTACGATTCATAACAGTAGCAAAATTAGTTATGAAGTAGCAACGAAAATAATGTTATGGTTGGGGGTCACCACAACATGAGGAACTGTATTAAAGTGTCGCGGCATTAGGAAGGTTGAGAACCACTGCTAGGGAATTGCTCTAACAAACTCTCCAGGTGATTCCAATGCACACTCAAGTTTAAAAAATTCTGACCAGGACCAATGGTTTTCACCATTAGCTGCACATTAGAATCCTCTGGGGAGTTTTCTCTAATACCAAGGCCCCTTCCTCAGAGAATCTGTTCTGATTCTATTAGTCTTATGTAGGGCCAAGGTATGTTAAAAGTCCCGTCAGATAATTCCAATTCACAGCCAACAGCCACGGTTGAGAACCACTCTGCTGGACCAGAGCTTCTCAAACATCAAAGTACATACAGATCTTGTTGAAATGAAGATCCTGATTTGCGAGGCCTGGGGTGGAGCCCGAGAGTCTGCATTTCTGAGAAACTTCCAGGCTATGGCAATCCTGCTGTTCCACAGACCACATTTTGAGCAGCAAGGTATCAGGAAACCACGAGCCCCTTGAGGACAGGAATAACACCTTATTTACCTCCCTGGTGCCTAGTACTCCTGTTCACTAAATGCTGAATAAATGAATGCCTGAATGGATGATTCCTTAACCCGCCTTCGTGACTGCTATCTCATTTGTACCACAGAACTCAAAAAGGCCTCGATATCTGTTTACCTCCCCTTGTCCTGTCACCAGGTAAGACCCCTAACTTTTGCCACCTTGGGAGATTTGTTGAATAGGAGGGGCAGCAGACTGTCCCTTCCCATTAAGGTCACTTCACAGAACCCCAACACTCACCCTTGGGCATGTTAAAAGTTCCCTTGAATAATTCCAATAAGCAGCCAAGGTTGAGAACTTCCTCTGGTCCCATCTCTGAGCTGGGCTGAGAACTGAGGGCAGAGGAGAATTTGTCACTAATTTTTGGACAAGTCATTTTCCTTCCAGAAGCCTCCTCTGTCACAGGCTAACCCTTGCCCAGAACCCTTCGTGGAACTGTTGTGAGGTACCATCTGCAAGGCCTAGGCAATGCAATCAGTGCTGAATGATGAGTCATTTTTATTAATTAATACAGAGATTCTCATAAAACACAGAGCACCCAATTAAATTTGAATTTCATATAAACAATGAAATATATATATGTATGTGTGTGTGTGTGTGTCCTATATAATAAAAGCCTAATATGCTAAGTGCCTGGCCAACCAGTCAGCCGTTCAACCAATCAAAGCTAATATGCTAATGAACGCTAAGGCCATCAACTGCTCGCTATGACATGCACTGACCACCAGCGGGCAGTCAACTGGTCGCTATGATGTGCACTGACCCCCAGGGGGGGACGCTCTGACCAGTAGGTTAGCTTGCTGCTGGGGTCCGGCCAATTGGGACTGAGTGAGATGGGCTGGACATGCCCTGGAGCCCTCCTGCAGTCCCTCCCCGGCTGGCCACCTCCCGCATCCCTCCCTGGCCCCAATTGTGCACTTGTGGGGTTCCTCTGCCTGACCTGTGCCCTCTCACAGTCCAGAATGAGGGACCCACCCACCCTCAGTGCACAAATTTCATGCACCAGGCCTCTAGTGTGCGCACACACATAGCACTCATTACCTGAAATCCAAGTTTAACAGCCTGTTATTTGCTTGCTGTTTACTAAATCTGCAACTGCTCTGCCATCCACCTTGTTTTCCCAGACACCAAAGGAAGAGTTCCCCCCAAGTCCAGAGTGCTGGAGGCAGCACCCAGCCAAGCCAAACTCAGCACCATACTGCTACTTTGAGACACCTGAGATGTACACGCACTGGCACATCCTGTATGATCATCAACAGAAACGGGAGGCCCAGAAAACATTGCAGAGAATGAGCGCTCAACTTAGGTGTGATTTACTGTTATTCTCCATACCTTCTGCACCTTCTAGGAAATTGAAGGAAAGGGTGTGGTGGGACAGGGAGTGGAGCAAGTCAGCCTATAGGTCCCAGAGAAGACCTCAGGGTAGAAGGAGGCTCATCTGTCTTCCGCTGGTCCCATCTCTAAGCTGGGCTGAGAACCGGGGACAGAGGAGAATTTGTGAAGGGAGGAGGAAGGGAACAAGGGGACCAAGGCTGCATGTGCAATCTCTCACACAGATACCACTTCAAAGAAGGTACTAACATCCAAAAAGTCCATCTCCCCATGAACAAGTTGACTACAAAATATCAAAAAGAACACAAGACTTTACACCCTACTGAGGACTCCTTGAAGTGGCAAAGATTAAAGGTCAGGGACCATGGTGGGAGGGAGGATAGAGAGACTCCCTTCCTGTGAATGCCCTTACCTTGGGCTCTCACCATCCTTCAGCCCTCAATCCCATAATGGAGGACAGCGAGGAAAAGGGATTGGATTGGATGAGCTCCTTTCAGTTTGAAGTTTTACAATTATATTTATTCCTTTCCTCCTCTCCACTGGCTCCTTTGGAAGGGCAGGAACTCACAAAAAGCCTGAAATCTCCCAGAGAGGATGAGCAGTTCTACGCAACACAGGTGAGAAGTTGCAAGGGTGGAGGTAGGAGTTGGCCGAGTTGAAGAGGAGAAAGATGCTTGAGGTGGGGGTTGGGTGGTGTTCCAAGAACCAAATCCAGCTGTGTACAGAGAATGGTAACTCCTGGGGTGGTATCCAAGGTCTCTTCCCTTCCCTCTACCCTTCTTCCTGCAGGCTCTGGGGTGCCTGGGCATCAGTGATGAGTCGGTCATAGAGGCACTACTGCAGGTGGTAAGTCGGGCTGCACCGAGTTCAGGAGAGGAGGGAGCAGGGTATAAGGTGTATAGAACATGGGCACAGACAAGGCTCACAAGGATGGTGGGTTAGATCCAGCGAAGAGAGCCACCAGGGTGCAGCATATGCCAGCTCATGCCCTTTAAAGGACAGCTTGATCTAAAAGGATGGGGGAGGTGGAATCTGAAGAGCCCTTTTGTCTAAGACACGCAACTGAAAAACTAGGAGAGAACTGGAACTGAGTTCATTAACTCCCTTAACTGAATCAGTGCCTCATATTTATATGCCCAGTTATAATGGAGAGCGTGCATCTACATAATCTCATTTAAATCTTACAATACTAGGAATAGCTGGTAGTATCTGCATTTTCCTAATGAGAAAATGGAAACTCTGAGAGGCCAAGCAACTTGCCCAAGGTCACATGGCGACTACATCCCAGATAGGTATTTGAACAAGTCTTACTTCCAAGTTTTGCGCATTCCATTACACCTTCCTGGCTGTACTGTGTTTGAGTACAGACAGGTCACTCTCTAGGCCTCAGTTTCCTCATTTATAACATGAGATTAAGCTGAGATTCTTAAAGCTCTGACATTCCATCACCTTATAGCATGTTTCCACCACCTGCCTCTTAAATCAGGTCGAAACTGGTCCAGAGAGAGTGAAGTATGAGGCTTATAGAACCCTGGCCATCCTGGGTAAGTATATCCTCTCCCTGGCTGGGGAGTTGGGAGAGGTGAGACAGGAGGCAGCGCAGCCACTCTCCCCTCTGGTAAAGACAGAAGTGTAGTGCAGTATATGCCTGCACAACCTAGCACTGGGCAGTGTCGGGGAACTCTCCCAGGTACTGCTGGGGAAAGAGAGAGAGAAAGAGAGAGAGAGAGAGAGAGAGAGAGAGAGAGAGAGAGAGAGAGAGAGAGAGAGAGAGAGAGAGAGAGAGAGAAAGTGAAAAGGGAGATTGGAATTAAGGTTGCGCTCAGCCAGCTGCTCTGGTGTCCTGGGAAGATGAGCAACATCTTGGGACCTAGTACTTGGAACTTATGTCTTGAGGGCACAGTGGAGTCCAATGGATCCTGGCAGAGAGGAGCAGCCCAAGGCTCTGCCGTGACCTCAGGACCCTCCCTGTCTAGGTTGCCTGAATAAGGATGTGATCCAGGCTCTCATCAAGCAGTTGAAGGAGCCAAATGAGGAGCAAAGGATGGATACTCTGAGGGGACTACAAGTAGCTCTGAATTCCTGGGCTGCTATCCCCAATGACAAGGTGATTGGGAGATCAGTAATTGGGGCAAGATAGGGCAAGGTAATTGATGGTGTTGGCTGGGGGTTAGGTCAGGGAGAAGGTAACCTAGCTCCTGATTTTGATGGGAAGGCATTGTCCTGTGGAGTTTCCTGAATGGAAGCACTGGCATAGCAATTTACCACTCACAACCTACTTTTGCCCCCCTGTGTACAGCAAGAACAGACCACTTTCCAAGTTTTGCTAGAAAGGGTTGTAGTTGGCACCAGGGGTGAATTCTAGAAAAAGAAAAATAACATGTTTCTAGTCTGAGGGATAATAATTCAGTAGTTAGAAAACTGGTCATTTTGAAGATAGTGGGAAGAGTTGTGCAGCAATGTTCTCGAGTAGGTGAGAAGAAATGAGCTCTAACAGTCTACAGTACGAGTGGAAAGGAAGACCATATGGGTGCAGGTTGAAAGTTGGATAAAAGTGGTGGTATCTCTGGAACTTGTACTTGCTCAGTAAAGTAGGAAACAAGGTCATTAGCTGAGTGGGAATGGAGGAAGAAAGTGCTAGAGGTACCAGAGGAAAGGGTGTGATGTAGAGGGTGGAAAAGAGAATTGCCTGGAGAAAAGCAGTATGATCAGTAGGCAGCATTAGGGATCTGCATGAAGTTTGTGTTCATCCATCTAAAGCAAGATCAATCATTGTGACTGTGTTTTTCTCCAGGAAGGACAGGCACAGAGCAAGTAGAAAGTTGAATACAATGAACCAAGATAAGGTAAAGGAGTTGAGGCAGGAAGTAATTATAGCAGGACCATGGACTTTAAGCTGGGTAAAGAGGGATGAAGGTGAGGAGCAGTGAAATGGTGCTTAATGATGATTAGTCCTTGTGGAGTCCAACAATTGTTAACATCAAGAGGTGAGCTGGAAAGATAGGAAGTAATGGTCAGAGTGGGATCTGTGAAATGGAGAAATTGTAGTTAATAAGTAATGATAAAATCTCTGTGGGAATTACTAGCTGACAGTGTGGAGTACAAGGTTATTGGAGGGGAGGAGCTGGATCAATGAAATGTACATATTTTTAAATGCTGGGAATTAGACAGCAGAAGTATTAAGAGAATAACATTGATTCATTCAGAAGATAAAGTCATAGAGAAATGAGAGGATATGACCTAGGAGCAAGTAGATGACAACAAAAACAAGAAGTGGATAAAATAATCTGATAACATGAGATTCATTTTAGGGAGAATGGTCTGGAAGCAGCAAAGAATTGCCCTCTTAACAAAGCCTGGCTGAGAACATAGTCCCCTCTTGTCTTCCTCTCAGAGGACTCAAATCGGGGATGAAGGGATGCTGGCATCTGTGCTTCAGATGCTGATACAGAAGTCAAAGAATGAAGCAGCCATGGAGGCAGCCCTGTGTTTGGGTTTCCTGAGACCCTGCAGCAACACAGCCCGAGACTTCTTGCTGCAGTGCCTATGCCACGGACTTACGTCCCAGAGGATGAAGGTGTGCAGGGAAGGAGGCTGGATCCCTGAGAAGGACGGGGGAAAGAGAGGCTAGTGCTGACTTCCATGGGGGTCTGGACCCTGTCATCCTCATCCCAGGGCAAGGTAGCTTCAGCAGGGAGTACTGCAGGTCCTCTGTGTGTGAATGTGTGTATGCACAGGTAAGGGGTCATGTGGACCTACATATACATGTGTCTGTGCACATTTGATATGTATTCATTTATGTATGTGCACACTCAAGAGGCAGGACCCCACCTATTCCCCACAAGTTCTAGACTCAGCCGTCAAGTTGGCCTGGCCATCCAGATGCTTCTTGGACCCCACCCACCCTGCCTGCCCCCATAGATACTTAGGATGCTGGTCAAGATGATGCGTGTACACTCAGCCGAGGTCATCAGGGCCGTCCTAGACCAGCTGTGCTATTCTTGTGTCCTTGAGGTGAGTCTAGGGCTGCCTAATACCCTTCTTTCTCCATCACTAAGACAGAGTTGGGGGATGGATGAGAGGGAGTCTATCCTTCATGGCTCCCCACCCCTGCCCTCAGCACCGCTTTGAGGCGACCCAGATGCTCAAGACCATTGGGCTGGAACAGATCCAGGCACAGGGACTGGAGGGACTCACATTTGACCTACTCAGGAGGAAGATATTTAATGAACCCTTCCTCGTAAGTAAGACCAAAGCTCCAAAGCCCAGGCAGCCCTAAGCTGTCTCTCCCCCTTCTCAGACCTCCCCTGTCTTGGTTCCCACCACACTGCCCCCTAAAGAATCACATTCACTCTAACCTACTCCGTTTCCCTAATGCAGCCTGTTTTTAAGCCACCTTGCCTTTGCTCAGACAAAATGCCCCTGTCATCCCTCTCCCCTCTGCAAGGTCACACTGGTAAGTAACTCTTGTCTCCTTCTGCCTACTCAAATATGACAGCTCCTTCAAGACCAGGCTAAGCACCACCTCCTATGGGAAGTTTTCCCAAATCACCACAAAGAGCATCAGCTCTGCTCTCTTATGTCCCATTGCTTTTACCTTTATAACAGCTTACTACAAAACTAGTCACACAACTTTTATCTAAAGACATTTTCCTAAAATGTAAATCAGGTTGTGCATGAAACTTTTCAATAGCTTCCCATTGCCCTCAGAATGGTTTACCCTGTCCTTCACCGCCCAGCCTGCTTACGCCTCCAGCATCATCTCAACCACTCAACCCCTCAGAACCACACACCAACTATGCTTAGGATGACCCTATCCTGATTTATACCTGTGATCCCAGTGTAACTCCTCAGAGTGCCCCATGTTGAAGAGTCCCAGGGTGGTCACCTTGATAAACTGAACTATTTTCTGTTCTCTAAACACGCTGTGCTCTCCCTCTCTTGCCTCCAGGCTTTTATACATGTCCTCCCCGCATCCACACCTAGAAAATCACCCTCCCCCAACCCACTGCCTGGTTAACTCCCATTCACCCTTCAGGTTTCAGTTGAGACATCACCTCCTCCAGGAAATCTTCCTGGTGCCCAGACTAAGTTAGGAGACCTTCCTATGTGCACCCTGCCCTTAGTTCAGTTGTAACACTTACACAGTAATGTACTTGCCTACTCACCAGTCTGCTTCCCCCACCAGACCTTCCCTCAAGGAAGGTATATGCAAGAAACTAAACATTCAACAAAGGTTTGTGAAGCACGTAAGGGAATACCCCTGTGTTCCTTCTCTCTCTTGTCCCATCTTAACCCCTCTTCAGGCTATGAGGCAGGCTGTGGCTGAAATTGTGGATGAGTTCAAGATGAAGCCCATGATGATGAACTTGGTGGAGGAGTGAGTGGCTTAGACTGGGAGCTGCCCGGGCCAAATCCTAGGTGGTGGGAATGGGGCAGAGGAACAGAGAGAGCTAAGAACTTGCCAGTTCTCAGCTGTCACTTGCCTTTGCCCCTGGCCAAGTCACTTTTTGACCCCTGGACTTTACTTCTACTGTACAAAGAGGCTGATTATACCTACCACTCAGGCTTGCTATAAAGCTCAAATTAAGACGAGGACATGAATGGGACTTGTAAAAGGTAAAGTTCTGAACAGATATATTTCTCAGCACCTCCTCAATATCTCCTTTTCCCCTCCTGGCCCCTTCTGACCTAAGAAACAAGAGGGAAAAAATTAATGAAATCAGCATCACTCATCAGCCTTATGCCCAACTCACTCTGGGCTATACCAAGAAACGATCAGCCTTCCTCCCCCTCCCCCTTAACTGAACCACAACACACTCCCTTCTACACAGGCAACTAATGAACCCACAAGTTGCTTCACGCCAGGAAGCAGTCATCTCTTTGGTAAGGCCAGTTTTGCTTCTTTGATCAGATGTGTTGATGGCAAGGGCAATAGGCAACTGAGCAGCTACTGAAAGGAAAAAAAAGGCTGTGAAGTTCAGGGTTGCTTGTTTATTTTACAACTAGGGGCCCAGTGCATGAATTTGTGAACCTTGAAAGGAACTGTGGCTGTGTGGCTGCGGTGGGCATAAGGGCAGGTCTCGGCCCATCCTCCACGCCCCTGCCCGGCCCCGCCTGCAGCCCCACTCCCACCGCCGTGGCTCCCACGCGCTGACAGGACCAGGCCTGCTTGGACCACTCACAGCATAGAGCAATTGGGGCCAGTGCCAGCAGCAGCTGTGAGCAGTGGCTGCTGCCCCGATCACCCTTCAGGAGCAGGGGGAGATGGAGAAGCCCTCAGGGGTGATCGGGGCAGGCAGCCGCTGCTCACAACTCTGACGGCCCCGAGCCATCAAGACTGGCGCCAGCAACAGGTGCAAGCACCAGGCGGGACCACAGAGCCCGGGAGCAAAGAATTTTCAGTAACCACCAGAGGCTCACCCCAATGATAGCGACCAGCACCCTGCCTAGGTCTGACGCCCCCACTCACCTGGTCCACCATCCCACCACGGCCATCGCCCGCCATGTTCCAAGCTCTGCCTCCTGCTGCCCCTGGTGGTCAGCACATGTCATAGCGACTAATTGTTGACTTGGTTGTTCCGCCGTTCAGTCTATTTGCATATTAGGATTTTATATATTTAGATTCCAGTCCTACCAGGAGTTCAGAGTAACCTTTTCTTCAGGATTAGAGAACAGTGGGTTAAGGGATAAGGGACAGGAGATGGGTGTTAAGAGGCATTGCTTAAACATTAGAGAAACTGTCTGAACTCTTCCTGGTGAATGTGCAATGGAACCTAATGCAGTGGCCCCAAAAGGCAAGGAAAGGGATACCTTAGCTGGAAAGCCATCATCTCCCACTCTCCAGGCCACAGGGCCATCACAAGGGGATTAGAATTGACAAGGGTATCTTCCTGGACTGATTACTTAGGCACTCTCCTTCTGCCTCTACCAGGGTGTCCTGGGGATCCGCAGCCCACCAGTGTTCCACTTGCTCCTGGACATGCTAGACACAGAAAAAAGCCAGTCTATAAAGAAGAGTGTAAGGCATTCCTACCCTCCTCTTCCTCTTCTAACCCCTCCTCCAAGCCCTTCCCATCTAGCCTCACTACTTGCTTTGTCAGGAGGGAGGAGAGGGGAATAAGTCCTCACACAGTCCCTTGACCTCATTCCTTGGGGCCATAGTGCCCTGTGGGTAGAGCTCCCCCTCCCATGGGTAACCCCTTCCACTCCCAGCCTGAGCCTGAAGCCAGCCAGCCACAGAGCCTTTATTTCAACGCAGCTACAAGAAACACTCACTGTTTTGGCCTCAATTGATCCCTGGATCAAAAACAAGCTGAAAAACAAGGTTTTCTTTGTATCTGAGTCACCTCTGACCAAGGAGAAGGAAGAGCCTACAAGGTTCAGAAAAGAGAATGAGAACCTAGAAGAGTTAAATATCCAAGACTTTCGACTTGCACAGCTGAGCCCCTTGTTTGTTGCAAAGGCCAGTGCCTCATCAGACCAACAGGAAAAGTTGAGGGCCCAGAAAAGGTCTCCCTGTTACCTCACCCCTGCCTTCCCTCCCCGTTTCCCTAAACCACGAAAACACAAGTCACAGGCCACAGGGCCTTGGACACCAGAAATCAGGAAACAGCTTCAGATCCTTGCCAAAACCTCCAAATAGGTCACTTCCTGAGGATGCTTCTCAGGCTCCCCTGAGAAAATGTCTATACTTACCCTCGATGAATAAATGAATGTCACTTCTACCTACGCTGTTCCCTTCATCAGAGGCTTCACTGAAACACAGGTCTCCTCACTCTGGGTTGGAGGGACATGGAGGACAGAACCAAAGCTATTCTGGATGACCGGCCTGCCTCCCTAAACCAAGCCCTTGTCTATAACCAGAACTTAATAACAAAGCTAGAGAGCTGAGCTTCTGCCCCTAGTGGGGGCGGGGGGAAGGACTGCTGAAGGGAAAATAGGAGAAAATCCTCTAAGCATAAGTCTTGGACCATTTCCTCTTACTAACTTACCCTCCCCGCCACCCCCCACCATTCTCTCAGTGGAAATAGTCAAGACTGTAGGCTTGACCAACCACACACTCTGCTCTCTCTTCTCTTATGTCTACTTTCTACCCACCTCGGGGCCATTTCTTTGACAGGCCCTATTTATTCTCCCAAACTACTTTAGTTCCTCCTTGTTTACTGAAGGCTTCAGTTTCTCTTTGCCAGTAGGACCTGCCACACCAATCCCTACAAACTATGTCCATCCTCAAGAAAAGAAAAAAAAAGTCTTTACTTTGGCATCAGATCAACTGAAAATTCAGGGACCATTTACTTGATCACAGACTTCATCATTTTGCAGTGAAGCTCGGACATCCTTGTTTTAAAAAACTTGCTAATTTCAGTATACAGCTGGGATAAAGAACCACTATTATAAACAGCCTTATTTTTTTTTTCTCTTCTTTTTTTCTTTTATTCTGGGATTTATTTACCTTCTATAATTGAAACTTTATTGCCTTCAGTGGAGCTCAGAGCCGGCTGCGGCAGGCGGGAAGCTTGGCTTCCTCCATCACTGGGGCAACCAAGCCTCCTGCTCGCTCCAGCTCTGTGGTAGCCGGCCGCCATCTTGGTTGGGTTAATTTGCATATAGTCGCTCTGATTGGCTGGTGGGTGGAGGTGTGATCAATTTGCATGTTTGTCTTTTATTAGATTTTTTTTTTTTATTGCTTAAAGTATTACAAAGGGTATTACATATGTGTCCATTTTATCCCCCCGCCCTAGACAGTCCCCTAGCCTCCCCTATCCCCCAATGTCTTATGTCCACTGGTTATGCTTCTATGCATGCATACAAGTCCTTTAGTTGATCTCTTACCCCCCTACCTCCTGCCCCGCAACCCTCCCCGGCCTTCCTGCTGCAGTTTGACAATCTGTTTGAGGCAGCTCTGCCTCTGTATCTATTATTGTTCAAAAGTTTATAATGGTCTCTATTATCCATGAATGAGTGAGATCATGTGGTATTCATTGACTGGCTTATTTCACTTAGCATAATGCTCTCCAGTTCCATCCATGACGTTGCAAATGGTAAGAGTTCCTTCCTTTTTAGAGCAGCATAGTATTCCATCGTGTAGATGTACCACAGTTTTCTAATCCATTCATCTACTGATGGGCACTTATAAACAGCCTTATTTTAATCCTATCCACTTTCATCTTAATGACTCTCAAATCTACATCTGTAATAGATTCATTTGGTCAATATTCACGAAGTCCCTAACCTGTGCCTCAAACTGTTCTAGGCACTGGGTAGAACAGTGGACAACAGACAAGGTTTCCTACTCTCCTGGAGATCATATTCTAATCGAGAGAGAAGTTTATACCCACAAAAAGATAATTTCAAATACTGAGAAGTACTGTAAAGGCTTAAGAGGTGCCGAACCAGTTTGGCTCAATGGATAGTGTCCGCCTGCGAACTGAAGGGTCCCAGGTTCGATTCCGGTCAAGGGCATGTACCTTGGTTGCGGGCACATCCCCACTGGGGGGCGTGCAGGAGGTAGCTGATCGATCTTTCCCATCGATGTTTCTCTCTATCCCTCTCCTTTCTCCTCTGTAAAAAAAATCAATTAAAAAAAAAGATTTAAGAGGTGATGTGAAAGTAACTAGGAGAGGCAGTATTTTATATAAAGATGTTTTTATTAATTTCAGAGGGAGAAAGGGATAGAAACACCAATGAAGAGATCGGCTGCCTCCTGCATGCCACACACTGGGGATCAAGCCCTCAACCTGGGCATGTGCCCTGACTGGGAATCAAACCATGACCTACCTCCTACTTCATAGGTTGACACTCAACCACTGAGCCACACCAGTCAGGCAGAGAGAGAGGCCGTTTTTTAGATAAAAGCCAAGAAAGACCTCAAAGGAAGGATTTGACCCTAGTTGTAGTGAAAAGGAGTCAGCCATATGACTATCTGAGGAACGAGAATTCTAGACAAAATATATACAAAATACTGAAGCAGAATCATATCTGATGCCATCAAGAATTATGACCAATGTGCTCAAAGCAAGGTAAGTCTGGATGTCATATAATGAAGTTGGAGAGGTAGGCAGGCCAGATCCTATAGGGCTTTGCAAGCCAGGGTAAGGAATTTGTTGTCTACTTGCAACAGAAAGTCATTGAAAGGGTTTTAAAGAGGCATGACATATGGTCTGATTTACATCATTACATTATCACTTGGCTGCTATATGAAAAATTGATTTTAGAGAGGCAAGGCTGGGAGGACCTAATAATGGGCAACTGCAATTGTCCGGAAAAGAGATGACTGTAGCTCATAAGATTGTAACCAAGACTATCAAGATGGTTTCGGGATATATTTTGGAGGTAGAATTAAAAGGAACTGCAGGTACAGAATGAATGAAGAGAAAGCAAGTATAAGCTCTAAAGTTTTTTTTACCTGATCTGATCTAGGAGGACAGTGAGGGCATTTACTGAGATGGAAATGACTAGGAAGAGAGAAACTGACTTGGAGAGGGAGATCCAAAGTTTTGTTCAATCCTGGAGGAGTTGCCAAGAAAAATCAAATTTATTTAGTACATCCTAGTAGAGATCAAATAGGCAGCTGGGTATAAACCAGAGTTAAGGGGAGAGGTCAGGACTGAAGACATAAATTTTGTAGTCATCACTGTATTAGGTGGTATTTAAAGCAATAACCTGAATGAGTTTGCCCAGAATAAAAGTGAGTATAAATAAAAGAGAAAGGAGATCAGAACATGCCAAGGAACTTCCAACCTGCAAAGACCAAGTGGAGAAGTTAGCAAAAACAAGTATGGAACAAAATCAGGGAAGTGTAGTTTTCTGAGCTGCAGATTTACACATCCAGATGTCTACTGAATGTCTCTACTTGTAAATTTGAGTGCCCCAAACTCAACATACCTAAAACAATTCATTTCCACCTTGTTCCCACATCTGTTCCTTATTCAGTGTTTCCTATTTCAATAAATACCTATCCCATGCCAAGGCCAGTAACCTAACTCTTCCCTCCCAACTATTTTTGACATCTAGCCAAATCCTGTCAAATTTCCCTCATTATTTCTCAAATCTATTTAGTTATGTCCTCCTCATCCAGTCAATATCTGAGCTCAGACCAGTATTTCTCACTGGCTTACCATTGTCTCCTATTCAGCTTCTTCTCTTTCAGCCATTATCGTCTTTCAGTAGATACCACTCAGGTCAGGACACTCCCCTGGTTAAATTTTTTGACTCCCTATTTGGAGGCAGGGGGAAAACTGAAATGCAAGGACCTTATGGTAAAGCTTGTTTACCTCTCCTGTCTTATCTTTTGCAAGCCTATCTTTAACTCCTCCCTCACAATGCACTACTTACCCTTCTCAAGCCAGTGTCTATTCCTCAATCTCTTTATTCCTCTAATGTATTTGTTGATGTCATTAATTTTCTGCTGGGAACACCATTTCCTCAACCCAGCCTCATTACTTGGCCAATTCCTACTCTTCCCTCAAGACTCACCAAACCTTCCTGATCCCATGAGTTAAGTGTACTTCAAATCAGCCCTCAAAAGCACCTTGCATTTATTCTTATTGGAGCACTTATCTGTATATTGTGTTTGCTTGTTGAGCAACATAGCCAGCATCTGGTATAGTGACTGTCCCAGGCTCTTGGTAAGGGTAGAAGAAATAGTTTTTTTGTGTTTTTTAAAAATACATTTTATTGATTTTTTACAGAGAGGAAGGGAGAGAGATAGAGAGTTAGAAACATCGATCAGCTGCCTCCTGCACATCTCCCACTGGGGATATGCCCGCAACCCAGGTACATGCCCTTGACCGGAATCGAACCTGGGACCTTTCAGTCCGCAGGCCGACGCTCTATCCACTGAGCCAAACTGGTTTTGGCTAAGAAATAGTTTTTAATGAATACCAAATAACATACCATGTACACTGGTATCTTAACCCTAACTTATTGAATCCTCACTCTTCTTACCTAGCCCTTAGACCTCCCTAGTCCCAGCATCTAGAACACTGCCCTAAATAAATGGTTCTAAACTGGAACTCTCAAAATCACCTGGTGAGCTTGACACAAAGGTTCCTTAACTCCTTCCCCACACCCCCACCAAGTTCTGATTCAACACACTTGAGATGAGGCTTAGGTAATCTAATTTTGACAACTCCTTCAGGTGATTCTGATGTGCAGCCATTCTTTAGAAACTGCTATTCTAAACAGAGTAGAAGCTCAATAAATACTGTTGAAAGTAACATTTTAATTTAATGAAATGGGCTCCATTTCCTCATTCTTCAGGGTTAGAGTCTGCTGTAACTGAATCCTGAGTGTGACAGAACAATGCACTAATATACAAAAATCCACAAAACAAGAAGCCTTTATTGTAGTATTATAAAACACTTTCCATTTTGGCAATATTTTACAACGCACTTAGCTTCAAGGGTTGGGAAGGGGAAAGTTGGAAACTAAAGGGGAAAATTCCAACAGACATTACTAAAGAAAAACTGTCCCAGCCCTACCACCCAAATAAAATTCTAAATGTCACTTAATTTCACTACCCAAGAAGAGGCCACCAGGAAAGCAGCAGGCAAAACTCTGGCAATTTCACTATGGATCATGTCAGAGACAAAGGAACATTCAAAACAGTCATCAGTATGGTCGGTTGCGCTGATCATTTCTATAGTCGTTTCTAGGAATGAAAAATAAAGAATCAGATTAAATTCTAATTTTCTACCAAAGGGGCACATCAAATACCTCTTCAGGGTGCTGATGACTGGTATCAGCTTGACAATTTCTGCAAGGATAACACCATGCCTGATTTCTCTACTCCTAGAGGGTGTGTAATAAATATCTTATCAGCTTTAAGATCCTAAAAGCACCTTTACTATCACCAACTTACTAAAATTTTCCACTTAGAATAAGGACTCCAAACCACTGTGGTATTTTCAGGAGGCCAGTGGAAATATATCCTCTGGTAAGGATTAAAACAAACAAATTTTAAAAACCATATCTGTTTTAAAAAAGAATAAACTGTTTCACAACTGTAAATCTACCTTTGCCCACCCTGTATATACAGATACTTTTATAGGATTTGCCACACAGTAAGAAGTATTCAATAGATGATAATTACTAATAGTAAACAATTACACAGTACTTACTATGGGCCAGCAACTGTTATAACAGTTAATCTAAATCCATGAAGAAAGTATTATTAGCCCTACTGTACACATCAGAGTACTAATGCTCCACAGGGTTAAGTAACTTGCCTAAGGTCACATAACTAGAAAGTGGTGGAGACAAGACTTGAACCCAAGCAGTCTGTCTCTAAAATTTGTGCTCTTAACCACATGCTATACTAAATCTCACTACCTATACTCCCTCTGGCATACAAATGCTTATAATAACTGAAGTCATTTAATATCACTGGTCATTCCATTTTTTCTGCCTCTACACCATTCATTGTGCAGTATGCAACACACACCCAGCAGTGCCATCAGTGATTTTCATCTGGAAAAGATATTACCAGAAATGCCAGAAAAACAACTGCAGGGTATATATAACACACATGATTTGAAAAAGCACACCCCCACCACTGAGATTAAGAATTCCTGATTTACACAGTTTCAAAATACCACTCAATCTCAATTACTTTTAGCTATGGGAATGAATAATACACACATACACATACAAATATAAGGAATTATCAGTAAGAACTTCCAAAACAATGAAATTCAAGTTCCAAAACACTGGACAATAAAAAACCTTAAAATCTAGGAGCAGTGAGATTAAAAACTATGTTCTAATACTCACCTTCCTCCCATTTTGCCTCCATAGCCACCTCGGTCTCCTCCATAGCTGCCACCACTCCGATCTCCTCCATAGCCTCCACTTCGGTCTCCACCATAGCCACCGCCACAACCACGGTCTCCTCCGTAGCCCCCCCCACTTCGGTCTCCACCATAGCCTCCTCGGTCCCCACCGTAGCCTCCTCGGTCCCCACCGTAGCCTCCTCGGTCCCCACCGTAGCCTCCACGGTCCCCACCGTAGCCGCCTCGGTCCCCACCGTAGCCACCTCGGTCCCCACCGTAGCCGCCTCGATCTCCTCCGTAGCCGCCTCGGTCTCCTCCGTAACCGCCTCGGTCTCCTCCATAGCCGCCTCGATCATAGCCACCTCCTCTGTCCCCACCATAACTACCCCCACTTCTATCTCCTCCATAGCCACCCCCACTTCTGTCTCCTCCATAGCCACCCCCACTTCTGTCTCCACCATAGCTACCCCCACTTCTGTCTCCACCATAGCCACCACGGTCTCCACCTCTGCCCCCACGACCTCTATAGCCCCTCTCTCCACCGTAGCCTCTTCCCCGGAAATCTGTAAGGTAGAAATAAAAACCAGTGAGGTCAGCAAAATAATGTAAAGCTTCCTTAGTGCTAGTCAGAAGACAAACACCATGTAGATGCTAATAAGGCTGACCCAAAGAGCTAACCTACCTCCTCCTGAGGGACGAGAGTCCTCTGGTCTGGGCTCATTGCACTGATTGCAGGAGTTCCTTCGAGCAAAGTTCATATTTCCACATGACCTGAGGAAGAAGGAAAATAAAAGGCTCAATAGCTTCCAATGGATTCAGAACCCCCACTTGCAGCTTCCAACCTCAATCCCAACTTCTACTCCTACCAAAGTAAATGGAATACTTACGGATTAGGGCAAACCCAGTCCCCACTTTTGGGGTCTCCACCTCTCCCCTGAAAGCCTCCACGGCCTCTATATCCTCCACGGCCTGAGGAATATAGGGGAGGAAGAGAGAAAAATCAGCAGCAGACCTTAACTAAGCAGAGAAAAAGCACCAGATGAAAGAACTAATAGCACCAGATGAAAGAACTAATAGCAAGTGCCTACCATGAACTGGACAGCCCCCACACCTTTGTGGTAGGCCTCCATGATTCTTTAAATTGGGGCTTTATGTAGTAAGTGCAGGAAACGTGAGAAAGACCCCAGGCACACTTTATAGCAGTGATGGCGAACCTATGACACGTGTGTCAGAGGTGACACGCGAACTCATTTTTTTGGTTGATTTTTCTTTGTTAAATGGCATTTAAATATATAAAATAAATATCAAAAATATAAATCTTTGTTTTACTATGGTTGCAAATATCAAAAAATTTCTGTATGTGACACGGCACCAGAGTTAAGTTAGGGTTTTTCAAAATGCTGACACGCCGAGCTCAAAAGGTTCGCATCACTGCTTTATAGTGTCAATAATGCACTTAAAAACTTTTCTATAATACCCTCCTTAGTTTGAGAAGCTCAGTGAGAAAGGTTAAGTGAAAAGACATATTCCAAATTTAAGGAATTAGACCCAGCAGAAACAACAAGCTGGCAGTAACTGTATCAGGGATTTACAAACTGGTCAAATTTAGTACCTAATTAGTGTCATTTAAATGATTGCCTCCTGATTTCAGGGTGAATAACAAACTGCTATACAACTTTCCAAAAGGATATTTACAACCTTCTCCCACTATTCTCTTAGGTACTATATGACATCTTATTTACCTAATCTCCTATTTAGTATCCACTCTCACCTTAAAACAGAAGGAAAAAGACCAAGGGAGAGAAAGAGGTGTAGCAAGTTCTCACAATAGGGAATACACTCAAATTCAAATCCTTTGTACAATATCCAGGCCAGTAATCAACAAGTATCTTACCTCGCCGCCCGCCTCCACTTCCACCTCCCCTCATAAATTCAGGTCTTCTGGTAGCAAAGGACACTTTAATGATGTTGCCATGAAATTCTTTCCCTAAGAAGAAAGAAAATGGTTTTGAAGAAATGCTACTCTACATCTGCCTTTCTCAACAACTGTAAACTATCTTGGGTAATTTCAATTTCAGAGGAATAAGTGACATGTCCTCACAGTCAATTCAAATACACTAGTATTCCCAAACAATCAAGGTAACAGTGCTAAGACGTGACATATCTATTGAATAGAGCAGATCTGTCACTGGGAGAGTCATTTATTACTAAGCAAAAAAATAAAATAAAAATCTATTTTTACATGAGCATTGTGTAGTTTGCTATTTGTTTTTTAAAGGGAATGTGTGTGTGCGTACCCACACATGCATAAGTGTGCACATGTACTTATATATGTACACATATACTTGTACATACACTGCCTGTTTTACTTCAGTTTCAATAGGGGACAAGAGACCACTGATGGGGAAGGGGTAGTCAAAGGTAGAAAGGAAACTCATTTTTTACTATATACTCTTGGTACTATGACTTTTTTTTACCATATGCAAGTAATATCTTTAAAAATAATGTGTGCATATGTGATTACTTACATACATGCACTATACACAAATTCTGCTGCCCTGGGCCTTAAAGACAGAAATTAATATTTTTACTTTATATTAAATAAGAGAACTGACATGTAAAGAAAAGATGCCCAATGATTCATAAAAAGGCTTTAAATCCAAGAGCCGTGGCTCCCTGAACAAAGCCCTATTCAATTTTCCACAATGCCAGATGGCATGACATGCACTTTGACATAGGAACCAATTCAAGGATCAGTATTTTTAAAGCTGTAAAAAGACCTGGTAAGAGATGAACAATAGAGTTACAATTTAAGAGGCTCATAGACCCCGTGGGCAAATGGCACAATAATTTTTAAACATATCTTGAGCAAAAGAAATTGCTTTATGATTCACAGAAACTATAAAAAAGCAGAAGTGAGGTAAAATGGACCCAGCCTTCAAGAGCAAGGTGTTAGGGGCCTGATGAATTAGTACAGAAACATAAAGAATATGGAGGTAAGAAGACATAGGGTATCACAATCTCATCTTGAAATAAATTATGTTTTGAAAAACACAGGTGAATCTATAACAACATGAAGAAATGACTATGTTAAATGTTAAGGGAAAAAAACATGAGTCTGAGTAGAGCAGGCGCGCTGAGTGGTTGTGTGGTGGCATCTTGGAGATCAGAGCGCTTGCAGCATGGCTAACCAATTGACTGAGGAGCAGATTGCAGAACTCAAAGAAGTTTTTCGCGATTTGACACAATGTGATGGAACTATAACAAAGAAACTGGGGACTGTAATGAGGCCTCTTGGGCAGAATCTCACAAAAGCAGAGTTACAGGACATGATTAATGAAGTGGATGCTGATGGTAATGGCACAACTGACTTCCCAGAATTTCTGACAATGATGGCAAGAAAAATGAAAGACACAGACAGTGAAGATTAGAGAAGAATTCCATGTGTTTAATAAAGATGACAATGGCTG
This sequence comes from Myotis myotis, assembly GCF_014108235.1. NCBI lineage: Eukaryota > Metazoa > Chordata > Mammalia > Chiroptera > Vespertilionidae > Myotis > Myotis myotis. The sequence continues at coordinate 13,126,851 of NW_023416321.1, read as the reverse complement.
TATTAGTGCAGCAGAGCTTTGTCATGTGATGACAAACCTCGGAGAGAAGTTAGCAGTTAAAAGTTGATGAATTGATCAGGGGAGCAGCAATTGATAGTGATGGTCAAGTATACTATGAAGTTTGTACAAATGATGACAGCAAAGTGAAGGCATTATACAGAACGTGTTGAATTTCTTGTACAAAACTATTTATTTGCCTTTTCTTGTAACTTATCTGTAAAAGGTTTCCCCTACTATCAAAAAAATATGCATGTATAGTAATTAGGACTTCATTCCTCCATGTTTTCTTCCCTTATTTTACTATCATTGTCCTGAAACCTTATTTGAGAAAACTGATTAAGGGCTTACTCTGGATATATCTAAGTCCTTCTGTACATGTAAACTTAGATGGAGTTGATCAAATGACGGGATCTGGGTTATGCCTTTTTTTTTTTTTAATGTATTTTTATTGATTTCAGAGAGGAAGGGAGAGGGAGAGGGACATAGAAACATCAATGATGAGAGAGAATCATTGATTGGCTGCCTCCTACATGCCCCCTATGGGGCGGGGGGTGGGGGGGGTGCGGGCACGGGTCAGGAGCGGGGAGGATCGGGCCTGCAACCCAGGCACGTGCCCTTGACTGGAGTCGAACCCAGGACCGTACAGTCCCCAGGCCAACACTCTATCCACTGAGCCAAACCAACTAGGGTATTATGCCTTTTTTTCAAAAAAATATATTTTACTGATTTTTTACAGAGAGGAAGGGACAGGGATAGAGAGTTAGAAACATCGATGACAGAGAAACATCCATCAGCTGCCTCCTGCACACTCCCCACTGGGTATGCCCGCAACCAAGGTACATGCCCTTGATAGGAATCGAACCTGGGACCCTTGAGTCCGCAGGCCGATGCCCTATCCACTGAGCCAAACCGGTCAGGGCGTTATGCCTTTTTTAAAGTAGTTTTCTTTAGGAACTGTCAGCACGTTGTTGAAGCATGGAGTTAAAACTCTGTGTGGACTATGGACAGTCAACAATATGTACCTAAAAGTTGCACAACTGAAAAACAGGTGTATGTATTATCCAGGTGCTCAGACACTATTTTTTTGCACTGCTAATCCTGTACCAGAAACATTTTCTTTTTTTAAATATATTTTATTGATTTTTTTTATAGAGAGGAAAGGAAAGGAATAGAGAGTTAGAAACATCGATGAGAGAGAAACATCGATCAGCCGACTCCTGCACACCCCCCACCGGAGATGTGCCTGCAACCAAGGTACATGCCCTTGACCGGAATCAAACCTGGGACCCTTCAGTCCGCAGGCCAACGCTCTATCCACTGAGCCAAACCGGTTAGGGTCAGAAACATTTTCTTTCATTGTTATTTGCTTTTTAAACTTTGTTTAGCCACTTAAAATCTGTTTATGGCACAATTTGCCTCTAATCCATTCCAATTTGTATATTTGTTTTCCAATTACAAAACTTTACATGCCCCCCCCCCCACCGCAAAAGAACATGAGACAAAATTACATGTGTAATATAATGATAAACTATTTTTAAAATACATTTTAAAAAACTGGTTAGTAAGAAATATTATTAGCAGTTATCAGAACTATGGTTGCTTTCTTCTACTTTCCATAGTTTATTTTCAGTGGGGAAAAAGTCTTATTATTCCTTCTAAGTATGCATTAATTAACCTTGTATTTGAAAGAAAATTAATCTAAATTTTAAAAGAATATAAGGTCAACCAGGCCAACCCTTTACATCTATAACAGGGTGGCCTCAAAGCTTAAGGCATGATATAAGGAAATATATCATAGATATATTTCTAGAATATAGAATCTAGACAAAAACAAGGAGAAAGCTCATTTCTAAGGATATGTAAAATATCTGGCCTGTATTCTTAATCAATAAAATTAGCTATAAAAGTAAACAGAAAGCCCTGGCCTGTTTGGCTCAGTGGATAGAGCATCAGCCTGTCGATTGAAGCATCCCAGGTTCGATTCTGGTCAATGGCACATGCCCAGGTTGCAGGCTTGATTCCCAGTAGGGAGCGTGCAGGAGGCAGCCGATCAATGATTCACTCATCACTAATGTGTCTATCTCTCTCTCTCCCTCTCCCTTCCTCTCTGAAATCAGTAAAAATATATTAAAAGCCCTAACCGGTTTGGCTCAGTGGATAGAGCGTCGACCTGTGGACTGAAGGGTCCCAGGTTCGATTCTGATCAAGGGCATGTACCTTGGTTGCGGGCACATCCCCAGTAGGGGGTGTGCAGGAGGCAGCTGATCGATGTTTCTCTTTCATTGATGGTTCTAACTATCCCCCTCTCCCTTTCTCTCTGTAAAAAATCAATAAAATATATTTTTAGAAAAAAAATATATATATTAAAAAAAAAAAGTAAACAGGAAAGTAACCACTGTCTACCAGAACATATTTTGACTTCAACACTAGGAAACATTTATCCAAACAGCATGTTGAAATTATATGAATGAGGTATACCATCAAACCAGTCAATGGCTGCCTTAGCTGAAGGAGGGTCATCAAATGACACTGTCGCCTCCCCTTTTGGCTTCCCTGTGTCCTTGTCTGTATACAGATTTATCATTGGTTTTCCAGTCTTCTTATTGGTCTGAGGAACAAACAAGTTGGTGTTAGTATTTTAAGAAAAAGTGATCAGAAACCATATAATTTATTATTTTTAAGGAATTCATACACCTCACTCTTTAGATTCAGATATAAGACTAAAGCTCACAAAATACTATGTATCTTTTATAAAAATGAAGTTATCTCTAGTTGTAAAAAAGATAATACTCTAACACACATTGAAAACTAAACTAAAAATAATACATAGTATACTGTTTTATCTATGTACAATTTCTTTAACCCCCCACTCCCAAAAAAGTAATTATTGCTTCATGTAAATGTACACCTTGTAAAACAAATTAGAAAGACCAGGAATAATGTTCACTAAGCAAATCAATACATTACCACTAAGATTACAAACCAGATTTAGCTAGGATGGGAGTGGAAGACAAAGGAGAATTTTCACTTAACCAGAATTGTGAATTTTTTATATATTTCATGTGTAATTAATTCCTTCAGAAGTTTTAACTTCCAAAGAGGGAAAAATAATAAGTTATCCCACAGACAGCAAAACAAGACAACTAAATTACCAACTGATTTCAAGCAAATGCTACAATTAACTAACACTGCTCAAACAGATGCTTTCTAGCTGAGAGATGAAAATATTTGCATGAAACAAATAGCATACAACTCAAGTAAACAATAAAAAATAAAGTTATAAAATAAAGCATTATATATTGGGCTACTATATATCACAGACATGAAATATCAAAGTAAAAATGTTTTATAACAACTTGAGTTTGCATTTATTTGTATTTCAGAATCTATAAAATGTTCTCACAATCTCATTTGGTTCTCACAATTTTAGGTGCTAGTCAGACTTTCTATTTTATTTTTTATTTTACTTTTTAAAAATATGCTTTTATTGATTTTAGAGAGAAAGGGAGGGAGGATAGAGAGAGAGAAACAATGACGAGAGAGGAACATCATCAATCTGCTGCCTCCTGAATGCTCCTTACTGGGATCAAGCCCACAACCTTGGGCACGTGCTCTGACAGGGAATCACACCAGTGATCTCTTGATGGGTGGGTCGATGCTCACCACTCAGGCACACCTGCTGGGCCAGAGACTATTTTTAGAGCCCTATTATTAAAAGCTAAAGCTGTGAAAGGCTCTGGAAAGGTAAACACAAGCAAGAAATAAAATGTTCATGTATTTAGCAAATGCCTGCAGACAACGGTGAGCACGTACATCAATGAATTTTAAGAGACAAGGCTAGCCCTGGCCCTGGCCCTGGGTGGGTAGCTCAACTGGTTAGAGCGTCGTCCAATATACCAAGGTTTCAGGTTCAATCGCTAGTTGGAGCACATACAAGAATCAACCAGTAATATCATAAATAAATGGAACAACAAAGCAATGTTTCTCTCCCTCTCTTTCTTCCTCTCTCTCTAAAATCAATAAATAAAAATTTTATTAAAAAAAAGAGCCAAGCCTTACCAGAGTATAGGCTTATTATGTAATCTATGTATCTTAACCGGAATATGTTAATGACTGTGAGATTTTTAACATAAGCCATACTTCTCACTCACCTTGATAATTCCTATCTGTTTAAAGAACTCCCCCACTTGATCTGTAGACACACCCTCCCCAAGTCCTTGCACAAAGATTGTGTTGTTATCTGAATTATCAGATTCTGAATCTAAGAGAAAAAAAATTATGGTTAATTTTACATAGTCCTTGGGTTTACTACATCCTACTTAGTAATCAAGAACAATAATTTATTGTCCAATATTCAACTGTTTCTATGACCAAAAGGAAAAAGGATCAATGTAAGAAAAATCTTATGTAAAACATGCAAAGTGGTCACAATCATTATTTGGCCAAATTTTACAACTAAACTTAAGGTAAAGTGGATCACGTCCACACTATGTAAAATACATAACACCAATTAAGAGAGATCTTACAAATCTGACTCTTTAGGTTCAGATACAGGACTAAAGCTCATGAAGAGATGAAGAAAATTTGTAAATTTGCACTCCTTTCTTTGAAGAGCTTTATTTCGTTATGGCTAATCAATACTTTTAAGGATTTCTAGTAGAAAAGTCCCCAAATCTAGCACTTTGGACTTCCAAGCAAGCTAGGCTGAATTGGTGGTTTCCCCATCCACTGCAAAAAGCTTTGTATATACCAGAGGGTAGGGGCACCTTGACACACACCTTACCTTACACGCACACTTTTGGATTAGTACAACAAAGTAAGAAAGATGTAAAAAATTCAGTCCATCAAGGGATAATTCAGAAATTGCAATCCATATAGAATACTTTGGCATCTTAATAAAAACAAAAGTTCTGATTTCAATATATATTAAAATTTTTTGTCTCAAAGATTTTAAATCTCTAAATCATAACTTTCAGCCCTGGCCAGGTAGCTCAGTTGGTTAGAGCATCATCCCAATACGCCAGGGTATAGGTTTAATCCCTGGTCGGGGCACATACAGAAACAACAAATGAATGCATAAATAAGTGGAACAAATCAATGTTTCTCTCTCTCTCTAAAAATCAATCAATAAATATAATTTAAATCATAACTTTCAAAAGGCTCTATGTAGCCTTGAATTTCATTTAAAAATAAAAAGCCACATGAAATTAGTGACTCGTGCCCAGAGTAAGACAATTCTCTCATGTATGAATTCAGGTTTCTTAGGCCCACTAAGGAGACTACCAATCCAATGTTATAGTTTCCTAAGCAAAGCTTTTCTACTTCTAATGATACCAATTCTCTCAAATCTGATTTGTAGTGATTTAAAAAAGAATGGGGGAACATTTAGCAGTACAAAATCAAATATTTTTTCACAAAAGAAAAAGCAAAACATGGGTAAGCATAAACACAATTTTTTGCAGCAAACTTCCCAATCAATCGCCCTAAAGTTTTCTTCCTGGTATGTCTTTAGAAGTAAAGCTTCCCAGTTCTGGCAGCACTATCAAATTAAATCTTTCTCCTGCACTAAGTCCTCCAAACACACCTTTCCCTTGAATAAAGTGGAAAATTAACATTCTTTTAAAGGCAAAGTTATAAACTACCATAAACCTTACCAGCATCTGGCCTGGGTCCATAATCCCTGTGACCTAAGAAAAAGAAGAGAAAAAGAAAAGAAAAGCTATTTAAGACAACTCATTAGAAACTATTATAAAACAGAAATAAGAAAAGTAAATACTTCCAAAATCCTTGAAACAAGTCAACCATCACAGATTTACAAAGTAAATATATGTTTTATTAAAAGTTTAAGAAATCAAGATGAATGTCAATATGTCCCAAACAATACCTGCAACTTTTGCATTATGCTAATATCACTTTTATTAAGCTCTGGTTGTGAAGGCTGATTAGAAAACCCTAGTAATTTAAAAACACCATGTCAGCTACCTCTATTTAAAAAATGTAAGTTCAAAATCCAGTGAAGGTCTTATTCATTGGTCACCACAGACTCTTTCATGCAAATTCACTGTGTAGAAATCCATTGGACTGAGATCAACTTTGGCTTTTTAATGTTTTCTTTGATATATATACATGTATATATAGAGAATCTATTTTTTTAAAGCACACAACACACACCAGCCTCAACCGAGTAAGAAAGGGCTTAGACTGCATCTGTGAGATATTGGTGGCTTTTAGATTTATATAGCATTTCCACTGAAACATTTTGGGATACTCAGCACTTACCACCAAAATTTTTGAAGCCACCGCGGTCACCACCACTGCAGAGGAAAAATTGAAGAAATGATTTCTTCCTTAAGTCTCTAATGTGCTGAGCCCTGGGCTCAATCTACACTTAACTGTCACAAGTAGAGCACCTAGGAAAACAGTAGCACCTCTAACTTTCCAGTAAATTCCACTTCATAAACTTCAAAATGTTGTTTTTACCTAAGTGTTTTCCCAATGATCTATTTCCACAAGCGTGTCTTTTCAAGTGTATTACAGAACATATCTATAAAATACTTTAAATAAGTCTTCCCAACCCCAAGCCAAAGGGATACTATTCAAATCATAACTTAAAGCTGGAGGCACAGCATGAAGAATGCCAGAGAAACAATCTTTCCAAGGAGATACAAAACAGAAGAACAACATAAAGCAGGGTTAAGATTTTGACAGAATAGGAGAGATAAAAACCTTAGTATAGTATATTTTATTGTGATGCAAAATTGTAGGTTTTATAAGATGAAGAAAAAGGGGAAGGTAGTAATATTCTGAAAACTATGGATGGTGTCAGATGAATATGAGATTTATCAGAATAATCGTTTATTAAGTTATATAATGTCTAATCACTGAGTTGTACACCTGAAATTAATACTGTATATCAAGTTAATTGAAAAATAAAAAATGATTTAAAAAATAAGTGAGGTACAAATATACATGAAAGTAAGCCTGAATGAAAGCAGTCTTAAAATTGCAAATCACTCTAAAAGGTGATAAAATGAGCACTAAAAAAAAGGCTTAACTTAAAATTGCCCACTTATTCCATACCCACTATAATGTACTAGGATCTCTTCACATCAGAGCTACTGAGGTTCATGTTGTTAAATGTTCAGTACACTATTTGGTAGACTGTATCAGACAGAATGCAATACACTCTAATACTGCAACTTCCCACAAGAAAAGGACTTATTTGGCAAATTTCCACTGTCAGATAAGTCAATGGTCCTTGTGTGCATAGCTTTATGTAAGAATCTAAGGTCTATCTTATCAAGAAACCCTAAACACCCATACACTGAAAGCTTGTTTCTCTTGACTGAATTAAGTAATCCTCTAAGATTCAAGTGCTGAAATGGAAATTAAAACAAAGTTTCAGTGGTGATACCTAACTTCTACTACTACTACTACTAATCTTCTACTGTAACCCAAGAAACTAATCCAATATACTAATGTCTCTTCACTGCTAAAAAAGCCTCTCTGGGGATAACCATGCCCTCTATGCTTTTCTATGCCATCCAGAGAAAAACCACTCTGACTAAATTATGAGAAAGGTATTCTTCCTTTATCATTAATCTATTCTAACTTGATATAAAAAAATTACCTCTTGCAATCAGCTTAGATACATACATATTAATATGCTATTTATTCTATTTGATTTTCAGGAAGCCTAAAAGGAAAATAAGGCTATTTCAAGGCTATGTAGAAATATGAAGCTCAAGTCCTTCATATACATAGTTTCCTATTGAGTCTCCAAGACCTCTCTTTCAGAACAGTACCTAAGCCCTCGATACACTTCTTAATAACCTGTATATCACTGCTTAACTTTTTTTTTTAATTGCCTGATCAGGGTGGCTCAATTGATTGAGCATAGTCCCTTGTACTTGAAGGTTGCCGGCTCGATTCCCAGTCAGGAGGCGATCGATTGCCTCCTATACACACCGGGGACTGAGCCCACAACCTGGGCATGTACCCTGACTGGGAATTAAACTGGTGACCATTCAGTGAACGGGAAGGCACTCAACCAACTGAGCCATACCAGCCAGGGCCACTGCTTAACACTTTAAGAAAGGGAAGCCAAAAGAGTTTTAAACTGCTAAAAATCTTATTAGAAACCAAAATATCTCAGGTTTCTTCAAAGATGATCATTAGCATTCCAAAAAATGAAGAGAAAAGAACCAATGAAAATGTTTATTTTAGTTCCTATTCCTATGTGAGGGAGTTAAAGTTCCAGGATAAAGTAGATTTTTTTAAGTAGGCAATTTTCACAAGTAAATACTGAAAGAAATACCCTTAATTATTTTGCTGTCATCTTAACTGAGTACCAAATTGTTTATGTGGCCAAAAGATAACATGTAATTTCATACATCAGCTAATTCCTACAATTTATATTATGGCCAGCAATATAACTTTCAACTTTTTAAAAGGACATACCACTGCAAAATAAAAGGGATATAAAACAAATGACATTTGAATAGGTTTATAATTTCCTACTCCCTCATATAGTGAGTGGCATTTTAATGTAAATCATCTTTACTGAGCATTTCCTTAGAAAATATAGCAGCTGAAGATTTCAACATAATATCCATAAATACAGAAACAATTAGCGCATTTGCATAAGTACTAGTCTTCAAACTAAGATTCAGGGTACAGTCTTTTTTTTTTTTAATGTTTTTATTGATTTTAGAGAGAAAAAGGGGGAGGGAAAGAGATAGAAACATCAATAATGGGAGAGAAACATCAATCAGCTGCCTCCTGCACACTCCCTACTGGGATCAAACCGGGACATGTGCCCTGACAGGGCATCAAACCTGCTACCTCTTACTGCATGGGACGACACTCAACCAACTGAGCCACACCGGCCAGGTCATTCTTGAAAATTTGGACAACTCTAATTTTCCCTCGGCTTCAGAATCTTCCTTTACAAATAAGGGTCTCTATCCTTGCTACTCAAAGGGCCATCCATAGAACAGCAGCATAAACTGAGCCTGCCTAAGTCTCGGAAGAGCATATCTTGGGCCTCACCCTAGACCTAATGATCAGAATCTGCGTTTTAATAAGACCCCCAATAAATTAATATATACATTAAAATTTGAGAAGCACTGGTCTAGATAATCTAAAAGTTTTCTTCCAACTTCAAATGTTTCAATGATTTTTCTCTTATTTGAAAATTCCATATTTGCTAGTTATATTATAATCTCTTATAAGAAATTTCTTATATTAAATACAGTAAATAAACCTCAAGCAGTACTCACTATTAAATATTTAACAGAAGATCGGCTTATGGTTAAGAATCTTTCTTTCAAACCTGCAGTAAAGTTACAAGTCCCTTTTTCATATAAGTTAAGGCCTCGCCAGCAAACTAAGACATAAACATATGTAAACATCTATGAATCAAGACTTTGCCACAACAAATTTGTTTTCCTCCCTGAAAAGGAAGCAAATTTGTGCACATAAAAAATTCCTAAAGAAAGAACATTTTAAGGTGAAGCAGTAGAGGTATTTATACTCAAAGTTATAGCTGAATGCCCCCTGCATGAGGAAACCAACTGAATATTTTTTTTTTTAATATATTTGTATTGATCTCATAGAGGAAGGGAGAGGGAGAGAGATAGAAACATCAATGACGATGGGAATGAGCCTGCAACCCGGGCATGTGCCCTGACCAGGAATCAAACCATGACCTCAGGATTCATAGGTCGATGCTCAACCACTGAGCCAAGATGACCAGGACAACTGAATACACTTGACTCAAATGCAGGAATGGTTGTCCCAAGTTTAAATCACAATGAGCAGCCTACCCTAAGGTAGAGCTTAGAAAAGACAGATATAATTTCAGGTACTTATCAAGAAGAAAAAAGTTCTTTGACAGTATCTTTAATTTAAAATTATCTAAATATATCTATTCAAGGGCCAAAACTGCCAAGCGTAAAAGAACAATGCAGCTGAGGCCGGTTTGGCTCAGTGGATGGAGCGTCGGCCTGCAGACTGAAGGGTCCCGGGTTCGATTCCGGTCGAGGGCATGTACCTGGGTTGCGGGCACATCCCCAGTGGGAGATGTGCTGGAGGCAGCTGATCGATGTTTCTCTCTCATCGATGTTTCTGGCTCTCTATCTCTCTCCCTTCCTCTCTGTGAAGATTCAATAGAATATGTTTTAAAAAAAACAAAAAAAACAATGCAGGAATCTTTATTCCCAGAAAATTCAGTATCAAGAGAGAAAAAGGGATTTGGCTAAGACTGGAAAAAGATTAATTTAAAAACAAACAAACTATACTATGCTTGAGTTTTCATACTAGTAAAGCCAAAATATAATATCTGAGCTACAAAGAACTCAAACATTAATTCCAAATATAAATGACTCAACGGATGTAAATAGCATTCTCAACAGTAGCCATATTTGTTTCATCTCCTCCCATGTCTTATATGTGTGTTTAAAAAAGCTTTCTAGCCCTAACCGGTTTGGCTCAGTGGATAGAGCATCGGCCTTTGGACTCAAGGATCCCGGGTTCGATTCCGGTCAAGGGCATGTACCTTGGTTGTGGGCACATCCCCAGTGGGGAGTGTGCAGGAGGCAGCTGATCGATGTTTCTCTCTCATTGATGTTTCTAACTCTCTATCCCTCTCCCTTCCTCTCTGTAAAAAAATCAATAAAATATATTTTTTTAAAAAAGCTTTCTAGATTCAGCATTTATCAAGAATCTATACTGTAGAGTTGCACTGTCCAATACATTATTCCCTAGTCATACGTAGCTGTTGACCATTTGAAATGTGGGATAGTCTAAATTGGTAGTCTAAATGTAAAACACAAAATGGATTTCAAAGTCTTAGTATGCAAAAAAGAATATACACTATTTTTTATACTGATTAAGTATTTTGGATACATTAAATAAAACTTATTATTTATTTATTTCACCTTTTTTTGACTACTAAGAAATTTAAAATTACATATGTGGCTTACATTTGTGACACACATTATATTTCTATTGAACAACACTGTTCTAGACAATCACCAGAACATATGTACATTTTTAAGAGAGCTCACCACAAACTTTTGTGAGAAGACACTGAAAATTCAAAACAACTTATTTTAGGCCTCAGATATTAAAGCCTGAAATGGTTATTTTAACTTGATGACATACTAATGAAAAACTGTTATCTATAAAGTTCTGGCATTTTTGTAATGCGTTCATCACAACCCTGAAGTTAAAAACAGAGAATTTATTGCCTTAAACTTCGAATCCACTAAGATGTCAGTGATCTATTTTAGATGACAATTAGAAATTCAATCCTTTTTGCTGCAAACTGCTTTTTCAAAGCAAAATACTGTTCCCTATAATCTTTATAACTTTCACAATTTCTCTTGCATATATGGGAAACTGACAGTTTCCTTTTTGTCTGAATTCTTCCTCCAGTCAAGCAATCATACAACCTGAGTCTACGAGCATCCCATCCTTTACCACATCCCACCCTTACCCGGTTCTTCAAATATAAACCCAACTAATACAAGATATCCTTCACACAGCCCCAAAAGGATCATATTTTTAACTTTGATATTTTTAAGTAAGATGAACAGAAACACAAATGCAAGCATTAATGAAGACCAACAACAAATGTTTAGGTATTTTGGTACTTACATGTAAAACCATGTGTAAAAAAAAATCCTAAAACTGAGCATTTTTATTTGATTTCAAAATACTCCTACAAATGAGCTTTGTTTTTAGCACATCTTTGAGCAAGATACTGTGACACAATGAAAGTATATGAACTTCAAATTTCAGTTTCCCATAAATGAAGTTTTATTGGAACACAATCATGTTTATTCATTTATATACTGTCTAAGGCTGCTTTGATGCTACAAGGGTAGAATTGAATAGCTGTAAGAGAAACTGTATGGCCTGCAAAATCTAAATTATTATGTGGCCTTTCACATAAAAAGTTTGCCAACCCAATACAGAGAATAATTATCACATTCCATATGGGTTTCTATTTATTGGCTGAAGGGTTGCCTCTAGTAGACAGATATTGGGCAAGATCCCTCCCCCATTCCTACCCTGACATGAACCAGATTGGCATTTTGACCTAATTAATATATAGTAGGCTCCTGCATAAGATTTCATTTAAAGAGGTTCTAAGACTAAATAAAAAGATATGAAAATCAAGAACATAATATCTGATTCAGCATACGAACTAAAACTTATACTGAAATACGTTGCCAAATAGGTTATAAAGTGTTTTAAAATGGGGCTTGGTTATGGTATGGATCTTCACTCCTTTATCAGGAGGATCATTCAAAGTCCTTTCAGCTCTGATTCTTAAATGAGTCCAAGATGAAATTATATAAAGACTTTTCTTCTATCATTCAGACATAATTATAGCTTCCTTATGAAGAAAATTAAACCTGTGATGTACTACTATACTATAAAATATAGATCATTCCAAGGCAGACAATTATCCAAAACATAGTAATTGGAAAATATGCCTGTTGGTTATCTTGTTTGGAATTCTGTTTTTAAGGTAAGAGGGAGGCTATTAGGTAAGCACCTGTGTCACTTTACATTGTTCATTTATATACAAATGATGGCTGACTGCTCTCTTTGACAATGAAGAGGCATACAATATACTTGTTTTACTTTAGTAATTTGATCTTGGCTATCAATAAAAAGGCTTTTAATGTTCAAGTCTTATAAAAAGTTTATCAATTATGTTTAGATTCTTATTTTGTCAGTGAGATCAAATTCCTGGTTCACTTGAAGAAGTAACAATGCTATGCATAACTGGCTGTGTTTCTCAGGTCACTGCAGGGCAGACAACCGGCTCAGTCCCACAAGGACAAGAGTAAACTAGTACTGATACATTATTATTGTCAGTTAACAAGCCACTGACAATTTCAATTCCCAAGGAATATAAATGATCTTTTAAGCCTGTGTATTTTACACACAAATTTATAACCTACACACCTCATCTGAGGACAATAAACGACAACTACTTTTTCATTATTGTTTTTATGGTCAAAGTGCTAAATTTACAGATAACTTAAATGCAATTTTAAAACCAGCTTTCATAACATATGCCATAGTAAATAGCAAGCCTGATAATACTGGCAATGGAGATAGAAAAGCTGATTTACAAAGTCATTCCTTTTCCACAGTTTTAATCTAGACAAAATACACAACGGTATATGATTTTGCACTTATTATTTCAATATTTATTTACTAAAGAAGAGGAACAAAATGGTTTGGTTCCATTAAATCTCTCCTTACCAACCTCATTTTTATACTCTGCCATTGCCTCCTAATATTTTCCCTTCCCAAGGGGATTCAAGATTAAGGAAAAGCCCCTCTGCCCTCCAATCTACAATTAACTTACCTTTTATTTTTTTACAAACAAAATGCTTGGATTTCTCAGAGCCATCTTTTAACATTTAGGTTCTAAAGCTCTGGCAGGAAAAACATAGTTAGGTCTCCCTAGTAGGGGACTTTCATCCACTGGTGTTTAATATACACCATATAAACTAACTGCTAACATAAACCTATTCTAAGGTAATTTATGCAACATCTTAAGACTGAAAATAAATTTTGAATTTTTGCCCTCTTCTCTACAACATAACCTCCTTAAAGCCTCTTAATTACAGTAGATGCTGGAATTAAACCAGCTAAGTAACAACCAAAATTAAAATTAAAAAAGAAAGAGAAAAGAAATGTAGACATTTATACCTGAAAACTTACCTTGATCCTGTCATAGGACCTCTTCCATCCTTGTCATATCCCCCACGCCCTCTACCTCCTCCCTGTGACCCGCCATATCCTCTATTATCTTCTCCATACCTACTCACATCACGACGGTCATCTATAAAAAAGAAAATATGTACATAAATAAATAACTATTCTGATTTCTGACACAGACTTCCCACAACAATCTTAAATGGCTCTTTAGGTCACACTATTATGTCCTTTGGAAAATGGCATATGTGCACAGAACTCAAATGCAAGTCATCATAAAACCATCTGGAATTAAATGTGCTCAGGAATTATATTTGTGTCAAACAAAGTCAGACAGCAAAATGGTGATGGTGATGTAGAATAGTTTGAGTTAAAGTACAACATTAGGTACAAAACCCTAATAAATTAGATGAAAAGCATAACCCAAATCTGAAAAGTTATTACTTTCTTCACCTCAAAAATACTTAAATGCAAATTAAGCATGGACAAGAAATAACTGGATTTTCAAACTGAGGGATATTCAGTGCACACATTCTCTGAAGAAGATATTCAATGCATATGTTCACTGAAAAAGATATTCAGTGTGCCCAGCCAGTGTGGCTCAGTGATGGAGCATCAACCCATGCACCAAGAGGTTGCTGGTTCGACTCCCAGTCAGGGCACATGTCCAGGTTGCGGGCTGGATCCCCAGTGTGTACATAGCATGCAGAAGGCAGCCAATGGATGTTTCTCTCACATCCATGTTTCTATCTCTCTCTCCCTATCCCTTCCTCTCTCTCTAAAAATCAATTTAAAAAATATTTTAAAAGTTTAACTCTCCACGTATAAATTAAAACTGAACTTTTGCCTTTTCTTGGCAAGGACAGATTCCTAGCTATCAGTTGTATATATAATGTGCTATCAGAAAAGAAGAAGAAGGGCCAAAACCGGTTTGGCTCAGTGGATAGAGCGTCGGCCTGCGGACTGAAGGGTCCCGGGTTCGATTCCGGTCGAGGGCATGTGCCTGGGTTGCGGGCACATCCCCAGTGGGAGATGTGCAAGAGGCAGCTGATCGATGTTTCTCTCTCATCGATGTTTCTGACTCTCTATCTCTCTCCCTTCCTCTCTGTAAAAAATCAATAAAATATATTTAAAAAAAAAAAAAAAAAGAAAAGAAGAAGAAGGAATGACTGGTCCTTTTAATATGAGGTCAGAGAAAGCTAATGTAGAATCATAATTTCCCCAAATCAAGTATACTACCACTTCCAAAAGAACTGATAGCAGCAGCATTTGCCAAATGATCAAAGTTGTCTGAGACAAAAAGGAAATTAATGTATCAGCAATCCAAAAGTCATGTGACCATTTGGGAATCTCCAAGAAGCTCAGAAATAGGAATCTAAACTAATTTTGATAGCCATGAGAGAGAACATATGGTCAGAGTCACTCCAAATTTTTACAGTTGAAATCCTATTTGGGTTTTGTGGGTGTTGTTTTTTTTTTTTAAATCCTCACCTGAGGACATGCTTACTGATGAAAGAGAAAGAGAAAGAGAAAGAGAAAGAGAAAGAGAAAGAGAAAGAGAAAGAGAAAGAGAAAGAGAAAGAGAAAGAGAAAGAGAAAGAGAAAGAGAAAGAGAGAGAGAGAGAGAGAGAGAGAGAGAGAGGGAGAGGGAGAGGGAGAGGGAGAGGGAGAGGGAGAGAGGGAGAGGGAGAGGGAGAGAGATTGAGACATCAACACGATAGAAAAACATCGACTGGATGCCTTCCATACAAAACCCAACTGGGGAATGAATCTACAACCCAGGTATGTGCCCTGACCCGGAATTGAACCCAACAACCATTTGGTGTATGGGACGATGCTCCAACCAACTGAGCCACACTGGCTAGGGCTCCTATTTGGGTCTTTTAATCCAAAACTCAATATGTAAGTAAAGAAAAAAATAAGAGGTTAGTATATCTTACCTTGTGTGTGGTGGCTGTAATTTTCCCTTTGTGAATGGTAGGACTGCTGGTTTTGATTATAGGAATCATGCTGCTGGTCATAATTTGACTGCTCATCATATGAACCTTGATGATCATAGCCTGACTGCTGGCCATACGAATCTTGTTGACCATAGTTTGACTGGTCATATGAAGGCGCTCTTCCACTTTGGCTAAACAGAAATCAAGAACTTGAGAGTTTTTATAGAAGGATTATGCTTACTGTAGCAAGTCGACTGAGACTGACATAAAAGGCCTGACTAGCTAGACCTGACCCATATTTACTACTTTTTTGTGGTGAAAATCATTTAGTTCTTTTATCTATAAAGTCTCCTTTATCACCAATAGAATGACCTTCAAACAACAATTTAACTATCCTTGAAGAGGTGCCACATTATGAGAAAACCATATGCACCTTTGAAAACAGTGAAGCAAAAAAATCAATATGATTTTTACATCTCCTTAAATTAAAAAATTAAAGGTGCCACAAAGTACAGTAGTGTCAATTCTTTAACACACATGCCACAAGTACTGAGTCCTTTTAATAATTATACTGAAAGGCTCTATATCACCTAATTTTAATCTCATAATGGTTTTTTTAATGTAAAATATCTTTTTAAAAAATATATATTTTATTGATTTTTTACAGAGAGGAAGGGAGAGGAATAGAGAGTTAGAAACATCGATGAGAGAGAAACATCCATCAGCTGCCTCCTGCACACCCCCCACTGGGGATGTGCCCACAACCAAGGTACATGCCCTTGACTGGAATCGAACCCAGGACCCCTCAGTCCGCAGGCCGACGCTCTATCCACTGAGCCAAATCAGTTAGGCAATATCTCATAATGTTTTAAGGACTACTTTTTTTTTTTTTTAATTTCAAAGAGGAAGGGGAGGGGGGAGAGAGAGAAAGAAAGAGAGAGAGAGAGAGAGAGAGAAACATTAATGATAAGAGAGAATCACTGATCAGCTGCTTCCTGCACACCGCCTACTCGGGATCAAGCCAGCAACCTGAGCATGTGCCCTAACTGGGAATGGAACCGTGACCTCCTGGTTCACAGGCTGACACTCAACCACTGAGCCACACTGGCAGGGCAGGACTGCTTTTTATAATTATCTTTAGAACCTACAGTACATTCTCTTTATTTTATTTTAAAAATGTATATTTACTTAGAAGCATTCAGAATGTCAATAAAACAGCTGCAACATTTTTTGCAATGAGAGTGGTATAGTCAGTAACAGAACAATTATTTCGTATAAGCTGCATCAGACAACTGAAGATGAAAAACCTACCATCCCTATATACGTGCTGTGCACCAACAAGAACCTGCTTTAAATTGCCATACGAATATACAATTCCCATACTATACCAGGAAAGTTAGTGGCTATTGAAAATATCCGTAGGACAGGGATATCTAAAGACATTTGGTAGTGTGTTAACTATAGAAAAAGAGACACTGCACAGCTTAAAAATAAATCTTACACAGCTTACATTTCAAATTTTTTCTTTAAAAGGAATTAATTGTGTACAGGGGGGGTTAAATGGTTTTATAGACAAGAAAAAAACTGCACTAAACCCAACTTACTCATCATCACATTCTTCTTCATCTTAAGAGTACATTCTTTTAAATATCTTCAATGATAATATATTTTAGAAAACAGGTATGCATTTAGGTATTTATAGTCTGCTGAGTGAAAAAAGGGAATTCGCTTTGTGATGCTTTTTTTTATCTGAAAAGTCTAACTACCAAATAATAACATTGCTTTCTTATTATCTCTGGCAATTCAAAAAGGAAATTCTAAGTATGTTCTTTGCAATATGCCTATTAATTACCTGCCTTAGGATGGGGATGTTGAAAGGAACACTTAATTGGATTTGAGTTCTAATATTCACTTTTTTAAAAGATCTTTAAGTTAATAGCCACATCTTATTCTGAATCCGATGATCAGAACAACCAGTATGTTTCCCAACTTCCTACTCAAAACATATCATATCAATGGTCAGAACCCTAGCACTTCACTTTTTAAATAGTTGCGTTTGATCTCTAGTCAGTGTGCATACAAGAAGCAACTAATCCTACACAATAAAGAGCGAATATGCTAATTAGACTGAACAGCAGAACGACCGGTCCTGAAGGAGGAGCTTCCTGATGAAGCCACGGCTGCAAGGGCCGAGCTCCTTGCATGCATTTTGTACATTGGGCCTCTAGTAAATACATAAATAAGTGGAACAACAAATCAATGTTTCTCTCTCTCCCTTCCTCTAAAATCAATTTTTAAAATATTTTTAATTGGCTGTGAACCGAAATCTAACATTTCTCTTTGGTCTACATTTACATGTGACACTTCTAAAAATGTATCTTTATAAAAGGGTTCTTCTTAAGTTTAAAACTTACTAGTAGGGCTTGAAGAGTTCCTCCTTCCAATGTAGCATGCTTTCTGGATATTAGCCCCTACATTTGTACTCTCTCTCTACTTTTCAAAGCACTCTCATTAAACTGATAGTCTGGCCTCACAAATCTTTCCCCATTGCCTCTATTTGAATTTCACTTAGAATAATTTTCTTTGCTGCAAGAGAAAATACTAGTGACTTTAGTTTTTCCTTCATTTTTTTAGCTGTATAACCTGACAAACTATGTGATCTTAACAGCTTTTCTTTAATTTTATAAAATGGAGATAATTACTGGTACTATCTTATAGTGGTGTTCAAGGATCAAATTAGAGAATACAAAAGCATTTCACAAAATGTAAAGAACAATAGAAAAAAGCAAATCACTATTATTAAAATTAATAATAAGTACAGACTCCTCAAATCTGAAAGTTAAAAAAAAAAAACAATAAGCTCTGACTGGTATGGCTCAGTTGGTTGAGCATCATCACCCCATGTACTGAGAGGTCTCAGGTTCAATTTCCAGTCAGGGCATATACCCAGATTTCAAGCTTGATCCCCAGTAGGGAGCATGCAGAAGACAGCCAATCAATGTTTCTCTCTCTCCCCGAAAAACAATAAAAACATATTTTTAAAAAACCACAACTATAAAATCAATAAACTTGTTGGCAAATATTCACATACTTACATTAATAAAATATATTTTAGGGTATCTAAACAGGTCTTGGCACTTTTTAAAATATTTTTGTCCCTCAAAAAATGATACATTAAAAATAGTTAAAAAATAAAATAGAAATAAAAGTAAGCATTGAAAAGTCTTTTATAGGTAAGTTTTTATTTAATCTCAGGCATAAAGGAGAGGTCAAGTTTTTCTTTCATGTGCATTCATTTACAGCTAAATAATCATTTTACAAATAACACATCATAAGTATTAAATGATAATGCTGACAATTTCCACACTCTTCATAACAATAACACTGTGAAATTCACACTCCATCAAAACATTTCTGAAAAACATGTTTAGTTAGGAGTATATTGCTGAAACCTGTTTAATACGCAAAGTATTATTTCCACTGCCCAACACAATCTCAGTACTTTTACTGTTTCCTTACCCTCCTGATGATTCCGTGTTTTGCTGTCCCTGGTTATTATAAGATTGCTGGCCATATGAGCTCTGTTTTTGATTCTCATAACCACCGTAGGATTGTGAGTAACCTAAAGATTGGATGGATATACCACTTAGTAAAGGTTCTGATTTTTTTAATTTGTAAAGTAGCAAATTTAACAAACCAGTCCAACCTGATTGGCTTTGTCCATAATTGGAGTAGCCGCCATAGTTCTGTCCATATGAGGAATCAGTAGTTTGCCCATAACCAGAATAGCTCTGAAATTTAGGTAAATACAAGTTTCGTCACCTACTTAAGATAAAAATAACTATTTATAAAGAACACAATTTGTATTTTAACCTACTTGTGGTGCTTGTCCATAACCTTGACTGCCTTGATTTCCATAGGAAGAATAACTGTAAAAAGAAAAAGAAAAAGAAAGAATGTACTACTTGAAAGAAATTTGCTAACATTGGCACTAGCAAATTTAACAGCTTGAAAAACCCTATCCTCATTTTCAAAAATAAGCTTCTTTTCTGAGAAACTGTCAATCTGCCCGTCTCTTGAGTGTAAATTGAAAGGTGATGATCAGAGACTACTAAAGACATAAATGAAGTCATTCCCAGACCTTTTGGATGCCAAACAAACACCAAAAGTTTTCCTTTGATAATCCCCCACAATTAAACAAAACTTCACCAGAGCTGGAAAATCTCTTCACCAGAGAATTATGCTTGGAAGGTGGGGAAGGAGGGACAATAAGGCAGCAAAACCCATAACAAATATCTGACAGAGAAAAATGATGACTGTCAGTGCTTTATTCAATTTATTATGTTTTGACAGATTAATTTCTTCCTACTATTTGCCTTAAATCTGCCTTTCATTTCCTAGAAAAGGCACAGGGCAGCACTAAAAGTTTAATTTTCGTGCCGTGGTAATTAGAATTATGTGTATCTTCAGAATATTATCATAAAATAAGATTATTTTGTATCCCCAGTGTCAAAACACAGCCTGGAACACAATTTGACTGAATAAATGTAACTTCCTCAGATTTGAAGAAGTGTCTTTAATTTTGCCTAACAAGTTCTAACAAGTCAAAAACAAACTTTCTAACTATATGCCAAAGAAAACTAAAACATTTACAAAAAATCTTACCATTTTAGAGCTTTCAAGTGCTAACAAAATTTAAGTTTGAGAAATCTATTTCATTGAATAAACATTTGCTAGCTGCCTACTATGAGATTAGCACTATCCTATGAGAATAAAAAATTAAATCAGTTTTCATGAACCGATATCTGAGATGCTATCCTGAGTATCTCACAGTGAACTACAAAACATTTATAGTATAAGTTGAAGGCTGTATTTCTAGTAAGCATGAGAACTCTACTACATGTAAACATTCACATAAAAATATACTTTTTATTGTGAGAATGATGTCTTTAAAAGATGCTAACCATTTCTATTATAGTGCTTCTAGAAGATCTGTTCCAAATGAACATATTACATACAATAAAAATATGAAATGCTTTTTCTAAGAACCTATTATAGTTCATTGCTTAAATCCTTTTAATAATTGTTTCTTTTTTAAATTTTCCAAAGAAAACAATCTTTACAATACCTGTAAGGTTTGTTTTAATCTCCAGGAGGCATCTATATTCACTGATTCAAAGTCTTTCAAAAAGGGAGGAAATGTTTCACAGCACCTATTTACAAAGGCTGACTCTTTTCCCTTGCAGAGCTAATATTTAACTCTCTTAAGACATCCAAATACCAAATCTCAAGTGGGAAGGCCTGACTAAATTCATCTTTTTTTCAGTTCTACTCTTTCATGGTATTAAAACGTATGTATACTTTACCTTTGCTGCTCACCCCCAGACTGACCGTAACTTCCAGAATCTAAAACACATAAAAAGAATTTTAAATCTGATTTTAAATTATGCTTCCCTCAAAGGCTGGTTTTAGACCTTATAGAATAATGTGATAAGAAAATGTCATATAAAGAAACTACAGAAAGAAAAAACAAAATTAAAAATATTGTGCAAGGAGAAATCTGTACATATTTGCTGTTTATAGTACCTATATCTTTGAAAACAACTACTACACAAACGTGTCCCAATGGTCACAAGGGCCAAGTGATCAAATGTGAAATGATCAGTGAAAAATCCATCCTTTTAACAAAAACTCAAAAGCTCAAGCTATATTACCTTTATATACAAAAAGACATCTTAAAACTAACCAGGACCAAAAAGGGGGAAGACACTCTGACAAGATAAATGCCAGGATTACATTTACTTCCATATCCTTCTCAGCCTAACATCTTTACCATCCCCTTGTACTGGATTGCCTTGGCTGTCAGCAGCAACAAAAACATCTGTGAAGACTTGATAAAAGCAGCTCTTAGTTGTTTAAATATAACTTTACCAAGCTTTCAAGGTCTTAGCCAATTGATATAGCAACTCAGCAACACCTACTTCAAGCTTCTTTTTGGCAATAAAATCTACCAAGAAAGGCATGAATTGAGTAATATATGTCAAAAAAAGAAAAATATTTTCTCAGTACTTCAAAATGTATGCTTTATCAAAAACTTTTTAATAGGCTCTCTCCTTCAGGCTCCTACTCAGAGTCAAATGAATGACCTATGTTTATTAATGATGAATAAGAGCAATATACTATATGATATCTAACCACTATACTGTACACCAGAAACTAATACAAAAGGATGCTGAATGTAAACTATAATTAAAATATGAATGTTTTAAGAGTATTATATGAAATACTCTCAAGCAAAAAATGACACTTAGTCACTAACTGCTGATCATTAGACCCAACCTCACCCAATTTGAAACACAACCATTTGTTGGACAGTTCTGAAAACCAACCAAAAATTAAATCAGTGACTTTTTCATTCAACTCACATAAAGTTACAGTATGAAAACATTATTATACAATAAAAGTGTAATATGCTAATTAGACCAGACATCCTTCCGGATGTCCTTCCGGACAACCTTCCAGACGAAGCCAGGGCTGCAGGGGAAGCCCAGGTCCCTGCTGGCAGCTGGAGGGAAGCCCAGGTTCCAGGTTCCAGGTGCCGGAGGGAAGGCGGTGCCAGCAGCCAGGGGAAGGAAGGCCTACTCTTGCACAAATTTCATGCATGGGCCTCTACAGTTACTAAGTGGGTGACATCAAATTTGGCTCTTTCCTAAGTTTTCCAATCAGACTGAAATTATTTTTTAAGCCTTAATTATAAGAATATTGAATGCAATCCTGACACAAACTACTCCTATGAATGTGAAAGACATAAAGCTACTTGAGATAAAAAAGAAAAAACTGCATCACTGCCATGCCCATGGTAGTAAGTGACTAAATTTATAGCTAAGCAAGTAAGAAAAACATGAAAAGGATAAAGACTCTAACTGGACCATAGCGATTATATGCATCTATCAAATGAGGGGCAAAGTTAGCTTTAATCAAATAAGAAACGGAAGAGAATTATTGGGGGGCAGGATAGGTGTAATGGGAATAAAATTTAAGATACTTTAGGGATGCATGATGGTCAAATTATATCCAAAAGTATGAATGTGATTTCTGTGACAAGAGTGGAGTCTAGGATCTCAGTATACAGTGGGGCCTTGACTTACGAGTGTCCCAACTAACGAGTTTTTTGAGATACGAGCCGTCTCTCGGCCGATTTTTTTCGGGTTACGAGCCAGCTTCAGATACCCCACCACTAGCTGGCGCAGCGAACGTCACAGTGAAGGCCACAACATCAGCCCAGCATCACGTGTCTCCCTCGTTCACTTTAAGTTATGAGTTCCGTCACGGAACGAATTAAACTCGTAAGTCAAGGCCCCACTGTATATCCCTTTGATTCAGGCAAAATTATGGAAGTGCACAACACATAGGTCATGTGTTCCTAGCTCAAATCTAGTATTGAGTCCTTAACTGTAATCCAGTCACTTCAGCCCTGTGAAACTGTCTTCAGCTAGCTGACTTTAAAACTGCACAAGATATAAAAATAAACATATTGACCAATAAGTCTGACCCTTAGTATAAATACTTGAGTCTGATACAAATGTTTATATTCATCAGAGAAAATCAGTTTATAATTATTTAGGGCATTTCAAACAACTGCTCATTACAAGTAGACACCTGGGCCTTGTGTCTGGACCCATGAATTATTTATAAGTGCTTTTACTTCCAAGTGTATAGGGTTTGATTCTCTTTGTTTTTGTCTTCTAATTATATTCCAGTGCAGTAAGAAAAGGCATTTTCTATATTATTCCTAGTATTTGTTAGGATTTGCTCTTTTGTTGCTTTTCCTCCTTGAAAAAAAAAGTACTTTACTTGCATAAATATCCCTATGTGCTTAAAAAGAACTGTGTATTTCTGTTAAATGAATTCCCCAAGTCTATAAGATGACGCTTATTAGTTCTATCATTCATATTCTTACTAATGTTTGGTCTGCCCAACCTATTAATTACAGAGAGGCAGGTTTAAAAACTATTTGACTATCATTTTTTTTGGCTTTCATATTTTGAGGCTATAATTAATGTTAGGCACATAAAAGTATCGTTTTATATCTTCCTGGTGAATTTCCTTTTAACATTCATTACATAAAAACTATCATTTAAAATGTCCACACATTATTCTGCTGGTAACATAATCTCCCTTTTGTTTTTTTCCTGCTGAATCTTTTTCAATCTCTATACTTTCAATATTTCTTATATTTTAGGCATATTTCTGAACAGCACATTTAGATCATTTTATTCCAATGTGAAAATCTTTGTCTTTAAATTGTTTCTGTACTTTTACTATTGTTACTTTTCTTATTTCTACCAATATTGGACTTTCTACTTACCAGGGTTGGTGTTTTTATTCCTTTTAAACTCCTTCCCTGCCTTCTATTGAATGTTTATATTTTCCTTTTACTACTTTATAAGTGATACATTCAATTTGTTTTAATAAGTCACCATTCATAATTATGTTCAATTTTAACATGTATTCTTGGCAAAGTTCAAAATGATCTTCAACCTCCATTAGAATATAAGAATCTTAATAACATGCCAAGAATATAAGAATCTTAATAACATGCCAATCAGCCTTCACCTATTATTTTGCTCCACTTTTTCCCCATCCTTTTGCTGCCACGTTCTTAAAATCTTTAAATGTAATCATTTTCATCTTCAATAATTTGCTTTTTGTTTACTGTTTGCTTCCACCACATTATTTACTTTGCATTCTACTCCTCCATTCCAGATTTAACACATTTTATTAGTTCTGTAAGCCAAGATATGAAAGTGGCAGTCTTAGTCTTATTTTGGTAAAAATTTCAAAATCAATGGTTATTTTTCCTCTAAATTCCAAGGACTTCAGTATTTTCCAGCTTAAACTTTTAAGTCTCTCAATCTTACCAGTTTCCTATTCCCTCTAGTAGGTTTGTTATTGGTATTTCAATCTGCAGTTTTACATGTGTACCTAGCTATGACTTTTGTTTGAAACCATTACCTAATTTTTAAAAAATCATCAGTTTTGTAAAATTATCAACCATCTTTTAATTCTTCCATTTTCTCCTCAAATTTCTATTCAATGTATGACAGGACTCCTCAATCTACTTGACATGGTTCTTAATCTTTCATTTTTCATCTCTATATCCTTCCTGAATTGAATTCTGGGTAAATTATATCACATCTTCCCCTTCACTATTTCTTCTACTAGGTCTATCTACAATTCAATTTATTCTTTTTTTCTATTTCTAGAAGTTGTACTTGGTTCTTTTTCAAATCTACATGTGTTTTTTCATAGTATCTCGGTCTTAGGGTTGATTCCTTCTTTTAGGTTTTTAATAATTTTAAACATATAATATTCACTTTCAGATTACCTATTAGGGGTTCTAATCCCATTTGTCACTAACACTCATTTTAGTGAATTGTTTATCCTAGAGTTCTGCAATTTTCTTATTGTGAACTTATCTTTTCTAAGGCATGTTTTTTCTATAAGATGTCTTGTGACCTAGGGTGTGAAATTTCCTCCAGGAAAGGTTTTTCATTTGTTTCTACAGTCAAACCTCATTTCTGGGACATCTCTCATCTCAAACAATTCAGTTCTCAACCAAATTGTTCACAGAAGAAATGTGGAACCAAATTTTGTTTTCTCGACTAGTCAACCCTTTCATACTGATACCTCAGCATGACAAAAAGCAGCTCTCCGACAACAAAGGAGATAATGCTTTTGTTGCTGGGAAAATCATAAAACATAAAGAAGTCATCAAGAGTGCTAATGCTGCCCAGTTGGTGTGGCTCAGTGGTTAAGCATCAATCTATAAACCAGGAGTTCACAATTCATTTCCCAGTTAAGGCACATGCCCAGGGTTGAGGGCTCAGTCCCCATTAGGGGACATGCTGAAGGCAGACTATCAGTGATTCTCATCATTGATGTTTCTATCTCTCTCCCTCTCTCTTCCTCTCTGAAATCAATAAAAATTTATTCATTTTTTTTAAAAAGAGTGCCAATGTTACTAAGGTTGTGAAAGAAACAATGATCACAGGCAATTGAAAAGGTAGAAAAACTATTGTGTTGCCTTGGATAAAAGAAAAGCAGTTAGCCAGCCAGTGACAGCATTTCAGAGGCAGCAATATGTGGAACAGCAAAGATGCTGCATGCTGACCTGAGACACCCCTAGAATGAGTATTAAAAGTGATTCCTTTTAAGGCTGGTAGGGGGTGATTCGGTAAATTTAAGAAAAAAGGCCCAGCCAGTGTGGTTCAATGGTTGAGCATCTATCTATGGACCAAGAGGTCACCATTCGATTCCCAGCCAGGGCGGGTTGTAGGCTGGATCCCCAGTGTGGGGCATGCGAGAGGCAGCCAATCAAGGATTCTCTCTCATCATTGATGTTTCTATCTCTCTCCCTATCCCTTCCTCTCTGAAATCAATAAAAAAAGAAAGAAAAAAAGTTGCTTGGCCACTGTGCTCAGTTGTTAGAGCATACCTCAGCTGCAGGTTCACACCCTGCCCCAAGAAGGCACATGGATGTTTCTCTCGCCACCCCCTCCCTTTCTCCTTTCTACTCTCCCTGAAAAGCAATGGAAAAAATCCTCAGATGAGGATTAAAAAATAAAGTATTTATAGATTAAAGAGTACATTCATTAGACATGTACAGTATATAAGGCTAAACAGGGAGTCATTTGGGAGTCGGAACGAATTCAATTTACATTAGAGTGGAGTGGAACCTCGTTTCTTGAATGTCTCCCATCTTGAACAATTCACTCCTCAGCTGACAACTCTTTCATGCTGATACCTGTACAATCAGTCCCGCATCTCTCAGCTGACAAAGGAAGGAGAGAATGCGGAAATGAGTCAGTTTACCACTGCTGAAATCTCAGAATATTTTGCTGTGAATATTTTCATGTTTTTTTGCTTTTGTTGCTGCTTATAATAAACTTTTTATTTTTTATGTCTTTATTGATTTCAGAGAGGAGGGGAGAGGGAGAGAAATAAACATCAACGATGAGAGAGAATCCTTGATCAGCTGCCTCGTGCACACCCCACACTGGGGATTGAGCCCACAACCTTGGCATGTGCCTGGACCCGGAATCAAACCATGACCTCCTGATTCATAGGTCGACTGATGCTCAACAACTGAGCCACACTGGTCAGGCAATTTTTCATTATTTTACTGTACATTTCTTTCCTTTTTGTTAAATTTTCATTTACATTTGATGTTCTTTTTGTTTTTAAAGTGTTTATAGTTTAAACAGTACAATAGACATGTACTAATATATAAGGAAGGTTAAAACAGGGAATCATTTCGGCACCTGGAACTAATTAATTCAATTTGCATTACCTATTTCTAAAGGGGAAAAAATGATTTGGTTCTCGAACAAATCACTTCTCGAACAGCCTTCCAGAATGAATTAAGTTTGAGAACTGAGGTTCCACTGTACCAGGAGCCCCAAGGTTATTACCAACCCAGAACCACTTTTTATT
This sequence comes from Myotis myotis, assembly GCF_014108235.1. Taxonomy (NCBI): domain Eukaryota; kingdom Metazoa; phylum Chordata; class Mammalia; order Chiroptera; family Vespertilionidae; genus Myotis; species Myotis myotis. The sequence continues at coordinate 13,099,669 of NW_023416321.1, read as the reverse complement.
TGATTTCCTTAAGGTTCTTGGGCCCATAACTAGCCTAAATACACATCCAAATTGTATGAAGCACAGGTTCCAGTTTACGAATTCTCAGAACTTTTTCACTCGGGTCCAGGCATTCTTGTTATCTCTTATGCTGGTAGGTACAAGTTTTATCCAGTTCATTCTTTCACCAAAGGTACAGTCCTTCAAACAGCCAAGTTTTATGTAAGAGTCTTAGTTCCCATTACCTAGCTCTAATGGTCTCAAAACTTCATCTCCTGTCCAGTTTTAATTACTTGGGCAATGAAATCATTTCTAAATGATGAGATCCATACACTCCTCTCCAGGGCAACCACCAAGTTAGCATAATAGTTTTTACTTCGCTTCTGGTAGCTGGGGGAACTGTGCCCCTTTTTTGTCAGTTCTTACACTTTTAGGTGTTTATAGATAGAGGATTTTCAAGTTATTTGGTCTGCTATATTGCCAAAATGAGAAGTAACTTGACCTTTAATTTTTAATATATGTATAACTGATATTAGATTTGTAATTTTAACTTGAAAGATGTTAGATAATTCACATTTGTAAAGAGTATTTGAATGTCTGAGAGCCTGACAATATTTATGATTTTGATTTACTGGTTACACAAGTGCTTATATTTTGTTAGGCTTTTTAAGTTTACACTGTCAGGCATCTGGTGTGGTTGAGTCAACTTGACAGATTAAACTTATACGTGTAGTTTGGAATGTTTAAAGGACTTAACTAAACCTAATGCCATTAGTTGTTTAGGGGAGTTTACTATTAAGTTTATTAACAATATTCATCAAAGAACCAGTCAAAAGCATTACCCCTATTTCTTACAAAGTCAAAAGTATTATTTTATACACATTATAAGTATGTGATGCTAAGTAGAACTTAAAGATTCTAGCTTAACTGATTTAGATGTGAGCAATCTTAAAATCATTTTCACATGTGAAAACCAATCTTGATGTTAAAAAAAAAAACTGAAAATACAAAGTGACAAAAATCTGGTGTCTTGGTAATTTGAAGATTAGTACTAATGTAAACCAGCTCACACGCTTGACACACTGAAAACCTTGGATTTTACAAATGGTAAACCTCTAAAGTTTGATTTTCCATAAAAGCTATCTACTGCTATAAAATTAAGCCATCATTTTATACCAACAATTATGTTAAAAATCCAGACAGGCCAAGTTTTTAATGAGCACTGTTTCCATTGAAAGCTGGTGAATTTCTCCATGAGGACTGGAGAATATTTCTTTTTAACCATGGATGGGTGGGTCACATACCCTCCTGAGGGTATGCTTCTATGTACTTCTGTGGAGCTTTACCAGACTTCATCCCAAATTATGCACCTGGTAAGACGTACCAGCGTCTAGGTACGTCTAGGTACCTTTAGGGTAAGGACTTATTTCTTGTTTGAGCAAGGATTACATAGAAACTGAAAGGAGGTAAAAAGAGGCCCCCTTCCCCAGAAGATAAATAGTATGGCTTCCGGACATCAATGTTAATCTAAGGAATGTTTATCATCTTCCTCTCCAACCATTTCTTCTTAGCCTACTGCTTCCTTTTTACCACACTGCCAGCCTCCTGCAACGCTGGATTACCGGGGGTGTGGTTTTCGGGTTTGAATACCAACAGGTTCTCCCTTACAAAAAAAAAAAAAAATGGGAAAGATGGTCACCAGTCATTTTCATCCCAGCTATTCGACTTTTAAGAAAATGTTCTGCTTTTGCACCTGAAAGGTGGTACCTTACTCTCATGATGGTTTCTAGCAAGTGGGTCACTGGGTCTCTGCAGCCTGTGAGGCACCCAATGACCGAGGGAGGAGGACCTTGCGGGGTCAGCTGGGACCGCTACACCAAGAGAACACCCATGTTCCAGACTTCATATTCTGGGTTAGCAGGCCCTAGATTGGCGGTCCTGAAGGGACCACGGCCTCTTTTTCTCTTCTACACAACAGGGGGGAGGCTGCTATCAATTTAAGTGCTTCGTGGAAGGCTGTCTTTCTTCGGTCTATGTTTGCCTGTCGAGAATAGGAAAGGCTCTCTTTCAAGTCTTGCAAGAGACTTTAAAAAAAAAAAAAATGAACAGGGGAGAAGAAAGACAAGGGTGAAAAGGAAGCTGAATCTCTTACAAACACCCTCAACTGGAATTCGACTCGTGACGACAGAGGGAATGACGACAAATAGGATTTCGTGGAATGCAACGTCCTTTGGAAAGGGCTCCCAGGGCGCCAAGGCCCCCACCTGATGAATGGGAGAGTCAGGAGGCCCAGCTCCACTTGGTGATTGGGTAAACTGAGGTACGGGGCGGGGAGGCGGCTGGCCCGAGGCCTCGCAGAAAGATCCGAGGCGGCGCGGAGAACCAGAAGCACCGATTCTCACGCTGATGCTTGACTCACGGGCTCCCCCCGCCCCTGTGATGGCGTAGACGGCCTCCGCCCCCCCCGACTCACACACCCTCCCCCGGGAACGGCACGTCGCCTCAGGTTCCAAGGACAGAGCCAAAAGACAGGGGCCCGCAGCGCTCCCGCCGGGATCTGCAGACAGGGAGCGTTGGGAGCGTGCGTCCCTCCAGTCCAACATGGCGGCGGCGGCCGCCGCCGCGTCCGCGCCCCCACCCCCCAGCCTCCCTCAGGGCCGGAGGCTTTTCCTCGGGGCCCTCCGGTGGGCGGGAAGATGGCCCAACCCTGCAAAACCCCTTCTCGCCGCTGCCGCTGCTCGCTGAAAGAATCACCTACCCGACATGACTAACGGCCGCGGCGCCGAGCCCCCACAGCCCGCCGAGAACAAGGAATACGAAAGCCAGGCGGCACAGCGGCCGAAGCGGTACTGAGGGCAGAGCGGCGGGGTGAGCCCGACTGCGGGGCCTCGGCAGCCAATCAGAAGACGGCGGGCGGTACCATCGCGTCACGGCAGGAGGGGGGATTCTGTACTAGGACTAGCCTCCAAACCCTGAGGACTTCGGAATCCCTATCTGTTCGCCCCTCGTCGGACCATACCATTATTGAGAGGGAATTGAGGAGAACGTACCAATGCCGCGATCAGGCGGGGGGAAGGAAGCTGAACCTGCTCTCTCTGTCATAAATTCAGTCCTGTTTCCTACTCTATTGGGTCTGATAGAATCTGAGGTTAGGAAGCGAAAGAGGAGAGACCTTGTAAACAGGTCGTTTGGTTAGAAATGGACTTTCTTCCCCTAAATTTTCGAATGGTATGCCCTAAGTCGCACCGCTAGGGCTGCAGACTGCTTGAGCCGCCTGGGGGCGTTCGGAGTCTACGAGCTCGGAGACGGAAAGTCGTGACCAGTTCAGGTACCTAATCGCCTCCCCGTTTGTCCTAACTAGCTTGTCAAGTAAAAAACAGACTACAAGGTAATACTGAAACAAGCGTGTGCATTCAAACGAAAAATCACACACAGACTGGACTCTGAGGATGAGGCGGGATGGGGTGCAAAGCTTTAGTCTTCAATGCTATTGTAATACCTAACTCTCATGGTCAGCCACCTTACATTAGCTCATTTAATTCTCGCAACAGGCTGATGAAATGTCATCTCCATGAAACAGAAGATGGAGCAGAATTCACTTGCTCTAGGTCACACAGCAAGGAAATGGCCAACGTGAAATCTGAATCCTGGTCACCAGATACCGCTGTCTGTGGGTTCAGCCCTGAGGCTGTGCTGCCTAAAGGGAACTAGAACTCTAGGGTGTGAGACAAAACTGTGAACGCCCAGGGGACACGCAAGGATGTTTTCCCCGAGGGCAAGGTGACATCCGAGGCAAACCAGAGGTGGTGAGCAGAAGTTGACCACATAGTTGCAAAACAAGTAAGTCAGTATGTTCAGAGTGGGGCCGCGAGGGTAGAATGGTAGGAGATGAGGCCAGAAAAGTAGCTGAGACCTTGTAAAGTACATGAGAGTCTGTGCTTTACCTTGAAGGCAGTGGGAACCCCTCACCTGGGGATTTCCAGAGGGAGTGGAAGGGAGGAAGGAGGGGGAGAGAAAGAGAAAAACTAACGTAAAGGTGAGAGAGACAGGTGGATTCATTGCCTCCTACACGTGCCCCTACCAGGGCTGCAACCCAGGTACATGCCTTTTTTAAAAAATATTTTATTGATTTTTTTACAGAGAGGAAGGGAGAGAGGGAGACAGAGTTAGAAACATCGATGAGAGAGAAACATCGATCAGCTGCCTCCTGCACACCCCCTACTGGGGATGTGCCCGCAACCAAGGTACATGCCTTTGACTGGAATCGAGCCTGGGACCCTTCAGTCCGCAGGCCGACGCTCTATCCGCTGAGCCAAACCGGTTAGGGCCCAGGTACATGCCTTTGACTGGAAACCGAACCTACGACCCTTCAGTCTGCAGGTCCGATGCGCTAACTACTGAGTCAAACCAGCCAGGGTGAGACTTGGGACTTTTTTAAAGGATAAGAATATAGAAAGTATTGCTCATCATCAATTCTTTAAGTCTGTGCCACCATTCATCAATGTATTTATTCATGCATGCATTCTTCACTCAACTGCGATCTCATGATGACTGCTAGGTGTTAGGTCCCGGAAGGCCCTGGAGATAGAAAAATAGGAAGCACCGCAGCCCCTGCCTTTCAGGAATTACAATCTCCTAACAGGGACAGTATAAATGTGTTATTCAATCCACTACTAAACATACTCGAATTGGAGGATGCAAAGGGTGCTCTGAAAACACAAAGGAAGGGCATCTAGGGGACCGAAGGGTGGAGGGTGGAAGGGTCGAGGCGGTATTAAGGGAGACTTCCTGCAGGAGATACCTCCCAAACTGAGCTTTGAAGAAAGAGCAGGAATTCACCAGGGGGTGTATATCAGGAACAGCTTGCTCCACATGCAAACGGCTGTATTTGCAAAGACTAAGAGGGAGCAAAGTTCTGGGAATTGCAAGTGGATTAGTCTGGCTGTTCTGCAGAGTTGCAGGGATGGGGAGTGATTATAAATGAAGTGAAATAAGTAGGCAGAAGCCACAGCTTGAAGAGCCTTATGTGCCTTGTGAAGGATTTCGGATATTAAATTTCAAACAATGAGGAACCTCTGAGGAATCTAATCAAATGAGTGGCATTTAGTTTTCTATATCCATTCTCTCTTTTAATCTTTTGGATGCCCCAGGAAATATAGGTATTGCTGTTATCCGAATTTTGTAGACGAGAACACTGAAGGTGGAATTCTTTAGTTCACACAGCCAATTAAGGACAAAAGCAGAGCTCGAATCTAGGCCTTTGAACCAAGGGCAGTGTTCTTTTTACAATATCCCTGGTCTCCCAAACTTGAAACAGGTAACTCCTCCCGGGTCTGCACTGCTTTGGCGCTTCTTTCCAAGGGTCCTGCTCTACCACAAAGGGACTCACAGATTGAATCCTGTGCCCTCCTGCCTTCCAAGCTTTTGCCTAGGGATGATTATCTGCAACATAATTCACCCAGTCATTCTTTTTTTAAAAAACATATATTTTTATTGATTTCAGAGATGAAGGAAGAGGGAGGAGAGATAGAAACATCAATGATGAGAGAGAATCATCGATCAGCTGCCTGCTACAACCACCCCTCCCCCACTGGGGATCAAACCTGCAACCTGGGCATGTGCCCTGACCAGGAATCAAACCCTGACCTCTTGGTAGGGCCATGCAGCTGGGCCACCCAGTCATTCTTCACACTACAAGATCCTGCTCCCTCTACCATGCTGGCCTTAGTCTGCATATTTAGGGAAGACAGCAGGTACATTTTACACATCAGCGTTAGGAGAATGTATTTGTGAAGGTCTCGGGACTGGGCCTGTTTGCCCCTGGTCTAGCCCTCAAGTCCTCACATGGAGAGCTGACCCTGCAGCCCCATTTCAGTTTCAGAGATTCCTTCAGGCAGTACCTTCCCACTAGAATCAGTCAATGGGTGTCCTATTAGGCAAGAAGTTGGTAGAAGAAAATGAGGAACCAGGGTTATTTCTCCCACCCCTCTCTGCCATGGGGGAAGGGATGTGGTGTAGGGTCTCAGGCAGCAGCTGTCTTGTCCAGGGCTCCAGTTTCCATCTTAGACTCTGGCTACTGGACTCCAGGAACCTTACTCCTCCCTTCATTCCCCCAGCCTACGGCGGGTAGAGGCTTCTAGCTATTGTTTTAAAAAGAAACAAACAACAGGGCAAAATAGTCACTTTTGCTAAACCACAGCACCAAACCAAAGCTTTATAACAAACTTAATTGCAATTTCAGCCTCTCCCAGGGGTGGAATTTTAAACCAATCAGTCTGGAATTTCCTGATCCACACTAGTGAGGCAATCTGCCCCATAAGCCCTCTGCCTTCCTCTAGGGCAGCAGTTTTTAAGATTTTTAACTGGTGTGCCACAAGAATTTTTTAAACATGCAATACCTGACTATTTAGTCAGCGCACTGACCTCTTTTTCCTTAGATTGTCAAATAAAAAAATAACAGCCAACCCAACAATAGCCATCTGATGTGAATGAATCAAAATTTTACCTTTTTGTCAGATCAGAAAGAAATATTTATTTTTTTATTGTGCCCAGAATTTTAGTAATTAGTTTATGTGTGCCATGAGATGGAAAAGTTGAAAAGCCCTGCTCTAGGGTATGGCATCTTTGTCTGAAATAATCCACTCTTAATTTAGTCCCCTCTTCTTTCTTCCTATAAAAACCCACTATTTTGTATAACTCATCTGAGCACCCATCTGGCGATTCATCAATTGCTTAATAAAGCCAATTAGATCTTCAAATTTACTGTTAAATTTTGTTCTTTAACACTGTTGATAATTTTTGAGTTGCCTTCATTCCCTAGTTGGTTTTCCAATCCTTCGACCATTGCAGTAGAGCCTTGTAGGACCATCTGAGAACTGTGAATTGACTTAGAGCGAGAAGGGAAGCCATTAGAGGGAGCCATTTAGCAGAGGCCTTTCAGGAACTGGCCTGTGTTACCAGGATTACTCTGGCTGCCGTCTTGAGAATAGACTGTAGGGGACAGGAGAGGAAGCAGGCAGCGGTAATTGCTCTTACCACAGTGAAAAGAGACCACAGTGATTTTTGCCTCTCTTGTGGAAAGCCTGTGGAATTCACAGTTGTACCACATAATCCCAGGCTTGCCTACCTGACTAGAGGCCAATTTGTTCTCTAGTCGGGTCGCCTAGTTCATCTCTGAACCTCTCAGTGCCTCACACAGTGCCTGAAACAGGAGGCACCAAAAAGAAGAAGGAGAAGGAAGAGGAGGAGAACCTTGTATTTAATGAATGAATAAATAAATGGGGGGAAATGGCATGACTTGTCTCTCTCACTTGTCTGTAAACTCCTCAAGCTCAAAGGCCTTATCTAGGACTTTCCTAGTCTCCTGAGTGCGTGGTGAGTGTCTGTTGAAAAGCTGACAGCTGTTCTGTGCCAGGTGCCACAGGCAGTAGTAGCCATCACCACCCTCCACGCAGCGCCTCTCACTGCTCCTCCAGCCTTCCTAGAGAGCAAGCCTCCCGCAAACATTACCCTGAGGCTCCACTTTGGCAGGGGAAGGCTCCTTGTAAATGACTGGGCTACTCCTCCTCTGGACAGTGGCAGGCACTTCCTGTTTGGGGTGGAAAGGAAGCAGACGATTTCCTGTTAGCAGGTCTTTTGAGCAAAGCAGAGGAGTCTGAGCAGGGCCTGGCCCAGCCTTTCGGGCCAGATGCCTGGCGGATAGATAGCCTTTATGTGGAAGGGAAGTGGGGCACAGTGCCAGATTGGCCAGGCTTTTATTATGTTCCTAGCAAGTCCCCTGGGTCCTGGTAGGAGTAAAAAACAAACCAGAAGAGACTGACACCCTGCAAACTGCAATAAGGGTTAGGGGAGATGGGACTGGTGTTAGCCAAAGAGAGCTGCCTGGTGAGGAGGTGCTCATGTGACTGTCCTGGGGCCGGCTTGTGTACATAGTCCATGTGAGCACTCTCGAGTGTGAACCTGTGTAAAGAATATATGTGTGAGCCCTGCCAGGTGGCTCAGTTGGTTAGAGCACCCTCGCGATACACCAAGGTTGCAGGTTTGATCCCCAGTCGGGGCACATACAAGAATCAACCAATGAATGCATAAATAAGTGGAACAACAAATCAATGCTTCTCTCTCTAAAATCAATCAATAAAAAATAAAAAAAGAATACGTGTGTATGTGTTTGTTTCTAGGCACTCAATACCCAGCACTTGATAGGATTTAACATTTATTAACTGTCTAGCTTGTTCCCCCTAGAAAACTGGGGTACTAGAAAAGGCAGAAATTATTGTTGTCCCATTTTAAGAAGGCAAAAATTCAAACCCAGTTCTGTCTTGTTCTACATTTCTTGCTTTTTCTAGTCGCGTACGAGCATGTGTGTGTGTGTGTGTGTGTGTGTGTGTGTGTGTGTGTGTGTACAGGGAGGGAAGGAAGGAGGAAGGTATACTTGTGAATGTGGTCCAGACTGATGAAACCACATCCACATGTGCTAGAGAGGAAATTTCTGTTTCAGAGGCAGAAGTGACTGCTAGAAAATCAGGGCTTTAAGAAATGAATCACAGCTAAAAATGCACAGAGGTTATGGTCAATAATGAATCCAAATCATCACAGCTAAAATACTCAAAACTCCGGGAAAAGCCTCCTTTCAGCTCTCCCAAGCTAATCTCATGTCCTCACAATTCCTCTTCTTATTCCTATTATTGTAGTTTTGAGAGGTTGATCATTCTGTTAGTGCCTTTCTCTGGAGTCCAGAATTCCTTCTGATAAAATCTGCTTTGTGTTCTGCACACTTCCTGGGGAGGAGGAAGGGGCAGAGACAAAGCGGATTGTTTCTCATGTTATGAAGAGAGAAACTGAGGCCCAGAGGGGCCTTGTCCAGGTCCGCACATCCTGCCTGATTCAAGAAGTCCTGGTCAGGAAGACGACTCATTGGCCAGCTGTTGCCTTCTGTCACTGAAGAAGGAATGGTCCAGGCAGCTGCCAGCCTGGGCAGGCAACATGCCCACGCCCTGGCTTGAGTTCCACAGAAGTCTGGTCCACTCTGGGAAAGCTGGGAGGCACTGTGGGTCTGAACTAAGCCCAGTGCAGGGCGAGGGAGGGAGGGGAAGCAGCTCTCTTTGAAGAGGAAGTATGAGAGGACTGCCAGCCCTGCCGGGCCAGGAACCTGCCCAGCCAAGTTAGAGTGAGAAGGAAGGTGAGAGCCAGATCCTTGGAAAACTTAGTACTAGCTTCCTCTAGAACATTGCTATCTAGTATTTAGTGATTAAGTAGGTCTGGAGTAGGGTTCTAGAATCTGAATTTTTTTTTTTTAAATATTTTATTGATTTTTTACAGAGTACAGAGAGGAAGGGAGAAAGATAGTTAGAAACATCGATGAGAGAGAAACATCGATCAGCTGCCTCCCGCACATCTCCTACTGGGGATGTGCCCGCAACCCAGGTACATGCCCTTGACCGGAATCGAACCTGGGACCCTTCAGTCCGCAAGCCGATGCTCTATCCACTGAGCCAAACCGGTTTTGGCTAGAATCTGAATTTTTAATGTGTGCCTCTAGGTGATTCACGGCAGGTGATCCAAGAATCACATTTTACAAATTTGACTTGAGGAAAGATAGTATAGTGTCTAAGGGTGTGAGATCTGGACTTACTCTCCAGTTTTGTACCCTGAGTCCATTTCTAGATTTGTGACCTTGGACAGGTGTTATCTCTGTGTGCCTCAGTTTCCACATCTTTAAGATAAGGATGCTGACACTAGTAGCTGTAAAGATTCGATGACAAAATTTGTGTCAAGCACACAGCACAGCACATACATGGCTCATGTTAATTTCTCAACAAGTACTTGCCATTATTATTTGCTCCAATTCCTCATTCCCATCCCCACCCCTTTCTCCCACCAGAGGAAGAAATAATAGTATTGGGTTGATACAGCGACTTGTCACCACAGTATTGTTTGGGATGTGGGTGATCTTTGGACTGTGCTTTGAGAATTCCTACTCCAAAGCCATTCTCCTCCTGTCACTCTTCTGATACCCTGGCTGTGGACTGAGCTTCTTGGGTAAACCTATCCTGACTTTATCTTCCTGTCCTCCTTGATCCTTCTCTCATATGGCAAGCCACCTTCCTTGTCCGCCCCTTCGAAAGTTATTTGGCTCAGCATGTGTCCTAAGGTAACACCAAACAGCAAGTCAGTTGAGGGGCCACAGAGACCTCCAGATTCCTGAAGATCACAGAATCTGTTGCTCTGGGACTTATGAGTAAGCCTCAGAGGCAGAAGGGAACAGAAGCTTCTGCTACCCAGGTTCTAACCATGGAAACATGCTGGGAAACAGACACCCTGTGCAAAGGCATGGTTGAAGGCCATGGGGAGTGTGTGGGCAAAGGAAGCTCTGTTCTGTACAAATTCTTGCAGGCACTTCCAAATCTGCATGGCCTCTCCAAGTGACCATTAGCAGGAAGGGAATGGGGGAAGGCAGGATGGCATGAAATAATTCAACCAAGAACACAAAAGGAAAGCAGAGGAAGTCAACCTTCAAACACAGTAGTTGTGCTCGTTTTTGAAGTTTAGAGACCAAGTCTTACCTGGGATGCAGAGAAAAGCAGGGTCAGCTATCCGAAGTGTCTCCTCCCAGTCACTCAGCCCTCCTGAGACCACGGTTTCCTGCCTCCCACTCTCCTAAGAGTGCAGCTGAAATAGAGAACTCCTGGGATGTGCTAGAGCAGTAGTTCTCAACCTTCCTAATGCCGCGACCCTTTGTACAGTTCCTCATGTTGTGGTGACCCCCAAATTCATTGTTACAAATTGAACATAATTAAAGCATAGTGCTTAATCACAAAAACAATATGTAATTATATATGTGTTTTCCGATGGTCTTAGGTGACCCCTGTGAAAGGGTTGTTCGACCCCCAAAGGGGTCGCGACCCACAAGTTGAGAACCGCTGTGCTAGAGGAAGGGATGGAGACATTCTTCCTGAAGAAAAAAATGGCAGCTGAAACCGGTTTGGCTCAGTGGATGGAGCGTCGGCCTGCGGACTGAAGGGTCCCAGGTTCGATTCCGGTCAAGGGCATGTACCTGGGTTGCGGTACTGGGTTGCGGCGACTGATCGATGGTTCTCTTTCATCGATGTTTCTGACTCTCTATTTCTCTCCTTTCCTCTCTGTAAAAAATCAATAAAAAATATTTTAAAAAAAAATGGCAAATCTGGATTTGGCTCCGGCTTGGCCCACAATGTCCTTACCAACTGGTACTCCCTAGAACTCCCTGGCCCAAAGTAGAATTGTATCTGGCCTATTAAAATCCACCTTATTGGTCAAGGGCACCATATATTATGTCATACATGCAACCTTTTGACATCCTCCCCAACACACACACACACACACACACACACACACACACACACACACACGTCGCCAGATAAAATAGAGTACACCAAGTTAAACTTGAATTTCAGATTAAATTTCTAGTTTATGTCCCAAATAGTGCATTGGCACATGCTTATGCTAAAACAATTACGCGTCGTTCATCCGATAACTCAAGTTTAACTGTATTTTTATTTGCTAAATCGAGCAACCTTACCCAACTCACCTTCAGCATCTGCCTCCTTCGGCTCACCACAGGACTTCACTGAAACCTGTGGCTTGTGTTGGTTTCAGCTGAGAATCTTCGTTACAGTCTAACCCGCTACACCGAAAGCTCTTGGAAGATAAGGCCCAGGCCTTGTCCACAACCTCTGGCGCTCCCTTCCAGGAAAGGACTCGCCTTATAGATGCACACAAGGGCATCTGCGGACAGGGGATGGGCAAAGAAATCCATTCTCAACTCTACGCCCCAGCGGAGTCCAGCACGGCGATGTGCCATTGAAAGGCGCCTTTTTCTCATTGGGCTGCCAGAGGAGCATCTGTTTCTAATTGGTTCATCCAGGAGGAGTGCCCCCTTTTCATTGGTTGTTTGGGAAGTGGGTGGGCCTATTTTAATTACTCCACCCACAGGAACGCCAGTTTCGAGGAAGGTTGTCCAATCAAAGAGGAGCCTTTTAAAAATTCCTCCACCAGAGTGGCAGCTTTTTCTAAATAACAAAACCTTTCTATGTTTTAATAAACTTTCTGAGGCCCTAAGCCTGAGGATAAGAGCACTTCATTACGTTTGTTTGGCACTTTATAGATTCCAGATTACTTTTACATCTATCAACTCATCTAATCCACACAATTCCGAGAGGTGGGCGTCACTGTGTCCTTTGCATTTTACAGACTGAGACTAGGAGACAGTAACCTGCTTGCAGTTACTAAGGCGGATAACGAAGACAGTTTACTTTGGCTCAGCATGAGTTTAGCTAAGGCTTCCACGTGAATCATTTCATTCCACCTTTACTACCATTGTGTGGGATCCATAAAGCCAGGCACTTTCCACTCATTCTCTCTTTTAACCTCCCTGCAACTCCAGAAACTAAATATCATTTGCTCTCATTTTACTGGTGAGGAAACTGACGCTCCAAGTAGTTACATCCTTTGCGAAAACACAGTGCTGGCAAGCGACCATTTACCAAATGCGTACTTAATGCCGCACGGTGCTGCGTTACTTCGGGCGTTATTCTCTCATTAACTGCTCCCTACAATGACATGGTTCTGCCTGGCATTACTATCCCTGGTTAGTGATGAGAAAACCCGGTTCAGAGAAGGCTTGCCCAAGACCACACAGCCAGCAGGTAGGTTGTGGCAGGATTCACACTGCTAACCAAAAAGCAGACCTGGCCCTAACCGGTTTGGCTCAGTGGATAGAGCGTCAGCCTGCAGACTGAAGGGTCCCAGGTTCGATTCCGGTCGAGGGCGTGTACCTGGGTTGCGGGTACATCCCCAGTGGGAGGTGTGCAGGAGGCGGCTGATCGATGTTTCTCTCCCATCGATGTTTCTAACTCTCTATCCCTCTCCCTTCCTCTCTGTAAAAAATCAGTAAAATATATTTTTAAAAATGCAGACTCCTGGGCCTCACCTCAGAACTACTGAATCATAATACAAGCCCAGAAATATGCATGATCACCAGCTTTCCAGGTGACACTGGTGTATAATAAAGTTTGAAAGGCAGAGTTTTGCAGTATTTAAAAAAAAATTAAAAAAAGCAGATCTGGAACTCAAATTAAATTCTTCTGACCCCAGCCCAAGGCTCCTTCCTTCACTCTCCGGGTCCTTGCTCCCTGCCAGCCTGGCTGACCCAGTCAATGAGCCTCATCTAGAAATCAGGTAGCTATGCCGGCCCGGAGAAGACCCTTTCACCCCGCCCTCCCCAGAGCGATCTGGCTCAACTCGAGGTGGCGGGCGAGAGAATGGGTCCGCGGGGCGACAGCGGGCACCGGGCGAGGCCGTACAGCCTGCGGAGGAAACTTCAGAACCGCCGCGTTCCAGCAGCGGAGTGGGGTGGGTGTGGCCGGAGTGCCGGGCTCCCGCCCCTCCTCCCTCCCTCCCTTCCTCCCTTGCCTTTTAGGTCTCGGGCCCGCAACCCGCTGAACAGACACGGCCGGAGCTGGACTACCTCCGGCTCCGGGCGAAGCGTCCCCGACGAGCGGCCCAGCGCGCGGCGCCGGGGCGCTGGCCAGCCCCGGGCACCTTCCCCCTCGGTGCGGGGCGCACACCCGCAGCACCCGCAGAGCCCCCAGCCCGGCTGACGGCGGCGGGCTCCCAGCGCCCCGCAGCCCCGCATTCCTCCCGCGCTCCGCGGCGGGGGCGGCGGCGAGATGGCTGCGCGGGTGGGCCTCCTGCTGTGCGCCCTGCCCTGGCTGCTGTGGGGCCGCCTGGACGCCCGGCTCCCGGAGCGCGCAGGCCGGGAGCTGCGCAGGGAGGCAGAGGTAAGGGGGTGTGTGCGGGACGGAGTGGGTCCGCGTGCGGGAGAGCCGCCGGAGCTCCGCATTCAGGCCACCCAGCTGTCTCCTCTGTGCTGACAATCTGCTTTATCCCCTCCCTGTCCTCCGCACCCGTCACCCTTGCACACAAAGAACCTCGGGGCAGCATTCTCCCCGGTTGGGGCTGGGACCACAAAGGCACGCGGATCTGCACGGATGTTCCCGGACGGGGAAGGAGGGAGAGACCAGATGGGACAGATAGGCCAGGGCTCAGAGAGAGGCAGCCCCCGCCCCTCACCACCGAAGCCAGGGAGACATGGCAGTTCATTCATCCGATGCCCCAAGTGTCAAACACTGTGGAGGCCCCCAGAGTGGTGCGGTGGAGAGGATGCCGCTCACTGGGCTGGGACACCAGTGACAGAACTGGCTTTCCTGGGCGCGTGCTGCTGCCAAGCAGCTTGTAAACTGGGTGCGAGTATTAGACTACTATCGAGAGTTGCTCTGAGGAGCTGTAAGCAGGGCTACTGGACTGAACTTAAGAAGAGGGGGCAGGAAGGTGGCGATGAACCTTAGACATTTCCATTTTCAGTTTCCTCCTTTGGACTCAGCTGCTTGCTGTAGGTTGCATAAGCGAGAACTTTTTGTGAGGTGAGAGTGGGGGTGGACTTGGGACATCTATTTTCTAGATTAAGGTGATTGTAGTAATACACCAGTGTCTTTTCTTTCTTTCCCAAAGAAGCACTTCTGTGTTTGTTTGTTTGTTTTCAAAGGGAAAGGGGAGGCAGAGAGAGAGAGAAACATCGATGTGAAAGAGACACACATCTATTGGTTGCCTCCTGCACGTACCCTAACCGGGACCAGGGATGGAACCTGCAACCCAGGTATGTGCCCTGGACTGGAATCGAACCCGAGACCCTTCGGTCCGTGGGCCAACGCTCTAACCACTGAGCACCCCACCAGGACTCTATCTGTGTTCTTAGCTCTTCACAGAAATATGTCTGGGGTCTCCACTATTTTAAGGCGAAGAGACGCAAATAACTTCTAAATTACTGCACCCAGCACTCTGCCCTGAGACTTGCTCACCTAAGAGCATCATTCCTGCTCTAAAACGGCCACTTTAGAGCTTCTCAGTATCCTCACCCCCTTTCCTGGAAGAGGCAGGCTGAATCTGGGAAACTGGAGGAGGGCCCACAGCCAGCTTCTATCGCTGCTCGGGAATATCTGGGAATGACCCTGCTTCGACAAGAAGGTCCTTTCTCAAACTCCCTTCCCCTGCCCCCTTCCAAGCACTGGTCTCTTGTTCTGTGCTCTCTGCTTATGGACATTTAAGAATCATTTTGTTCTCTGAATTTAGACTCTTACAACATCAAGTGCAAAGTCCTTGTGGCCCCAGGAGAAAGCTTCTGTCTACCAAGCCAAGTCCTGTTAAGAGTCCCACCCCAACTCCCCCCACGTCCAGGTCCCAGGCAATCCTTGGCAGGAGAATAGAGACAATAGCTCGGCCGCTCATGCCTGTGGTGGCCTCAGATGGAGGGAATTTCATCTTGGGGTGTGCTTGGGGAATGTAATATCTAACAGACTGAGTCTCTTTCAGTCTATTTAACACAATTGGGGTAAAGGGGATTTTTAACTCTGAAAACAAGAAATATTTTAAAAGCATAAAAACTCTGGAAATGTGTAATGGGTGCATAGTGTCTTCATATGCCTATGCATGTACATATGTATGTACATATATGTAAATTGGGATGTGTATGTGTGTGTGTCAGTATGTCTATATGTGTTTCTGTGTATGGTCAATTGCATGGTCTTTGGTGTCAGACAGACCTGTGTGCAAACCATAGGTTTAACCTCTGTGAACCTCAGTTTTCTTCTCTGTGCAATGGGGTTAATAATGCCTATTTCACAAGATTATTGTGTGGTTTTATTGAGATCCCTTGTTCCTAGAAAGTAGTTTATAAAAGGAAGTTGCTCTCAATGTTGTTGTTGTTGTTAGTATCTTTTCATTATTTTAGAGAACAGAGCTTCAAATTAAAGCCCTGGCTTGGTGATTAGCGCTCCTAAAACAATGACAAATATATAAGGAAACTATTTTCAGCATTGGACAACAGACAGCACAGAGCTGTAATTCTCAGGTGGTGTTGCTTTTACTATGACTACATGACACATTACCCCAAAACTTAGTAAAGTAAAAACAACCATTTATTATGTCCGTTGATACCATGGTTCAGAGTTTCAAACAGAGCACATCAGGGCAGCTTGTCTCTGCTGTACAGCATCTGGAGGTGGAATCGTCTGAAGGCTGTTGACTCACCTACCGGGTAGTTGATGCTGGCTGTCAGCGGGGGGCGGCCTCAGTTCTTCCCATTTGGGCCTATCCACAGTGTCTCTCCATGTGGGCTAGGTTGGGCTTCCTCAAAACATGGCGGCTGGGTCTCCAAAATAAGTGTTCTGGGAAGTAGAAAGGGAGAGAGAGAGAGAGAGAGAGAGAGAGAGAGAGAACACCAAGCAAAAGAAGCTGTGCCCTCCTTATGACCTAGACTGGGAAGTTAGGTATCATCACATCTGCTGGGTCAGTCACAAACCCCAGGTCAAGGGGAGAGAACATGGTCCCCACAATCGGGGGGAGGAGTGCTGAAGTCACATTGTAAGAAGAGCATGGAAATGGGAAATGTCATGGTCACTTAGGGAAACACAACCATTGCAGAAGGGAACGCACAAAGCAAGCCCCGTGATCACTCCAGCTCTCTGCTCAAGTACAATTCCCTGACCGCAGTGCAGGCAGCTAGACCCCAGTAGAGCATAGCCGTCCTACTGAGCTCACGGACAGAGGTCAGATTTCAGAACACAGACGGAAAGACTGTGTGATCTTAACACATTGCGGACAGATCATGTTTTACAAAGTATCATACTTTAAAAAGATATTAGCTTGTAAGAACATGTAATAAATAACTTCAAAATGCAATGGGTATTTAATTTTAAAGCGTGCCTTTAACAGTTATGTAAAACGTTTTTTGTACTCGTTCAATAGACACTTACCTGGCCACTGGGCAAAGCTAGCAATAAAACTACTGGTCCGCCATGTGTTAAGTCATTTCCTTCACTTCTCCAGGCTGCAGTTTCCTCCACTGGAAAATAAGGGAGTGAATTTCATTTAAATGGCTTAGATGACTTTTATGATTCTCCCTAGTGCTAACATTCTTTGGCTCTGGTGTGTGTATGTGTGTGTGTGCGCATGTGCGTGTGCATGGGTGTACATTTCATCTGCCTGTGTCTCCATGTCTGTGTTCCCATGTCTCTGTGTGCATCCCTGTACCCTGTGTGCATGTGTCTCCTGTGTGCACACAAAGTAATAAAACTGAGGGCTTTCTGGAATGGGCTTTGCCTGGGAGGAGACTCACTGCTTACAAAGCTGCATTATGAACAAGGTCATTGTCGCCCACTTAGCAAAACTGGGGCTGCTCAAACACTAGTGAGTAGGAAGGGCCTCCACTGCCCCGTTGCAAGGCTGAGGGTTAATGAATGACATCATCGTCCTGGCCCCACTCTCATTCTCAGCTGGGCCCTACTCTGTTCTTGGGTGACACAGAGCATCCCAAGGGTTCTATCCACCGTGTTTTGCTCAGACCTTCCTTGGAACCACAAGGCAAGTATGTGCAGGACCGGCCTTGCACTCGGTGGTCTACGCAGATCCGCACAGCCACTCCCGGCGTGCCGCTCTTCAGGAGCTGGCGAGTTTGTTCCTCCGGGAAACATTGGAGCTTCTGTGAAGTATCCACCCCCAGATGCAGCGTCTGCTTCTCATACCCCAGAGCCATTTATTTGACTTTGTGTGAGTCAGAAACTCAGAAGCCCGGGTGTGGAAGCCTTTCCCAAGGGCTCAGCTGGGTGACTCATGGGGACAGGGTGAATAGAAGTGCAGGAGACGCTCTGGAGGGTCCCAAAGGAGCAGGAGTTAGTGGGAAAGCAGTTGTCAAGCCAGCTGGAAAACCAAGAAATTGAGTAAAAACTGCAAGGTGGCCCTAGCCGGTTTGGCTCAGTGGAGAGCGTCGACCTGCGGACCGAAGGGTCCCAGGTTCGATTCCGGTCAAGGGCACGTACCTCAGTTGCAGGCTCCTCCCCACCCCAGGCCCTGGTCAGGGCACATGCATCCTGGAGTCTGATGTTTGTCTCTATGAAGGAACATGCTTCGGTCCTGTTCAGTACCTCTGGCTGGTCAGTGCCTGGTTTGGGGTGCGACGGAAGATGTGATCCCAGCCTCTATTGATAGCCAAGTCCACAGCCTGAGCAGCTTCTCCCCTCCGCTCTGCCGCTGGACCTGCTTGCAGAGGAGACAGAGGGAGCCAGTGAGAGAGAGCCCAGTTTTGCCTTTTTCTTCTTTGAGGGCTGTCTCCCCAGTGGGGACGGCAGCTTGGCTCTTGCTCCTTCACTTTTAAAGCCTCTGAGTCACATGTTAAAATGTGAAATAAAACATCCTGGGTAGGTGTCAGAGGGTTCAGACTCACACACTGGTTCTGTCCCTCGCTAAGACCTTTTGCCGAGGTACTGCACTCCTCTGAGACTGACTTTCTTCATCTTCAAAATAGGAATAACAGCCTTGGTCAGTGTGCTCAGTGGTTAGAGCATTGGCCTGTGCATCAAAGGGTGCAGGTTTTGGCCCCGGTCAGGATGTGTGTGGGAGGTGACCAATGGATGTGTCTCTCCCACCTTGATGTCGCCCTCTCTCTCTCTCTCACCGCCTTCCACCTTTCTTCCACTCTCTAAAAGCAATGGAAATTTAAAAAATCCTTGGGTGAGGATTAAGTAAAATAAAATAAGAATAAGCCCGGCAGGTGTGGCTCAGCGGTGGAGCATCGACCCAGGAACCAGGAGGACATGGTTCGATTCCCAGTCAAGGCACATGCGTTGGTTGTGGGCTTGACCCCCAGAAGAGGGCTTGCAGGAGGCAGCTTATTGATGGTTCTCTCTCATCATTGATGTTTGTCTCTCTCGCCCTCTCCCTTTTTCTCTGAAATCAATTAAATAAATAAGTATAAAATAAAATGGGAATAATAACCCTTGGCCTCTGTTCTTACAAGGTGATTGTGAAGCTCAAAGGTGTAATCCCCTTAAAAGCTCTGAAATAGTCAAGCACTCACGGTGATCTTGATTACCAGAAAACAGTTTTATTTATAGGACGTGCAAGGCAGAACACCAACAATCGTCCCTCGAATCTTGACTTGGCTAATCATGCAAAAGATATATCAAATGATAAAACACAGTCACGTAGAGTCACTTTGAAAAGCCTAAAATCATAATGAAACATGAAATGAGCTGGAATAAATCAACATGGTAAAGCAACATGGTTTCTGTATGAACTTGCCATTTTGCAATTTTTAAATTTTTAAATGGTTTCATTTTTGCTGCTGCAATTCTTTGATATGGAGGGTGTCACAGCCACTATGTGAACTTGAGACTGGGAGCTGGCCCCTCCTAGACTTCCAGCAATAAAGCTCTGTGACGATAGAAGGAAAAATAATGTTTTGTTTTTAATATATATTTTTATTGATTTCAGAAAGGAAGGGAGAGGGAGGGAGAGAGAGAGAAACATCAATGATGAGAATCACTGATCGGCTGCCTCCTGCATGCCCCCTACTGGGGGTCGAGCCTGCAGCCCAGGCATGTGACCTTGACCAGAATCGAACCCGGGACCCTTAAGTCCATAGGCTGATGGTCTATCCACTGAGCCAAACTGGCTAAGGCAGGGAAAATAATCTGGTGTTTTTTTTAAGGGTGTTTTTAAAATATATATATTTTATTGATTTTTTACAGAGAAGAAGGGAGAGGGATAGAGAGTTAGAAACATCAATGATGAGAGAGAAACATCGATCAGTTGCCTCCTTCACACCTCCTCCTGGAAGATGTGCCCGCAACCAAGGTACATGCCCTTGACCAGAATCGAACTTGGGACCTTTCAGTCCGCAGGCCGACGCTCTATCCACTGAGCCAAACTGGTTAGGGCGAAAATAATGTTTTTAATGGGACAATTATCCCAAAGCATCTTCTTACTGGATTTTCATGATGCTCCTATGAGAAGCATAAGCGGTATTCTTAACCCCATTTTAGACTTTGGGGCACAGAGAGGTTAAGTAATCGTGTCATAGTTCACACAGAAGTAAAGCTACATCGCCGAAACCGGTTTGGCTCAGTGGATAGAGCGTCGGCCTGCGGACTGAAAGGTCCCAGGTTCGATTCCGGTCAAGGGCATGTACCTGGGTTGCGGGCACATTCCCAGTAGGGGGTGTGCAGGAGGCAGCTGATCGATGTTTCTCTCCCATCGATGTTTCTGGCTCTCTATCTCTCTCCCTTCCTCTCTGTAAAAAATCAATAAAATATATTAAAAAAAAAAAAAAGAAGTAAAGCTACAATAATAGACAGACCTGGAGTATATTTTAGCTCTGATCCAACTCATTCATTTTACAGAAGAGGGAACTAAGGCCCAGAAAAGGCAGGCCTACCCACGGACACATAGCTAGCAGCAGCCCCAGGAATAAAATTCAAGACACTCAGCCCAACCAACGTGGCTCAGGGGTTGAGCCTCGACCTGTGAACCTGGAGGTCATGGTTCAATTCCCAGTCAGGCATGTGCCCGGGTTGTGGACTAGATCCCCAGAGTGGGGCGTGCAGGAGGCAGCTGATCAATGATTCTCTCTCCCTCTTCCTCTCTTAAATCAATACAAATATATATATTTTTTAAATGAGACTCAGCCCAGGACTCTTGTCCTGCCAGGCCAGTGACTCAGAGTTCCTGACTCAGCCCTGGATTCATTTTGCTAAACCTTATTGCAAGTCTTGCCCTGGCCAGAATCGCCCCTTCCCTCAGGCATCAAGTGGGCTGGGAGCCACACACCCTGTCATGACAAGTCAGGACGGATGCAGAACTAGAACCCCCAGAGCTCTGATTCCACTGAGCTCTCTGGGTTCCAGGGGGAACCATTTTTGTTTTACACAAACATCCCAGCCACTCCCAGGGCTTTCCAGAGGTGACTCCCAGGAAAGTGGCTCCAGCCACCACCAAGAGGGTGAGGCAGGTTGGCACCAGCTTTTAAACCCAAGCAAGTGAATCACCCAGGGGCACAGCCCTATGGCTTTCTCTCCACTCAGCTCCAACCGTGGGCTCCTCGGATGGGATGGGTGGAGAACAGGGAAGAGAGAAAACCTGGTGTTTGAATTGCCAGGCAGAGAGGAGCGGGCCAGGTGCTACCTCCATGAAGCGGAGCAGGAGACCACGGGTGGAGCGCAGAGCGTCCCTGAGAGGACACAGGCCCCAAGAACACTGCAGCCTGGAAGGGAAATGACTTCTCCAAGGCGGTTAGTGTCGAGCCGAGATGAAAACGAGCGCTCCACCTCTCAGTCCTGCCCCCTTTCCCAGGGTCCCTGTGCCACAGTGTCCTCTGCCCCACACCCTGCTCGGATGCAGACAGGGACGTGTCTCTCACCTTCGCAGGGGGAAACTGAGGCACAGCAGATGGGTTAGGGACAGCTCCAGGAGCAGAGATGCCTCAACCCTGCCTCCTCACCAGGGACATAGGTCTGCCCTCCTCGATAGAACTACAGAGCACTCAGTTCTAACACCATTCAGGAGACCCTTTCTTATAATTAAAAACATTTTAATTAGAGGTATATTAAACATGAAGTAAGTATAAGAGAGTTCTTTGTTGTTGTTGTTGTTGTTAATCTTCACTCAAGGATATTTTCCCATTGATTTTTTTTTTAAGAGAGAGTAGAAGGGAGCAGTAGAGACAGAGAAACATCGATGTGAGAGAGACACATCAATTGGTTGCCTCCTGCATGTGCCCCAACTGGGGCCAGGATTGAGGCCACATTGGAGGTACAGTACCCTTGACGGGAATCGAACCCGCAACCCTTCGGTCTACAGGCCCATGCTCTATCCATTGAGCCAAACCATCTAGGGCTATAAGGGAGTTTTTAAGTCCTGATAATCTCCATAATAATACTTCAGGGCTTTTATGGAAATATAAAATGTCAAATTCTTAAGATTTCTTTCTCATTCTTTTGGTGTCTTTTGGCTGGTGTGAACACAGGCTCACTGCTTCCTGGGAATTCAGCTATGCCTGGCAACCCACAGGGTCCCAGAGACAGTCAGGAGAAAGGACTTCCCCTCCTGTGGACCCTTGGAAAATACCTCCACCCCCCTCCTGCCCTCCGCCCCACCTTGCCTGCCAAAGTACCAGGCACAGGCCCAGCCAGGAAACAGGAGACGCCGCTAGTCAATTTCCCCTCCCCTCTCCCGCTCTGTCCAAGGTTTCATAGTTCCAGAACTGGAGCCAACTCCCTGATAAGGGCTGGGTGGGTTTGGGGGAAGAGGCACAGGGTGTGCCAGCCTGTTGGCCTGTGACCCAGTCTCTTCCAAATCACTCACTCAGCAAAACTGCTTCTGCGGAGACATTCATTCCCTGGCTTCTCTTAGAAAGCCGCTCTCTCCATCCTCACCAGGGGAACGGGAAGAGGCGAGGAAGAGAGCCAGGCACCTGGCTGGGGGAGGCGATTCTGGGATGGAGCACCTGAACTGAGAACGGAGGTGTAACTGCCTTCTTCAGGGCAGTTCCCATCTCACAGATGGGTTACATTCTACTAGTAAAAGTCTGTTGTTAATTTTCCCTGTAAGTTAAATCAGCTAGATAAACTGTTTATTGAGCATGAACTATACTGGGCACGATGTTGGATGCCCACTGCTTTATGTCATCCTTCTCAGAATCCTGTGGGGGTTACCCTTGTTCTCACATTGTGGCTGAGGAAATGGAGGCCCAGAGAGGTGACGTAATTTGTCCCTGGCCATCCAGCAGGGTCAGGGTTGGGAATAGAGTCTGGATTCCAAGCCCAGGGGCTATTCCATGATGCCACACTATTTTGAGCAGTAAATAGTCTTCCAGATTAAGCCACAAGAACTCCTTTAATCCATTATGCATCCCAAAATAGTGTACGTGTGCAAAGGGAGAATAAAAAACAATCGGGCTGAAATCCTAATAAATTAGTGCAGAACAATAAAACAGACTTGGGTAGTATTCAGTTGTCTAGAATAAGGGTTCCTTGTGGAAAGTGGCTTTAATGAGAAGAGGACATGGAGGTTGCTAACGATGGGTGTAATGAAATCCACAAAGAGGAGGCTGGATATTTGTTAGGGGCTTCGGGCCCTGGCTCAGTGTCTAGTTTCATTCCCATTATGTGCCTTTTTCTTGAGGCAGCTATGATTGGAGTTGATCTGAGTTAAGAAATGCAGCAAACGCCGAAACCGGTTTGGCTCAGTGGATAGAGCGTCGGACTGCGGACTGAAGGGTCCCAGGTTCGATTCTGGTCAGGGGCATGTGCCTGGGTTGCGGGCACATCCCCAGTGGGGGATGTGCAGGAGGCAGCTGATCGATGTTTCTAACTTTCTATCTCTCTCCCTTCCTCTCTGTGAAAAATCAATAAAAAATATATTTAAAAAAAAAAAAAAGAAAGAAATGCAGCAAAGGCCCTGGCTGTCATCCCGTACACCACAGAAGGCAACGATTGATGTTTCTCTCTCACATCTCCCTCTCTCTTTCCCTCTCTTTCTCAAAGTCAATAAATAGCCCGGCTGGTGTGGCTCAGTGGTTGAGCAATGACCTATGAACATGGAGGCCACGGTTCAATTCCCAGTCAGGGCACATGCCTGGTTCCTGGGTCAACTCTCAACTGCTGAGCCACACCAGCCAGGCATGTCTCATTCTTTAGGATTCTCACATCAAATATCAGCTCTTCAGAGGGGGCTTCCCTGACCTGCTCATGTCAAGTTTCTGAGTTGTTCTCAATCACATCACCCGGTTTCTTTTCTTTATAGCATCAAACTTTCTCCTTTATTTGTTATCTGGGCTTTTTATTGTCTGTCTCCGTCCGCAGTGTACATATAGGTTCCTTCAAGAGTGTCTTGTTGACTATTGCACCTGGCAAAGTACCTAGTACATTGTATGAATAAACAAATGAATGAAAGGAAGTTGCAGGTTTGGAATTCAAAAAGTGCTTCTCTAGAGAGTTACGGTTTCATATAAACCATAGGGTTGAAGGTAAGGGCATTGTTCTTAAATATATCTGCGTTTGGGAGGAGGGTAATTGTTTAGGGAGTAGCCAGAATTAGGTGATTAATTCCCAACCCATGCTTGGCAGAGCCTGCAGGCGATCACCTCAACTCCTGATCAATACGGAAATGTTCCTAAAGAGATGACATGTGTCCGGAGAAGAGTTGAGGCATATAGATAACGTATATTTACATAAAATTATAAGAGCTACTCTGCATGGAGCCCATGCTAGGTGATAGGTACTATGGTAAGTACTTTATATTTACTGTTGTGATTCATTCACACACACATGCACACAACCTGTAAAGTAGTACTATTGTAAATCCATGTTATAATTGAGAAACCAGTGATTTAGGAAAGTAGCTTGCCAACTGGGATTCGAACCCAGGCAGGCCTGACTCCAGAGCCCATAACCCTACTGTCCTCTGACAATGCCATGAGATACTCAGGGAAGGGACTGCATAGCCAGTGTTAGAAATAAAGAAGCTAAGGTTCAAAAATAATGAGTGACTTGCTCAAGACCATCCGCTAGTCTTGGTGGCCTGGGACGAAGTCCAGGTCCTGACTTTGATGCCAGGGCTCTTTCTGCTGTAGCTCATAGACCCTGTTGGGACAGGGTGAGACCAGGCGCGATGTATGTGCCATGGACACTTGGCGATCAAGGGAGGGAAAGGATGCCAGGCCGTGGGAAAAGCTGATGCTCCTCTCTCCCCCAGGCATTCCTGGAGAGGTATGGATACCTCCGTGAACAGGCCCCCGAAGCTCCCTCCTCCACGCGATTCAGCAATGCCATCAGGTAGGATGGAGGGCTATGAGGGTTTGGGAGTGCTGGGTATAAGCTTAGGGCATCTCCTCCCTCCTGGGGGAAGACTGCCCCCATGTGTGTTGAGGGGGCCATGCTCCATTGTTCCCCCCCAAAACCCCCAGTCCCACCTGCCCCAGCCTCCTGCTGTATCCAGGGAAGCTCCCCGCTCTCACCACCCACCCTCCCTTTGTGGTCCTTTATCTCACTTCCTCCTGACAGGGAGTTCCAGTGGGTGTCCCAGCTGCCCATCAGTGGCGTGCTGGACCCTGCCACCCTCCACCAGATGACACTGCCCCGCTGTGGGGTTGCAGATACTGACAGCCAGGCAGCCCGGACTGAGAAGGTCAGTGCTCTGTTCACTGGACGCCGGGCCAAAATGAGGCGTAAGAAACGCTTTGCAAAGCAAGGTGAGCACTGTGGCAATCTAGCGAGGATGGGATTCCCCACCATCCTGAAGCCCCATGGCCAGAAAAAGGGCTCCACCTCGGGCTGGGCTGTGTCATAACCTCTTCCCTAGGGTGGGGGAGGGGAGCACAGTGGACAAATAGGACCTCTGGTACTTGAGGACCATGTTTGTGAACAAAGACATTTACATCAGAATGATACCTATGCTGATGACTTTTCATCCTGCAAGTACTGTCCAGAGCGAACCCCATCGAGCCCACTTAATTTCTTGGTCAATTTACTATGCAGGGCAGTTAAACTGTTGCCAACACTTTTCTTTCTATTTTACTGGAGTTATTTTCATCAGAATCGGTTCTTTTTCATAAGAATTATCCAACAAAGATGGGATTCATCGATGGGTTTGATTTTGTCCATACTACATTTTCAGCAGCTTGATTGAAATATAATTCACATGCTGTACAATTCACCCATTGAAAGCATACAATCCAGTGGCTTTTAGCATATTTGCAGAATTGTGCAACCATCATCACAGTCTAATTGCAGAACATTTTCATCACCTCAAACAGAAACCCCATGCCCATGAGCGGGCACTCCCCACGCCCCCTCCCCCAGCCCCTAGCAACCATGAATCTACTTTCTGTCTCTATGGATTTGCCTATTCTGAACATTTCATCATAACACATTCCTCCTGTTTTGATTTAGTTGTAGGTTTTTTTTCTTCCCTTCACTTCTTCCTCCTTCTTTGGCCAAATCCAGTCTTCCAGGGTCAAAGGTTACTGATCTAAGATTTATAAAGATTTTATTCTTCTGTCAATTCTTCATCAGTAACAAGTTTTGCCATGTGTGGTTTTAACATTGTGATTGTTTTTACTAAGTCTAATTTTCTCTGATCAACTTCTGCAATTTTCAAGATTCCTAACAAAGTGGGGTTGTTTAGTCAGCTTTTTACCTGTAATGAATTTTACTGTGAGCCCTTGGGGCTATGGTCTCTTTGAATTTGCATTAACTACCTTTACCAACAATATGCACTAGGAACTAGGACAGAAGGCACATAGTTTGTTTTTATTTCTTAGCTAATCCAAAAGGAAATTGAGGGCATTTCCCCTCAGCTGTTGGAGGATGACCATTTCCAGGTATTCGCCAATCCAGTTCAGCTGTGTCTACACTCCCAGCTGCCCCGGGTCCCCAGTGCTGACACTGTGTCCTGGGCAGCAGAGGAGAAGAACCAGGCATGAGTACAGGAGGTCCTGGTAGAGCAGGAAGAGTCGGGCTCTGGGTTCAGCTGTGTGACCTGAGTCACCTTGCTGTTTCCTCATCTGAGTCACGGGCCCTTTTAGGTTACAAAGGAGAGATGAGCCCTGGCAACCAAGGAGAAGGGCTCGCCCTGGCCAGTGTGGCTCAGTTGGTTGGTGCGTCATCCCATATATTGAAAGGGGACAGGTTGGATTCCCTGTCAGGGCACATGCCCGGGTTTCAGGCTGGATTCCCAGCAGGGGGTCTGCAGGAGGCAGCTGATCAAGGTTCCACTCTCACATTGATGTTTCTCTCTCTCCCATTCCCTTCTTCTCTCTTTAAAATCAGTTTTAAAGGGGGGGTGGGGGGTGGCGGAGGATTGTGAGAATACAGCGGAAAAGGGAGCAGCCCCAGACACAGACTCGGCAGCAGCACTTCCAGGCTAGATTCCATGGAGATTTGGGACAATGCCTCCTGGATGTTCAGGGCATGACCTGAGCACCCAGGATGCTTCCTTCCAGCAGCACCTCATCTTCTCATACCCCAAGGGAGAATCTGATGGAGTGTCTGTCCTTCACTTTCCAATCTGGAGCCTCCCTTTTAGACAGAGATTTGGGCGGAGGCAGGTCTCAGGCAGGTGGCTTCCCCCCGCCAGCCTAGCCCCGTTTCCTTGTCTGACCCCTGGTCCAGGCAGTGGCCGGGTTACACAGAGAATTTCCCTCTCGGTCACAACATGACTTCACTTCCCTTCCCTCCTGGGTGGGAAGATATTCCCTAGAAGGAAGTTGTAGGTTTGGCAGGCACTGAGCACTTCCTAAGCCTTAGGAAAGAAAATATAATAGTAACAGCTAACACCTATTGAGCACTGATGATGTGCCAAGCAGAGTTGTGAACAGATTAACTCATTTTCTCCCGTAACAACCTTATGAGATCGGTACCATTATTATCCTCACCTACAGGTGGGCAAGCTGATGGACAAAGAGCTTAGGCAACTTTCCCAGGGCCAAATAGCCAGCGTGTAGCCAAGCCTTCTTGTCATTGGAGGATTAAGTGAGCTTCCAGATGTGGAAAACCCCAGAATATGGGTAGGCGCTTTAAAAATGAGTGGAAAAACCCAGAATATGGGTAGGTGCTTTAAACATTTTATGGATTCCGAAGCCAGTGACTTTTCATTATGTGGGCGAACGCTGTGCCGATGGAGCTGGGCTCCAGGGTCGGATTGCCAGATAAAATGCAGGATTCCCAGTTGAATTTCAGTTTCAGATCAACAGCAAATAATTGTTTTGTTTTTACATCCTTATACTAAAATAATTACCTGTTGACCTGAAGCTCAGGTTTAACCGGGCATTCCGTATTCTCATTTGCTAAATCTGGCAACCTTATTCCAAGCGCCTGCTCCCCGCGGCCCCTGCAGGGCTGATTTTCAGTGCCCTGCCCCCTCACAGAGCTGGTGGGGTGGGGAGCACAGGGGTGGGAATGGGGTGGAAAAGGAAGGAGGGAATGGGTAACTACTGAGCACCCAGCACGTGCCGGGCAGCTTCGGCTGCTGTTTCATTTCTACTTTGCAAGTAAGGAAACTGAGGCTTGGAGGATTCTGTCGTTTGCTGTGTAAGGTTGTAAGCAACGGTACTGAGATTCCAACCCGTGTTCTCCCCACAGTAGCAGTTTGCTGCTGGGAGTCAGGACTCTAGCTCGGGTCCTGCCCAAGCAAGGAATCTAGCCCTCCTCCCTCCCCAGCTCTTTTTCCTTTTCTCTTCCCTTCTGGTATTTTTTTTTTAATCTATTTTTTTAAATCCTCACCGAGGATATGTTTTTATTGACTTTAGAGAGAGAGAGGAAGGGAGGGGGGGAGAGAGAGAGAGAGAGAAACTTTGATGTGAGAGAGAAACATCGATCGATTGCCTCCCGTACCCACCCCAACCAGGGATCAAACCCAAAACCTGCGTATGTGCCCTTACCAGGAATCCAACCAAAGACCTTTTGTTGTACGGGATGATGCTCCAACCAACTGATCCACACCAGTCAGGACCCCTTTTAGATTTTAGATCAAGGGTGTGGGGTGCAATGCCAGGTGCTACGGTGGCCTGGGGGTTGCCATGGAAACAAGCCAGGCATTTGGGATGGGGCCTGCCTGCTCCAAAGACACAAATCTGGAAGAAGACAGGGGACAGGGCTCAGGCTGCTGGCTCTGCAGTTCCTTCCTTTCTGGCAGGCACACCAACAACCTACCACCCTGCTCGCCCGCAAGGAAAATTGGTCATTTTCTCCCAATTCCTGTTCCTAGTTGTCTCCCTATTCCCTGCCCACCCCTCAGCTGCACAGAGGATTTTTATCCTTTTATCCTTCACGCTGTCACCTTTATTGACCACCTAGAGTGAGAGAATTGCCCCCCTCCTTGTTCCCTGTCTTTGGGGTGAGGGGCACCCTAGCTACAAAGGCTGAAGGAGCTGCTTCACAGTTTTCTAGGAGCCTGAAGGTTGGGGGTGGGGAGAGGGAGTCTGGGGTTGGTTACCCATCACAGGGTGTGAAAGAGCCCAACGCCAGCTCCCCACCCCCACCCACCCACCCAGTGCCCAGTGCCCACTTGCAATGCACTAGAAGTGCTAGTGGCAGTGCTTCTGGATGCCAGGCCTCCCCTCCCTTCGAGTCCTTCCCTCTCCCTCCCCGAGGGTTGGTCACTGCCTGGGAGGGGTTGGGTGGCTGCCAGGCCAAACAGGCCCAGGAGGCAGCATTGCCTTGAATGGAGCTTGGCTCAGGGGTGGGAGAAGGGACATTCCCCTCCCCCACTTCCACAGGGGATGGGGAGAGGGAAAGGGTGCTCAACTCCTCTGCCCTCTGTGACCCTCCTTCCATCCAGAGAATGCGAGCTCTCGCAGAGCCCCTGTTCTGACCAGAGGAGTGACGCGTGCAGGCACATTTATAAGCCTCGAACGTGTCTGCTTATCCACGCAGAATGGAAAATGCACTGAATTAGGTGTCAGGGCCTGGGCTCCTACTCAGTGTGTGACCCTGGGGGCAGTTCCTCCCTTGGTCTCAGAGCCCCAAATAGAGGAGAGGTTGACTCAGGAGATGGCTGAACCCCCACGACTTCACTCCTCTTGCCAGGATCTCCCTGGGACAAAGGGGCAGGAGGCCTGGACCTTCAACTGCCCCGCCCTCGAGGGGAGAGGAGGCTGTGCCCATTCACCTGGTGTCCCAGCATAGCCAAACCTGCCCTGCCCGCTGTCACCCAGGCCCCAGGGATTTGGTCCATTTGGGAAACTGAGGCCCAAAAGACATGACTCTGTGTGCTCCCGAGCCCAGAGTCCTGCCTCCAAGCAGTGAGTCTCCCGCCCGTCACAGTCCCTGAGCGTGCAGAGCTCAGAAATAGCTCAGGAAAACTCAGAGCTCGGGCCTTCGAAGCACCCTGGTCCTGGTCCTGGCCCTGGGTGTGTGGTGAGCTGGCGCTGGACCCAGACTAGTTGACCTGGGGCTCGGCCAGAGACCCGAGTCTCAACCCTCAGGGAGGAACTCTGCGGTTCTGGGCAGAGGAACAGAAACGCTTAACTGAGTGGAGATGGAGAAATTGCTCTCGGTCAGTGACAAAACACACCCTTTGTTCTTATTTGTTTTCACCTCAGAGCCCTCGGGAGTCCCTGAGGAAGTGAGCGGGAGGGCCAGGGATCAGGGAGGGACCTCAAATAAATGGGTCTTGTGATGGCTACTCAGGGCAGGCCCCAGGCACTAGGAAGGGAGGCAGCAGGAGCGTGTGAGGGCTGGAGAGGGGGAGGGGGCAGAGAGGGCAGGGAGGGCTGTGACCCCGTGGCTCTACCTCTCCTCCACCCGGCACAGTTGTCAGGGGCTGGGATTTGCCGCCAGCAGGAGGCGCAGAGTGGATTTCCAGGCTCGGCCCAGGCTGTGCGGAAGGAGACCCCAGACCAGAGGGTCCCCCGGAGTGGGGGTTTTCCTGGGCAGAGGCTGCATCTCCCCCATTCTATTTTGGAGGCTGATGCAGCTGGGCCAAGGTCCTAAGGGACCTCCTTAAGCCAACCCAGGAGACTGGGACTCTCCAGGACAGGGTAGGCCCATCTGTCTGAGAGGAGGGTCTCCCCAGCCAAATGAGGGCCTTCCCAAGAAAAGGGCTATGTCTTTCCCGCCAGATCATGGGCTCCTTGGGGAAGGCCTATCTCCCTATCATACGTGCTGCCCAGGGGACCAGCCCCAGGCTCTGATGTGGCCTCTCTGGGTGGCAGGCAACAAGTGGTACAAGCAACACCTCTCCTACCGCCTGGTGAACTGGCCTCAGCACCTGCCCGAGCCTGCAGTTCGGGGGGCCGTGCGTGCCGCCTTCCAGCTGTGGAGCAACGTCTCGGCGCTGGAGTTCTGGGAGGCCCCAGCCACAGGCCCTGCTGACATCCGCCTCACCTTCTTCCAAGGGGACCACAATGACGGGCTAAGCAACGCCTTCGACGGCCCAGGTGCTGACAGCCTCTCTTCCACATGGCAGGAGGGGGACCCCGCTAGGAGAGGCCTCCTGTGGAGGGCAATGGAGCATTCGCTCTCCCTGTGGCCTTGCCCAAGCTGCATCGCCCTCCAAAGAGCCCTCAGTCTCCTCATCTATCACATGGGAACAGGACCTGCCCGATTTTGTGCCATGTGGCTGTTGGGATGGTCAGATGAGGTTCTTCAGGGAAAGTGCCTTGTAAACTCTAAAGAGCATTATCCTTTCGGGGAGAACCTTCTGAAGACCCCTCATCCATCCCCTGCCTCTAGACAAGCCCGTGCCTCTCCTGTCCTCCAGACCAGGGTCCTAAAAACGTGCCGAGGCCACCACTGCCCTCCCCCAAGCCACTGTCACAGTCACTGCCTCAGAGCAAGAGGCATTCTACCTGCTACCTGCTACAGAAGCTCTTCATATGCCCACCGCCCAGACGGGCCTCCTGTTTGCCCCCAACCTGAAGTCTTCCAGCTGTGGTTTACACTGCTGTCCCCCCATTCTGCCCAACACTGGCCTGCAGAGCCTGCGTGCAGGCTGTCTCTGCATCCTCCCAATCCCCCTGCGCTAAGGAGTCAGGAAACCTGGTCAAACCGCTTCAGGTGGGGACTTACGCCCTGTGTGGCCTCAGAACTTGGGCCCCTACTCCCTTGCACTCTCCTGCTTTCCAACAATCCCACTCAGAGCAAAGCCGCTTCCAGGCCCCGCTGCCTGGACCAGGGTAGGGCTGGCAGAAATCTCGGCTTTTTGAGAATCCACCTGTAGGACACACACATGCTTGCATATAATTCATTTCATCCACGATATCCACATGAGATGCTTCTATCCGTCCCCAGGTGGAGTCTGGTAGCTAAGACAGCGCTAGACTGGGAGGCAGCTCTCTGATGTGGGACGGGTGCTTTATCTTGTTGAGTTTAGTCACAAACCTCCCCATCAGTCTCCCAAGATCATTGCAAGAGTTGAATGGAAAGGGGAACATTGCTCAGAAACGTTCAGAGCACATTCAAAATAGGGAGGCATGTGTCCTTCCTACACGGACGGGGCCATCTCTCCATGCCCACGAGGCTCCCCCTAACATTAGCCTCCCGACCTGTGTCCGTCCCAGTTGGGCTGGGCTCCAAGACAGCAGCACTGGCAGGACCCTGCACAGGTTCTAGGCCAACATTATCACAGTGCGGTTTGCTGCCCCTGCCCCTGCCCCTGCCCCTGCCCCTGCAGAAAGTGACTTGTGAGGGTGGGGCCCTGGGAACCGCATGGCTGATAAGCTAAATCTGGGGCACCCTACGCTTGAGCATCACTGGTCCAGCCCAATTCCTCTGCTCGCTCCTGTTCTAGCAGGGAGGTAGAGACCCACAGAGGGCCCTGGCAGAGGGAAGGCGAGGACACAAGAATACACTTTTTTTTTCTTCAAAGAGAGGAAGGGAGAGGGAGACAGAGACAGAAACATCAATGATAAGAGAGAATCACTGATTGGCTGCCTCCTGCACGCCCCCTACTGGGAACCAAGCCCACAACCCATGCTTATGCCCTGACTGGGAATCGAACCATCATCTCCTGGTTCATGGGTCGGTGCTCAACCACTGAGCCACACAAGCCGGGCAAGAATACATATACTTTTTATTAAAGAAACTACGCATACACATCAACACACCCAGTGCCCAGATCAAAAAACATTACCAACACCCCACCCGGTCCCATCGTGCTCCATTCTGGGGTAACCACTGTACCTACTCCAAGACCTGTTAAAAAGGAGTAACTATATAGCATTTATCATATGCTAGGCACTGGGTGTATGGAACACAGACACACATACATACACACACCTCTTTTTAATCCTCAGAAAAACCCTGTGAGGAAGAACTTCATGGTCATCGCTCCTGTTTTCAGGTCAGGAAGATCAGGCACAGAGGGGTTGAGAGACCTGCCCAGGGTCACTCCGCTAGTAAATGGTAAAACCAGGGTTGGAACCCAGGCAGTTTGACCCCAAGCAGTATGTGCACCGCTCTGCCCCCTAGCGTCCATACGCCACAGCTGTCCTGGGGTCACCGCTCCACACTTCAGCGTCTGCGGACTGAATTGGGAGGGAAATTAAGCAGCAGAAAACAGCCGCACACTCCAATGGCGTGGGCGTTGGGCGGTGGGCACGCGGGGGCGTCGCGGGCGGGGGCGCCCCCTGACCCTCCGCGCCGCCTGCAGGGGGCGCCCTGGCGCACGCCTTCCTGCCTCGCCGAGGCGAAGCGCACTTCGACCAGGACGAGCGCTGGTCCCTGAGCCGCCGCCGCGGGCGCAACCTGTTCGTGGTGCTGGCGCACGAGATCGGCCACACGCTCGGCCTCACCCACTCGCCCGCGCCGCGCGCGCTCATGGCGCCCTACTACAAGCGGCTGGGCCGCGACGCGCTGCTCAGCTGGGACGACGTGCTGGCCGTGCAGAGCCTGTATGGTGAGCCCCCGCCCCCGGCCCCCGGCCCCGGCCCCGGTCCCGCCCTTGCCTGCAGCGCGTGGGCTCCTCAAAGGGATCTCCCATCCTAAGCGCAGGCATCTGGCCTCCCCATCACGGGCCCTTCCAAATCCTTAGGCTCCTGAGATCTGCAAAACCTCAAACTATTACCCCCTCTCCCCCGTGCTTGCCCTTGATCAACCCCAACGAACTCCTGGGCACAGTCCTGCCCCATCACCCAGACCCAGTCCTCAGACTCGCCTCTCCCCCGACCCCATACCCCAGAGCCCTCATCCCGGCTCCCAGCTGCGATTTCCCTCTAGCCCAGTGGTTCCCAACCTTTTTTTGGCCATGCCCCACCTCAGCATCTCTAAAACCCTGATGCCCACCCACCCCATGACATATAATTCTTATTATTCAAAAAGTGAACTCCTGTTCACGTGGAGGAAGCCTAAAAGGGCATTAACTTGGTCTAAACAAACTTCCAAAGAACATGGCATCCATGAAAGAGAAAAAAGAATGAAAGGACAATTGATGTACTGAGGAAGAGATCACTAAGAAATTGGTTTTTTTGAAAAAAGAAGTGATATGAAAAAAATAGCAATAAAATTTCAAAACATATCATAGAGAACTGAAATGCATAAATATGTCACAATATATATTAATATACTGTATATAAGGCCCCTAGAACCATAAAAAAATCATGGTTAATAACTCATTCTTGAATTGCTCCCCTAAAAAATCAAATCACCCCCCCAGAGGGCGTGTGCCCCATGTTGGGAACCACTGCTCTATCCCCTAACCTTCCCCCTCCATGACGCTGATGCCCACTTCCCCCCAAGCTTGGACTCAGAAAGATCTCCCCCATAATGAACTCGCTGGCGCTGCTGCCCAGTGACCTGCCTGGACCTCAGGCCCTCGATGCCTGGGCTGCCCCCCTCAGAGTGCGTGGTGCGGTGGGCAG
This sequence comes from Myotis myotis, assembly GCF_014108235.1. Lineage (NCBI taxonomy): Eukaryota > Metazoa > Chordata > Mammalia > Chiroptera > Vespertilionidae > Myotis > Myotis myotis. The sequence continues at coordinate 13,065,465 of NW_023416321.1, read as the reverse complement.
GGCCAGGAGCCCTGGGTTCAAGTCTCTGTTCCATTCCTGACTAGCAGTTGCTCTTGAGCAAAGCATTTCCCCCCTGAGAGCCTTCAGTTTTACCTTCTGAGAGAATGGATAATAATTGAGGTCCTGCTTACCTCACAAGGCTGCTGTACTAGTGAGTATGCGCATGCTTTGTAGCCTAAGAAACCTACACAAACGTAATCATAACAGCTGCTATTTCACGAGGGTCTACCGTGGACCAGGCACTTAACACACAAAACACACGAGGTAAGTATCTTTTTGTCCACAGAGGAGGAGAACCGGGTAAGAGAGGTTAGGTAACTTGCCCTAGGTCACACAGCTAGGGAGTTGCAGACCAGGATTCAGGAGCTGGTGCCAAATTCTAAGCTGATTGGACTCTGCCTCCCTCTCGTCAGTGTCCTGTTGTAATTATCTTCAGAGCCGCAATTAACACAGCTTGGGCCCCTGAACTCTGCCTGCACGCCACCTGCTTTGTCCAAGACTCAGAGAGAGTACACGCTGCACTCCTTAGTTCCAAACCCTTGTTTAGTCCCCGCTGCAATTTTGACTGTGTGATAGGAGCGAGGGCTTCTGAGTTTAGTGCTATGGTTAACACCCACAACCAAAGACAATTCTTTACCCTACCCCTGCTCTCCTTCCCAGCCCCTCACATCAGATAATGATGAAAGGAACCAAGGGGGAGGTCTTGGGCCCGCAACACCCTCCTAACCACTGTGTGCTCTTCCCCTCTTCCCTCCCCCATGCAGGGAAGCCCCAGGGCGGCTCTGTGACTACCCAGCTCCCAGGAAAGCTGTTCACTGACTTTGAGGCCTGGGACCCCCACAGATCCCAGGGAAGGCGCCCCGAAACCCAAGGTCCTAAATATTGCCACTCTTCCTTTGATGCCATCACTGTAGGTAAGATGGTTCCACCCATGCATTGCTTCTCCTCCCCACATTTCAGGGGTCTCCAGAGCTGGAGTTCAAGGGGGAGTATAAATGATAAAATCCAGAAATTCCAGCCACAGGGATTCTGCAAGGTAGCAAGCCCACGCCAAGCAAAACACTACTTTCTCCTTCCGCCCCAACTGTGCCCGCTGCATCCTCTCTGGTCAGCTTGGGAGGCTGGGTTCTAGGAATGCACCTTCCCTGGAAGGAAGGCAGGAGACGGGTGGTCACTGCTCAACTCTCTCTCGTCTCTCTGGGCAGACAGGCAGCAGCGACTGTACATTTTTCAAGGGAGCCACTTCTGGGAGGTGGGAGCTGATGGCAATGTCTCAGAGCCCCACCCGCTGCAGGAAAGGTGGGCCGGGCTGCCCCCCAACATTGAGGCTGCCGCAGTGTCACTGGAGAATGGAGACTTCTACTTCTTCAAAGGTACCAACCCTGGGGCAGATGAGAACATTGAGACCTACAGAGGAAAGATGTCCTGCCCAAGGTCAAAAGAGGGGAGGCACCTCCATTCCAATCCCAACTGTGGCCTGGGCCACTCTACCAGGAGATTCCTTTAGTGGTGGATTGGGGAGGGCGGTGTCCAGGTTGTTCTAGGGCAGTGATGGCGAACCTTTTGAGCTCGGTGTGTCAGCATTTTGAAAAACCCTAACTTAACTCTGGTGCCGTGTCACATATAGAAATTTTTTGATATTTGCAACCATAGTAAAACAAAGACATATTTTTGATATTTATTTTATATATTTAAATGCCATTTAACAAAGAAAAAATCAACCAAAAAAATGAGTTCACGTGTCACCTCTGACACGCATGTCATAGGTTCGCCATCACTGTTCTAGAGGGAGAGGGTGGGAGAATCCCAGAGAAGACTCTAGAGCAAGCATGTCAAACTCCGCAGCTGGCAAGTCTGACATGCTTGCTCTAGGGAAGAGAGGACCACTCCTGACCTCTGTGATTCTGCCAAGTCCTGCCTTCCTTGGAATCCTGGCTGCAGGAGGTTGGGCGTGTCACTTAATTCTTGGAGCTTGAATTTTTTGAATGGGGAACACAATCCCTCAGGTTTGTTGGGGAAGAAGGATGAAAAGAACATACTGTCTGAGCAGTGTGCAGTATGTTACTTCAGTAAACAGTGTTCATTCATTCATTCATTCATTCAACAAGTATTGAGTGCCTTCTATGGCCTGGACTCGGTTGGAGGCGTTGGGATACAGTCGTGAACAAAACTCCCTGCCCTCCTAGAACTGTTGGGAGTCATGGCAGTGAAGAAAGCCCCTGGCCTTCCCTGGAGCCCAGTCCTCACCCAGGGAGAGTGCCCCCTGCTACCCAGGGAGGGGCTAGACATGTTCCTTTAGCGCTATCTGCCCTCTGCTGACACCTGCTGGAAGCCCTAGGGTTCATAACCAAATATTAGTATGATCCATTTTATCACAAGTACTAACCACCTTGGGCTCCAACGCAAGAAGGAACAGAGGTACAGGGGGACGGAGTTGGGGTGGAGGCCCAAAGGGTGAGAGCTGCCAGCTCACCCTGGCTCTCCCAATGCCCTGCAGGGAGCCGATGCTGGAGGTTTCGGGGCCCCAAGCCAGTGTGGGGCTCTCTACAGCTGTGCCGGGCAGGAGGCCTGCCTCGCCACCCGGACGCAGCCCTCTTCTTTCCTCCTCTGAGCCGCCTCGTCCTCTTCAAGGGTGCCCGCTACTATGTGCTGGCCCCAGGGGGGCTGCAGGTGGAACCCTATTACCCCCGAGGCCTGCAGGACTGGGGTGGTGTCCCTGAAGAGGTCAGTGGTGCCCTGCCCCAGCCAGATGGCTCCGTCATATTCTTCAGGGATGACCGCTACTGGCACCTGGATCAGACCAAACTGCGGGTGACTGCCTCGGGCCGCTGGGCCGCAGAGCTGCCCTGGATGGGCTGCTGGCATGTGAACTCGGGGGGCGCCCTGTTCTGAAGGCACCCCCACCTCATAGTGAACATTGGGTGCTCTCATGGCCAACGTGTGTCCCCTGCCCCAGGGGCAGAGCCTGTCTTGGAAGCCTCTGAGCCCCCCTGCAAAAGACCCAGCAGAGAAGCTGGTCTGCGTTTGTTCCCTGGAGAATGTGGCTCTCATTGTCTGGGCGCTGTTCCCCAGGACATGGAAGTGGGGCCGGGATCAACCCCAGGAGAAGCCAAAAAGGGTCCCAGACTCCACAGCCTTTTCCCCAAGGACCCTTCCTTCCCTTGGGCCTGGGGATTTTGTTTTTTCTGCTAAAGGTGCAGGTCCTGTCTATGAGGCAGCAGCACTGGGCAACAGGGAGGATGCAAATCTCAGCAGAGAGATTGGGACCACTTTGCAAGACTGTTGCCTTCCCCTGAGGACCTTCCGGCTCAGTTCTTGGAGAATTGTGTCATATTTAACAGAGGCCCCGTCCCCAGAAAGCCTGGATGGGTTGGGTACGAGGGTCTCCCACCTCGAGGCCCTGAGTGGGGTCAGGACCCAGAGTAGGAGGGAGACAGATGTAGTGCAGCTCTTTGTGGGAGGCTGGAATAGAGGGGTCCCCAGCTGGTGGGCCTGGAGGCACAAACCAGCCTTCTCTGGAAAAGCTTCCAGGGAGAGCAGGTGGGCATGGATGCTGGTGAGATGGAGACTGTTCTTTCTTCTGATCAAGCCAGGACCGGCAGGCTGTGTGTGAGAGAGTGAGTGAGTGTGTGTGTGTGTGTGTGTGATGGGAAGAGGAAGCCTACCTCTCCTCAAAAAGCTAAATGTCCTTGTCCCCTCCCCTCCCCACTCAGGCCAGATGGAGAAGCCCCTGTGGCAGGGGGAGGGCAGGGGCCTCTCTGGGGGGCCTCACTGCTGCCCGCAGGCGCTGGGGGCTCTGCAGGCTGGGGGAGGCTTGGGTTCACAGTGGCTCCATCCTCCAGGCCACACACACAGCATTCCAGGCGCTCCTCCTGGCTGGTCGGGAATAGCTGGGATTCCTACAGAAGGAACCAGCTCCCCCTGGCACTCTGCCTTCGGCCTCAGCCAGCCTCAGGGCTTTAGCATCTGGCTCTGACCCTCCCCCCTCCCCCCTGCCGGGGCGCATTTGCACCCCCAGGGCCCTCCGCACATTGACCTCAGCCAGACCGGGGCTCCAGGGGACTGGGAGAATGGTTTGGCAAAGTGCAGCCCTCAGCTTCCCACGGGCATTCCTGGCCCTGTGCCTTCATTTTTTCCTCTGCGCAGCGGGGAAAATGACCTTTGACTGCCCTTGGGTGCCTGTGTTTTTGCTCCGCCCAGTCCTTGGGGAGGCGGAGGGAGGAGGCTCTACGCCTGCCCGTTTCCCTCCGGCTTGAACTTCTGCAGAAGGGAAGGCGGGTCACCTTCACCATCCTCACCAGGGCCTCCTCGCTCCCGCCTCAAGGCACTGACACTTTGCTTGCAGCTTTATTGACTGATTTGAGGGAAAGAGCAGGTTTCTCAGAGGGGGCAGGGAACCCGGAGGTTAGGTTCTCTAGGGGGCGATGCCCGAAGAACCTGAAATACCCAAGAGATGAATGTGAGGCTCTGCCAGGGTGGCCAGCAGGCACTGGGTGATGCCAGGGGATGGGGGCCCCCGGGGCACTATGGGAGGAATGGAGCTCCAGGTGACCGGGGCTCTGCATTGGGTGGGCGACAGATGACTGGTGGCACCGTCACATGGACGGTGGGCCTGCTTGCCCGCGGGGGGCGCTCTGGGAGCGCGGCTCTGAGCAGGGGCAGCTCTGGGATGTGCTGAGAGCGCTCAGCGTCAGGGACAGGAGAAAGCTGCGGGGAGTCAGGGGTCAGGAGAGGATGGGGGGCACAGAGGCGTTAAGTGGGGGCGCTCCGGGGGCCCCCGGCAACCCCCGCCCCGCCCGAAGCCCGCGCCTCACCCAGATCCGGGTGCTCCAGAATGCAGTGCGCTACGTAGGCCGGGTTGCTGTGCAGGGTCCTGCATTTCTTGCAAAAGAGGATCTCGCAGAGCTCGCAACCCCCGCCGCTCGGTGGCGGCCCCTGGGTCTGCAGCACACACGGCTCCTCCGGGAGGTTCCGCCTCCTGCGGGCGGACACCCGGACGCTCAGGGCGCCGCGCCGGCCCCGCCCGCCGGGTCCCGGGGCGCGCCCGCCCTCACCTGTCCGCCGGGGCCGCGGGGCCGCGGAGCAAGGCCAAGGGCAGGAGCCAGCCCCAGAAGCCGCTGTCCGCGCGCCGCAGCAGCGCCACCTGCTGGGCGCTGGGCTCCTGGCGCAGCGGGCTGTAGGCCACGCTCCCCCCGCGGCCCTCGGCGTCCTCCGCCTCCCGCCGCTCCGCCTCGCCCGCGGCCGCACTCTCCGGCGGCTGCCTCCCCTCGTCTTCCTCCTCCGACCCCTCCTCCTCCGCCTCCTCCTCCCGGACCCCCGGCTCCTCCGGCTCCTTCTTCCACAAGGGGGTCTTCACGCCTGCGGGCGGGAGGAGAGAAGGTCGTACCCTGACTCTTGTGCCCACAACCCCACTCTTCCCCACCCCCACCTCCCCGAAAAAGGCACCTCAAGGATGGTGCGTACGCAGGAGCCAGCAGGACTCCAAGAGAAAGTTAGCGCGTCCAGGATTCCCGGGCCAGGCCGGGGTCTGCCTGGCTGCACCCCCCACCCCACCTGATTGCCCCGGTGTCTGCGCTTCCTGGGACTGAGGATTGAGACAGGCCGTTTGCTCGTCTGTGAAATGGGAGAGTAGTGCCTCTTTCAGGGTTGATGTGAGGCAGGTGTGAGATCGCCGAGTGCCAGGCGCCCACGCGGGCTTGGCCAGCGGGAAGCAATGAACAGGAGGCAGCCAGGAGAGTTCCGAACCTGGCACCAGTGAGGGCTCATCGCCTTCTCTCTAACTGGCTCTAGGGTGGGTGCTGGTCCGTGGCCATCAATAAACATGGTGTACTGGCTGGAATCCCAACGCGTGGCTGTTTACGTTTTGTTTTCTAGATGGGACTTCCTTCTTCCAAGCGGGCCTGGCCTTAAGGGAGCCCAGCATCGCCTGTGGAGGGTGGGTGGGCAGTGGGCACACAGCACCTCGTATGATTAGAAAACGGGGCCTCCAATGGGCAGACCGGTTAGGAAAAAGTGTGTCTTCCTCCTTCCAGGCATGACCCCAATTGCCAGCCAGATTCAACCGCCACTGACCCCTCTTGCTGATGTCTTTGTTCGACTCTAAGCAGTGGCCCTTGCGGGCAGGAAGTTCCTGGGCTGACATGGAAAGCAACCTGGCTGACGGGGGTGCAGGGGGTGTCCACCCTCAGCAGCAAACACTAGCCCAGCACCCTGGTGTGCCCTGCGGGCAGCTGGCCCCGGGGAGCCAGCCTTGTCATGAGAAGGGGGAGGGTGACAGAGGAGGCACAACTTCTGGGGTTTGCCCTGGAGAGGTGAAGACGACTTGCCATCGATGCCTGCCTAACCTACAGAGGTTGGAGACAAAGGGGGATCCTAATCACATTAGCATTCTAGCTCACATGTATCAAGCACCAATTACATGCAATCACCACCCTAGACTCTCTTCATACATCGTGTCCCTTCATCTTCACAACCCCCTCAGCTGGGTGAGGGATGAGGTAGGTCACGGAGGGGCCTGCGAATTTCATCTAAGGTTTTTGGAAACCTTCCAAGAAAAGTTGCTGCAGAGATTCTGCCTGTTCTTGGAGCTTTGTGGTTGTGAAAGGCCAGACCCACTGCACAGCCAGAGGGGCTGCTGGGGACTTTGCAGGAGGAGGGGGCACTGGAAAGAAAGGTTGGGACTTCGGGTGCCGGCCCATGGAGTTTGGACGTTGGTTGCCTATGAAGTTCACAGAGGCATTTAGCAAAGGGTCCAGAGCTAAACTCATGTGTTTGGACTGTATCACTGTGTCCCTTCCATCCCCATCCCACCGCGCTCACTAAACACCAAAGGCCACAGCCCTTCAGCACTGGGAGCCACTGAATGTCCTGATGCAGGGACTCGCGCAGAACTGACAGAGGGAGACCCACTGTGGTCCAGGCAAGAGAAGACAAAAGTCCGAATCGCAGGAGGTAAAGAAGGAGCAGATACCAAGAATATTCAGGAAAGAGAAAAGAGAGGGTTTGTACCTGGATGGGTATAACCTTAAAAAGGCTGGACTTCTACTCTGGGGTTACCATGGTGATGAGCTGGTTGGTCCACCCTGTAGTCAAGATACCCTGTCCTCTGGCTCCACCCTGCCTCCAGCCCCACTTACCGTCCTTATCCATCCTTCCCAGGGCGATGCTGCCTTCTTCGCCCGATCAGAGCCTGGGATGAGAGGAAGTAGCAGAACCCATAGAACTTGGTCTGGTCTCCAGGGCTTCAGTTGGATCACCTGGGCGGGGCTGGAACCTCACCTGCCCATATGGTTCCACTCAGGAATCTGCCTTTTCTAGGCCTCCACCCAGATATCCCCTACCTTCCTCGTGAAACGGCATTATTGAAAGACAGCAGAGGGTGGGTTCAAACCTAGCTCCAGCACATAAATATATATATTTTTTGTTAATCCTCACCCGAGGATATTTTTCCATTGATTTTTAGGGAGAGTGGAGGAGAGAGGGAAAGACAGAGAGAAACATTGATGTGAGAGAAACACATTGATTGGCTGCCTCCAACCAGGGCCAGGACCCAAGGAGCCTGCAACCAAGGTATGTGTCCTTGACCGGGATTGAACCTGGGACCCTTTGGTCCACAGGCCGATGCTCTATCCACTGAGCCAAACAGGCTAGGGCTCTAGCACATAAATATAAAAGGTGTCTGGCTCCGTGGATAGGCCTGCAGACTGAAGGGTCCCAGTTTGATTCTGGTCAAGGGCAAATGCCGGGGTTGTGGGCTTGATCCCCAGTAGGGGGCGTGCAGGAGGCGGCCAATCAATGATTCTGTCTTATCATTGATGTTTCTCTCTCTCCTCTCTGAAATCAATTATATATATATATACTTACAGGTGTCTGGTCTTCTGCATGTTCTCTCTCTGACCCTCAGTCTCCTCATCTGTAAACCAGATGTTGTGGTACAATACCACTTTACCTGGCCCACAGAATCCACTTAGACCACTGCTTATTGTATCATTATTTTCTCTCCTCCCCTTTCTGTTCTATCCCTATCCTTCCTCAGCCCTGCACCCCACTTCACTACGGCCAGCTCACTGCCTCAGCTCAGGGGAAACCCAGCTGCCTGGCATGAGGGCATTCAGACCCGCTGAGAGGATCATATAAGCGAGGAACTAGGGCCTCCTGCTGCTCCGGTTTTCTTGGGGACAACCATCAGGCCTTGATGCCTTTAGAAGGTAATTGAAAGAAACTTCCCTTCTAAATGGTCAAGAAAAGCCTTGCATGCTCTGAGCACCCCGTTCCCTCTGCCTCACGTCCCACCTCTCTTTGTTATTCCTGGAACATGCCAAGCAGGCTCCTGCCAGAGCTTTTCTTAAAATATTTTTTATTGATTTCAGAGAGGAAGAGGGAGGGAGAGAAACATCAATGATGAGAGAGAATCATTGATTGGATGCCTATTGCACGCCCCCTACTGGGGACAGAGCCAGTAACCCGGGCATGTGCCCTGACTGGGAGTTGAACCGTGACCTTCTGGTTCATAGGTCGATGCTCAGCTACCAAGCCATGCAGGCCAGGCTGCCAGAGCTTTTACACTGGCTGTTCCCTCTGCCCCAGTACCCTTCCCCCAGATCCCTGCAGGTCCTGCTCCCTTACTTCTCTCAGGTCTCCGTTCAATATCATCCCATCAGGGAGTGCCGGGAGCCGGTCCATCCTTGCTGTTTCAAGGGACCTGGCACATATGGCATACTGTTCTTAATATGTTTGCTCACCTTCTTGGCACTATGTGTTTTAACCAAGGTCTCCTCTCTGAGAAAGGTTGTTTCCCCAGGTAGGGATTTTCCCCTGAAGTTAAGGTGGGAATAAAACCTCTTAACTAGTGCCAGGTGGGTAATTAATCACTTTAACTAGGAACAATCATGCTTAAGCTACATAATCTTTACTCCCTGGAATGGAGATAAGAAACGCCCTAACCTTTGTAATAGAGATTGATAGGATTGAATCAACTGGTATAAATACAGATGCAATAAGACAGCAAGAGTCAGAACTTAGAATACAGAACCAGAAGAAGACAGAACCAAGAGAAGACAGAACCTACACAGAACCTACAGACTGAAGAACTTCGCTGGAGAGAACATGGCAAAAGATCCTGGACTGAACCTGACTACAGAAATTGGCAAGAGAACCTGACTAGAACCTGGTAACAGAACCTGCCTGGAGAACCTGGCTAGAACCTGGCTAGAGAACCTCGCTATGATGATCAACTGAACACTGTCTCCGTGTCCTTCCTTCTTCACTGACTCCGTCTACGCCTTTGGGGACCCCTGGACCTGCTGGGGCAGGACCCCAGCATATGGCGCCCGAACAGGGACCCCTAGGTAAGCCCCACTCTCGGGATGGATAGGACTCCACCGTAGGAAGAGGGTGGATAGTCTTCGCCGACTCCGTCCACACCTTTGGGAACCCCTGGAACAGGATTCCCCTAGGTAAGCCCCCCCCCATTGAGAACCCCCACATTCGGGACGGATAGGACTCCACCAGGGTACTTCAGACCCCCCTATAGAGGATAAGTAGGGTAAGAAGGTGGATAGTACAGAACTTAGATTGAGAAGATGTGCCATACTGAGTCCAAAGAAAGAAGACTCTGTATTGATTCTTAGATTGAGAAGATGTGCCATACTGAGTCCAAAGAAAGAAGACTCTGTATTGATCTTTAGATTAAGAAGATGTGCCATACTGAGTCTAAAGAAATAAGACTCTGTATTGATCTTTTAACACATATGCTTGCTAGCAGAGGAATTAAGGTTACTCCCAGTCAGAACGTTTTATACAAGAAGTATGTCCATGCTTTTCTGAGGAAGGAAAGGTAAATGTAAAGGCATGGGAGAAGGTAGGCCCAAGGAGCCTTATCCTTAACCCCACTGCAGCCTTTCCACCCGGTAAAGTGCAGGATTGGCAAGCTCTCCCTGGGGTGATAGATCAGGACTCAGGTAATAGCGGAAAGCACCAATCCTACTCTTAAAATGGATACAAGAGAGCATTTGGGGTTTTTCTTTTTAATGCCCGATTTTAAAAAATAAAAAAGGGGGAATTTGCCGGGAGCCGGTCCATCCTTGCTGTTTCAAGGGACCTGGCACATATGGCATACTGTTCTTAATATGTTTGCTCACCTTCTTGGCACTATGTGTTTTAACCAAGGTCTCCTCTCTGAGAAAGGTTGTTTCCCCAGGTAGGGATTTTCCCCTGAAGTTAAGGTGGGAATAAAACCTCTTAACTAGTGCCAGGTGGGTAATTAATCACTTTAACTAGGAACAATCATGCTTAAGCTACATAATCTTTACTCCCTGGAATGGAGATAAGAAACGCCCTAACCTTTGTAATAGAGATTGATAGGATTGAATCAACTGGTATAAATACAGATGCAATAAGACAGCAAGAGTCAGAACTTAGAATACAGAACCAGAAGAAGACAGAACCAAGAGAAGACAGAACCTACACAGAACCTACAGACTGAAGAACTTCGCTGGAGAGAACATGGCAAAAGATCCTGGACTGAACCTGACTACAGAAATTGGCAAGAGAACCTGACTAGAACCTGGTAACAGAACCTGCCTGGAGAACCTGGCTAGAACCTGGCTAGAGAACCTCGCTATGATGATCAACTGAACACTGTCTCCGTGTCCTTCCTTCTTCACTGACTCCGTCTACGCCTTTGGGGACCCCTGGACCTGCTGGGGCAGGACCCCAGCAAGGGAGGCCTTGCCCAACCACCATATATAAAATTCCCCACACACACACCCATCTCTTTAGTCCTTTAGTTTTCTCCATCTGACTCACATAGATTTATTTGTTTGCTATTTGTCAAGCAGCACTCCTTAACATGCAAGCAGTCTCCATCGAGTCAGGGGCCTCATTGATTGCTCTAGATGTAGGCCTATAATAGTGTCTGGCCCCCAGTAGGTACTCAAGACATACTTGTTGAATGAATGCATTGCTGTGGCCCTGGGGTGAGGTACTATGAGCGACAGCCCACTGTGGAGGAATCTTGTGGGTAGAGTTAGGGATGTGCAGATTCTCAAAAGAAAGTGCGGGGGGGCGGGGGGGGGGTGGTCATGGTGTGTAGACAAGGATGCTGGGAGAATCACCGAGAGCTGGGACCCACCCTGCCCCGAGCATGTGTGTTCTTACAGTCTGATACTTTCCACATACATGATACCTTTATTCCTCACCCTCACAACACCCCAGGGAGGTAGATAGTAGTGTTCCCATGTTACACTTGGGAAAACTAAGGCACAGAGAGGCTAGGTAGCATATGAAGGTCACAGAGGAACTTAGCAGAGGGTCCAGGGCTAAACTCATGTCTTTAGACTCTGTCACCGTGTGTATTCATCTCCATCCTACAGTGCTCACTAACCACCGCGGCACCCCCTGGCCCTCCTTCCCTGCCCCCCATGCCCCAGAAGCCTCCACTGTGTTCAACCCCACTTTTCCTCCCTGTTCCAGCTCCAGGGCGGGCTCTGCAGGGCAGTCCTTGCCAGCCAGGAAGAGTTAACAGGAGTGTTTGTAGCAGCCGCTGTCTCCAAGGAGAGGAGAGAAGAAAGGAGGGTGGAGAGGCCAGGCCAGGCTCCATTGAGGTCCGGCTGGCGGTGGGGGGTGGGAGGCAGCCAGCGGGACCTGTCCAGCCCTGGAGGGGAGACAGGAGTGTCCTCACTTCCATCTGTCCTGGCAGGTGGCGAACTCTGGGTCCACTGGGCAGCCAAAGAGTGAGGTTGTTGCAGGGCCACCAAGTAGGGAAAGTCCTGGCAGGGACTGAGGGATGTGGGAGGGGGCGGGACCTGGCCAGCCTGGGGGAGGCGGCTGAAGCCAGTGGCAAGTGGCAGAACCTGAAATCCGAGGCTCTCCCAGGGTAGAAGGGGAACCGGGAGTCAGGAAGAACCAGCCAAGACACAGCAGGTGGCAGGAGTGAAGACAAAGAGCAGGACAGAAGAGGTGCCCACCTCCTCCTCCTCCGCTGAGGGTCAAGCCATGTCCCAGCATGGGAGACGAGGGAGGAGGCCTGGGACCCCAGGGCCTCCGGTGCGCAGCATCCGGCCCTTTAAGTCCAGCGAGCAGTACCTGGAAGCCATGAAGGAGGATCTGGCCGAGTGGCTCCGGGATCTCTATGGGCTGGACATCAGTGCTGCCAACTTCCTGCAGGTGCTGGAGACGGGCCTGGTGCTGTGCCGGCATGCCAACGCCATCACCGAGGCTGCCCTGGCCTTCCTGGCTGCAGCACCTGCCCGAGCCCGCAGGATTCCCGTGCCGCGGGCCGGGGTGTCCTGCAATGGGGCTGCCCAGCCAGGCACCTTCCAGGCCCGGGACAACGTCTCCAACTTCATCGAGTGGTGTCGCAAGGAGATGGGCATCCAAGGTACGCCCCTGGCCCTCCCCTTCCCAGACCCTTACCTTGCTGGGCGCCCCCCTCCTCTCCGAGGCCCAGGCTGTACTGAGGGCCAACAGCCAGGGTCCTCCTTCCAGATTTGCCTTGGGCCAGCTCATCCCTTTTCATCCTTCTGTTTCCCCATCTCATAGTAAATCCTCAGTAAAGAAAGGTGTTCGTTGAATGATTCATTCAACAAACACATGCTGAGTCCCTATCTCCTTTGTGTGAAGCGCCGAGGACGGAGAGCTCTGATCCCCAGTTCCAAGGAGTTCAGGGTCTAGGAATGGAGGCGGATGAGTGAGGAGACACATACACGACAGCCCATTGTGATAAAAGCTCAGGAGAGGGGTGTGAGCGCCGGGGAGGGAACAGCTACCTGATGAGGTGGAAGGTGGGGGCAGAGAGAGGCCGCATGGAAGAAGGAAGTGTGAGCTGCATCTTGAGGCATGGAGTTTGGGGGAAAAGCAGGGGACCAGCAGGGGCAGCACCGTTTGGTGACTGGGAGGGCACAGGCCGGGGCGAGGTGCTGCGAGAACAGCGGAGGAAGCATCGACATTAGGGAGGGGCCAGTCGTGCTGGGGCTTGTGAGACTCAGGGGAGTGAGTGTCAGGGTCCCTCATCTCCTGGGCCTGGGACCAGCAGTGGGAGGGAGCTGGACGTTGTGCCATCCTCCAGGCCAAAGGCGGCGGGTGTGAGGCAGAGGGGAGGGTTAGGCCGGGCTCCTGGCTGGTGGCAAGGCAGTGAGGGGCAGGGTTGGAGGGGTGAGCAAGGCTAGGGTTTTATTGAGCACTTACTATGTGCTGGGCTGTGTCTGCAAACACAACCATCCCATGAAATAGACTATGTCCCCATTTTACAGAAGAGAAGACTGAGGGCTCAGGGACTAGCCCAAGGTCACACAGCTGGCGGGTGGGAGTGTCAAGGATCCCTGGCGGTCAGGCTCCCAGCCCCGTACTCAGCCCTGCCCCGTGATACCTGGGCTGGAGGTAGAGGATGAGATGCCTGGAGGCTACTGGAGGTCAGAGGAGGAAGCAGAACAAACGGCTTCTTGCTTCTGGGCTCAGCCTGTCTCACAGCCAGGCCCCAGGGTCCTGTGCTTGGCTGGGTCACTTCTTCCCACCCCCACCCTGCCCTCCCCTGTGACAGGAGCCACCCTGTCTGCACTCAGTGCCGGACCGATTCTGCCCAGACCCTTCGCGGGGGTGGTGCCAACTGGGATCCTCGGACCCAGGCTTCCCACCGCCTGGCTCCGGAAAGGCCAGCGGGCTCAGGCGGCCTCCCCACCCCTCCCGCTCCCCTTGCCAGAGGTGCTCATGTTCGAGACGGAGGACTTGGTGCTGCGCAAGAACGTCAAGAGCGTGGTGCTGTGTTTGCTGGAGCTGGGCCGCCGGGCCTGGCGCTTCGGGGTGGCGGCGCCCACCCTGGTGCAGCTGGAGGAGGAGATCGACGAGGAGCTGCGGCGGGAGCTGGCCCTGCCCCCGCCCGACCCCCCGCCGCCCGCGCCGCCCCGGCGCCGGCCCTGCCACTTCCGCAACCTGGACCGGATGGTGAGGGCTCGGGACTCGCCCTCAAGGCCCCGCCTTCCTTCGCCCCGCCCTCCCCTCCCCCTCCCCTCCCCTCCCCTCCCCTCCCCTCCCCTCCCCCCTCTCCCCTCCCCTCCCCCGTCTCCTACTCCTGTCCCCTCTGGGCCACCCCCTTTTTGAACAACTGTTCCCACCCCACACTAATCCACAGAGTGGGTTTACGTCTCAATCCTAATCACAGATAGTAGTAGCTAAGCCTCAATTACGTTTTTATTAGAAATCCAGTATTCTACACCTCGCTCATGTAACCCCCGAGAGATGGTTTTTAAGAACACAGTCCCTGGCACCATCTCTGACACCTGGGATCAAGCCCGAGTTCCGCTGCTTTGCAGCTGTGTGACGTTGGGCAGGTATTTAACCGCTCTGTGCCTGCGTTGCCTTCCTGTCGCGTGCGCGGGGCAGCAACAGGACCTGGCTTCTGCGACTGGCATGAGCATTAGATCCGAAAGTGCATATGAAGGGTTCAGTGTGCAGAGGGCCCCTCCATCGGAGTCAGCTCTTACTGTGTTAGCCCCGTTCTCCCGCCGAGGAACTGGGGTCGGGAGGTCCCTTAACTGGCCAGAGCCTATGACACAGTGGAGGCAGGACTCCGACCCTGGCAGCGCCTGTCAGATTCCAGGCCACCTTCTTCACCATTCCGCTCCCCCACCCCCATCAGCTGACCACGTGGGCGCTGGGCCATAGGTGGCCACTGCAGGTCTTGTTCTCGCTGGTTCATTAAAAGTCTTCCCTACTCACTTCTCAGCCCCCAGCCCTGACCTCAGCAGGAGCCTTGGGCTGGCTCTGGGGAGAGGAAGGTCCCCATTGGGCTGGGCTTGGCATGGGTGGTCGGGAGCTTGGGCACATGTGCAGAAGGAGGGCTGAGCCCATGCCCACTGCCCACAGGTTCAGAACCTCGTGAGCCACTGCACATGCCCAGTTCAGTTCTCCATGGTCAAGGTGTCCGAGGGGAAGTACCGTGTGGGGGACTCCAACACCCTCATCTTCATCCGGGTAAGTGTTGGGGTGAAGGGCCCAGGGTCAGCAGACTAGGATTTCCCTCCATGGGACCCTGCCCAGGCCCGAGGGCTAGAATAGGAAGTCACCGTTCAGCCCAGCGTATCAGGTCTTGAGACTTGCTTCCTCTCCCTGGAAATATTCCAGAAGATTCCTCACAAAGGTGGCAAGCCTATCCCCTGCTTCCATTGGGGCAGCCAGAACCACCCCCACCATCTGCCTCTAACTTAGCCTGATTCTGAGGGGTCCCGGGCAGAAGTGAGGTATGAAGGGCCCTCCCAGCTTCTATCACCGCCACTCCACCCACAGGCCTGGTCAGAGCAAGGGGCTTGAGAACCCCAAGTTTGTGTCCAGTGCACGGCCCAGCCACAGGGGCCTCAGAGTTCACCCCTCAGGTGCCTGGCTTGGTACCTTCTGCACTGTGAGCAGTAGGACAAGCTGAAATGTGCCTCCGGCTCCCTCCCCCACCTCCATACCTGGCTGACCCTCTGTAGAAACAGTCTGTACCCAGGGGGGTGGCCTGCAGCTCAGGGACATGGCCAAGCCCTTTAGGGCACAGGCCACAGCTGGGGACAGAGCCAGCTCCCAAGGCCCGCACCCAGGCCCTGAGCCAACAGCCCTGTGAATAGGTTGGGGCAAGGAGTTGTGGCCCCACTTTTCAACGGCGAAAATGGAGGCCTAGAGAGACTGTGTGACCGAGTGGAGTGGGGCAGAGCCCCCCGGGTTCTTTGACACACGCTGCAGAGCCAGGGCCCCGTTTCCAATACAGCGGGGCCTTGACTTACGAGTTTAATTCGTTCTGTGACGGAGCTCCTAACTCAAATTACTCGTATGTCAAATCACTGTGACATTCGCTGTGCCAACTAGCGGTGGGGTATCTGAAGCTGGCTCGTAACCCGAATTTTTTTGAGCTTGCAACTCAAAGCAAAAAATCGGCCGAGAGACGGCTCATATCTCAAAAAAACTCGTTAGTCGGGACACTCGTAAGCCAAGGCCCCACTGTACAAGCATGCGCAGGGGGAACCCTTTACCGCGAAGGGAGAGGAGAGGGCTCTGCGCCAGACAGCACAATGCTTGTGCGATGCCTGGTTTCATTGTGGGACAACTTTCTGTTTGACCTGCCTCCACCCTTGACAACATGTGTCATCTGATGCCCATCACAGAGGAGACTCAGGTGGCAAAATATGCACACACCCAACTACAAGGGAATATTTGCATGTGTACATGGGTGGGGTTGTGCTAGGAACCGGCAGGCTGGTCCAGAAAGAGGACACACTCTCCATTTTGTCCTCTACCTTATACTTGCCCCCCTGCAGGTCCTCCGGAACCACGTGATGGTGCGTGTCGGGGGCGGCTGGGACACCCTGGGCCATTATTTGGACAAACACGACCCCTGCAGGTGTACCTCCCTCTGTGAGTCCCTTGCGAATCCCCTCCCTGCGCTCTGGGTTGGGAGGCTGGAAGTGGGAGGTAGGTATGAACTCCAGGGGCAAGAGGTGTGTGGGGTGGAGGAGGGGGATATGGAGAAAAGAAGATGCTATAGAAGGTACAGGTGTGGTGCCCCCTCAGCTCCAGAAAGCAAGCTGAGCAGGCATAGGTGCGATACCAATTCCAGCCACAAGATGGCGCCAAACACAGAGAATCAGCATTTGGTCAGGGTGCATCTTGGCAGGGCTTAGGTCGGGCTGTGATGTCCACAGCGGTGGCACCAAGCATGACCTGGAGGGGTCTTTAGTCCTCCAGTAATCCCACCAGCACCTCCAGCCCCCTAATAAGCATTCATTCTACGTAAAATATGTGAACTTGCAATACAAATGCCGCTTTATATAAGTCCCCTGCTGAGCCCTCGCACCGGATTTCATCCCCTGAACCCCTATAAGGACATTCTGGCACTGGTGCTGTCCCTGCCCCTGTAGGTCCCACTGTCTCTAGTGTGGGGCGTGGAGTGTGGAACAGCTGTGGCGAGAGCCAGCAGCAGGAATGTCATCCTTTCCTCCTCTCCTCTCTGGGGGCTGTGTTGGTAGCACACAAGCCAGGCAGCTTCCTGAAGCCCCCGGTCCCACCGGTGCAGCACGAAGTGAGGGTGCTGGATGAGCCCTGGCAGCCACAGCCTACGATGACCATCAGCCGCTCTCAGAGCCCACTGCCCCCCGTGGACTGGAAGACATACACCTCTTCAGGCCGGAAGCTGAGGCCCCCCGCCTCCTCCCCCACACCTCGCAGTGAATGGTGAGCAGGGGCAGGGGTCCTCAGAGAGACACCACCATTCCTGAGGTACAGGGGAGGGACGGCAGGGCCTCTTTCTCCTTTGGAGCCCACATTCTCAGAGGCCACCCCACCCCAAGATGAAGGGAATGAGTCTCTTGGCAGTACCCTCACCCCAACAAGACCTCAGGTGTTCAGAACCAAAAAAGCACCCAATACCTTTGGGACTATTTAGTTACTTCATGTGCTCCCATTTCACAGATGAGGAAGCTGAGGCCCATAAAAGGAACAGGCTTATGCAAGGCCTTGCTGCCATTTCATGGTAGAGCAGACACTAAGACTCCCCTGCCACCTAAGACTGGTGACCTGTATTTGCTGGGTTTGAAGTAACCCAGGTTGCAGACCAGGCTGCTTTCTACCTGCTTCAAGGGAATGATGGAGAATAAAGTTAAACGGTATCTGCCATAAGGAATATCCTTGGACAGACACAGAGAGAGAGGGAACATCTGTTTCCTTCCACATGAAGTCTGGCCCCCTTGGAGTTCTGGTTGGGGCAAGGCCAGCCCTTCCCAGAGCCAGGGGGCTGGCTTAGGCGACCCTGACAGCCTTATGATTCTCCCTTTCAGGCGCCAGGAGAAGCCACCCGCCCCACCTGAGAGGCAGCTGCCAGCTGGGCACAGCTCACCCAGCCCCCAATCCTCACCCACCCCCAGGGGCCGAGACCCACAGTGCACCTCCTCAGGGAAGAGGGAGGACAGACACCCCCCTGAGCTCCCCAGGGGAAGGACTCCTACATCTTGGGTTCATGAGGAGACAGACAGCTGGAGAACCCATCCCAGGACCCCCACCCCCCAGAGACTCAGAGGCCCTGAGGCTGCTGCCAAAGGGACCCCAGCAAGAGGACCATCTCCCCTGCCTCGTTACTCCAGTCCGTCAGCCAAGCCCATGGGCCCCAGGAAGCCGCCTCGGGGTGATGCTCCCTCCCAGCTCAGGGAGCCAGTGTCCGTCCGTTCTCCATCCCCCGTTAAAGGACCCACCAAGATCCCTGTCCAGTTGGCCCCTGCCCGACCTCCCACTCCAGGAGGAAGCTTTCCAGGTACTGAAAGTGGAGGTTTTACAACAGAACTGGAGAGAAGCTCCATACCACCAGGGGCTGCCACTGGAGTCCTGGCTGGGTCCAGTCGTGGGGACTGCTCTGTGGAAGGAAGGCAAGGGGTCCAGAAGCTGGATGTCTGGGTGACAGCAGAAGCCGGAGAGTCCCAGAGCCTGGACACGCCCCTGACCTTGGGTGGGATCAAGAAGCCAGCCATCTGCCATAGCCTTGAGGAGGAGCTTTTGGCCAACATGAAGCTGCTAGAGGTGGGGACGGCCCACCCCCGGGGCCCAGGTTCTGGGCTCATCCCTCGCAGTGGAGTCTACGTCCCCAGCCTGGGTGGGCGGTGGCCTGAGCCTGGGGGTCCTTATGACAAAGTCATCCAAGAACTGGCTCAGGGCCCTCCACCCCTCATTAAAGTGGACCTGGGCGCCTGGAAGGCTGCCCCTCCAGGCTCCCCTAAGCTGGCAGTTACCACAGGCCCAGGAAGCCCAAAGGGGAAACTGGGAACCAGAGAGAGTGGGCCAAGGACAAAGGCAGTCCTGGGTGCCAAGGACACCAGGATGAGGAAGGTCCCAGCTCCAGGAGGGCAGACCTGCTCAACCCCTCCTGTGTCTGCCAGCCTGGAAGCCCCCACACCTTTGCCCTTGGACCCCAATTCTGACAAAGCCAAGGCACGTCCAGGCAGGGGCCAGAGAACACTGCGGAAGCCCCGAAGAGTACCATCTATCTACAAGCTGAAGCTGAGGCTCAGACTCCGGCCCCGGAGAGACCACAGGCCTGAGGAGCGGCCTTCGCGAATCCCCAAACCCCTGGCCTACCTCCGCTTGGGTCCAGCCAGGGCGCCCCCAAGCGGCAGGCTGGAAAGAGTGTCAGCGCTGGGTGGGAAGGGAGGGGAGGCAGCCCTGGTGGATGGAGCCTGGCCAGGGCAGAAAGAGGAAGGAAAGGAGGAGAAAGAGGCAGCCGTTCCACTGGAGAGCAGACCCCCACGTTCGGAGAGCCTGGGGCCTCAACAGCTGGATCCGCTCCCACCCGAGGAGGAGTCCTGGGTCTAAGGAGGGGCTTCTCATCCCAGAGCCGGTGAAAGGAATGCCCAGGTAGCCACTGGAATCCCAGCCGCAGGAACAGAAGGAAGGGCCCCTCACCTCGATACAGGGCCTTGGCCAGGAGACAGATAGAGCATCAGTCAGCTCAGACTAGCAAATGGGACAGCCCATCATCTCCACTCCAACTCCAGAATTGGGATAGGGGCGGTGGGGCCACCCTATACCTTATCACCCTCCCCCAGAACAGCTCCCCAAACTCCTGTCCTTAGGCCATGCCCACTGTTTCCACAATTCTTATGTTATTAAACACGGGTGGGTCTGTCCTGGAGTCTCCAGCTTGAGTTGCTCTCTCTAGGGCTGTAGTGAGGCAGGAAAGTGTAGCTTCAAACATTCTCCCACTGGAGGGAAGAGGATCAGGGAGGGAGCTGGGGTGAGAGAGCCGGTCTTTCTCTCCTGAAGTTCAGCCAACCTCACCCCCAGACAGCCCATCTCTTGGAGGTGGCTGGTGCGTCAGCACCATGGACAGGGACAACAGCCACCAACACAGGCTCCTGTGAGACTTCAAAGCTGGGCTCTGGGGCTTGGGGACTGAGATCCCTAGAGTCAGGAGGGCTGGTTAACATATCGACACCCGTGAAGTTATGACAGTGGGACCACAGAAGCTCAGCGGTGAGCGAGGCAGACACAGAGGCAGAAACTGGGACTGAGTCCAGTTATGCAAGTTGTCCTGAGTGGCAGAGGGTTTTGATCAGTGGGAAGGCTCAGGGGCCTCCCCTTGGTTCTTCTGGTTGTCCTGAGTCCCAAAACTCGGGCCTCCCCATCACCCTTCCCCTCCTTGCCCAGCAGAGCTCTGTAGGGAGCCCCTTCCTTTCCACCCTCAGAAACAGAACCAACACCTTGGTACAGAAACGAGGGAAAACACTCCCTGATTTTTAATCTGACTTCCGATCACAGCGCATTGGGCGTCACACACACTTCCAGACCCTGTGGTGGGAAACCCTGGGTGGGTGGGGGGAGGCAGGGAGAAGGACAGAGACTCAGAATGGGGGTGGAGGAAATCGAAACCAAAGACCTGGGTGAGCAGAGGGGGTGAGGTGGGACGGGCAGGCAATACATTCCAATGGCTCCCACAGGGGCAGCCAGAGGCCTGGGTCCCCCACCCCCACTTCAGGTGCCTCAGAGCTGGGGCGACGGTGGTGATGAGATGCTGCCATCCCTTACCCTGTCCCCCTGGGGAACCAGGGAGCAGGATGCAGGGAGGAAGGGGGCAGGCCCTCTTCCGTACCCTCCCAGCCACTCAGGGGGTGGGGAAGGGGAGCCACCTCCTCTGCTTCAGAGGGAGGCTCAGAGGGCGGGTCACTTGCCCCAAGTCACGTAGCACAACAGGGACTAGAACCAGGGGCACTGGACTGCCCAGGTCAGGGCGGTCCTTGTAGGGCTGTGCTACCCAGGTGGGTGGAGGGGGAATCAGCTGGGAAATTCATAGATTCCCTCTCACACTAGATCTGGATGATAAGCTCCCCACCCACAATCCCTCCCCCAGACTCCTCTCCATCACCGCTCTGGGCTACCTGATTTCCTGATCTATACAACAAAGCTGGGCCAGGTCAAGGCCGAGATGTTCTATCTGCCCCTCTTCTAACCTTGCTGTCCTCCCATCAGCCCAGGGCTGAGGGCTCAGCCTCAAGGAGAACTTGGCCTGGGGGCAGGGAACACGCACCATTGTGTGGCCTCCAAGTCCCCCAGGAATCCCTCAGGCCGCTCCTGGTATCTTCATTATTTTTGTTATTTCTAATTCAATACAAAACTGACAGTGATCAGCTCTGGTGAGGAGAGGTAGAAACCCGGCCAGGCAGCCGGAGAAAACGGGGTGGAGTGAGTCAGGGCATAGGGCCAACTGGTGTTGGCACAAGGAAGTGTAGATCCTGAGGGCCTCCAACCAGGAAATGGGGGGGGGGGGCAGAAAGCGGGCATATCTCCCTCAAGCAAGGGGTCCCCATAATTCTTTTTCTGGCTCTACCCCTCCCTAGATTAATCAGGGTAACCTGAGATTCAAGCAGGGGCATCTGATTGGGGTGGATGGAAAAGCAGAGCCTTTGCTGGCACAACCTGGGCCCCAACCTCCACTCCGGGACCCAGCCTGCCCCCCACAGCTCCCCAAACCCAACACCCCCCAATCTAACACCACCCAATGCAGGAAGGAACAGGGGGCTGGAGCCTGGCGTCATGGAGGTAAATCTCTCCTTTGGGGGATTCCCTCTCCACGCTCTGTCAGGGGAAAAGTTCTAACCCAGGGGGTGATCTGGCTTTGGGGTCAGTAAGGGGGTGAGGGGCACCCGGCAGGAACGGACCATCGAGTTAAGGCTGGAAGGTAGGTTGTTGTGTCTCGGGGCTGCTGGGTGGGGAGGTCTCCCTGGAGAGGGCAGAGCTCAGCTTTCTCCCCTTGACTAATCTGGGACCTCAACCCTCGGACCGAAGGTGGTCCTAGGACCACCCGCATCTCGCTGTCCTGCGCCGGGGGTGCTGCCGGCCAGAGGGGCACCAGGATCTGCAACAAGGAGGTGGAAGAAATGAGAGCCCTGTGAGCTGAGCTGGGGGCGGGGAGGGGGACCAGAGAGTGGGTAAGTCCAAGAGACGCTTGGGCAGACCGATGGGCACGGGAGGAAGGCGCGGGGCAATGACAGACACACTCTCTGGAGAAGACTCGCGGGGGACCGGCTAAGGCAACACCTCCCCTTCCCCACCCTCCATTTCCTGCGCGCACCCCAATCCCAAAAGGCTGTGGCGCCCCTTGGGGCCAGGCTGGGTACTGCGCCAACCTCAGCGCTAAAGGAGCCGTCCCAGGAAGACAGATTGGAGACAGGACTGGGCCGTTTGGGGAGACTCCCTCCCGCCCTCCGCCTCTCAACGGGAGGTGCGTGGCGGCGGGGGCGTTTCCGGCCCGGGCCCCCCGAGTTCTTTTCCTGCCACTCGCTGCTCAGGCCGGGCAGTCCCAGGAGGAACTCCGGGCGGTCCCGGCGGCAGCCTCGGGCGCCCCGGGGGCTGGCGGGGTGGGCGCGCTCACATGATGGCGCAGCGGTTGCGGCGCAGCGCGCCCTGGAAGCGCAGGGCGGCGTGCACGTGCTTGCAGCGGGCGCAGCCGACGCTCTTGAGCAGCTCGCTGAAGAGCAGCAGGATGTGCCAGTTGTACTTGGCGGAGCACTCCACGTAGCCGCACTTCCAGGTCTTGCGCACCAGGTGAGACACGTTCCAGCGCGGGATCACGCGTCCGCGCTGCAGGTCCCGCTTGTTGCCCACGATGATGATGGGCGTCTCTGAGGTGCCAATCACCCTGGGGGGCGAGGTGGGACTCTCAGAACTCCACCAGGGTCGCAGCCACTGGACTTCAATGAAGGCAGGCTGTGCCTGGTCAATAACAGTGCTACCTTACGTCTGTTCCAGGCGCAGGGCTTAGCTCTGGAGTGACATGACATTCGCTAATCTGCACAATTGATCCAAAGGGTGGGTACCAGTGTTAGCCCCATTTTTCAGATGAGGAATCTGAGGCGTACACATTCACTGTCCTGGTCATGCAGCCGAGCGGCCCTGGCAGCCTTGTTCCCGGAGCCCCTGATCTAACCACTGTATTAGACTAGCCAACCCCTGGTAAGGGTCCCAAAATGAGTTAATAGAAATGGGGAACAGCAAAATGTCACGAGTGTGTGTGTGTGTTTGACTGGATGTGTGGGTACTGGAGGGGCCTTCATCTGCCTCCCTCCACTGCACCCTTTCCGTGGAAGC
The DNA here is from genome assembly GCF_014108235.1 of Myotis myotis. Classification (NCBI taxonomy): domain Eukaryota; kingdom Metazoa; phylum Chordata; class Mammalia; order Chiroptera; family Vespertilionidae; genus Myotis; species Myotis myotis. Next base: position 13,042,371 of record NW_023416321.1, on the reverse strand, counting down.
TGGCTAGTACCAGGCGCAGTGATGGCGAACCTATGGCATGCGTGTCAGAGGTGACACATGAACTCATTTTTTTTGGTTGATTTTTCTTTGTTAAATGGCATTTTAATATATAAAATAAATATCAAAAATATGTCTTTGTTTTACTATGATTGCAAATATCAAAAAATTTCTATATGTGACACAGCACCAGAGTTAAGTTAGGGTTTTTCAAAATGCTGACATGCCGAGCTCAAAAGGTTCGCCATCACTGCACTAGGGCATCCACTGGGGTGGCAATGGCCTGTATCCTGGGCCCTCACCTTGTCTCTAGGATCTGCTGGCGGATGGTCTTGACGTACTCAAAACTGTCAAAGCAGCAGATGTCGTAGACCAGGATGTAGGCGTGGACACTCCGGAGTCCCCTGCAGCAGGCATCTGCCCACTCCTGCAACACCCCCAGTTAAGGCCAAGGTTAGAGCAGCCACGAGGGTTCCCCTTGTCCCCAGCCACCTCCAGCCATAGATGGACAGCACTCTCACCTGCCACAGCACCCTAAGCCTTTCACACCCACCCATCCCCAGGAGGCCAGGGCCAGGGCAAAATGGAGCTCAGTGCTGTGGCCTCCCCACCCCAAGCTGGGATAGGGCAGGTCACACTGTCTGACCTCGGGGACCACTACATGGCCTGGTGCATATTGGGAGCTGTTGAAATGGTCTTTATCTTTTTTTTTTTTTTTTTAAAAATTGATTTCAGAGAGAACAGGAGAGGGAGAGATAAAAACATCAATGATGAGAATCATTGATTGGTCGCCTCTGGCATGCCCCCCACTAAGGATCAAGCCCACAACCTGAGCATGTGCCCTGACTGGGGAATCGAACTATGGCCTCCTGTTTCATAAGTGGATGCTCAGCCACCGAAAAAGTCTCTATCTTCCAAGGCTTAGCTTAAATGCCTCCTCCTCCAAGAAGCCTTCCTACAAGCAAGGGTCTACTCCCTTAATCTCCTGTGTGCAAATACCTTGGTTATTACCGTTTCCATCTCCAGATCCCCACTTCTGCGAGCTCCTGAGAGAACCAGAACCAAGCCACCCTCATTTTTATGTAACTCCTCCTCCTCCCCACTCAGTACCTTGCGCACTGTGTTGGCTCCTAGCAGGCTCCTTATGGGCGCACTGCCTAACCTGGTGAGCTCTCCATGGTCCTGAACCCCACTTGGTTCACGCTGGGATCAGTGCAACTCCTGTCTGTCACGCTGCCCTTTGATTGCTATCTGATGTTCCCCTTCTGTATGTTCCACTCTGACCTTGGACAGAAGGAGAAGGTCTGAGAAGACTGAGACTGGATACATAGTCGGGACTGATGGACAGCAAGGCCCCAGGGAGCCGGAATTTCCTGAATGTTTGTGGCAAATTCTCAGGGTGGGGTTGCAGCTCAAGATGAATAGACCCATGGAAAGTCTGAGTGCACTAAAGAGAAAGTTCCTTCCTTAAGAATTAATTAGCTAATTAACTTGCCAGCAGATGGCAATTGCAAGAGCAGTTGAAGGCAGCCAGTGTGTGGAAAGAGCATGGACTCTGAAGCAGGGGTGGGGGTGGGGTGGAGGTAGAGGCCTCCGGGCCAAGGGGAACCAGGGTCTTCTCCTTTGAGGGGCCAGGCAAAAGATGGGAAGGAGGTGCAGCATGTCTCCTGAGCCAGCTTGTGAGTTGCATTGGGGAAAAGACCAGGCATCAAGGAGGACTATGGCAGGTTCTCCACCTCAGAGAAGGAACAGAAAGGAAAAGACTTTGGTGGTGGTGGTGGTAGAGAGTGTGTCTGGCCCCTGAAAGGTACTTCCCAACTCAGAGGCATAGAGGCTGCTGCAGTGGATTTCCCCAGGGAGATGATGTGGCATCTTTTTATTGTGCTGAGTTTTAACTTTGGTGCAGGGGGAAGACACTGAGGACAAATCTAAAACTGTAGGAAACCATTAACTGGCTTCTGGGGCCAGCGAAAACGGCATTCCGCCGGACACCGTGAGCTCCAGGAGCCCAGGACCCACATTTGTACATGGTTCCTCCCCCAACCCACATAGGAGTGATTAGTGGCAAGTGGGAGGAATGGGGAAACAGGCAGAGGTTCCCTCCCTCTTCCAGCTCCCTGCTGGGGAGAGGGAACAGCTGCCAGCCTGCCAGGGTGACAGCCCCACCTCTTCCATCTCTTTCCCAACATGCTGACTCCTCAAGGGGGCCGCCAGGCTGCCTCCCACCCACTTCTCTCCAGAGGCTCCTAAAAGGGGGAGGAGGAAGGCTCCTGATTGGCTGGCTTGTCCTTTCACCCCTGGTTGAAGGGAGGGAACAAGAAAGCTCAACTTTCCTTCCAGCTTGATCTATGAAGGGTTCCAGGCGGTAAAAGACCATCTCTGGGCCCTGTCAAAACACAAGAAGGAGCGATGGAAACTGAGTCCAGTTCCAAGGACCTGGGAGATGAGGGAGGTTCCACACCTGGGTCTCACCCGGGCATTCGCTGCTCATTCCTTTGGTGGCTGCTGAGCCCTCTAACCTCAGCTTCCTTCTCTGATAGGAAGGAGGAGAGGGGGCTGCGGGAGGGACAACTGAGGCTCAGACCCAGGAAACACCACTCCCCTGGGCTGATTTCACCTGGAATTGGGAAAGAATGTGTTTTTATTCTACTGTCAGGTGGTGCCATCAGGATACTTGGGTTTTATATTTGTTACTTGTGCTCCAGGAGTGAAGTCTTGGACATCCTAAAAAGTCCAAAACTCAGGGTCAACCAGAAAGAAAAAGACCAACAATCTAATAGAAAGATGGGCCAAGGGCATGAATAGTTGTCAGAAAAAGAAATATAAAGGCCCTTAAACATATGAAAAGATGCTCAACTTCACTCATAATCAGAGATGCAAATAAAAACTACACAGAGACTGCCGAAACCGGTTTGGCTCAGTGGATAGAGCGTCGGCCTGCGGACTGAGGGGTCCCGGGTTCGATTCCGGTCAAGGGCATGTACCTGGGTTGCGGGCACATCCCCAGTAGGAGATGTGCAGGAGGCAGCTGATCGATGTTTCTCTCTCATCGATGTTTCTAACTCTCTATCTCTCTCCCTTCCTCTCTGTAAAAAATCAATAAAATATATTTAAAAAAAAAAAACTACACAGAGACTATCAAGTTTCATCTATCAGATTGTCAGACAATACACTCTGATGGCAAGGCTTTGGGGAGCCCTGGCTGGGTAGCTCAGTTGGTTAGAGCATCGTCTTGATACTCCAAGGTTGCGGGTTCGATCCCTCATCAGGGCACATACAAGACACAACAAATGAATGCATCAGTGAGTGGAACAATAAATTTATCTCTCTCGCTCTTTCTCAAATCAATAACAAAAAAGGCTTTGGGGGAAACAGCGCTCATGTAAGTCTATAGATGGGAGGGGAGTCTGACACCTTCCGAACTCCAGGTGCATTTACCCTTGATCCAAGCAATGCCTTTCCAGAAATGCATCCCACAGATATGTCTCCTATGTACTAAATGATTGTGTACAAGGCTGCTCGTTACAGCACTATCTGAAATAGCAAAAGATTGGAAACAACCCGCTTGTCCAACAAGTGGGGGACTGCCTAGTACACCTCTCCCATGGACTGCAGCGTAGTCATAAAAAACAATGAGATGCCCTCTAGATGACTTGGAAGGATCTCCAGCTTATAACATTCAGTCCAAAACACAAGGTCCAGAACAGTGTTGTTTTTTAAATGTAAGAAAGGAAGTGGAATAAGAACACATTTTCTTATTTGTGTAAAGAAACACTGGAAGTCTGAATAAAAAAAACAACAAGGAGAGTGGCTTTAGAGAGCAGGGCAAGGATCAGGGTGAAGCGGGCAGCGGTGGCACTGAGATTTCTCTGGGTGAACCTTTCTACCAAGTTTGAACTTTTAAATTGCGTCTTACCGAGGCCAAACTCGAAATTAAATTAAAATGAAGTCCACAACAAAATGTGAAACATACACAAAGCTTGATGCCGGCCTGGAGTGAGATCTGAGACCCAGGCTACTGTTAAAGGCTCCTTTGGGGAACTAGACCCTGACCCATTGCCCTGACCTCGCTGCTCCCAAGGGGTGGCTGCCTGGATCAGGCTATTGTCTTTGGTGCTGATCCCCCTACCTGTGATGGCAGAAACAAGTGTCCCTGAGGTTGGGCCAAGGCTCTCCTGCCCGGGGTTGCTGAGACAGTGCTGATCCTGAGTCCCTCCCCAGCTGTACTTGCATAATTACAATTGGCCAAGCCATGGCCCTGCCTTCCTGTCTCCACCACTGTGCCTATCCTCCTCTGGTGAGGGGCTGCCGTCAGTGAGCAAAGTGTCTTAGAGCTCCCCATGCACCCACCCGTTCTGAAGCCAGAAGCAGAGAGAAGGAAGGAGGACTTGGTCCCTGCAAGCTTGGGGAAGGAGCACTGTCAGTCCTGGCACCCGGGGCACCTGAATCTAACCCCTGCAGGAAGGGTGCCCAGTAGGCCAGTCCTAAGAGCAGGGGCAGAGCATCACGTAAGGGAAAAGCCCCTTGGGCAAGAGACCTGTCTGAGAACACACCTTTGCCAGGTCTTGGCCTTTTCTTCTGCTGTCCCGTCTACTGACCTTTCTACCCCAGTGCCCACTACAGAGCCTGGCCCACATAATAAATAAAGCTAATAAAGCTCATCAAATAGCTGTAGAATAAACCAGCACACAATGGATTCCTGGTACGGCTCTAAGCTTTCCTGGTGGCCCATGGTGCAGCGTGGAGCTGGAGAGGGCTGAAGTCCCGCCTGTCCCCTACCCTTCCCACTGCCCCCCTATGCTCGTGGGCCCTCCTACCTGCAGCGTGTTGACAGGGAAGGCGCTGATGGGTGGGAAGTCGAGGATCTGGAGGTCGTGCACGTGGCCGTTCATGACGACAGCAGGCAGATAGAGGCGGCGGGTGGTGGTGGGCACGCAGACCTCGCTGAACTCGTTGTACAGGAACTGGCGCACGATGGCACTCTTGCCCACGCCTCGCGCCCCCAGCACGGCCACCCGGTAGGTGGAGACCATGCCTCTCGCCCCACGCCGCCACCGCGTCCTCGCCGCTGCCTGGGGCTCCCCCGGGCTGCATATTCCAGGGGCTGGGGGCTCAGCCACCGTCAGGACCAGTCATTGCTGCCCCTGCCCGCCCTGGGCCCTCTGCGGCCTCCACCTGGACTGTGGGGACAAGAGGTGGCTGGCTTTAGGGTCTTTGCTGAAGCTGTTTCAGCCACTCAGAATGCCTTCCCTTGCCCAGAACCCCTATCGTATCTACTGAAATCCTCGCCATCCTTCCTTCATTTTGTCCTGTCCTCCCACCGCAGGGAATGGCCTGACGTCTGGCCAGCGAGGCAGGCTGCGGAGCGTCGAGCCCAGCTTCCCCACAGAGTCTGAGCCGTGTCTGGGTCTCCACCCTCAGGGGTGAGACGAGGCCAGTGTGTCTCAGTGGAGGCGCTCCTGGCATTTCTTAGAGGGAGAAATCTTCACTGGGCAGGAAGACTGGCACACTGCAGGACCTCTTACATCCCCAGGTGCCAGCTGCAGCAGCCTCCAGTCACCATGACAACCCCAAATGCCCCCCATTTCCAAATGGTGCCATTGAGACCCTGGACTAGATGACCTCTTGCCTCTGGAGGGCAACACTTGTCGAGCACTCGCTCTGTTAGCGTGCGTGCCCACAAGGATACCCTCAGTGAATACGATACCCCTAAGGCAGTGGTCGGCAAACTGCGGCTCGCGAGCCACATGCGGCTCTTTGGCCCCTTGAGTGTGGCTCTTCCACAAAATACCGACTTCTGCGCATGGGCCACGAAGTTTCAATCGCACTGTACGTGCGCGCCCGCACGTGGTATTTTGTGGAAGAGCCACGCTCAAGGGGCCAAAGAGCTGCATGTGGCTCGGAGCTGCAGTTTGCCGACCACTGCCCTAAGGGATAGGGGTTCCCACTTTAGAGAAGGCTCAGCGAGTAAGAACTGTGCCCAAAGTCACACAGCTGGGAATGCCAGCTACTCCTTTCTACAATGTCGCAGTACTTCTTCCAAGTCTAGTGATTCCAGCTGGTAAATGCCTACAGGCCAAGGGTTGTGTCTGATTCTCTGGCAACCCCCTGAGCTCAGAGGGCCTGGCACATAGCAGGTGTGCTAGCAGCCAGGACCGGGCTGCTTGCTACAAGGTTGAACCTTGTCACAGATTCATTTGCTCTATGCTTGCTCAGTTTCAGGGACTTTAGAGCTTGGTTATAAACCACAGCTATGTTTTCTAGCTGAATTGGAGCCACACTCTGCACATCTATTAAATGGGTCCATAGCCCCTACTTCTGAGAAAATCTATGTAAATCTCCTAGCTAGGTGCCTTTCCTCTTTTAGGGGGTGATGGGGAGGAGAGGGAGGGGGGGTGATGACCAGGGAGCTGCTACCTGCCTGAGACATTGTTTGGGGACTATTCCCAGGAAGGATGAGACCAGTGCCTGCAAAAGGGGTCCAGGAGAGATGGGTTTGCTGGATTTAGGGCTGTGCTTTTCAGGCTGCATGTATGTGTTCTGTGAGGATGCATGCTTTCCACACATGCACAGTTCACAGCTGAATGCACTGTGGTCTTTCCTAGTCCAGAGGACTTAATCCGCTAGGTCCTTGTACTGACAGCATAAACTATACAGGCAGGATTTGGAGGGAGACACACCGGGGTTGGATTCCCGGCTTTGCCACTCACCTCAAGTGTGACCTTGGGCATGAAACTTCACAGGGTATGGTGTGGTTGTACAGGTAAAGCCAGGTGCCTGGCACAGAGTAGGTGTCCAATGAGGAGTGGCCATTGCTATGCACCTCCATCTAAGGTTGCTAGGACCTCCTAGCAACCCTGGGATGGGTCACCATCCACTGCTGTTTACAAACATGCTTTGTGTGTGTATGTGTGTTTGTGATTCTTTCCCCCATTTTATTGACAGTAAAAACAAGAACCAAAAGCAACCCCCAGAGACTTAGGGAAGTGACCGCAGAGCCAGTTGAGCTGTCAACTAAGAGTAGGACCCTGACCGCCTCCTGCCCCATGTAGTGTCTTCTCCTCAACAGGTGCTTATGGGCTCCCAACTGGGGTAAGTCCCAGTCCCTCCTCTCCATCAACCCCTCCAGGCCCTCGGCCCCTCAGGCACCCCTGGACACTGCCAGCTTGGCGGAGAACCTCAGCTGGGTTAATTACATAACCAGACAAGCAGGTGGGGAGGGGGACATCGAGGGCAGGTAGAGAGGACAAGGAACCCAAGAAGAGTCCTCTGCCTCTCTCTGGGTGGCAACTCAGGTATCTAGGATGACCCCCACCTGCACATCCTCCTGGACACCACACGTACTGCCCAGGAATCAGTCCTTTAGGGGGAATAAGGGGAAATAAAAGCGGGTCACGGTGCTGGCACCAGGAAGCGGTGCAAGAGAGGCCCCTAGGCTGGGGCAGGCTCCTGGAACTCACCAGGCCCAAGTGTGGTCCCTCCCTGACTCAGAGGTGACCGGTGCCCCTCCTTCTTCCCTGGCAGGGGTCCTGGGTCTAAGTGTCTCCTAATCCCGCACGCCCAGCAGGTGGGGGTGAGTGCGGGCTGTCCAGAGCAGCAGGGCCCGGCCCCTGAGCCTCCCTCCCCAAGGCCTGCGCTCTGCAGTGAGTCTGCAGACAGCGCTCGCCCGGGAAGAGCCTGGGGACTCACCCAGGGGCCAAAGCCCGCCTCTCGTCCTCTCCCCTGGGCCTGGATGCCGGGAGTCTCTGCCCCAGACTGAGGACCGGGCTTTCTGGGTCCCGTGGGCCGTGTCACCGTCTGCCTGCTGGTGTCCCCACCACGTTCCTGTGCGAGTGGGTGGGTGGGGGCTCTGAGGGACGCTGGGCTACCCATGACCTGATTGGTAGGAGTTTGGGGCGAGGGGGGGATGCTAGAGCCCAGCCTGATCTCCGCCTCCAGCACCTTGCAGGCACCCCCACCCCCAGCTCCAGCTCTCACGTGGCAGCCCCGCGCCGCTTCCCCGCCAGCCCGCCGGCCCCCTCCTCCCTCCGCGCCCAGGCACCAGTGCCCCCAGCCGTACCCCCTCACTTACCCCCCGGACCCCGCGCCACCCCCCACCCGGCCCAGCCCGGCCCCTGACCCGCCCGCGTCCCCCGCCTCCCACCGCTTACCCGGGGCCGTCTTAGCTGCCCCCAGCCCTGGGGCCGCGCTCCCCCCGGGCTCCGGCGCTGCCCCCGGCTCCCTGGCCCGGGGGGAGAGAGGAGGGGGCCCCGGCTGCCCTGTCGGGGCGGGGCGGGCTCAGAGGCGGCGCGGGGGGCAGGTGCGGGCGCCAAGGGCTAGGCACCTCCAGCCCCTGCTCCCTCCGAGCGCGCCGCCCGCCCGCTAGCGCTGGGAGGAGGGATGGGGACGCGGGCGGGGCGGGGCGGGGAGGGGGGCGGTGAGTGGCTGGCGTTCCGCTGGGTCCCTGAGCCTGACACATTCATTGGGACGACCCTGGACGGATTTTTTCCTCCTCAGACCCGCCCTTCACCCACTCCACCTCCGCTAGCGGAATTGTTAGCTGCAACCTGGAGGTGGGAGGAAGGGACCAGGGAGGCCCTCATGCGTTTGCTTCCCTCCAGCCCAGGCTAGCTCAGAGCACAGCTGCTCCGCTCCCAGGGAATGACCTCTGCAACCCTCAGAACAGCTGCTCCCCCTCCTCTCCGGACCGGGGACACCAGGCCTTGAGGGCAGAACCACCCACGTATTTATTCTAAAACAGTCGTTATCAGTAGCTAACATTTATGAGCACCTACTGTGTGCCAGACAACGTGCTCCGAGCTTCGGCTGTATTCCCAAATGTCACCCTCTCAATTCTGTGGAGTGTTTATCCTGTTACAGATGCGCTGGCCGAGGCGGAGAGAGGCTAAGTTGTCTCACCGAAGGGCAAAAAGTGGAATATAAAGATTGGGAGTCCCGAGCTGGGCAGCCGCTGAGCTGGGAATGGGCTCGCCGTCCAGCGGGGACCAGCAGCAGCCACGCTGCGCTGTGGGCTGCGCCAAGGCAAGGCTCTGAGGGAAGGCGGAGGGAGTGGGCCACCTAGTTAGAGGAGTCCGTGGAGGCCACTTGCAGGGAAGGAGCCTTCAAAGAAATGGACTTGGGGTGGGGATGCTGTGGAAGAGGAGGCCTGGGCGTGAGTCCAGGGCCAGACCTGCACTGGGGCAGGAATCACGGTGAGTGACAGGGAGCCGGGCGGGCTGAGGTGAGGTAACAAAGGCCTTGATTGCCAGGTAGGAGTTTGGACATAGCCCTGTGCTGGATGGGACGGCATGGAAGGTTTTTGTTTTTGTTAATTCTCACCCAAGTATATTTTTCCCATTGTTTTTTTTTGAGAGAGTGAAAGGGAGGGGAGAGACACACACAGAAACATTGATGTGAGACAGACACATTGATTGGCGGCCTCCTGAACGCGTCCTGACCAAGATTGGGGATCAAGCCTGCAACTGAGGTACATGCCCTTGACTGGAATCCAACCTGGGACCCTTCAGTCCATGGGCTGACGCTCTAACCACTGAGCAACCGGCTAGGGCCATTAAAGGGTTTTGAAGCAGGGTAGCAACCTGGTCACAGTTGTATTTTAAATGCCTGCAGGGCTGGGAGGCGGAGGAGGCGGAGCTCTGAAATAGCTGTCTTTGCCTCTGGGACCCAGCATCACCCACAACCACTTTCTACTACTTGTGGCCACGGTTTCCTCGCAGAACCTAGTTCTCCTCACTGGGCTCTACATTTGGGGCACCTTCTCTCCTGTCCAGACAGAGAGCACAGTGCTTATGAGCCAGAGTTCAGAATCAGACAGGTCTGGATTTAGATCCCGGCCTTACCACTTACTATGGGACTGAAGGCAAGCAACTTGAACTCTCAGAGCTCCAGCTGCCTTATTTGTAAAATGGGAGATGTGACCCCCAAGGCAAGAAATGGGCTGCGTTGTGTAAAGTCCTTAACGCAGCACCTGGCATGGAGAAGTTTCCGGTGGCCTTTTCCTTTCTCTTTTAGAGACACAGCCACTCAGAGAGGAACTTGACCATCACCTTGGGGAAGTCCCTATTTATTCTGGGAGGGCTCCCAAGGGGTTAGGGTGGGGGTATGGGGAGGAAGGTCATGGGAGCAGCTAAAAGCAAATACAAGGCCCAGAAGGATGGTGAGCCGCTTTGGGGGGCTGGGGGGTCGGGAAGCAGATTTACTGGGCCCCTGAGATCACAATGGTCACCTAGTGCCTAACTTGACTAAAACTTCCAGGGCACTGTCTACCCCCGAGTGTGACTGAAAAGCTTTAATTCTTACTCTCCCGAAGGCCCTAAGCTTTATGCCTACTCCCCGGGGCCATAACCCTCCATTCTGGTTCTATCTCAGACCAAGTGGACTAGAAATAAGAAACTGCAATGCTCACAACTCATACCTTGGGGCGTTTTCTCCAAAGCTTCTCGTTAACTGTGGTCGGCAAACTGTGGCTCGTGAGCCACATGTGGCTCTTTGGCCCCTTGAGTGTGGCTCTTCCACAAAATACCACGCGCGGGCGCGCACATACGGTGCGATTGAAACTTCGTGGCCCATGTGCAGAAGTAGGTATTTTGTGGAAGAGCCACACTCAAGGGGCCAAAGAGCCGCATGTGGCTCTCGAGCTGCAGTTTGCCGACCACTGTACCAGGAGAACACACAGCTACAGGTTAATTATGGAGCCTCACACTGGCCTCCAGTGGTAGGTCATTTAAAGCATTTTACACACACACACACACACACACACACACACACACACACACACACACACAGTATTAACATAAAATGCAAAATTTGCCTGAACATAAGATTCAGTTGTCATTTTAGTTTGCTGAGGGTCACTTTGAGCTAAGAATGTATATCCAGGGGCCTGTTCACTACCGGTAGGATTAGCGTGGTGAGAGTTTTTCTTTAAAATGTTTTTTTTTTTAAAATTGATTTGAGAAAGGAAGGAGGATAGAGAGATAGAAACATTGATTGGCTGCCTCCTGCACATCCCCTACTGGGGATCGAGCCTACAACCCGGGCATGTGCCCTGAGAGGGAATCAGGAATCGATCTAGTGACCTCTTGGTTCAAGGGTCGACACTCAACCATAGCACATCTGCCAGGCCTGGTGAGAGCTTGAGAGGCACTGTCCTCGGTTCTGTCTGACCCTCATGTGGCTCTGGTTCAGCTGAGGACACCAGACAGCTGAGGTGCAAGCTCAGGCTCTAAGGGAGCAGGTGTGTGTGTCCACCCACAGCAGCTGAGGCCCAGACACTGAGTGGGACCGAAAAGGCAAAGACCCAAACCTGCCTACTCTGCCTTGTCCATCACAGCCGAGGACCCTACACTAGTTTCCAGAAGCTCTTCAGCCATATATCCTGGAACCTCTGACCATAAGTGGAGAGTGAATGAAACAAGGGAGGGAAAGCCAGAGGCTAGACTTGAACATCATCCCCCATCACCTGCGTAGTGGGGGTGAGGGTGAGTGGAGTTGTCTCAGTCCTAGGGCGTTGGGACCCACGTCTGCCTGGGTCTCGTGAGCCTCTGAATCAGCTTTGCCCTTGCTGGCAGCATTAAGGATGATGGGGCAAAAGCTAATTGAGAAGCTGAGATGGCAAGTTTGGAGTGAACTTGGAAACTTCAAGAAACATCCTGGTTACTAACAACATATCTGGGGGCTGGTTGGGTTTCTAGGATTAGTGTTCAGGAGGTAGAAATGGGTAACAACGGGGGAGGTGTGATCTTCCCCAAGTGCCACACCAGGTATTAAAATAAACAGGCTCTTGGTCCTGGAGCTGAGGGTGGCAGAGAATAGAAATCTGGGTTCCAGCACCATCAGAAAAAGCATCAATGCATGAGGTGGGAGTAGGACGGCTCAAACCTGGGAGTCCTCAGCTGTTCTCTGGTCTCAGAAACAGCGTCCCTGAGCTCTCAGTATTTTGTAGTTGCCACTTAGTGGGCAGAGAAGGATCGTAACATATCACTATCTTGGGGGCTTAGCAAGATTGGCTGTTGGCCTGGTGGCTCAGTGCAGAGGGAGGAGGGGGCCTATAAGGGGGACGCTGTAGTGCAGTGGTAAGGACACCGAACTGGAAGACGTGACTCTACTGCATCTCATGAAAAATGAACATAATGCTCAATTCAGAGGATGGTCAGGTATCATGAGTATAGAAGTGCTTTTACCGTTTTCAACTGCCACAAACACTGAGCATCACTAGAAGAGGAAGCAGACCAACAGCGTGAGTCTCTCTGGCCCCGAGAGCATGGGGACTTCCGTAAAATGCAGTTTCCCCCGGCCCCCACCCCAGCCTGGCAGACCTATGAAAGCTCTCAGGTGATGTAGAAATGTGCACCCAAGAGTTTAGAGCCTCTGCCCTAAGGATTCTCTGGGCCCCCGCTGACATGCTTAGCTGGTGCACCCAATCAGATCTCAGTAAGGCCCATCCATTTCATCTTTGACCTGAACCTCAACAAAGACCACCCTGACCCCACTCCTCCCTTATTACATTTCTGTAATAAGAAATGTTATTCTTATTACCATCGGGGCTAACTGCCGCCCAGCAATACAGTCAGCCAAAAAGCTCCCAGCTGCCAAAGGAAGTTCGCTCATGCTGCTTGGATCCAAGTAATAAAAGCAGTTTATTCTGAGCACCTAAGTGCCGAGCACTGACTGCTCACCTACAGGAACTGGACTGGTGGGGAGGTTCAGGAACTAGTCCAAGGGCATCTCAGTGTTGGATCCCTCTGCCTCTTTCCTCCACTCCAGACTGTGGGAGATTTCAGAACCTGGGGTGGGTCCTCTATCTGGGTACCACCTGGGTCACATGTCCCCAGGAACACATGCAGGTGACCTGAACTCCTTGGGAAGTTTTCTTTCCAGCAGCATTAATTCTATTCCCTTGGGGACACGCAGTCCGATCCAGGTCTGAAAGCCTTTTATAAATGGAGGGATTAGTGAAATGTCCTGAGTAATAGGAAACTGATGAGCTGTGCTGTGCTCCTTCTGCCCATGGGACCATCTGCCTACAGCCCAGCAAGGGAGCTGCCAGGGAAGACAGATTGGCTCCTTCTGATCACTCCCTGCTTGAGGCGAGATGCCCGTGGTGGTGATAGTGGTCTGGGCTTGGTTCACAGGAGCCCCTGGGATTTCTCCTCAGGCCAATCTTGATTTGTCTAGCTAAATCCCCGGAGGCAGCCAAAGAAAAGTTCTAATAGTGTGGTTATCAGCGCCCATCCCTCCCCTGGCCAGCTGTGTTTTGTCCTAGAATACCAGTTCTGAGAACAAAGTACATACACCAAATACTTCATTTTGTGTAAATGAAGAATTTATTGAGGAAGACACAAGGTCAAGCTTCCCCCAACCCCCACCCTCCCCGAGAACAGATCCCAACAACAAGAGAATGATAAGCATTCTTAGGGTGACACCCCTCCCCCCTCCCCATTTCTCTCCAGAGTCCCAAGCTTCACAACACAGACACACTGAACAGGCTCGGGCAGGACAGACACTCAGGGAATCTCTGACCAGCAAGAGTTCTGGCTGTGTGTGTGCTTCCCTTGCCCTTTGTATGACACCAGCTGACGTGACAAAGACATACTGAGGCAGAGGAGAGGGAACGCAGGGCAATCTCCATTCCATTTCCCTAATTGGGCCGAGCTTGAAAAAGGCCAAAAGGGAAGCTGCGGTGGAGGCAATAGGTTCTGTCTCTTGGGGAGAGTCCTTTTCTGTGGAGCAGAACCCTCCCTAGGTGCTGGGGGAGCTCAGAAGGCAGCCTCCCCAAGGAGCTGAGTTCAGATTGGCTCAGTGACGTCAGCTGAGAACAGCAGTTGTTCCGGTCACTGCTGGGGAGGCTGCGAGAAGCCTAGTTTCAGGGGCGGAGGAACACAGCCTGATACAAAATTGTTTTGTCTGCTTACCCTGGCACACTCCTCCTTTTGGAACTACAATTTGCTTTGAGAAGAGAATACAGTATTTGTAGCGTGAACTTTTACTGCTTGTATCCAACAAACTCTGTGAATGATTTCCCAACCAGGGAACTTGATCAACCTGTTTTTCCCACCCACACACCACCAACCCACCCACCTCCCACACACAACCCTGTGTTACTTCTCTGTGCCCGAGGGGTGGTAGGCGCAGGAAATAATTCCTTTCCCCACCCAGCAAGTTTTCTCTTGGAGATTCTCAAGGTTTAAGAAACTGCTTTGGGAGACCTACTCCCCCAAGCTTTGCAAATGGTCTAAATCGGGGTCATTTCAGACATGGCAGGACGGGGGCTGGGGGACAGTTTCTGCTCTTGTTTTGGTGTTGTTGTTTTTTTAAAATATATTTTTATTGATTTCAGAGAGGAAGGGAGTGGGGGAGATAGAACATCCATGATGATAGAGAATCATTGATTGGCTGCCTCCTGCACACCCCTCTACTGGGGATCCTGCAGCCGCCACTCTGACCGCAACCCTGACCAGGAATCGAACCATGACCTCCTGGTTCATAGGTCAATGCTCAACCCCTGAGCCCCGCCAGCTGGGCTTTGCTCTTGTTTTCTCTACGTTTCCTCCACTGGGACTCACCGTAGGTCTGAGTCCAAGATCATGTCTCTGATTTAAGTAGGGGCAGCTGAGAAACAGTCTTGGTCGTGGACTCTGAATACTGAGTGCCAGGCAACACAAGTGCCCACAGATGAAACAATGTGAACACTGCTAAACAGGCTGGTGTTTTGGGTTGCCTCTTGCATGCACCCCAACCAGGGTCAGAGAACCTGCAACTAAGGCATTCATTGACAAATCACACCCGGTGTGTTAGTAAGTACGGGGATGTCACATCTCCCTATCTTTTGGGAGATGACAAGAACTGCTTAACCCTCTGAGACGATCTCAATTGCCTGGGAGCCTAAAGAACACGAGTCAAGAGCAAATCAGAGGGCTGCAGGGACCAAGGGAATCTGTGACATCTTTAAGTTTACCCCATCTCTGCACCCACGCTGGGGGCCTCAAGAATTTCGGCTTCAGGAGCCTATGGGAAACATTAGCTACTCCTTCATTCTGGTCTCTGGATTTACCTTCAAGTGACTGAAAAGGTACTTTGCTGCCACCTGATGCCAATGAATGAAGTGCCAAAACCAGTGTGGACTATGAGAAAAGCCATAAAGCAGCAGGCACAGAGAAGGCAAGAAAAAGGCATCGAGGAGAGAAATACTGAGGCACCAATGCAGCGAAAACAACACTGATGGGGATTTAGGAGGCCCAGTCCCCCAGCTCTGCTACTGAACAGCTCGAAGGCCCCAGGCAATAGTGCCCCCTTTGCCTTTCACTGTTTCCTTTTTTAGAAAAGCAGCATTGGCTAAGTTATTAATTAAAGTCTGTTTCAACTCTAAAACTATGACTTTCGGTTCTGAAATGGACCTGAGAATTAAACCAAATACAGGACAGGGGGTGCGGGAAAGGCATTTTGGTTCCTGTTTCCCATCTCTACTCAGATTCCTTATTAGTGTCATTAATGGGTCAGAGCAGGGGAAAGGAATGTAGTAAGTTCTAATTTCTATCAGCCTTGGTACCGACAGGCCCTATTCCCGCACCTAAAACAGCACTCATGGAAGACCACTATTGCCAACTGCAGAGCAATCAAATGAGAGGATAATACAGGGCAGGGGGAATCACAAAGAAAAGGAGCTTGGAAAGGAAAAAAACGTGAAAATCCAAACGACTAGGGGCAAGGTTGCCATAGATGAGAAAACCCCTCACAGGGTGGGCAAGTAGCTGTGTCTTCCTCCAGGACTGTGGGAATGACGGCCAGCTGTTTTTACACTTTGTAGCAATGATTACACTGCTCCCTCCATTTCTCTTATGTACAAAAATATAAAACAATAAAGTGCAGCTTACGTTTCAGTGACACTTTTCCTTGCTTTAATATTTTTTGTCTTTTTCTGCTTTTGAAATGAACTCTCAATTACAAAATATCAAACTACGCTAAAAAATGCCAGCCATTGGCCCAGTATGGAGAAGCCCACAAGTAAGGACAGACAGCAGCAACAGGAGGCAAAGGTGGGAAGTGATTGAAGCAGTGGTTACAAAGTTCACAGAAAGCTAACACTATCCGACAGGTTGCGGCCTAATTTAGCACAGGTTAGACTAGTCACTACCTTGGTGGGTGGCCTCAGTGTATTTAGGTTCAGCTTCTACACGGCAAAACAATTTCTTCTAGTTAAGAGTTCTTGGATTGCACCGATCACAGGGTGGCCGGAGGGCACCAGAGCAGTCTATTAGTTTTTCAAAATGCTGTCGTAGACCTGATAGATGTACTGAGAGACTTCAGGAGCTCTACACTTCAGCGACAGCTGTTGGGAGGGAAAGGAGAAGAAAGATTAGCATGGAGATCGGCATTGACTCGAAAGGCAGCCAAGTAGTCAGGTTAAGAAACTCTTTCTGATACAGTGGGAGAGGAGATCTATCACTGAGTAGTCAGAGAGATCCTGTTTGAGGTACTGCACTATGGGTTTCAGAATTTTAATTTAATCAATGTCAGGTTATGCTGTGTTTCCACCTACATTTTATGTGGGTCTATGAGGTTAGGAAATATTCCATACTAAAAACATCCAAGTCTCTGACTATAGAAGCACAGCTGCTCCAATGCTTTGCTAAGCATCATCGAGATTATTCCCAAATGAAAAGGGAAGGGCTAAAGCCTTAACTTGCTGGTGGTCATTTCAGCTGTCTGCCTCTGTTTCTCAGTCCAACAGGGATGCTTATCTCAGTACAGGAGGATGTACAGTCAAGTAAAATAAAAGTATAAGCTAGTCAAGTCCAAGGTACTAGTGCTTTCTGTATTATATTGAGGAGAGCGCACACTGTCATGAAGAGAAAATTAATTATCACAAAATAGACATTTACTCAGTAACCAGACAGCAATTCATGCCAACAACTTAATCTTATTTTCTGCCTTTTTTAGAAGGCAAATCAGACACTTCTGATACCATTCTACTTCTCTAGCACCACCTCTTCTAGCCTAACAATTACCAAATAAAAATGAAAATATTAAAAGATTTCAATGTTGAACACTGAAATTTTCACTTCATTGGTCAGCAAGTCCAAAATTTAAATCCAGACTGAGACTCAATTGTATTAGATTAGGCAAAATATTAGCACTACAATAGTGGAAGCATGCAAATTGCATTTAGAACCAGAAAATTTCATATTTGCTTTTTGAACTGCTAATACCATTGCTCTTTTTTTTTTTAAAAGCTTTTTTTTTTTTTAATATATTTTATTGATTTTTTACAGAGAGGAAGGGAGAGAGATAGAAAGTTAGAAACATCGATGAGAGAGAAACATCGATCAGCTGCCTCCTGCACATCTCCCACTGGGGATATGCCCGCAACCCAGGTACATGCCCTTGACCGGAATCGAACCTGGGACCCTTCAGTCCGCAGGCCGACGCTCTATCCACTGAGCCAAACCGGTTTCGGCACCATTGCTCTTATTATGTCTTTAATGATATGCCATTTTGCCTCTTTTTTTTTTTTTGTTAATCCTCACCCGAGGATATTTTTCTACTGATTTTTAGAGAGTGGAAGAGAGAGGGAAAGACAGAAACATTGATGTGAGAGAAACACATTGATTGGTTGCCTCTTGCATGCACCCCGAACAGGGCCAGAGAACCTACAACCAAGGTACATGCCCTTGACCAGAATTGAACCCGGGACCCTTTGGTCTGCAGGCCAATGCTCTATCCACTTAGCCAAACTGGCTAGGGCCATTTTGCCTCTTTATTAATAAGACTAGAGGCCTGATGCACAAAATCTGTGCAAGAGTAGGCCTTCGCAGTCCCGGCCCTTACAACCCCTCGCAGCCCGGAAGGTTGTCTGGAAAGTTGTTGCACTGTTCAGCCGTTCGGTTGATTTGCACAATATGTTTTTATTATTATAGATATTTTTGATTTCAGATAGGATGGGAGAGAGGAAGAGAGACAAGGAGAGAGGGGGAAGGAGAGAGGGGGAAGGAGAGAGGGGGAAGGAGAGAGGGGGAAGGAGAGAGGGGGAAGGAGAGAGCGAGAGAAACATGAATATGAAATAGAAACATCATGCCCTGGCTGGTTTGGCTCAGTAGATAGAGCGTCGGCCTGCAGACTGAAAGGTCCCAGGTTCGATTCCGGTCAAGGGCATGTACCTTGGTTGCAGGCACATCCCCAGTGGGAGGTGTGTAGGAGGCAGCTGATCGATGTTTCTCTCTCATCATGTTTCTAACTCTCTATCCCTCTCCCTTCCTCTCTGTAAAAAATCGATAAAATATATTAAAAAAGAAAAGAAAAGAAATAGAAACATCAAAAGGCTGCCTCCCATACATATTCCGACTGGGGATCGAATCTGCAACCTAGGTATGTGTCCTGACCAGGAATTGAACCTTCAAACTTTTGGTTTATGGAACGATGCTCCAACCAACTGAGCCACCTGGCCAGGACATTAAAAAAACAAGAAAAAAAACCTTTGTAATGAAATACAGTAAGGATTGGGGTGGGGGAATAATTTATCATTCTCTCAGAAGAGTAAGGGACTATCAGTTCTCACGCACTGGTACTGGGCTCAACCAGACAGATTTTTTTCCTCCTAAATTGGTAGCTGAGATCAGATCAATAGTACAATGGGTGTTTAGGGTGATGAGGGGAAGGAAATGCTTTTTGAACTGCTAATACCATTGCTTTCAAAATCCGAAAGATTTTGAAGTCTGGAACACATTTAGGGGAATGGATTAGTCCCGTGTCAGACTGTAAAGAAAAATTTAGATGGTTTTGTGGGCAGTAGGAACCTAGTCACCAGATGGATAGAAAATAGGAAAGGGGACAAGGAAACATTAACAAACTTATTATATACAAATACAGGGGAGGCAGAGAGGTGGTAGTGGATATAAACGGGCACACCTTGAGGATAGGGTCTCACGGGACTCTTTCTTACAACTGCATGTGAATCTACAATAATCTCAAAATGAAAAATTTAAAAATATATAGGGTAGGAAATGTCCTTCAACAGGTGAACAGATAAACTGTTGTATATCTATATAGTGGATTACGACTTCGTCTAAAAAAGAACAACCTATTGATACATGCAACAATTTAGGTGGATATCATGGGTATTGTGCTAAGTGAAAAAAAAAATAGTCTCAAAATGTTACATGTTATATGAATTTAATGGAGGACTACCTATCAGTGGTTTCCAGGGGTTAGGGCAGGCATGAGAGTCTAAATATAACGAGATAGCAAGAGGGAGTCTTTGTTACGATGGAACAGTTCTGGGTTCTGACTGTAGTGGTAGTTATACAAATCTATACATGTGATAAGATTTCATAGTATTGTACACTACACAAAAGAGTACTAGAAAGACTCATCTGTGGTCTTGTTGGTATTATTTTATCAATATCATTTCCATTTGAAAATGCACAATGGAAATGTAAGATGTTATCAATGGGGAAGCTGGGTGAAAGACACATGGGAACTCTATGTACCATTTAAAAAACTTTTTGCAATTCAAATTATTTCAAATGAAGAAGTTAAACTTAAAAAAATTTTTTTTATTGATTTCAGAAAGGAAGGGAGGGGGAGAGATAGAAACATCAATGATGAGAGGGAATCATCAACAGGCTGCCCGCTGTATGCGCCCCCACTGGGGATTGAGCCCGAAACCTGGGCATGTGCCCTTGACTGGAATCAAACCCTGGACCCTTCAGTCCACAGGCCAATGCTCTATCCAATGAGCCAAATCAGCTAGGGCGTTACTAAGCATTCTTAACTTTGGTTTCCTGAGATAACCATGCTTCTTTGACCCAGCTGAGATGAAAAATAAAAGGATGGACAAAAACACATGAACTGCTGGTGGAGAAGGTGGGTGGGAAGAGAGTACACTTTATGAGGAAACCCCAAAGTTTCCCAGCTCACAAATGCTTGGGCAATAATATGACTTGATAGGACTCAGCAGCTCACACACATGCTCACCAAGGGAGGGAACTAGTGGGAAAAACACCAAGAATTTTCAATTCTGGATGGAACTATGACCTTGATGCATACTAGTGAAAACAGAGTTGACTATTAAAAATTAAGGAATTCGATCACAGACTTTTATCAGCTAAATGGCTAAAAGGCTCCCTTAATCTACTAATTAGCTTCTTCAGAGTTATTCACTATTGAGTCTTATTCTCTTCTATCGTTTCCTGTCCCCTCCTTTAAAACAGCCTACAGAAACCTCAAACATAACCAAAGAATAAAATATGTTCCCCATGCTAAGTTGTTTTTACCTTTACTTTGCAAAATGCAGATGACAAACAACATCCTATTGGGAGATCACATTTGAGAATAGCAAACAAATGCCCAGTGTCTAGGGTATAAATCTTTGTTGTTTAACAAAGGAATGTGCTCCTGTCCTAAAAGCACTGTCAGAATTTAAATTTTAATCCATTGTAGCACTGAAGGAAGTTTTCTAAACTAACGTTCCCTTTAGGCTGCCAAAAATGTGTTCCATTTTGCCTTACCTTTCATAAAAGTATTTCAGGATGAATAACGCTAAAAAAAAAAAAAGTCTCAGGTGTTCACGACTCCGATATTATTAGGTTGTGAACTCCAAAAGCAGGAAAGAAGGCCTCCTTGAAATGAGCTATGTTAACAATCCTCCTGGCGGCTTGTTATGGGGCCACATGCACAGACAGGCTAGATATGTATTAATTGAGACTGAAAAAGTTGCCCTGTTTTGTAAGCAACTCTATATATTTTAGGGAAAGTGAGGCACTCTTGCTGCAGAGGCACCATGCCTGTGCCGATAGGGCAGCCACTGTAAAGAGGTCTTCCAAAGAGGCAGCGGAGGACTTCTTTATTGACTACTTGTTCTGACATACGGGGTCTGAAGCACCTCTTCCAGGTCTTTCCAGGGTGCTAAGAAAAAATGAAAGGGCTCTTACCTCCCTCCTTGAACCCATCTCACCCATTCCGAGAAGGGCCTTACCGTATAATTGGGGTTTCCAGGCTGGATACGTAGCTCAGCCAAGATCCAAATGCCATTAGTGAGCTTCAGAGATTGGTACAGCATGTCCTGCCCTTCCACATTCCTCTTGGCAATAGTATAAACGTTGTTGTTTTGCAACTTGCTGGAAACAGTGTCTAGAAACACAGATTCAAAATATCAAGCAAATGCTTACTAACTCTCTTCTGACATCCTAATGGCCACATGTGCTGAAATCCCAACAAGTACCATTTCATGCGCACATTTCAGAAAGCCCTTCTCCCATAATAGCAAAGGGTGAGGAAGAGGCTCTTGAAGTGCCTATCACATTCCAGGACAGAAAACAGGACAAGGGGCAACTAAGTATTAGTATAAGAAATACCTGAGGAGATACGGTAGGCCAAAGAGGTTGGTATTAACTGGTGCTAGACAGGTAAAAATGGTCTGAAGAGGACAAAGACAGAAATGGGTGTATGAGTGTGCCAGGGCGACTCCTGTGTTGGTATTCATGTTTGGAACGCTGGGCCCAGAGTCACAGGAGACGCAGACTGACGATCAAATCCACAACACTACTTCCTAGTCACTACTACTTCACTGTGAGCCCCTCTGGCCTCAACGGCCAGAATCAGAAAACAGCAGAGTTGCAGAAATCCTGCAAGTCAAATTTGTTAACATGGACATTTACGTTTTGTTTTTTAAAGCAGGCAAATGATTCCTAAAGCTTGTAGGGAATACCATGACTTCAAATTAATAATGAAACAAACTCTCTCAATAAAAGACTTTGAGAAATACTGAAATTGTACAAAGATGATTATTACAAGGCCCGTAACCTCAGCTGCTGTTGCTCGTTACAGATTGGAGGCCCTTAGTCACCAATCCAGGTAACAACAGAATGGGGCCTTCCTTGTGACCACAGCATCAAAGAGACATGACATTTTAGAATTAAAGGTCATTTCTCTCTTCTTGTTTTCTTACTGCTAATATGGAAGATGTTGCAGCATCAAAGAGAAACTTTAATAGAGATTATGAACACTGCTTCTTGGTTGACAGTTGATTATGTTCATTTCTGATGAGAATTTAATTTACTCATGCCAACTTCAGGAACTAACTTCTTTCCATATAAAAATCTGTCATATTCTATTGTGCTCTCTAGGAAAAGGTTGCCACGACAGACAGTCTTTATGCTCTCCTAGACAGGAAGCTCTCTGAGCACAGGGATCCTGAAGTTTTTCATCACTGTGCTTCCCACAGTACCTGGGACGCAATGGATACCTGCCATCCATACCTGTGAATAGGCCTCTGACTCAGGTGTTGGTGATGCCAATATGTATATAGCATCATAATCATTAAAAAACCATCTTGCCCTGACATCTTTCTCCCACGGTCAAACCAGTGAAAACTCAGGGGAGGAGGCACTAAAGTCCATTCATTAAACATTTTCACTACACCCAGTTATTACTTAACTTTTCCCCTTTTAATTCCAAAGGTTTTCACTAGCACCAAGCAGAGTGGTTAAGAGCTGGCTCTCTTTGAGGAGCTAGAATGTGTATCTTAGGTTAGTTATTAGTTATACGTAATACTGTTGGAGAAGGGGGCCTCAATATGCTTTTTAACTCACCTCTGAGGGACCAGGCAGTTCTGACTGTCACCTTGGTTCTCACATTGAAGGATTCCTGCAGCCTAGACTGGGTTACTAGGCAATGTCACCAGCTGGAGTGTGGCTTATACCTTTTGACAGGGCTGTCTTTAAAACATGGGGGCTTGCTTTAAGTTGTAAAGCCATTCCTAACTTTCAAGGCTCTTGACCATTTCCAAGGAAGAGGAAACACACTTGGTAGAATCCTTTATTGAAGAGCCACCTTGTTGTGTAGGTACAAATATGTTCTAGACCAGCCGTGGGCAAACTACGGCCTGCGGGCCGGATCCGGCCCGTTTGAAATGAATAAAACTAAAAAAAAAAAAAAAAAAGACCGTACCCTTTTATGTAATGGTGTTTACTTTGAATTTATATTAGTTCACACAAACACTCCATCCATGCTTTTGTTCCGGCCCTCCGGTCCAGTTTAAGAACCCATTGTGGCCCTCGAGTCAAAAAGTTTGCCCACCCCTGTTCTAGACAATGTATACAACAGGGCCCAGATTCCTAAAGACATTTCATGATTTACCACCCCTGTAAGAGACGATAGGCTAAGAAGCAGAAGCATACACATACACACACTCACTCACCCCTGCTAGAATTAGGAAACATGGCCATCAGCCAGGCAGAGTAAGCAAGCTGAATGGGTGTGACTATGATACATTTGGAAGCATTCTGGCCAGGAACCTGGCTCTGCTCCTCCTGAATGGCTGTGGCAGTATTTCTATCGAAATACTGAACGGAGGGCGTGTTCAATAACTTAAGGCTATGTGTGAGTCAATTTTTATGAATCTTAGATACTAGGTTTGAGCTGGAGGATGTATAGATGGCAGGATAATCAGACTCTACTAAATATACCTATTTAAAATGGCAACGAAAGCCAGTATGATAAGGCTTCCCAGCCAGACTGGGATAGACTTCCTGACAAGGTATCAGGTATTTTTCACACACCCGAACTCTTGGGAAACAAGATGGAATCTTACAGTTTTGAAACTTTGAGAATAAGAAATAATGTTAAGACACTGAGTTGTGCCCCAAAGAGTAAAAAAAAGATGGTCAAATATAATTACACAGCTGACCCTTGAACAACATAGGCTTGAAATGCCTGGTCCACTTAGAAGTGGGTTTTTCAATTGACCCAAGCAGTTCAAATCCGAGTGTTCACGGGTCAAGTGGCGGTTGGAAATTGTGTATGTGGAGGGCTGACTTAAGTTATCTGCAAACTTTTGATTGCATGGTGGTCAGCGTCCCTAACTCTTGCACTGTTCAAGGGTCAACTGTACTTTCTTCAAGATGTGATTTCTTCTGGTTCATTTGTCTTCCTCAAATTTGGCTCTTTGGGTCTGGGGCCTAAAATCTTAGAAGGAATAGATGTGGACTCCCTTCCTTCATCTTCCTACTTTAGCTAAGTCACCTCTTCCAGCAGCAGTAAGAGTAAAAAGACAGTGCTTAGAGAGTGGGAAGAGGGGAATTGGCATTTGGCACCCACCTGTGGTATTCATTAGCAAGTTCAAAACCACTATTATTGCTGAAAATAACATTTTTTACCATTTGAGCA
The DNA here is from genome assembly GCF_014108235.1 of Myotis myotis. Taxonomy (NCBI): domain Eukaryota; kingdom Metazoa; phylum Chordata; class Mammalia; order Chiroptera; family Vespertilionidae; genus Myotis; species Myotis myotis. The sequence goes on along the minus strand of NW_023416321.1, from coordinate 13,018,212 downwards.
ACCAAACTATATTTAAGTACTGGCTGGCAAAACATTCCCATTTATGAGATGTTACAGAGGATGGGGAGAACCACACCAAAATAAAGAAACAGAGCTCACCCTGGCCTAGCTCTCCTGCCAAAAAAATATGTCCCTCATGACAGTGCCTAACTAGTGACAAAATGGGTTTACAGTTGTGAGTACATGTAACACAGTTTATTCTTGTATTATTTATTAACTCAAGGCCTGGTGCACAAGTTCGTGCATGGGAGGGGTCCCTTCGCCTGGCCTATCTAAGCTTATTGGGGGGATGGTTGGCCAGGGGGAAGGACCCTGGGAGGTTGGCCAGCTGGCCTCCCCACAGCTGGCAGGGGGTAGGGGGCCGCGGGAGGCCAGCCAGTGTGTGTGTGTGGGAGGGGCCATGGGAGGTTGGCTGTGGGAGCGCACTGACCACCAGGGTGCAGCTACTGTGTTGAGCGTCTGCCCCCTGGTGGTCAGTGTGTGTCACAGCGACTGGTTGACAGGTCGTTCCAGTCATAACAGTCACTTAAGGCTTTTTTATATATAGATTATTGTATTGTTTTCCATATGAACAGTTGTAAAACTACTTTTGCCTACCCCTGTATATACAACATGCCTCTGAGCTTTTCAGAGCATAATAAACATAAAAAAAAAAAAAGGTTTGTAGACTGCTTGCCAGAAAGATTCCTTTCTAGATATGGCTAGAGATGCAACTACTTATTTACTTAAGACAGTGGTCCCAGACATATACCAACCCTGAATGCGGCTATAATGGTAAGCTACAAAACAGATTCATACAGATCTCTTGACACCAGTAGAGATGACTAGTACTAGAAAGCAGGAAGACCCATAAGTTAGTGCCTTTCTGATCTAGTATTTTCTAGTATTTATATAACTAGTGGCACCACAAGCACCCCTATCACATATGCCTTTCTATTAAGATCTGATTAATTATTAAGGCTTGGGAAGAGAGTTTCTTCTTTAGAAAGAAATGGAGGAACAAAAGTAAAAGCTCAATGCTAGGTTGGTAAGTCCTTTAAGCTTGTAACTTCCCCATAGCCCTCAGACTGTTACTGCCATCTGTCAAATGTCTACTCTGGCACAGAAAGCTATTTAAAGTGTTGGTGCTATTGTGATTAGGGCAGATCAGCTGGAAAGGATGGTATTTTTAGCTCTCAGCTAGACCCAGGGTGTTGAATCAGAAGGCACTAAACCTGGAAACATTCATGTTAATAGAGCTTCAAGAATGGAAGGAAGTGCAAAGGCCAGGGCACTCCAGACCTTGGGGTGGAAGCAGATGGAAAGTGAGAAAGGATTAGCTTCTTGAAAGACTAGCAGTGGTTTAGTGTGGGAAAATGATGGCTCGGGCTCCTGGAGAACACAGAGAGGCTGTTCTCCTTCTACTCCATGTGCTGTGCCACCATAGAGCTGTCTAACGCCAGAAAACCCATTCGCTGGCATTTGGAGCACCCAAGGCCAGGAGAAACTGGCATGGAGCCATGGCAGAACTGATCAGAACGGAATTGCTCCGAGAAACAGGTCCAGGCTACATCAGAGGACACAGCCCCACTGGGAGAAAGGCCAGATACCTCTTTGGCAAGATCACGAATGTACATCAAGGTACAAGAGTGCTCACGATTCCAATCTGGAAGCAGGAAGATCTTTTCTATTATTTTGGCAGGCCAGACTAAGTTATCCAAACTTCCTCCCCTCCCGTTTAAAGCATATTCCTTTCATACTGAATATCAGAAACCAAATCTTTCCAATTAGTCTGGCCTTTCTCTGTGTCTATAGGCCAATGTTTCCCGGATCGTGTTCAAGGAACTCTTGTGTTCCAAAAAATGTTAACATTCTGTAATTTTAAATGCCAGTCAACAATGATCTAAATAAATGTTCTCAGTGTAGGACTCCTCAGCTTTTAGTGTGCTAATGTGCAATAGCAACTTCTAAGACAGGAACATCGTGCACTGCATTTTTCAACTTTAACTGACCATAGGACCCGCCCCCACCCCGCCCCCCCACACCCCTTTAAAAGAACAAATGTTTTCAGGAGCATAATATACGAAATGTTGCCAAAGGACCAACTACCACAAGGGTAACTATAACGAAGGGCTTGGTCTTTTCCAAGCTGGGTACAGAGGCTGCTTCTCTTAACAGGATCCATGCTGGCTCTTAGCATTAGCAGCCAGCATGGACCTGACAAGCTTCCTGAAGCACCTGACGTCCTCCTGAAGAACAGCTTGTTGTACTGTGGAAAGTTGCCCAACCTCCTACACTCATCAAATGAGTTTTGTGGTGAACCTCACAGAGAGTGACAGAAAACACTGTCATCTACCTAGAATATGGCACAAAAAGCAGCTCAATTTGAGTATGGTTGTGTATGTGCACGCGCGCACGCGTGTGCACATGTGTGTACTAGTAACAACAAAAACTCTGGTTTTGTTGCATAAAGACATAACCAGTCATGGTGAGAAACCTAGACCAAGAATATATTAGAAAGAAGGCAAATATATGGTATACCTGAAGAAAATAAATTAACTAGTTATTACAATAAAAATTATAGAAGACTTATTTCCTCAAACACCTCTCCAAGGACTCTGGAGAAACCTTGTCAGAAAAGATCTGTCTGAACAGAGCATGAATACATCATAGAGCCCAAAAAACTAAAATTAAAAAGAAAAATTTGGAGCGAGAAGACAGTTTTTTCCTCTCTGTACCTGCCATACTGCCTCTTTCAGTACTACGCTCTAGCTATGAGGGGATGGCAGCATAAGAAAAACACTTATAAGAACCGGCAACATATGGGGAATGAAATGAGGGGTAAATGAAGAAAAAGGAGGTATGGACCAAGCACCAAGGATAACTTTTATTTAAACTTAACCTTGTATTAACATAAAAAAGAGACTGGACAAAGGCAGGACTCTGAAGAGCTTAGTGCTCCTTCCACTCTTGAGGAACACTTCAGTGACTCAAAGCCCTAGGGACTGACAGCTGCTATTGTTTCTCCTCTTGTGTTACCTCTATTATGCTAATAAAAATAACCACAAAAGGGTCTGGGGTTTTTTTAATGGCGATTAAAGAGGTTAGTATCATGATAAATGCTGATACAAGGCAAGAAAGAAAAAGGTTACCAACTAGTCTTTAATCACCTATGATGTATTCTTATTTAATAACAAACACAAGATTCTAAATAAGGATATCAGAGTCACTTTTCCTTCCATAGTGAAGGTAGATAATAAAGGAAAAATAGTCCTTTTAATTCTAGGGAGAGTATACATCCTTAAATGCCATTTCAATTATTCGATGGCTTAAAGGATGTTCAAATAATATGACTAACACATGTTCAACTACTGAACTGCGAAGATGGAACCATCCTAGCTTGTTTCTTAAATCTGTTGGCTTATAGTAATCTAGTATCTACATCAAAACATCCCAGGTTTTTAAAGAGAAGTTTGCAAAGTAATATATCTACCATATAACCACTAGAAACAAGGTAGGTATAAAAAGAAGAGGTAAATAAAGACAAAAAATTAAATGTAGTCATTACTCACCAGCATTTAAATGACATTCCTTAATCTGAAACTGAAGTTCATTTTCATTGGGAATATCCTTCCATGTTGCAAGAAAGACCTGGCGCTCTGCATGGGGAAGCAGAGGGAAAGGAAGGATGTGCACAATCTGTCAATATTCTGATTTCTGATGACTTGCACCATTTCTCCTTTGGAGTGCTGGCTCTTGCAATAGCAATACAGCCAGGGGTAGCCTGGGCCTGGAGCCAATTTTTGGCCAATCAGAGATGCTATACTCCAAGTCAATTAATTCCGCATCAGTAGTACTAAGATACATTGGAAGAGCTTACATGTAGGGTTTAGTTTTGGCTCTACTGTTTTTCCTATTTGGTAACTTTGGGTAAATTTGTAATCTTTCTGATCCTTAATTTCACCATATGTCTGTCTTGCTTACCCAAAGAGGACTGTAAGAACCAAGTCAATTAAGTGCCAATACAATTTAATATGTACCAATATATACTAGTTTTATTAGATGGTGCTTTTATAAGTAAGGGAAGAGAGAAATGTCAACAACCACATGAGTAATATTAGTGGTTTATTACAAATTACTATAATTATAATGAAAAAGTGTGAAATAGTGAGAGAATTACCAAAACGTGACAGAAAAACCAGTGAGCAAATGCTGGAAAAATGGCACCAACAAACTTGCTCAATGCAGGATTGCCACAAACTTCCAAATGCAGTATCTGTGAAGTGAGGTAAAATGAGGTATGCCTGTACTCTGTATGCTGGGGTGACGGGGTTACTCAGAAAAATGGCATTGTAATTTAGAGACCAACAGCAAAACAAGACCACCGTGACTCAGGCGAATACATAATTAGCAATTATTAGAGCCTTTAGAATAGCCTTACCCACCCCATTTTTTCAAACTTCAAAATAACTTGTACTGCCCTAACCAGTTTGGCTCAGTGGATAGAGTGTCGGCCTGCGGACTGAAAGGTCCCAGGTTCGATTCCGGTCAAGGGCATGTATCTTGATTGCGGGCACATCCCCAGTAGGGAGGTGTGCAGGAAGCAGCTGATCGATGTTTCTCTCTCATAGATGTTTCTAACTCTATTCTTCTCCCTTCCTCTCTGTAAAAAATCAATAAAATATATTTAAAAAAAATAACTTGTACTTTTGGGCTATGCTCTGCCTAACATTCAGAGGAAGGGCAAAGGTATAGTTGCCAGGACAGGAGGACATACTCACCCATTTTGCCATCTTCTACAAAAAGCACATTGAGTGGGATGAGGCAGCTGAAGTAGAAGACATCAATATTGTTTTTCACAGCTACCTGCCAGGAAAGAACAAGGGAAAATTAGAACACAGAAAAGAATATTTATGTGTCTTGAAATATATCACCCTATTTCTTTTCTCCTTTAGATAGAGCAGGACCCCTCAAATCAAGACACACAGCCCATACATTGCAAAGCATATCCTTACTCATTGCACTGTCAGAGTGAGTACTGGGACAACCTGCAACACCACTTCTCTCTAGGAGGAGCTCCAGGGGGAATGAATTCAAGGCACAAGTTCCATACCCAGAATTCTATTCAATTATTCCTTTGTTTCTATGGTTATTAACAGTAGTTGCTGTTACCACCTACCTATTAATGATATAATTTCTAATACTCATTATTACCATCCCAAAGTAGTTGTCACTCCCTTTTCATTTTACAGATGAGGAACTGAGGTTCAGAAAGATCCAGGGTCACACTGCTAGTACACAGAAGGACCAGGCTCAAATGCAATTTGTATGACCCTAAAACCTGATCCCCCCCCGCTCCAAAATAAGTGGTCATACTGCCCCTTATCTTTTTTTTTTTAAGAGATATTAAATATATTTTATTGATTTTTTACAGAGATAGAGAGTTAGAAACATCGATGAGAGAGAAACATCGATCAGCTGCCTCCTGCACATCTCCCACTGGGGATGTGCCCGCAAGCCAGGTACATGCCCTTGACCGGAATTGAACCTGGGACTCTTCGGTCCGCAGGCCGACGCTCTATCCACTGAGCAAACCGGTTTCGGTCCCTTATCTTTTTTTAGATGTTGGTTTTAAAGTTGTTTCTTTTATAAAATCTTATTTCCTAAGTATTATGGTTGGAAAAGCTTGTGGGTCAAATACTGGTACAACAGATGACTATAAGAAGAAAAGCCTTTGGCCCTGGCCAAGTGGCTTAGTTGATTGGAGCATCGTCCTATACACCAAAAGGTTGCGGGTTCCATCTCTGGTTGGGGCACATATGGTAGGCAACTGATTGGTGTGTGTTTTTTCTTTCCCCTCCCTCCCTCCCTCTCTCCTTTCCCTCAAATTAATAAATATATCCTCAGGTGAGGATTTAAAAAAAAGAAAAAGCCTTTGAGCAAGCAAAGAAATGAGTTTTCTTCTCACAATACAAGCTTCCATGGCCCTTTCAATTCAGAGCATGCTGTTTATATTTTTTAAAAAGTTAGTATTTTTATTCAGGGGCAACACTGGTTGGCATATACATTCAGAAACAGGCAGCTTCCAGTGAGGCAGATTATAAGAACCATACACTGTAAGAAGGGAGAAGAGGAGAATTGCTTTAAACCACCACTTCCCACTGGTTTCTGTCATTAGTGACTTTCCTAGTTATGCTCTTGGCACTGCAGGAAAACATTTCTCTGGGCAAGTTCTATAATCAGTAACCATGCCCATTTCTCTTTAATTTTGCTCTAAGAAAACAAAGAGTGGGGGGAGTGCCTATCTAGCACCACTATATCCCCATCCCCAGCACTTCTTTGTGGGGACAAATGCCCACACTTCAACAGCATATCTACTCTTCATCAAACTTTGGCTATGAGCTCCAAATACCCTCTTTCCAAAGACTTACTGTCTTCCCAACCTTAAATAGTACCTTTATTTTCTTCTCCATAGTTTGGTTATGTCTACTTGACAGTCTTTCTGTTCTCTCTCCCAGAAGAATTCATCAATTACTTTTCTTGTAACTTGTGTGTGTCTTTTTTCCAAGAAAAACGATTTTAAATATGATAATGCTACATGCAATAAACACCAATTATCCAAGAAAAATGATCTTACATACATATAATAAGCAGCAATAAACATTAATATTTCAAGAATAAAAGGATTTTAAGTATAATATTACCAAAACTGTACTAACATAGCATATCACAAAAGTTGTAGGAAATATTAAAAGTCTGCAAATAACAGGAGTAACTGTGTTTTTAACCTTTCAATTACCAACCTCCTAGGAGTGATCTATATCACATAATCAGATGCCCAAAATGCTGGAACAGCAGGATTCTCAAAAAGTTAGAGAATGGTGAATATAAGTGGAGAAACTAACCTTAGGAAAAGAAGGACTTTTGACATTTTAGAGGTGCTAGAGTACCACTTCAAAAGATTTATACCAGCATGGGCCTCTGGGAAAGAGGCATTGTCTAATTAATATTTAGTTAGTATTGAGAGAAGGAGAACTCATTTCAAATAAGGGCACCAAGAGGATAGGGGAGTACCAGCTCTATAAAGGACATTTAGAGGTGAAAACTGGGGTGGTGTAATGTGGTTACATGAAGGTCTTATGTGAAATGCGAAGTGATTATCTACTATTATCTTTGAATATAAAGCAGCCATATTTCACAATGTGCCATTCATTCATTTATTAATGTTTACTATGTCCTAACCATTTGATATATAAAGAATACAGAAAAGATAATCCTTGTCCTCCAAGGAATAATATTGGTGATACTTAACCAAAAACTTAAATATCTTGTTGTGAGGGAATCCATATTCCAATTGGAGCTCTTTAGCAATGAAACGGACATGAAAAGCTCCTCTAGGTTAGGTTAGCAGTGCTAAACCATTATGCTTGCGGATGCTGTTAATACATAGACGTAGGCCATGGACCCTTTTCTGAAAAATGTGCGTGCAACATTTGACATACAATTTCAGGGTTCCTAGACTTCTGTTCTACATAATTCTGAGAAGCTGGGAAAAGCAGAAACAATGGACACAGTGGTTCAGAACATGAACTTGGGAACCAGATCAGACGTTATTTCAAATTCTGACTCTTGTTACTGGTTGTGTGATTTTGGGCTAGTAGTACCCACTCAGTTTCCTGTCTGTAGAATGGAGATAACAACCGTACTGAATGCATGGGTTATTATAAGATAATGAGTTAATATTTGCAAAGCACTTAGAATGGTGCCTTAAAATAAGTATTATAACAAGTGTTTGTTAAGGAAAAATTCCCGGTCTTCCGTTTTACCGTTTTTACTTGGAATTTTTCATAATTAAGGATGATCATATTAGACTTACTGGAAATCTTACACATGCTCAAATGTAGCACTACTATTATGCTAAGAGATCGGAAGAGATAAAAAGGCTTATTAGCAAACCGTTAGCTTAATGCCTCTTCTTGCTACTGTGCCCTTGGTAAAATATCATCTTTTGACAAGATCAACTGCACACAATCCCTCTTTGGGAGGAAGTGTTTCAGCTCTTTTCCATTAGTTTTTCAAAATTTGCACTTTGCAGCTCTCAAACTTTTACTCTTGGCTAGAGATGCATTTCAAACTCACAGCTCTGTGCCTCTTTACCTGTTGTTCTTTCTACTTAATAAAGTCTTCTGAAGTTTTAGCTGTCTGGAAAATATGTAATCTTTTTTTTTTAATTTTTATTTATTGATTTAAGAGAGAAAGAGAGAGAGAGAGAGAGAGAGAGAGAGAGAGAGAGAGAGAGAGAGAGATTTGTTATATCACTTACTTACGCATTCATTGGTTGATTATTGTATATGCCCTGACCAGGGCAATCCCATAACCTGGGACTGTGGTCGGCAAACCGCGGCTCGCGAGCCACATGCGGCTCTTTGGCCCCTTGAGTGCGACTCTTCCACAAAATACCACGTGCAGACGCGCACGTACAGTGCAATTGAAACTTTGTGGCCCATGCGCAGAAGTCGGTATTTTGTGGAAGAGCCAGTATTTTGTGGAAGAGCCACAGTCAAGGGGCCAAAGAGCCACATGTGGCTCACGAGCCACAGTTTGCCGAGCCGCAGTTTGCCGACCACTGATCTGGGATGATGCTTTTAAACAACTGAGCTACCTGGCCAGGGCTCTATGTAATCTTAAGATTCAGTTCAAGCTTGAGATTTCTCAGGATAGCTCTTACCCTTCCCCGTATAGCTCCAGTGCATGCACTTCCACTGCAGCATACAGTTGGTTTAGTACTAACTTTACACCCGCCTCACCCTGAACACAATGAGCTCCTCAAGTGCAGGGGCTCTCATTTTTCACTAGCACACTAGTGGCTCAATGAATATCTGTCGCCTGAAATTAAGGTGAAGATGTTGAGCAAATGGAATTAAATACTCATTTCTCATCCTTTTTTTCTACCTCTACATCATTTATGTGCATAACATAATCCCAACATCTCCCGCATTACATAAATTGATACTGAATGAAGCAGGGATGGGGTGATATGTGGGCTCTTTTAGTTTCAAACCACTCAGCTAAAATAACATCTATATGCTTAGGAAGAATAACATATGTATTCACGAAGAATACTAGATTCTCCAAGGATATGCCAATCACTCCTCAGGAGTTAAGACATAAAAGAATCAAGGGAACACAGTATGAAGCCAGTTTGATTCCAATCCAGATGGCAGTTACTTTTAAAGAGAACTAAGTCAACCTTAAAGAGTATGATATTGATTGCTTTGGAAGTAGGAGGGAGATCCTTTTTTTTTTTTTTTTTTTTAAATTAACTATCCTAACAGGTATAACCCAGACAAGTTGGGGAACTATTTTCCAAGAGCTTTAATACATCAATACCTACTTTGTCTATTAGATATCAATTATCACGTATATATCCAACTGCCTACTTGGTATGTTTACTTAGATAGTATTTCAAATGAACATGTCCAAAATAAATTCCTGCTCTCTCCTCCTCGTCCTTAAAATAACCTGCTGTCCTTCCAAACTCAGGAAATGGAATACTGCAAAGTCTTTTAATGGTCTCCCAGCTTGTGTACTTGCCTTCCCCACTCCGTACATCTACCTTCCTCAGTCTATTCTTGACACAGCAGCCAGAGTAAACTTAAAATGTAGGTCAGCTCACAAATACTTCTCTGCTCAAACCTCCAATGTCTTCCAATCTCACTCAGAATAAAAATTAAAGTTACAATTGCTTATAACCTAATGCCTATTACCTCTGGTTGTATGTGCTACGACTCTTCTCATGCTCGCTCCATGTCAGCCACAGGAGCCTGTTGTTGAGCTCCTTGCACATGCCAGGCACACTCCTCTCTCATGGCTTTTTGCATTTGCTGTTCCTTTGTCTGGCATTCTCTTCCTTCAGTAATATGCATGGCTCATTCCTAGCCTCCTTTAGGTTTTTACTTTTATCAAATACTAGAGGCCTGGTGCATGAATTCGTGCACCAGTGGGGTCCTATGGCCTGGCCTGCGGGATTGGGCCGAAACCGGCTCTCCGACATCCTCCGAGGGGTCCCAGATTGTGAGAGGGCACAGGCCAGGCTGAGGGACCCCACCAGTGCATGATCGGGGCCAGGGAGGGATGTAGGAAGTTGGCCAGCCAGGGAGGGACTGCGGGAGGGCTCCACCCCAACAGAAAGCTAGCCTACTGGTTGGAACATCTGCCCCCGCTGGTGGTCAGTGCACATCATAGCGAGTGGTTGAGCGGCCTTAGCATATCATTAGCATATTACACTTTGGTTGAATGGCCGACTGGATGACCAGACACTTAACATATTAGGCTTTTATTATACTAGTATAGGATTATCTTTTCAGGTAGCTCTTGCATGACCAAATACTTATAAAATTATACCACTCAATCTCCAATTCTAGGACTCCCCACTTCAATTTGCTTTATTTTTCTCCATTGCTCTCATCTGACATACTATTTTACTAATTTGTTGGTTTACTGCCTGTCCCCATGCCTCGTGTCCCACCTCCAGTAGAATGTGAGTTCCATAAGGAAGAGATTTCTGCCTCTTGTTCACTCTGTATTCTCAGTTTCTAGAACAGGAACTGGCACTCATATTGAGTAGAAGTACACAATATAAATAATGATTGTAAAATATACTATTCAAAGTTCTGAACAAACATTTAGGTTTAGTCAAGATATAAACTTGTTCTAAAGTTTCCAAAAGAACAGCACTTCTCAAGTTTTTTCTAGTCTCTATCCCTTAACAGAAGAGGGAAGCATGGACATACATACTGGGGTGGAGGTAGGAAGAAGGGTCAGGATTAGAAGTATACTACTAAGTAGCCCATCATAAAAACAAAATTTCTTTGAAGTTGCATGCTATTCCATAATGCATCTATATATGTTAATATAAAAATGTATTTCTCCTTTACTTTTTAGTAAAACTGATGCTCCAGAAAAATCTGTCACGTGTATTCTTCAGTTTCAAGTACCTCCTTAGCAGGGCATTTTTAAAAACTATGGGTCATGCCCCAGCTTGGGCTGGAGCATCCTCCCGTACACCAAAAAGCTTCAGGTTCGATCCCAAGTTGGGGCATATACGTAGGTTGTAGGTTTGATCCCCGGTCAGGGTGCATATGGGAGGCAACCAATTGATGTTTCTCTCTCTCTTTCTCTTTCTCCCTGTTCCCTTCGCTCTAAAAGCAATTAAGCATTGATCTATGAACCAGGAGGTCATGGTTTGGTTCCTGGTCAGGGCACATGCCGGGGTTGTAGGCTTGATCCCATGTGGGGCATTGCAGGAAGCAGCTGATGAATGATTCTCTCTCATCATTGATGTTCTATCTCCCCCTGCCTCTCCCTTCCTCTTTGAAATTAATAAGAAATACTTTAAAAAATAAAAGCAATAAACACATCCTTGGGTGAGGATTAAAAATCAATAACAACTGTGGGTCACAACCAAATGGTGGTTCTTAAAATTAATTTAGTGGTCTGGAACTGGCATCAAAAAGAGAATAGAAAATATCATAGTGTATTTCATGAAGAGTAAGTAATGTTTCCTGAAAGTGTTTCAGTTTTATGTATGTATTGTGTGTGTATATATATTATGTAAAATATATTTTTTACTGTTAAGTTGTAGTCAGTAAGTATAAAACCCATTAACACTTATACACCAAATTAAAAGCAAGTAGTGAAGAAATGGGTTCAATGAGCTAAGGGACAGAATGCACACCTGAGCTTCTACTTTGAGGATGCCTACAGCAGATCACACAGATGGTACCAAGGAGCAGATCACCTAATACTCTGTTCCTTGTTGGTCACGTGCAACATGTGGCCATAACAATATTAACTTGCCTCACATGGACATCAATAGGAAGAGCAAAGAGAAATGATTCTGAGGCACTCGGAAAACACAAAAGGAAGCTATAAATGCTTAAGAATAATAATGATTTTTAAAAGTTACTTTCAGTGGCTGCTGTGGAAAGAGCAGCCTGTCAGCTTCAACCTGTAACCAGCAATTAGTTTCTTTCCATAGTATAGGAAGACTGCTGCAGTAGCTGCAGCCTCTTTATGGTGGCACAGCTGGAGACGAACAGGCTAAATTAATATTCTAACCTTGTTCCAGTGTACTCAAAAGTACTATAAAAAGGTACTAGATGAACTCAGTCTGAACTCTGGCAAATGCAGCCTTTCACCACAGATAACCACAGGAGGCACAGCCCCAAGAAAAACCAAGGCAAGTGGCACACAGCTCACCTTTGAGAGTATATCATCTACTCTTCCATGATGTCACTTGTGACCTTTCCAAGTCTCTGAAGAATATTTTTTCTTTTATTCCTGCTCTCTACTTAGCTTTTGGAAGGATTATTTACAGGCTGGTCCAACCTAAGACCAGGCAGTGACGCTGACCATCTCCATTTCTCTGAGAAATGATGATTCTAATGGGTTTCCAGCTCCACGCCAACTAGTCAATAGATCCTAGGGGCATGGCTCTGAGGGACAGGTTTTTAATGACACTGACTCCCAACTGTGTGATAAATGTCATCTGAGACTCAAGCAGACGTGGCTCTTTCTGCTAGCGGCTGGAGTTAAATCTACCTATTCTATGTTTCTAGTCAATGCCAAAAAGACCTACCATCTTTAGGTTAAATATGGTCTCCCATTTCAAACCCATCTGAAGACCAGTGAGAAAGCCAGTGTGGTCAGAGTGGAGTAAGGGAGGGAGTAGCATGGCTAGATCTCACAGGGCTCTGTGGACCATTGTCAGGATTTTGGTTCTGCTTAGAAAAATATAAACACAAGCTCTTCCAGATTGGCGATGTAAATCTCAGTATAACACAGCGGTGGTGTGGCCTAGAAGTACACAGCTGTCACAAACTCTGATAGGATATACCTATGTGGAGAGGGTCACTGGGAGCTGCGTGCCTCACAAGGAACCCAGGTCAAGGGAAGATAATGCTAAGATATATTGCATCTGTTCCTGCTCCAGGTAGTTTTCTTGTTTTTTAAAAAGTTTTCTATGTTAGGCAAAATATATCAGAAAGTTGCAGCAAATGTACATGTAATCTCTTTCTGCCTGTACAGAACCCACTTGCCATACTATACTGACCAATCTGGTTACAAACACCAAATTATCTCTTCCTCCAGAAGTCTACACAAAATTACTCTATAGTTTCAGTTGCTAGAAATAAACAGCAATATTTTCACAGGCCTTTCATTCTGCCTGACAAATTCCCCAAAACGTAAGGTCTTACCTTAAATAGGTTCTGCCAGACCTGTGTGGGCTCTAAACCTTAAGGTATCAATCTCTATTTTTTCCCTTTAATGACAGCTTTGTGTACCTTGATAGGACTAGCTGATGTGCCCTTAGTTGCAGTTTTTGCACTTTAGAATACTATTTACATTAACAATATGAACTGTTTGCTGTGTAGGGCTTATTGGTAAACTTAAAATACACTCAATATATACTGTGCTGAATCATAAAATGGTGAAGACAGAATTAGTAAACTACCAGTTAAAGTGATTAGCTATTCCACACCCCAATCTGGTATGTCTTGGGACAAAAGACCCAAGGAAACTCAATAGAAAAAACAGAACTCTGTAATAAGAATGAATGAACATCATTCATTTTAAAATCCTCGAGTAAAACTGATTTAGAACCTAATCTAGGTTCTAGACAATAAGGATACAGTCTTAGATTAGTTAACAGCAAGTCAGAAATCAAATAGGTTCACAGGTGTGCCTACTGGACAGAAAAAGGGCATGTGGCAACCAAAATGATTAGGTACATGGCAGGACAATGTGCAGAGATGCGACAGAAATTACTGTTAGGAACCCAGTGCGAGCTATGGAACTAAGAAGTTCTGTGCTTTCATATTTGGAGTACCTGACTTCCAAACTCCTTCAATGGTTCCTGAAAAGAAATGTTGCCACGAAACCAAGGAGCACCATTCATTTTCACACTTAAAAAAAAATTTAATTAAATAATATGTTCCTTAGTTTCCAAACTGTAACTGATACTAAATACATTTACCAGTTTTACTTCTAATTGGTTTTTATTAAAATTAGAACAATAGACGGACATTTATTTGCAGTACATACAAATAAATGTCCTTCCATAAATTTAGGCTTTCCTGAAGTGGAATAAAAATGAAAAAAAAATTCAGATTGAGTATATTTTCATTATAGGCCCACTTGACTGATTTTTCAGGCCCCATAAACCTTGATTCAGACAGAAACTTGTCTATAAAACTCCAGCTGTAAAACGAGGATCTACAGATAGAATTTAAAGAATTTAAAGATATATTTCAGTTCAATATAAATGAATTCCTAACAGTTTTAGGAATATTAAATGGGCCATTTTAGGGTAATAAATCATTAGTATTCTTATAGATGTTGAGACTTAAATCACTGCTCATATAGGGTAAATTCCATCAGAAATAGGGTTTGAAACAGACATTAAACCAGTGCATCCCAGTGGATAGAGCAGCGCCTTGTGCACCGAAGGGCCTCAGGTTCCATTCCTGGTCAAGGGCACGTACTTCAGTTGCTGGTTTGCTTCCTCCCTCCCCTGTCGGGGCGCATGCAGAAGGCAACCAGTTGATGTGTCCTCAGGTGAGGATTAACAACAAAAAAGTTGTCTCTTCCAACCATGAGATTTAATATTCTTTTCTTTTTTTTTAAATATATTTTATTGATTTTTTACAGAGAAGAAGGGAGAGGGATAGAGAGTTAGAAACATCGATGAGAGAGAAACATCGATCAGCTGCCTCCTGCACACTCCCCACTGGGGATGTGCCCACAACCAAGGTACATGCCCTTGACCGGAATCGAACCTGGGACCCTTGAGTTCGCAGGCTGATGCTCTATCCACTGAGCCAAACCGGTTAGGGTTAATATTCTTTATGTTTGCATAAAGGCTCAAAGGTTTTCTCAAGTTTTACTTTCAAGATGTATGAGCCTCAATAACATAAAGCCTATGCATAATCCCTACATAAAAGTTTTGAATAAAGCAAAATTTTCCCTATCTCACTGAATATAATGCTACAGCAAAATAGAAAAGTATACATATGTATGAGGGAAGGACATGGCTCTCGAGTGGGCTTCAATCCAGCTCTGGAAAATCCCAGTGAGTTCCCTTTAATTCCGACCTATAATGTATATTAAGGTTTTGGGAAGTCCCCTACTACATAAAGATCATATGGCTGAATCTACTTTCCAATTATTTATCAAGCCAGAAACAAAACTGATGCCATTTTTCATCATCAACTCTCAACTTACTATCGTAATATAAAGTTGGCTGGGATTTTTATAGATGAAAACCCACAAATCACTTTTATTGCTATTAAAAGACACATTCGTAAAGAGTTTAAGAAGCAAGTTGAGTGCTAGTTATCCTATATAATAAATAGCTAATATGCTAATTAGGCCGAACAGCCAAACAACTGTCAGGATGAAGCTGGGGCTGCGAGGGCCAAGCCCCTTGCACGAATGTCGTGCACCGGGCCTCTAGCATTAAGATAAAAGATATTGCCTAGTAGAATCTTGATATCTTGACAAGGATAAGGAGTGTTCTCAAAAACAACAACCAAGTAAGAAATGAAATATTCGTATATAAGATACTCTGTTTCTCAGGTGAGATTTAAAGAATATGTTTAAATGACACAAATAAACTGATAAAATTTGAAGTAGAAATCACAGAAAGTAATTTTCTCTTTTGCTTTCTTGGGTAAAAAAATGTTTTCATCTTTTATAACCAAAACTCCATCGCCTCCATTTGCTAATGGAATATTTCATGTTCTGTTCTGTCTTTAGGGGTTATTTTCAGCATTGGATCTACCTGTCTAATCTGGGGATCTCTTATAGTTCCCATAAGATCCACCATGTCAAGGACTCAACCACTAAGTGGCATGTGCTCCCATAAAAGCAATCTGAGTGCACAGTCCTCAACTGTGAATCTTGAAAGACCAAAGGAGGCTTTAATACTGAACTTGTTTGCCCTGCACAACAGTCAAGAAAAGTCAGCAGATGCCAAGCTGGTTTGCTTCATTTGATGGAAGCTCCTGAAAAAGTTTTTCATTTGGAAGCATTTACCAGTTTTTCTGGTACAATAGCTAGAGCTGTGGGCTTTCTGAGTGTGAATGGACATATGTAAGACATGAAATATCAGGGACAGGCACCATCTGCAACTCATTTTCTCACAGGTTGGGACTGCAATGTAGGAGTAGCAAGGGACAGAATTTTCTCAGGACCATACACTGGCAAAAAACAAAAACACACACACACACAACACCCAACACCTTTTGGCTGACAAAGATCATAAGGATATGAATAAATAGGACTGTAAGATTGTGTCTTTTGTAGCTAGCATCTTCAGCACTTTCTGCCCTAGTCATTCAAAGGTTAAATTAATAGAACTGATGAAATACTGCTTTGTTTTAGAAGAGATATTCAAAGAAAAAAGCCGAGACATTATTTCTTTTCCCTAATATTTATCCCCTTATTATACAACACTAATGTGGGGTTTAAAGATGATAGGTAGATAGACAGAAAGATAACAAAAACTATATGTAGGGAAGGACCAATACTTTTTTTTTTTTTTAAAAATATATTGGTTTCAGGTGTACAGCTTAGTGATTAGGCAATCATATGCTTTACATAGTGTCCCCCTCCATATTTCCAACATTTCAAGTGGCACCAATACATAGTTATCACAACTGATTGTATTCCCCATTCTTCACTAATCTCCCCGTGACTATTTTGTAGCTACAAATTTGTGCTTGCTAGTCCCTTCATTTCTTTCACCCAGTGTCCCAACACCGCCTCCCCTCTGATAACCACCAGTTCTCTCTCTGAATCTGAGCCTGTTTCAAATTTTTTCATTTATTTTGTTCTTTAGATTCCATAAATAAGTGAAATCATTTGTCAGTCTCATAATACCCTATAAGTGAAAAATACCAATTCTTAATCCACAGATTCACCACTAACTAAAGCTCCTAATTGAAAATAATATAGATGGAAGAAAAGAATACATTTTTATGAAGGTGCTATCAGACTTTCAGATAAAAATAGTAGACTGAAAATCACATTAAAATTTTTTCTCCTGGAAGAAGGAGAAAAAATAATTAAAGGAAAAAAAATTAAAGGCATCTATAATAATAAAAGCATAATATGCAAATCGATCAAACGGCTGAACAGCGGAACAACCATCTGGACAACCACGCTATGACACCCACTGGCGCCAGGCCAGCCAAGGCAGGTGTGATGCGATTGGTCAGGGCCCATCCATTGCCCCATGATCTCCCTGTAGAGGGAGGCCCAGGCTACCGACTGGCGGGCTGCCTCAGGTTGGTGGGGCCTCCCTCCGCTGGGGCGATCCATCACGGAGCCCTGGTTGGGTGGGCAGGGCCTACCTCTTTGGGACGATCCATCACAGGGCTCCCAGACTGTGAGAGGGCACAGGCCAGGATGAGGGACCACCCCTCCCGCCCACCCGAGTGCACGAATTTCATGCACAGGGCCTCTAGTAAATTAATAAAGATAGGGAAGAAAAAAATTACAACAGTAATAAAATGTTGTAACTGTAAAATAAATTAACAGTAACACCACAGAATTCTCAAAGGGTTAGGACTGATAGCACCTCTGAATCTGTATGAGGAAAGGGGATGTTAAAGGAAAGAGGATTAAGATGCTGTGAGAGTACTAGATCCCTATCACCATTCTAAGCTACCTTACCCCTTCAGCCCCTACATAAAACTAAAGATTGATAATTTTTTAAAAAATTATATTTTTATTGATTTCAGAGAGGAAGGGAGGCAGAGAGAGAGATAGAAACATCAATGATGAGAGAGAATCATTGATTGGCTGCCTCCTGCACACCCCCTACTAGGGTTTGAGCCCACAACATGGGCATATGCCCTTAACTGGAATCGAACCCATGACCCTTCAGTCCGCAGGCCAACGTTCTATCCATTGAGCAAAACCAGCTAGGTGTAAAGATTAATTCTTTTACAGATGATTCAATAGATGATACTTTGAAGGGGATGCCAGGTATGAATGAGGGGTGGTTGATTAAGTGAATTTATGCATGCTGAATGCTACTCTTCAGCCCTCTTTCCCAACTTAGCCCCTAGAAGACTGACAGAAAGCTTTTAGTAGACAAGAGAATCAAAGATAATTTTTGGAAGAAATAAGCTAACCTAAAAAGAAAGTACTGCATAGAGGATTCCAACTGCCCTCAGTGATGAGCTGGGGATCCTGTCCTGGGTCTTATGGTTTAGAAGGCCACACACTAATCCTCCTCTGGCCTCCCTGTAACCCATGGATAAAGGAATCCACAAGGCCAAAGAGACTTTCCAGCTAGAACACAAGAATTTTCTAGATAGACAGCAATAATACTGTTTCCAAGGCCTTCTTCAGATACTTCTACTGGTCATTTTTCTTATGGGTCTATAAGCATACCCTTAGGCCCAAGGGATGGCCAAAGAGAGTAAGAGGGATAAAGGAGGAGTAGGCTCCAGGTTCTCCAGTTGTCATCTGGAGTGAACAAATGAGGAACTCTAGCAAAGACCCAGATGGAAATCCTAGTACTGAAAAGTATAATATCGGAAATAAAAATTATACTGAATGGATCTAATAGAAGGTTGTAGTCTACAGAACAAAGCCAGTATACTTGAAGATACATCAACAGGAATTACCCAAACTGAAGAACAACAAGAATAGCCTCAGTGACCCGACAAACAATATCAAGTGGTCTAACATATGTGTAATTGGAATTATGGAAGGAGTAGAGAGATAACTGGGCAGGAAAAAAATTGAAGAAATAATGGGAAGGAGGATAGTCAAGATGGCAGTGTAGGTAACCACGGTACTCGCAGCCTCCCACAACTACATCAAAATTACAACTAAACCACAGAACAATTATTTAGAACTGCCTGAAATCTGGCTGAATGGAAGTCCTACAACTAGAGAAGTAAAGAAAGCACATTTGAGACTGGTAGGAGGGGTGGAGGTATGGAATGGGTTGGTCCGACATCCACCTGTGGTATTTTTTTAATTGGAAGGTATATCTTGGCTGCAAAGGTTCCCCATGAGGAGAAAGGGGTCCCAGCCCCACACCAGACGCCTCAGCCCAGGGTTCCAATGTTAGGAAGAGAAGTCCCCATTACTTAGGCCTGTAAACATCAGTAGGGTTTGCGGATGAATGACATGGAAGCTGCTGGAGACCCAGGCAGTTCCTCTTAAAGGGCTGGTGCACAGACTTACTTGGATTCACTTTCTCTGAACTCCAGTGCTGGAGCAACAGCTTGAAAGGATCTAGGGACCTATGGAGAGGATCTAAATTGTGTGGCATCAGGGCAAGAGCTGGGGGGCAGCTTTCTCCCAGAAAAAAGTGCTGGCAGTGGCCACTATTCCTTTGCTGAGACCTCCCTGCCACAGTGCTGACAGGCAGTGACCATATCTGAGTCTCCATCAACCTGGCTTACACTATTTGCCCTGCTCTGGTGACTATCTGAGACCCTGCCCCACCCAATTTGCAGCCCCATTCAAGCTGTTTGCAGTGGCTTTTCCATATGAATGGCCTGTTCTGGCTCAGGCTTCAGACTTTTTGTGTAATAATTATAACTTGGATTCACAAGGCTTTTTTTTTTAAACAACCAACATCAGTACAGTAGAAAAAACTTCATAGATTCCAATCTCTATTAAGTATTTGTGTCTCTAAGTATAATCTATTTTACATTTTAAGAGGAAACAGTGTCTTTTTAACCTTTCAATAGTGTTTCAAACAGATTATAAGCCAACAAGTAGTCTGATGAACATTTTAAAGAAAAGTGTTTTTACTAAGTGTCACATTAAAGTTCTGGAAGCTGGGTTTGATTTACTTGTCCTATATAAAGATATCAAATTAGGCAAAATAGCTAAATCACACACTGCATTCAAAATATCATTTCCTCAACCTCCAGATATCCCTCCTCTTTCTCCACGATTTTATAGTCTGTAGTACTAAAAAAGTACTAACTTTTCCTACACGAGCTCTTCAACTTAAACATTATGCAAATATAATGTTTAAATGCCAATCAATCTTGATTTGGCTTTATCTGGATCTAGGATTTGATTCTCTTTGTTCATACTGGAATAAGGGGAGAATGGAAGTGAAATCTAAAGTTACCCACCTACCTTAAGCTAACCATTAGTTGCAACTTCCATCAGCAGACAGTAAATAGAGCTGCTAATAGTGGGAAAAAGTTTCTCTTTTTTCAAGTTTTTTGGTTATTTTCTCCACTGGGAAATCCCAATTAAAGAGAAAATAGCCATAATTATGACATTCCCTGAAAGAGGAGAATCCATGAGAAAAAGATGATCAGCAGTTGACTACAGATGGAATTATATTTCTTAGAGAAGTTGAGATGTTTTATTACATTCTACTTAGGTTGAACATGTTTAAGTTTGCTTGTTATAAAGACAGGTTTGTAAAAATGAAAACTTTTGAGGGAGGGGTTTGGACTAAGATTCAAAGTCTATTATGAAGGCTGCTACTTGGGAAGTTCATTTCATTGAATCTTAAATGAAAATGCAAATAGGAAAATAAACTGACATTCATTTATTTACTGTTTCTTTTTTAAGAGCAGAAAATTTGCCCTGGTTTCTGTGACCCAGATTCCATTTCTTATTTCTAAAGTAAAGCATTTTGCACTCATGCTGACTTTCCTCAAATATTAGGCTAGAGGCTCTCTGGGCCAACAGGAGGTTAGATCTCAATAAAAAGAAAGCAGATGTAGATTTGGGTTAGTTACTTACTTTGGGATTCTGTGTTGGAAAAGCCCCTTAACACTTTACTTTCATCATAGTAATATCCAATTCCATCTGTACAGTAATCCTTGTTTTATTCTTCTAGTGTGAGCAACCTTATATTGTGACTCACCCACCTTCATTCTAAATCATTATACCCTTTGCTGAAGAAGAGGCAGTCAACGATTGCAGCAACAAGGTAGTTAATGAACTAGCAAACAAGCTTGTTTTGTCGCTATTTAAACTACTGAGAAACATTAGTTTTTAACTTCAAGTAATTTTACTGTTGATGTCTCACCACCAGTACTAGTATCTCACAATGGTATTTCCAGAAGAGTAAGCAATGGAATCCTACCTGTCTTGACTGGAAAGTGGAAGGTTGGTATTTTTCTTTAGTAATTTTAAACATATTTTATAGCCCTAACCGGTTTGGCTCAGTGGATAGAGCGTCAGCCTGCGGACCAAGAGGTCCCAGGCTCGATTCCGGTCAAGGGCATGTACCTTGGTTGCGGGCACATCCCCAGTAGGAGCTGTGCAGGAGGCAGCTGATTTTACCCCAACATATTTTATAGTCTCAGACTATTCTATCATTTCAAGTTCTTGGTAGGATGGGAATACCAATCCTCTTTGCTGTGTCTTCAGATTATCCTTCACAAGGCATCTTTTTAGGCTGGCCTTTGAATGATAGTGGCGCAAGATGACAGCCACCATGGGCTGAGACAATTTTTTTTTTGTTAATCCTCACGCAAAGACATTTTTCATTGATTTTTTTTCAGAGAGACTGAAAGGGAAGGGGAGCGACAGAGAGAAACATCTATGTGAGAGGAACACATCGATTAGTTGCCTCACACACACACACCCCAACTGGAGCCGGGATTGAGCCTGCAACCCTTCAGTCTATGGGTTGACTCTCTAACCACTGAGCAAAACTGGCTAGGGCAGCTCATATAATTTATAAAAACCAAATATATAGCCTTAAAATAGAATATGGACCTAAATATCAAGAAGCACCCCCTCCCTTTGTAAGTTTGTAACAAAAATTAACATGGGTGGAGTTAATAGTTCTAATGGGTAGTGGACCCAAGAGCCATTTGAGCGCTAGCAAAACGGCAGAGTTCAGATAGCATAAAAGTTGCCCTGTAGTAGCTTTGGTGTCTAATGATGTCTAAAGAAAATATGATATTCCCTCAGCCACCTGAAGGAAAGTGTTATAACAATTAATCAAAAGGAAAAACCAGATGTCCTTCCCCAACCCATTCAATTTAAAGTCTTCAGTTTCCATAGTAGTAAGTTTTCTAGATACATCTTGTACATCTCAAAGTACTGGGAAGGAAGCTCCCATTCAAAGGCAATTTATCTTAAGATACAGTAAATGACACTAATGTTTTGTCCATTTGAAATAAGTTGTGCTATAACAACACAACAATAACAACAGAAAACAACCCCAACTTCCAGGGCTTTTATCTCTATTAATACCCATTCAGGGCTGCTATAGTTTCAGGTCATAAGCTTACTACTCTGCCTTCACATTGTTTGAGCCCCAGAAAGCTTATATTTCAAAAAGAAATTCAAAGTAGATGAAAATGGAATAAAACTCTAAATAAGGACTTAAACATTCTAAAAACTACAATGTTTTCAAGATTAAGAGGCTCTTGTAGACTTGATAAAGTTCTGAACTCCTCTAAGATTCTATTACACTTACCATAGATATGTGTTAACAACAGATATTTAAATCCAGATAACTAACTATACATGGTTGTGTGTTTAACAATAACCTCCACACGATTCTCTATTGAAATCTTTTTTTAAAATATATTTACTGATTTCAGAGAGGAAGGGAGAGAGAGATAGCAACATCAATGATGAGAATCATTGATTGGCTGCCTCTGGCACGCCCCCTACTGGAGAGCAAGCCTGCAACCCGGGCATGTGCCCTTGATAGGTATCAAACACAGGAACTTTGAGTCTGCAGGCCGATGCTCTATCCACTGAGCCAAACTAGCTAGGGTGAAATCTGTGTGCGTGTGTGTGTGTGTGTGTGTGTGTGTGTAAACAAAAGCCTAAGCGACTGTTATGACTGAACGACTGACCAGTCGCTATGAGGCGCACTGACCACCAGGGCACAGACGCTCAATGCAGGAGCTGTCCCCTGGCCGTCAGTGCACTCCCACAGCCAACCTCCCATAGCCAGCCAACCTCCTGGGGTCCTTCCCCGTGGCCAGCCAACTTCCCCCATCCCTCCTCTTGGCCAACCTCCCGCGGTCCCTGCCCCCTGGCCAGCAGGCCCCAATTGGCCTGGCCCCGATTGGGACTGGGCGAGATGGCCCCAATCAGCCCCGATTGCCGGCCAGGCCTAGGAACCCTATCCGTGCAGGAATTTCATGCACCAGGCCTCTAGTTTTTATATAAATGACACTCAAATTTGCTATGTAAGTTTTAAAAACAAAAGGTTTCTAAATGTCTGAGTAAAAGAATAATTTTCCATGTCAATGCATGACTTTTTTTTTTTAATGCATGACTTTTAAAAAATAAATAAAACTCTTCACCACAGAGTTATTACAAATCTGATTCCATGACCAAATCTAATATAAATTATATACATACACACATAATAAAATAAAATTGGCAAGGTATCAACTTGTACCCTGAGTGAAGTAAAACTCGAACCTGTAGGTTATTCAGAGGTTCCATCTTCATGACTGGACCCAAGGTGTTGAGAGGCAGGGAGACATCAATGCTCTGATTTGGCATCAGTGGTGTATGGATGGCCAGGGGAGTGCTGGGGATGACGCCAAAGCTAGGAGAGAGGATGAAGAAATTCTAGAAGTTACTCAGGAGGCAGGATTTAGCTGCATCATTGGGTTTCAATGGCTTTTTACTCCATTTGAAGGAACATAATTTTTTACAATATTAAATGAAGGCATAGTAAGACCCAAGATGGTCAAGTCTAATTTACTATAACACTGGTTACAATATAACTTCTGTTTTCTATTAAATGATTTTGAGTAAGGATAAACAGTCATAAGGACAGAATTACTTTGCTAGTGCTCTGACTCTGAAAGTTTCTTATGTCAGTAAGTTGTTACTGACAAATTAAATTTATTTTAGGGGTCCAATTACTACTTCGCTAGAAACAAGTTTGAATATCTTGTATTTATGAATAAACAGACCTGCCATCAAAGTCTAACAGCCAGTTTTCTGAGTCACAATGAATAAAAATCCATGATGTCTCAGAACTGTAGGACATCGACATTTTATGTCTTCATGTTCTCCTTATTAAAGCAGAGAATTCATGCTAAAAGCAGACTGTCAGCTTATATTTAATTATTCAACTAACCAGGTACACTGACTGTCTTCTATATTTTTTTACATCAACCAAAGTCCATTTATCCCCACTGAAATGTGAGCTTTGGACACACATTGGCTTGGTTTACTACTCTAATCTCAGTATCTTGAAATGTCTGGCACACAGATGCTAAACAATAATTTGTTGAATGAGTAAATGGATTTAAATTAAAAATATTTTTTAAAATAAACTGTTTTGGTAAAAACATTCTAGTCCTAGAATCCTTTAAGAAGGCATTAAGGTCTGGTATCCTTGTTCTACAGGGATGAGTTTCCCAGCAAAATTCCCTAGGGCCTTCAGAGTTGAAGCTGACAACCAATAGATGCACAACAGCCAGCATTCCCTCTACATCTAGCATTTGCCAAAATGAGAATTTCCCCCCATCATTAATGGAACACTCTCTTGTTGGACACAAGGTACACATGAATCTAGCTGGGGACTCTTATTTCTTACCTATTCTTGTTAAACTGGATTGCAAAGTCTGTCATATGCTGCAGAGCTTTGTTGGTGAAGTTCATTTCCATATAGATGTGCCCCTGACGATGAGTAAATGTTCCAGAAATCTCCAAGCCTTTGGCCTTTACTGCAGGCAGCCAGACCTGAAACACAGTATAGAGCTCAATGGAATGAGGTAAGATTTATCTCAATGCTATTTTTTTAAAATATATTTTATTGATTTTTTACAGAGAGGAAGGGAGATAGAGAGTTAGAAACATCGATGAGAGAGAAACATCGATCAGCTGTCTCCTGCACATCTCCTACTGGGAACGTGCCCGCAACCCAGGTACATGCCCTTGACCGGAATCAAACCTGGGACCCTTCAGTCCGCAAGCCAACGCTCTATCCACTGAGCCAAACCGGTTTCGGCATCAATGCTATTTTTTTAAAATAAAGATGAAATTTCACTTCCTTAGATAATTACGGTGATTTTGTTAGTAGCTTTGTGAAAGGCTTGAAAGGGAAGACATTGAATCTACTAATGAAAATGCATGTTTATAATCTTTGAAGGCTTTTTTATCATTACCAAAACTTTCAAGGGCAAGGACTATGTCTTATATATACTTTTAATTCTTGCTATAGTTTCCAGTAAACAGTAAGAACTCAGATGTTGCTTAAATAATCTGAATACCTATTTTCTTTATATAATTCATTCATTACCCACCCCTGGCCCCCAAACTACAGTAAAGGTAGTTTCCCTTTTTGAATTTCTATGTGAGCATGACATAAGTAAAGCTGAGACTAAAAGAACACCAATGACAAAAACCTAAATCAGAACTCTATAAAGGTACACAAAATTTGAACAAGCACTCCAGAATCCATATGTAGTATCAATGGAAAGGAGGAATGTAAGGAGTGAGAAATAAAAATATTATTTCTCTATACAGTATTTTCCCCCTGTGGTATATCAAATTTATACCAGATTGACTTCAGTGTCGACAAACTAGACAATATTTAACAAAACTCACTTAGTAATGCCAATTTTAACTCTGATTATAAAAATGGTTACAGTACTTCCTATTGCTAAGGTTAAGGACATCTTTCATCTTTTTCTTAAACTGTACAAAACAAGGGCCCAAACCTTGAATTTATTATCAGTGGAAGTAACACAAATGATAGAAACTAAGTAATTTGGGTCACGTCCATTAAGAGTGTTGCTTTGCCTTGCTGGTGTGGCTCAGTGGTTGAGCGCCAACATATGAACCAGGAGAAGGTCACGGTTCGATTCTCGGTCAGGGCACATGCCTGGTTTGTGGGCTTATTACCCAGTAAAGGGTGTGCAGGAGGCAGCTGATCAATGATTCTCCCATCATTGATGTTTCTATCTTTCCTTCTCCCTTCTTCTCTGAAATCAATAAGAAGAAAACAATAAAGAAAGAAAGAAAGAAAGAAAGAAAGAAAGAAAGAAAGAAAGAAAGAAAGAAAGAAAGAAAGAAAGTGTTGTTTTACTTACAGCCTTAGGAGCCACATATCCACCATGTACCATGCCTATCCCCGTAGAGAGTTCAAATAGATCATTCAGACCACTGCTGACCACAGCAGGAGTAGGTGAAGGAGCAAAGGTTGCAGGCACTGATGATGGAATGAAGGATTGTCCCACCTGCAAAGAAAAAAAGGGGAGGGGAGTGGATCAAGAAGAACAGATTAATAGCCCTTACAATGTTTCTACATATTTTCTACATACTGATAAATCAATAAGAATACACCATAATCAAAATATTATTAGGAGTTGAATTAGTATATTCTTTGTCCTTTTAATCATCGTTGATAAGATAAACACTAGGTTCTATCAAGAGAAAGTAATCAGTAGGATTAGAAACACAGTGACCAAGATTTTTTATTTGTTTCCAATTTTAGCTTCCATGATTCTGTGCAAAAGGCCTCTAAGTACCCTATAGGAGAAAAGTTTGTTTCTACAGAAAGAAGGAGAAGCATCCAACTTAGACAGCAGATCCATTCCCACGGGGTCCAGCACGTCTTATTCTCCCTTTTAGGCATAAATATCTAGTAGGAAACTCTCCTGTGGGAGGAGGATATTCCCATCCCCAGAACTAACTTACAAGGAGAGTCTCACTCTCAGCCCAACTGACTCTGTTAAGTATTTTAAGATGACACCAGAGAATAAAGGTATTAGCCAGTCGAGATGGGAGGTTCCATTTAGCTCTCTAATGTCAGGAAAACAAAGATCTGTGTAAATACTAGAGCACCAATCCCTAAAGATGCCCCTAGACCACATGTGATGTATGACCCCAAAGATTCCAAGTATCCCTATGCGACTCTCTATTCTTCATATACTGCTATAAAAGTTTTGGTGTACAGTGCTAGATAGTGGTGGCTGGTCTGAGAATGTGTGCATAGGAAAGGCATCAAACAGGGGGCAGCGCATCCCATGGTAAAAAAAAAAAAATGGATGGCACTTACTGCCGGACTTCCTCCAATGCCCCCGCCAAGGTCACTGCCAAGCTGAAAGAGAGAAAGGAGAGAGAGAAGAGAGAGGTAGAGTTCATTTAACTAAGTACTAGATGCCCATACAGAATCTGTAAATTGCTCTACCAAGTTTCTGGAATACGTGCTCTTCAGTTGTGTCCCAAAGCTGAAAGAATTTCTAGACTGCAGAGAAATATGTCCTAGCAGTGGTCGGCAAACCGCGGCGCATGAGCCACACGCGGCTCTTTGGTCCCTTGAGTGTGGTTCTTCCACAAAATACCGGCTCTTCCACAAAATACCGACTTCTGTGCATGGGCCACGAAGTTTCAATCGCACTGTACATGCGCGCCCGCACGTGGTATTTTGTGGACGAGCCACACTCAAGGGGCCAAAGAGCCGCATGTGGCTCGTGAGCCGCGGTTTGCCGACCACGGTCCTAGGGGAACCAAGTAATGACAGTGATGGTGTGTAGGAGTTTTGAGATAACTTGGAAAGAAGATGGAGCTGGGACATCTCTGAGATGTTTCAGATCCAATCTTTCCACAGGGGTACATAGGCACAAACCCAAACAGAAATTTTAAAATCTGCTTATTTTAAAAAGCTCTACCTTCAAGCAGTAATATTTTTTAAAAATATATTTTAATTGATTTCAGAGAGGAAGGGAGAGGGAGAGAGAGATAGAAACATCAATGATGAGAGATTATCATTGATCGGCTGCCTCCGGCACGCCCCCTACTGGGGATCAAGCACGCAACCGATCGGAATTGAACCTGGTACCCTTTAGTCCGCAGGCTGACACTCTTTCTACTGAGCCAAACCAGCCAGGGCCAAGCAGCAATATTTTGAAAAATATTTTATTTTTTCTTTGAAAGGAAATGTAAAGAAGGGAAAAAGAAAAGAAAAACTAAAATGAGCTTTGATCTACAAAACCTGCTCCCCCTCCGAGAAGGTGGGAACCAAACCAGTACTGAGTTGCAATTTTAAGCTGCAAAAATTACAGGGGGAACAAGAATGGTTTTTAGAGTTTAGAACTTTCCTTAAAAAAGAAAACAGCTGGGATAGGAAGATATCCTATTTCAGTGGTTCTCAACCTTGGCTGCACATTAGAATCACCTGGGAATCTTTTTAAAATCCTGATTTCTGGGCCTCATCCTCCGGAAATTCGGTTTCTTTGTTACTAATGTTGTGGCCCCACCCCATCACAAAGAAACAGAATTTCCGGAGCATGAGGCCCAGAAATCAGGATTTTAAAAAGATTCCCAGGTGATTCTAATGTGCAGCCAAGGTTGAGAACCACTGTTCTATTTGGTGAGGAAGTGGGAAGGCAAATCTCTCTCACAGTCAATACTACTGAGAAATACTGTGATTTATTTGGCGATCATGTAAAATGCCGCTGACTATTGGAGAATTAGCTTAATTAAATTAGGCAGGTGGCAGGAAAATCATTCCACATGGTCTCTGTCTCCGCCCTCCCTGCCCCTGCAGGGCTCTTACATAATTCACCCTGAGTCAGTCTTCCACAACAAAAGCATTAAAGAAGAACTGAAGCTGAGAATAGCTGTCATGAAAAAAAAACAGAACACACATATATACACAATTAATGATGCTGTTTAAAAAGCAAAAACACACACCCTTTTTTGCTATAGTTCCACATTTGCTTCCTCCTTAGTTCTCACTGTGCATCTAAAATTCCTCTTTGAATCGCCAAAGGCTTGTGTCTGCTTTACAAAACAATATTCCCTTTATTGTCTATCATTCAGTGTAGAAACTTGGAAATCTTGGTACTGGGATTGTGCTAAAGAACAAAATTGCAGCCCTGGTTAGTTGCTCAGCGGTTAGAGCATCAGCCCACAGACTCAAGGGTCGTGGGTTCGATTACCAGTCAAGGGCATGTACCTTGGTTGCAGGTTGGATCCCTGACCCTGACTGGGGCTCCTGCAGAAGGCAACCAGCTGATGTCTGTCTGTCTGTCTGTTGATCTCTCTCTCCTCCCCTCTCCTCTCTCCCTTTCATTCTCTCTAAAAATCAATAGAAAAAAATATCCTCAAATGAAAATTAAAAAAAAATTTTTTTTCATTGGTCTTCAGGATTTGGGAAAGATTTATCTTCTCAATGTACAGATAAACAGAGTGGCCAAACTCTAAAACATAACCTATATTGAAAAATAGCAAGACCTCTGACAAAGTCTTATTTCCAACATGACAGAAAATAACCCCAGGCAAATGCTTCTAACTGGCATTAATAAGCATGTTCTGCTCTAAGCTACAGAGTACTCCAAACCTCTCCAGAATCTGATTAGACATGGAACAAAAATCACATGCATAAATAAGTAAAAATGTCATCATAAGTAACAATTTGAATAACTGTAAAAGTATGAAAGAAAAAAAAGATACATCTGCTTTCTCCCTAGTTCTAGAATACACACACCTGCAGCATGACATCACAAAAGCATGAAATTACTTTTATTTAAGCAAATACTGATGTAATGTTTACTGGGATACAGGCACTACTAGAAATGTAAAGATATCAGGCAATGAAGGGAATACACAGAAGCATAAAACCCAGACTTTGCCCACTGGCAGGAGAAATAAAACACAAATGCAGAATATTAAGAGTAAAAAAGAGAAGTTCTGAAGGGAGAGCCTCCTTCTGGCTGAAGACAATAAAAAGAAGCTTCAAAAAGCTGGTAGTGTGGGATTACAAACAAAAATGGGAGGGTTATTTCTTGAATGGAATGAACAAAGTCTGAAAAACACATACACGAATAAAAGCAAGATCAAGGAGGAGTATGGTTCAATTAAACCGGAGCACAGGATAGCTGTGGGGGGGAGTAGTGGGGGAAGGAAAATTGTAGAAAATAAGTCTGCAAAGGTAGGCTGATTATAAGATGTTTTTAGTCTTTAATTTTTCTTCATAAAAACCTGGAATTTCTTAGACTAAAATTCAAGCATTCTAAGAGTACTAATAACTACTTTGTGTTTCATTACTATGGCTTTTAGCTTTAGCTACACAATGGAACAACCCCATGTTGTTGTTTTTTGTTGTTGTTGTTTTGTGGGGGACAGAAATTTAAAAAATAGTGATGTCATGCCCGAGTCTCACCCCAGAGATGGCTTAATTGTTCTGGGTGTAGCCTGGGCATCAAATTTTGAAAAGCTTCCCTAGTGATTCTTATGTACAGACAAGGTTGAAAAACATTGCCTTAGAGAATTAACTATTATTTGAACTCAATTCATCTGTTCAGAGATGACTTTGAAGCTAACTAACTCTTAAATAAAAAGGAAGTTAGAACTTGAGTAGAAAGAAAAACCTTCCTATGGACAGGGAGAATGTAAAATGTCTCAGTTGTCCTCATACTTTGACCTGGTTTTGTGACTTTCTGATATGGGTCAACTCCTTCCTTCTCCCTCCCACCATTGTCCTCCCTTCTGGTCAGGTTTACCATCCGAGCTTGAAAGAAATGGAATTCTTTAGAAGGACTTGGTTGGCATTCATTGGCAAGGAGAAAAAAAAAACACTGAAAGAGAAAGAGCAGTTTTATCAAATATGCTGAATTCAAGAAAAGGCCTTGAGAAAAAGACCCTCACCAACAATGTTTAGGCCAAAAGAAATAAAGCCCAATTATAGCCCTTATTTTCTTAGCGGTCAATCTTATTATCTCTGAGTATATGAACATTATCTTAGCTGGAAAAGATCTGAATATACTCTCCCCCTCCTCAGGCCGCTCGTCAATTTAATTTAAAACCAAGGAAGAAATTAAAAAGAAATACCGATATTCATTTCTTTATGTTCAGTATAGCAGATACAATTCAGGTAGAATCAAGAACTCTGATCTTACAAGAAAAGATCCAAGGACTATTAAAGACATGAGGCCGGAAATATAAAGGCTCACCTAACTATGCTATATGTCCAGAGAGCAAAGGGAAAGAAAAATTTCAGTATGTTTTCTAACTAGCAAAACTAAAGCTTTTTCAGCACTGTTCTTCTTGACTGAAAAAGATTCTAAAGAACGTTATTATCCTCCTCTCTGAAAATATGACAACGGTAATAGCATAGTGATGACATGAGTGACTAATAGGGAGATGTCAGCAAGATGGGAGCCAATTACCCAGTGAGTGGCTTCTCTTATCTACTATGACAAGCTGAATGATGCAGATATTAATCAAGAAAGAAAATGAAAACTAGAAAGCTGAACAAAACCCAGGAAAGTGTTGTCATGTAGCCTGAACTAGCTATTAACCATTTCAGTGAGTTGCT
The DNA here is from genome assembly GCF_014108235.1 of Myotis myotis. Classification (NCBI taxonomy): domain Eukaryota; kingdom Metazoa; phylum Chordata; class Mammalia; order Chiroptera; family Vespertilionidae; genus Myotis; species Myotis myotis. The sequence continues at coordinate 12,986,912 of NW_023416321.1, read as the reverse complement.
ACTTATCAGGTAGGGTACAAAATCAGGAAAACTAGGATTTGTAAAAATCCAGTGGTATCTGTTATCCAGTGAGCTGGTGAAAGCCAGGAATGAAAAGTGGTAGGTATGTAAAACATGGCTGTAATCTCAACCTGAGGTGTCCAGATTCTGTGTTTTAAGTGTCTCTCTGAAGCTGTCCACTTCCCATCATCCCCATATTGCCTTACTCAGACTATTTTCTCTACAAAGAAAATAATGTCGAGAACCAAGATGGCGGCATAGGTTAATGCCAGAGATTGCTGCCTTGAACAACCAAATCAAAACACACCTAAAAGACGGAACGGACATCATCCAGAACCACAGGAAGGCTGGCTGAGTGGAAATTCTACAACTAGGAGGAAAGAGAATATCATACCCAGACTCAGAGGAGGCGCAGTGCTGAAGTGAAATACTCAGGTATGGCCAAAACCGGTTTGGCTCAGTGGATAGAGCGTCGCCCTGCGGACTGAAGGGTCCCGGGTTCGATTCCGGTCAAGGGCATGTACCTGGGTTGTGGGCACATCCCCAGTAGATGTGCAGGAGGCAGCTGATCGATGTTTCTCTCTCATCGATGTTTCTAGCTCTCTGTCTCTCTCCTTTCCTCTCTGTAAAAAATCAATAAAATATATTTAAAAAAAAAAAAAAAAGAAATACTCAGGTACGGAGTGCGCGCGGAGCGGGCTGGCGGCGGAGGGCGCAGTTGGTGCTTTCAATCGGGAGGGAGTCTCAGATTCTGAGCTCCAGATCCGAGCGAGTCTCTAGGGACCCAGACTCAAACGGGAGAGGCGGGACTGTCTGGCTTCAGTCGGAACTCGAAGGCAGCTTTCTCTCCGAGGTTTGCAGCGGTTGCTGGGACTCTGTGAAGCAGAGCCCCTAGGGACGGAACTGAGAGCCGCCATAACTGCTCTCTCCGGCCCACCCTGTTGATCCTGAGCCCGAGCGACCCACCCGCACCGCCCAAGCCCTGCGCAGAGCCATTTGCCAGATAGCCTCAGGCAAAGGCTAGATTAGCACCTCCCTAGAGACAGAAGTTTTCCCACTGCAGACACAGCTGATTCTCACAGCCAGCTGGCCTGGAGGTCAAATCCCCCTAGTATTAACTACAACAATCAAGGCTTAACTACAGGAGGACTGCACACAAAGACCACTAGGGGCTGCACCAAGAAAGCATAAAAAATGCGGAGACAAAGAAACAGGACAAAACTGTCAATGGAGGATATTCAGTTCAGAACCACACTTTTAAGGTCTCTCAAGAACTGTCTAGAAGCCGCTGATAAACTTAATGAGATCCTCAAGAAATCTAATGAGACCCTCGATGTTATGATAAAGAACCAACTAGAAATTAAACATACACGGACTGAAATAACGACTATTATACAGACTCCCAACAGCAGACCAGAGGACCGCAAGAATCAAGACAAAGATTTGAAATGCGAAGAAGCTAAAAACACCCAACCGGAAAAGCAAAATGAAAAAAGAATCCGAAAATACGAAGATAGTGTAAGGAGCCTCTGGGACAGCTTCAAGCGTACCAACATCAGAATTATAGGGGTGCCAGAAGATGAGAGAGAGCAAGATATTGAAAACCTATTTGAAAAAATAATGACAGAAAACTTCCACTACCTGGTGAAAGAAATAGACTTACAAGTCCAGGAAGCACGGAGAACCCCAAACAAAAGGAATCCAAAGAGGACCACACCAAGACACATCATAATTAAAATGCCAAGAGCAAAAGACAAAGAGAGAATCTTAAGAGCAGCAAGAGAAAGAAACTCAGTTACCTACAAGGGAGTACCCATACGACTGTCAGCTGATTTCTCAACAGAAACTTTGCAGGCCAGAAGGGAATGGCAAGAAATATTCCAAGTGATGAATACCAAGAACCTACAACCAAGATTACTTTATCCAGCAAAGCTATCATTCAGAACTGAAGGTCAGATAAAGAGCTTCACAGATAAGGAAAAGCTAAAGGAGTTCATCACCACCAAACCAGTATTATATGAAATGCTGAAAGGTATCCTTTAAGAAGAGGAAGAAGAAGAAAAAGGTAAAGATACAAATTATGAACAACAAACATGCATCTATCAACAAGTGAATCTAAGAATCAAGTGAATAAATAATCTGGTGATCATAATAGAATCAGGGACATAGAAAGCGAATGGACTGACTATTCTTGGGGGGGAAAGGGGTGTGGGAGATGCGGGAAGAGACTGGACAAAAATCGTGCACCTATGGATGAGGACAGTGGGTGGGGAGTGAGGGCGGAGGGTGGGGCGGGAACTGGGAGGAAGGGAGTTATGGGGGGAAAAAAGAGGAACAAATGTAATAATCTGAACAATAAAGATTTAATTAAGAATCTTAAAAAAAAGAAAGAAAGAAAATAATGTCACCTATAGGCCAAATAAATCAGAATGCAGGAAAATGAAGGACGGTGAGGTGCCAACTTCAGGAAAAGAGTATCTCAGCCCTGGCTGGTGTGGCTCAGTTGGTTGAGTGTTATCCCGAGCACCAAAAGGTCACTGGTTGGATTCCTGTGGTCAGGGCCCAGGCCCAGGTTACAGGTTTCATTCGTGCAGGAGGCAGCCAATTGATGTTTCTCTCTCAAAAACCAATAAAAAACAAAAAACATACTTACTTTAAAAAAAAAAAAAAGAGTATTTCAAATGCTAAAAATTGAGAATTTTCCTAAAGTTCTGTAGCTGATAACCAAGTCCAAATGTTCTACCAGAGGTGTAGTTCCCTCGATCCCCAATCTAAATCATAGTAGTTGCAGTCATTAAACAGCATTTAGAATAGTACTGATATTCGGCCACTTTATTATGCCAGAAATAGTGCTGAACAGGGCTCAGTTCATGCTGAACGACACAACAACATGTCCTTGCAATGCTAGTTTAGTAAGGGATGGAAACCTGTGACTTCATGGTGACCATGACAACTACGAGCTAACAGGATTCAGCATGAGGACATGCGCACTGCAGCACAGCCAGGATGAGCCAAGAGTCGGAGCTGAGTTTGCACAGAGCTCTAGCTCATCCAGATCAAAAGGAAACCTTCGACCAATGGCAATATGTTACAATAGCAGAGCTACACGGACCTTCTAAAAGGGAACAAGTCTGCCCGACTCCAAGAAAAGAGAAAGAAATCTTTTATGAAAGTTTATCAACTGAACCTTGGCGGGTGTGGCTTAGTTGGTTGGAGCATCGTCCATAAACCAAAAGGTGGGGGGTTTGATCTCCCGTAAAGGCCTGGACTGGAAGCAACCGATCGATGTTTCTCTCTCAAATCTCTCTCATCGATGTTTCTTCCTTCCTTCCTTCCTTCCTTCCTTCCTTCCTTCCTTCCTTCCTTCCTTCCTTCCTTCCTTCCTTCCTTCCTCTCTCTCTCTCTCTCTCTTTTCATTCCTCTCTCTAAAATTCAATGAAAAAACAAAACACATATATCCTCAGCTGAGGATTAAAAAAAAATAAGTTTATCAACTGAGATGACCACTGAGCAGACACACACACACAAATTCCAAACTATATCACAACAAGCTGGATTAGCCCCTTTGAGATCATCTGACCAGTCCAAAGTACCTTCCTGCTTCTAAAACTGTGGAGCTGTCCAAGTATCTAAAGGCATTCTCTTAAGTAGAGGTGTAGATCTTAAGCTCAGATATTTCTTAGCTCCCATCTACAGTAATTTGCTACTTTCCAGAACTGATTTAACTGAAGGGAGTCTAAGGAATGCTTCAGGTTAGACAGCTTACTGACAGCTCTGTTATTCTGACTCAGAATAGAATGATGTACAAACAGTATACAAAGAATCCAGCACAAACAATAAAACTTATACCAAAGCCCTACTGGTGTCAAAAATATCAATTTGTATTTTTTCCTATTAGGGTTTTAGAGTTTAGAAGGCACAATTCATCTCCTAGGTGAAAGTATAATTTTCAGCTTTTGGGCTGCAAATTTTAATTTGATCTTCAAAAGGCTGTTCAAAAAAAGCATCATAAACTATAATCAAATTGTTGAAAGAATCTGTAACCATGCAAAAGCTATTCAACTAATGGCTGAGAACAGCCTTAATGTGAAATGGCATAAATGAATTTATATCATACAAAACTATCAGGATACTCAACTTTAAAGAAAAGAGGCTTATACAAGCAGAAAAGTAAGAGGGATGTAACAGATTACTTCTTGAGATGGAACAGAGAACAGGATGTGACAAAAAGTCCTTAGAATGGCCACTACCCGTTTCTTAAGTCAGACAATTTCACGTTGAATATGGTAAAAATCCCCAAAAGAAGCTCTACATCTCATTTTCCTTTGTAGTACTCACTACCTGACCATACAGGGTGAGGCAAAAGTACGTGAAATACAATTTATTCTTATGTTTTTTTTATTAGTTATTGTATTATTTTCCATATGAACAACTGTAAATCTACTTTTGCCGCACCCTGTATATTTGTCATCTGTCTGCCTCCCACTAGAATATAAGCTTGTAAGGACTCATCACAACTATAGTTGCAGTACATAGAATAGAGCCTGTCATAGGATATTTATTGAGTAAGTGAGTGTCCTACTAACCATGTAAACAGGGCTATTGCAATACTATTTCTTAGGGAGAAATTTTTGAAATGAATCATTTTACTGGAGAAAATTATCACAAAATAAACAGAAGGCTGACAAATTGTTTCATCAACCGGTCTAAAGCATCATGTATGCATCAATCTTGCCAACACACATGAACAGAACCAACTGGGGAGGGGGATGACACCCCCAAACAAGGCCAAAGCCCCTTCTAGAGAGGAAACATATTGTCTGAGTAGTTTTGACAGCCAGTTTTCAGCAGAAGAATGTCCTGCACATCATTTATTTGCCCTGAAAGTACTAGTGCTTTATATTACAACTCATCGATGTGATTTTGTGGCTCTATTTAACAGAGAGTAAGATGAACAATCTTGTTCCTTTTGCTGCAAGACAGATATATAAACTTATCCAGTCCCTCTTTCTATGAATAAATATACTTCTACAGTCCTTCTTTAACGTTCATGTGCCTCCTAGTGGCATACTAACCCAAACTCATACACCCAGGGCACAGAGAGGCCTAGGGCAAACAAACCTTGTGTTTTATCTTAAACATTCACACTGCCTTAACACATCAGTATTTAGTCTATGTTTACATTACTTACCATCAAGTAAAACTGACATTGCAAGACAAAGAGCCAAGTTTATTCTGCAGCTTCAGATGCACCCTACACTATTCTGTGTACTCCAGAGATTGTGTACCCCAGTTTGAGAAGGACCAAAGGTAAGTAAGATAGATTCTATTCCAGAAGATGACAATAACAAATAAACTGGAACAATCACAGGATAGTAGAAAGGATATACTGATAAACTCTGATGTTTTGAAAAAGTTAAGTGTTCAAATCCCAACACTTAACACTTAACATTGCGGACCAGTAGTTTTATTGCTAGCTTTACCCAGTGGCCAGATAAGTTTCTATTAAACAAGTACAAAAAACCTTTTACATAAATGTTAAAGGCACGCTTTAAAATGAAATACCCATTGCATTTTGAAGTTATTTTATTTATTTATTTATGTATTTAAATATATTTTATTGATTTTTCACAGAGAGGAAGGGAGAGAGATAGAGTTAGAAACATCGATGAGAGAGAAACATCAATCAGCTGCCTCCTGCACATCTCCCACTGGGGATGTGCCCGCAACCCAGGTACATGCCCTTGACCGGAATCGAACCTGGGACCTTTCAGTCCGCAGGCCGACGCTCTATCCACTGAGCCAAACCGGTTTCGGCTGAAGTTATTTATTACATGTTCTTACAAGCTAATAATATCTTTTTAAAGTACGATACTTTGCAAAACACTGTGTAATATGAAGCAAGAATTCTCGTGACCCGTCCACAATGTGTTAAGACTTATTTGCATGCAAAATAGTATAGAATCTCCTCAAAAAAATAAAGATGGAACTGCCATTTGACCCAATAATCCCACTTCCAGTAATATAGCCTAAGACAGGGGTTGCCAACCGGTGGTCCGTGAGGTCTGAAAGGTTGGTGACTGCTGGCCCAAGACTCCTAAAATACCAATCAGAAAGAATGTATGCACCCTATGTTCATAGCAGCAAAATTTACTATAGCTAAGATCTGGAAACAGCACAAGTGCCCATCAGTAGATGAGTGGATACAAAAGCTGTGGTACATTTATACAATGGAATACTATGCAGCAGTAAAAAAGAAGAATCTCTTACCCTTTGAGACAGCATGGAGGGACCTGGACAGTATATGCTAAGTGAGATAAGTCAATCAGAGAAAGACAAGTATCACATGATTGAACACACATGTGGAATCTAAGTAACAAAATAAACTGAAGAACAGAATGAACCCAGAGACATGGAAGCATGGAACAGAGTGCGGAATCTCGGAGAGAAGGCGGGGGAGGGGAGAACCAACCAAGGACCTTGCATGCATAAATGCATGGCCCACGGATACAGACAATGGGTCAGTGAGGGCCTGGGCGGGGGTGGGGGTGTGTGCTGGGCTGGGCTGGGGGGAGGGATCAATGGGGAAAAAAGGGGACATATGTAATACTTTCAACAATAAAGAATTATTAAAAAGAAAGAAAAATAAAAGACTTATTTGCTATGTGACCTCCAGTTTTCTATAAAATGAAGTTCATTACTAATTACTTTGCAGGGTTATTTTGAGGATAAGAAATGATAAAAGTTCTAACACAGGGACTGGCACAGACATAGACACTCAATAATTGGTAATTATTCTCTTGACTGCCAGAGACCAACCTTGACTAAATCCATGCACTAATTAAAAAAATAAAAATTAGTGGTTATAGAAGTCACACTGAAGAATTTACCAGGCAAAAGTGGGCCACAATTTACAAACATCTCTCCACAACACTACCAACTCTAAAATAAGCTCTGAAATCGCTACAAATCTATTCCAGAGGAAGAAATATAAAAATGCAAAACTGGGCCTGGCTGGTATTCTCAGTGGTTAGAGCATTGTCCTGTGCACCAGAGGGTCACAGGTTCAATTCCTGGTCATGGGCACATACCTGGGTTGCAGGTCCGATACCCGCCCCCCCCCTGGTTGGTGCATGTGAGAGGCAACCAATCTATGTGTCTTTGTCACATGGATGTTTCTCTCTCTCCCCCTCTCTTCCACTCTCTCTAAAAACCAATGGAAAAAATATCTTCATGTGAGAATTAACAAAAAAAGAAAAGTAAGAAACAGAGGAGGTTTTGAAAAACATGCAGTGAAGTCAGGAAACGGCAGTTTCTCCTCTATTCCACGCCATTCCAGCTAGGCACACTGAGAGCACATTCCCCTGGCAGGAAACCCTTTGTCAGCATAAAGGGCTCTCTGGATAATGCTTCCTTTCCATTTTTGATGTACAATAGCACCATTTTTCTAAGTAGAATAATACATAGCACCTTGGATGAACAAAAGGTTATAATTTAGCCAAGGCCTCTGCTGACGTCTGAAAGTGAAGGCAGCAAATAATTGAGATGAAATGACTACTTTAGTGATCCTCCGAGATATCAGACTTATTCCACATGGTGATCTTTATTACATGTATGCAAGAATTATATACATGGGCATCGGGTCACCTCCCACACCACAAACCAGAAAGATATGCCCTGTGAAAAAATAACCTAGATGAGCAGTTTCTTAGATTCAGTATCAGAGGCCTCAAAAGATACATACACAGCTTTTAAGTCACAGAACAAAAAAACCCCAAGTAACTACTTTTGCAAGCCTACATCTAAATAGTACACCATCATGCTCTACATACAGAACAGAGTTCCATTACCTGAATTCATTCTACATCAAGGCAACAGTTAAGTTTATACTAAAGGAGGAGGAAATTATCTGTAGACTTCAAGCAAAAGAGAATACTGTAGTGCGCCCATTATCTGCAGGGGAATCCATTCCAAAATCCCCAATGGATGCCTGAAACAGCAGATAGTGCCAAACCCTATATATGCAATATTTTTTCCTATAATACATCTATGATAAAGTTTAATTTATAAATTAGGCACAGTAAGACATTCACAATAACAATAAAGTAGAATAATTATAACAATATACTGTAATAAAAGTTACGTGAATGTAGTCTCTCTCCGATAACCAACCTGATCACTGAGATGGCTACTAAGAGACTAACACGTAGGCAGTATGGCTACACTGGACAAAGGAACAATTTGTATCTGGGTGGGATAGCATGAGATTTCATCACCTCTCTATATATAAAAAGCCAGCGACTGGAAGGCTGGAACGACCGGTCGCTATGACACCCACTGTGGCCAGCAAACCAACCCCATCAAGGGTAGGGCTGGCCAGCCACGGCCCCAACCCAGATCAGCCCCATGGGGGCGGGGCTGGTCAGCCAAATGCCTGTGGCCCCGCTCCCTGGCCCAGATTGGGCCCCAATTGGGGCCAGGTCGATCAGACCCCACCCATGCACAAATTTGTGCACTAGACCTCTAGTTATTCATAATAGTGCACAATTTAAAACTTAGGAATTGTTTATTTACAAAATTTTCTATTTAATATATTTGGACTACAGTCGACCACATGTAACTGCAACCATGAAAAATAAAAAATCGTTGATAAGGGGGACTAATGCATTTCCTGAATGACGATTCCAGAAAGTCAAACTCACTAAATCTCAAAATTTCACAAGTGCAATAATGAAAGAGGGTGAACAGATCTAAAGGAAGGATCCCCAGGAAAGGAAAAGAGAAGAATAACATTATCTTCCAGTGAATATCAAGCTTTAAAACAAGAATAGAAGGAAATACCTACAAATAGAGCAACTAAGATGGCGGCATAGGTAAACACCGGGAAATTATCGCCTCACACAACAATTGAAAATTACCCCAAAGGACTGAGCAAACATCATCCAAAACAACAGGAAGGCTGGCTGAGTGTAAATTCCACAACTAGAAGGAAAGAAAAGCACGCTGAGAGCCAGAGGCGCTGCGGAGGTGAAGTGCAGAGGTACGGCGGCGCGCGCGAGAGAGGAAAGGGGGTGGCGCCTGAGGACGCGGCTGTCTTTTTGAATCACAAACTCCCGACGGCTCTGAACTCCGGTTCCGGGAAGTCTCTGGGGACCCAGGTCTCACACGGGGAGAAGCTGGTCTGTCCGGCAGCGAGCGAACTTGAGGGCGGCTTTCCCTCAGAGGTGCTTGCAGCCGTTACCGGAACACTGAGACTCGCGACTCCGGGCGGAGAATCGGCCATGGCCGCTTTCTCCGCCCTCTGACTCCCTGAGACCCCGCCCCACCCAGGCTGCCGCAGAGGCTTTTGCATGTGAATGTACCTAACTGCAGCCGAACCAGGCAGACCTGGAACTTCCAAGAGAAGGCCCAAGGCCCCGCAGCGGCTTGCATTGCTTCACAGCTGAGCCTCTTCGTGGCTCCTGCTGTGTGGCCTCAGGCAGAGGCTGAATTAGCACCTCCTTAGATCCAGGAGCCACTGTACCCAGTGGTCAGAGGGGGTCCATCCAGACTGCAACTCCTCAGATCCATAAGGGACGCACTCAGGGAGCAGACTCAGTGAGCACCAAAGCCCCACTGAAGCAAGTCTTGCCCCAGAAGGGTGTCTTCAGCACAGAAGTTCTCCCACTTTAGACACAGCTGATTCTCACAGCCAATTGGCCTGGAGGTCAATTCCTCCCAGTGATTCTACAACAACCAAGGCACCAAGAGTGCACCAAGAGTGTCCACCCCAGGTAACTGGGGAGGCTGAGCTACTGGGCCCTACAGGACACCTGGCGCACAGGGCCACTCTATCAACACAGGGAAGCTGCCAAAATGCGGAGACAAAGAAACAGGTCACAAATGGCAGAAATGGAGGAAAGCAAACGATTGGATATAGAGTTTAAGGCCACGGTTATAAGGTTTTTCAAGAATTTTATGGAAACCGCCGATAAATTTAATGAATCCCTCAATAAGTATAGGGAGACCATGGAGGACATGAAAAAGGACCAACTAGAAATTAAGCATACACTGACTGAAATAAAGAATAATTTACAGAGATCCAGCAGCAGAAAAGAGGATCCCAAGAATCAAGTCAAAGATTTGAAATACAAAGAAACAAAAAATACCCAACCGAAAAAGAAAAAAGAGAAGAGATTCCAAAAATATGAAGATAGTGTAAGGAACCTCTGGGACAACTTCAAGCGTACCAACATCAGAATTATAGGGGTACCAGAAGGAGAGAGAGGGCAAGATATTGAAAACCTTTTTGAAGAAATAATGACAGAAAACTTCCCCTACCTGGTGAAAGAAATGGACTTACAAGTCCAGGAAGCGCAGAGAACCCCAAACAAAAGGAATCCAAGGAGGACCACACCACGACACATCATAATTAAAATGCCAAGAGCAAAAGATAAAGAGAGAATCTTAAAAGCAGCAAGAGAAAGACAGTCAGTTACCTACAAGGGAGTACCCATACAACTGTCAGCTGATTTCTCAACAGAAACCATGCAGGCCAGAAGAGACTGGCAAGAAATATTCAAAGTGATGAATAGCAAGAACCTGCAACCAAGATTACTTTATCCAGCAAAGCTATCATTCAGAATAGAAGGTCAGATAAAGAGCTTCACGGATAAGAAAAAGCTAAAGGAGTTCATCACCACCAAACCAGCATTATATGAAATGCTGAAAGGTATTCTTTAAGAAGAGGAAGAAGAAAAAGGAACTCTTACCATTTGCCACAGCATGGATGGAACTTGAGAGCGGATAAATACCACAGGATCTCACTCATTTGTGGAATATAATGAACAACATAAGCTGATGAACAAGGACTGATCCAGAGACGGAGAGGCATTGATTGGACTGTCGGGACTTGGAGGGAAGGTAGGGGAGGGTGGGGGTAAGGGGGAAAGATCAACCAAAGGACTTATATGCAAGCATATAGGCCTAACCAATGGACATGGACAACGGGGGGGTGAGGGCATGAGCGGGGGTGGGGGGGGGTGGGGAGTAGAGGGTAACGTGGGGACAAGGACACATATGTAATATCTTAATCAATAAAAAATATATTAAAAAAAAAAATAAAAAAAAAATAAAACAAGAATAGAAAATGGGTAGCTAATCACCGCCCACCCCCCCTAAAAAAAAATACAAAAAAAACAACTCTTTTCAGTTTCTAATTATGGAAAGTAAACAAGGGTAAGAAAAGACCTTAGGACTGAGCAACTAAACCTAAATTGGTCAAATTCAACTTTTGGTCAACTTCTGATAGGTTGTATCACCTAAAAGCAAATCACAATGGAAAAATGTCCTGGGAGAAAGAACAAAGGTAAAGTCAGAGAGGTTTATTTTTATAGGAGGTGCCGAAGAGGATTACCAGAATATAATTCTTCTGTGGAAATTACTGTCTTGGCTAAGAGATCAACTTTTAGTATTTTTACCTAACTCCATTTGAAATTTCATATGGCTCAATTTTCTCAACTTAGGCTGCAAAGTTAAAATAGCCTGGGTATCTTTTAAAAACATCAATGTTTAGGTCCTCCCAGAACTTCTGTTTAATTTGCTCTAGGGTTGGGCCCAAACACTGACAGTATTTTTTTTTAAATATGGTACTAAGTATGTAGCTAAAGTTGAGAACCACATGCTTGAAATCAAAGGTTAGTAGCTGCCATACTTCATCTGCAGCACACCACTGACCTCTACGGGTAAGGCTCTGTTAGAACTAATGATAAAAACAGCAGCCACAGTCTAGAGCAGCGGTTGCCAATCGGTGGTCCGTGAGGTCCAAAAGGTTGGCAACCACTGGTCTAGAGGCCTTGTTGATAGCCTTTCTGAAATGAACACTGAGCTTATAATAACCCAGTGCCAGGCAACCACATAACTCTAATCCTGGCCATATTTTAAGTGGGGTCTGGGTCAAATTTTATCACTCCTAGCAACACTATTCTTCCTAGAGAATAAAAGACAGACCTTTAACAAAATAATTGCAAGGGTTTCTTGTCTTCCCTCAATTAATGTGGGGCATTACAAGAGCCAGAAATGTGTTTACTACTGAAGTTAAGAGAAAAAGGCACCTGGGTTTACCAACGGGTATAGCTCAAACAGCAAAATGAAGTGGTTCATAGTGGTTACAGATATTCTATGTCTTTACTACCCAACATGTGGTCCACAAACCTGGGAGCTTGTTAGAAACTCAGACTTGTAGGCCTCACCCAAGACCAACTAAATTAGAATTTGTCTTGGAGATCTCCAAGAGACTTATGTGCTCATTATAGTTTGAGAAGCACTGCTATGAGGCAACAATTCACTCAAGAAATGGTACTATGTATATAGATTAAGTGAAAAATGTTAAGGATTATTTTTCTCCTTAAATTAGGTCATTTGTTGCCGAAACCGGTTTGGCTCAGTGGATAGAGCGTCGGCCTGCGGACTGAAAGGTCCCAGGTTCGATTCCGGTCAAGGGCATGTACCTGGGTTGCGGGCATATCCCCAGTGGGAGATGTGCAGGAGGCAGCTGATCGATGTCTCTCTCTCATCGATGTTTCTAACTCTCTATCTCTCCCCCTTCCTCTCTGTAAAAAATCAATAAAATATATTTAAAAAAAAAAATTAGGTCATTTGCACAGGAACATTTTAAAAGTGGCAGTCTGGCCATACTTCATCTGCAGCACACCACTGACCTCTACGGGTAAGGCTCTGTTAGAACTAATGATAAAAACAGCAGCCACAGTCTAGAGCAGCGGTTGCCAATCGGTGGTCCGTGAGGTCCAAAAGGTTGGCAACCACTGGTCTAGAGGCCTTGTTGATAGCCTTTCTGAAATGAACACTGAGCTTATAATAACCCAGTGCCAGGCAACCACATAACTCTAATCCTGGCCATATTTTAAGTGGGGTCTGGGTCAAATTTTATCACTCCTAGCAACACTATTCTTCCTAGAGAATAAAAGACAGACCTTTAACAAAATAATTGCAAGGGTTTCTTGTCTTCCCTCAATTAATGTGGGGCATTACAAGAGCCAGAAATGTGTTTACTACTGAAGTTAAGAGAAAAAGGCACCTGGGTTTACCAACGGGTATAGCTCAAACAGCAAAATGAAGTGGTTCATAGTGGTTACAGATATTCTATGTCTTTACTACCCAACATGTGGATAGAGCGTCGGCTTGCGGACTGAAGGGTCCCAGGTTCGATTCCGGTCAAGGGCATGTACCTGGGTTGCGGGCACATCCCCAGTAGGAGGTGTGCGGGAGGCAGCTGATCCATGTTTCTCTCTCATCGACGTTTCTGACTCTCTATCTCTCTCCCTTCCTCTCTGTAAAAAATCAAAAAAAAAAAAAAAAAAAAAAGTGGCAGTCTGCCTGACCAGCGTGGCTCAGTGGTTGAGCGTCGACCTATGGTCACAGTTTGATTCCAGGTCAGGGCACTTGCCTGGGTTGTGGGCTCGATCCCATGTGGGGCGTGCAGGAGGCAGCCGATCAGTTTCTCCAATTTACTCCTCACCCTCTAATAGGATATTCTTTACAAAAAAAGAAAAAAGGCCCTAACCGGTTTGGCTCAGTGGATAGAGCGTCGGCCTGCGGACTGAAGGGTCCCAGGTTCGATTCCGGCCAAGGGCATGTACCTTGGTTGCGGGCACATCCCCAGTAGGGGGTATGCAGGAGGCAGCTGATCAATGTTTCTCTCTCATTGATGTTTCTAACTCTCTATCCCTCTCCCTTCCTCTCTTTAAAACATCAATAAAATATATTTTAAAAAAAAAAGAAGAAAAAGAAAAGAAAAAAGGCCCATATGTGATGCTGACTACTATAATCTAAGGAAGTTCTAACAGTTTTTCTATCTAATGTAATACTTGTGAGAATTTTAACAGATGACTGAATAGCTATGTAAAAATAAGGAGAAACCTCATTGGTTTTAGGGGTTCATAAGAGCTAATACAAAGCCAGAAGATGTAACACATCTAGCCCGTCCCGTGTGGATCAGTGGATTGAGCATCATCCCATGCACCAAGAGGTCAGCAGTTTGATTCCCAGTCAGGGCGTATGCCCAGATTGCAGGCTGGATCCCCAATAAGGAGCATGCAGGAGGCAGCCAATCAATGTTTCTCTCTCTAAAAAAATCAATAAAAACATACTAAAAAAAAAAAAAAAGATGTAACATGTCTCTTCCCTCCCATGCTAAAATGGGTCAAGAAAAAAGAGCATAGAATTCTGGGCCAGGCAACATCAAAACATAGTACTTCTTTCTCCCCTCCATCTTTCAAACTTAATTTGTCATTCTTAGGTAAAATAAGCAACCAGAACAATTAATAATTAGGGTTGTTAACACATTAACTTGAGAAGGATGTAACATTCAACTTGTTGTTGATGCATCAACAGAATAGGAAAAGCTATTTCAATGTTTATAAGGGATTTCTGGAAGTCACCATGAATATTTCAATATTCATTTTTCAGTCTCCTGAGTCTCTAAGGAGGCTATACAGCATTGCAGAATAATCATCTGAGGAAACTACTGTTCTTATATCATCGGTCAACTACAGCCACTAAAGACATGAATACGAAAAGCAAACACTTATATCACACTTATATCCCCCAAAAACGCTACAGGAGTGCTCATTTATGTCACTATAGCTGGAGTCCAGAGCTTGGTCAGTGTAGACTCTGAAAGCAGGACTTCCCATTAGTAAAATGCACAACCCACAGAGATATGACTATAACCCTATTTCCTTAGATTCTCTGCCTGCCAAAAAGTAAATGTACCTGTAGTGGAGGACATGAATGCAGGATAGAATACTGCTCATGAACTAGAAGAGAAAATGGTGGTATATGTAGTAAAAAATAAGGTTGTTTTGTTTATGTAATCTCTGAGAACATACATTTTCAATCATGGCATCTGCCTTCTAATTTCTGATGTTAAATAAATCAGTTTGTTGGGTACCTTTCTAGTCATTAGGTTGACAAACATCTTATTTGAAATTATCTAGCTAAAAGAGCCCATCTAATCCCATCACAGTTAAGTATCTAGTTTGCAGGGAGCCATGCGATGAGACCTGGTTTTTTTCTGGCCTTCTACACAAATGGAAGGTCATCTTTAATATTTCTCATTTATCTTCTACAGCAACAAAAACTAATTTTGGTTCCCATTGGTGGCACATATTCAGATACTCTAGACTTTGGAGCCTTTTAGTTTTAGAATCCTGGAAGCTAATTAAATTGGAGGTATGACGGGGTGGGAGCAGGGGGAGAGGAAGAATAATTAAGCAGTACTTCCCAACTGTAATAAAGGTATGTTTTTAATACAAATGGCTGCCTCAAAATCTTTTAGAGTTAGATAGGCCATAAGCCAGTAAAATATTAAAAAGGCCAAGGTTAGAAAGCCTCAAAAGAGGATGATCTCTATGAGGTCATTTAAATGCTGTTTAGGTGAAAAGGGGAATTACAGAGGCTATCCACAGTTAAGCAGCAGGAGCACTAATGAGCTCTGGAAAGAACACTAAACATTAAGATTGCTGAATAGGCTGGTTAACATCAAAAGTTCTATTTAGAGGCAGGACAACAAAGTAATCCTGTACACTTGTAGACATACCCCATACCACTGATGGACAGAGTCATTAATTCACTAAAGATAAATAATTCTGTCCTTTATCAGAGGGCAGTGCTCTGCTTATCAAGGAAATATCTAGTTCTAAAAAGCCAAATAATTTAAAGTTCTTTAGCATATCAAGAATGGAAAACAACCAAGAGAAAGAAGGAAGAAAGATGCTTACCAGACTATCTAGTCCTCCTCCCAAGAGATCCACTGCTCCCACCTGCATGGAGGATACCTGTGGCACATTGACTGGTGGACCGAGATCAAGGTTTAAAAGGTCCCCTAGAAGGTCACCTTGAGAGGGAATAACCTGAGTCTGTTCCAGGTTGGTGGCAGTGGCGGTGCCAACAGGGCTGTCACCTGCATCAGTACTGTAGACACACATACAAAGAAGGGAAAAGAGAAAAGTCAGTTTCACCTGGGATGTAATAACATGGCAACAAGTGAATGTCAGGTATGTAAAAAATTGGGGGGGGAGGGGGGTGCCAGAACCGGTTTGGCTCAGTGGATAGAGCGTCGGCCTGCGGACTCAGGGGTCCCGGATTCGATTCCAGTCAGGAGCATGTACCTTGGTTGCGGGCACATCCCCAGTGGGGGGCGTGCAGGAGGCAGCTGATCGATGTTTCTCTCTCATCGATGTTTCTGGCTCTCTACTCCTCTCTCTTCCTCTCTGTGAAAAATCAATAAAATGTATTAAAAAAAAAATGGGGGGGTGGGGTGGGATGGATGTACATGAAGAGATAACAGCAATTCTTATTTTCATCAAAATACAGTTACTAAAATGAAAAGAAATATATACTATATAACCTGATTAGTTGGTCAATTTTTTTTTTTTAAATATATTTTATTGATTTTTTACAGAGAGGAAGGGAGAGAGATAGAGTTAGAAACATCGATGAGAGAGAAACATCGATCAGCTGCCTCCAGCACATCTCCTACTGGGGATGTGCCCGCAACCCAGGTACATGCCCTTGACCGGAATCGAACCCGGGACCCCTCAGTCCGCAGGCCGATGCTCTATCCACTGAGCCAAACCGGTTTTGGCAAGTTGGTCAATTTTAATACTGAATACCTACTCTATGAGGGAGCACCATAATGAGAACTCTGGGAAGAAAAAAAAATATATTTTCTGTTCTCACATAACTTACACTCTAACAACAACAACAACAAAAAAGCATTCACAAAATAATGGAAAAGCACGCTCACTGTGTAACAGCAGAAATGAACATTGTGTAACAGCAGAAATGAGCACCATTTGAGTGGCTGCATGCGACAGGACACAGATGAGAAACAAAACAAAACTAGGTGGGGCTGACTCTAAAGGCTCCTGAGAATGGTTTCATGGCTAGATTTTGAAGAACAGCATAGTTTGAAAAACTACCAGGGAGAGATCTTCCAAAAAAGAAGGGATGAGCTGTAACCGGTTTGGCTCAGTGGATAGAGCGTCAGCCTGCGG
The DNA here is from genome assembly GCF_014108235.1 of Myotis myotis. Lineage (NCBI taxonomy): Eukaryota > Metazoa > Chordata > Mammalia > Chiroptera > Vespertilionidae > Myotis > Myotis myotis. The sequence goes on along the minus strand of NW_023416321.1, from coordinate 12,969,855 downwards.
ACTGAAAGGTCCCAGGTTCGGTTCCAGTCAAGGGCATGTACCTTGGTTGCGGGCACATCCCCAGTGGGGGGTGTGCAGGAGGCAGCTGATCGATGTTTCTAACTCTCTATCCCTCTCCCTTCCTCTCTGTAAAAAAATCAAAAAAATATATTTAAAAAAAGAAAAGAAGGGATGATTTGTGCAAAGGCACAGAAATGAACAATTGGACTTTAGGATGGTGAAAAAATTATATTGGCAGGAGCAGAGATTGGGATTAGTGAGATTTGGGGGAAGAGAAGATGAGGAAAATGTAACTTTTTTTTTTTTTAAATATATTTTATTGATTTTTTACAGAGAGGAAGGGAGAGAGATAGACAGTCAGAAACATCGATGAGAGAGAAACATCGATCAGCTGCCTCCTGCACATCTCCTACTGGGGATGTGCCCGCAACCCAGGTACATGCCCTTGACCGGAATCGAACCTGGGACCCTTCAGTCTGCAGGCCGACGCTCTATCCACTGAGCCAAACCGGTTTCGGCAGGAAAATGTAACTTTGAAACTAGTCTGGAGAATTAATTTTTTTATATGATAGACAATGCAGAATCACTTTTATTTGTTGAACAAAAAACTAAAAATAACATTAGAGGAACATTATTCTAGCAGCTGTGTGTATAATGAACTGAAGTTGGGAGAATGGACATGCAGATCAGTTAAGAGTAATCTAAACTGCTACTGTCACTACACTGTATAAAGAAAAAGGAATAGGTGAGTTCCAATAGGTAATTAAAAGGACTGGACAGAGGGAAATGACCTTTTCAATAAAATGGTGCTGAGTCAACTGGATAGCTGTGTGGAAAAAAATGAGCCTTGACTCTAACAGCTCACAACATAAATAAAAATTAAAGCAATAAATCACACAAATGTGAATGGGAAGAGCTAGGAGAGTGTCTTGATGACCCTGGAGTAGACAAAAGTTTCATAAAAAGTACTAACCATCAAAGAAAAAATTTGATGGACTAGACTTCATTAAAATTAAGAATATCTCTTCTTCAAATGACACCATTAAGAGAATGAGAGAGGTATTTCCATAGACTAGGAGAAAATGTTTGTCAATAATACATTTACCTGACAAATTACTTATATCCGAATTATACAATGAGTCCCTACAAATCATTGTCATTCTATAAAGAATGCCTACAAAGTAAAAGACAACACATTATTCTGTCTCTTCTAGAGGTTTAAAAAAGAGTAAGGTTTTCTAAAGTTACTGTAGTGCAAGTCAAAGGCATATTACTTATCCTTATGCTGCAGAAGACTGCCAGGTAATGTCAGCACTATCACAGACATGCCATTTGCAGCAATATATCATCCCTATTTATTTCAAAGGAAAAATTACTTCTGCATTTGTGTTTCCTTTAAAAACACAAAACAAAAAACACACAAAAATAAAAAAACACACAAAACAAGTACAAATGGCCAAAAAGAAGTTATCCAAAAAAGATTCACATAAGGAATTGTGAAGGTAACAATTAAAGGCTATTAATCAGATAAGACTTTATGTAAGAGACTGTTTCTTTTTGCATAGTTTAAATATTGGTTCTTTCTTTGTATTCTAGAAAGGGCTGTTTTTGTTTCTTGACTCCCTTCACTTTTCTCCATCCATCTGAGGGTCAAAGTTATCAAAAGAAAGGTAATTTAGCCTTAACCGGTTTGGCTCAGTGGATAGAGCGTCGGCCTGCGGACTGAAAGGTCCCAGGTTCAATTCCAGTCAAGGGCATGTACCTTGGTTGCAGGCACATCCACAGTGGGGGGTGTGCAAAAGGCAGCTGATTGATGTTTCTAACTCTCTATCCTTTTCCCTTCCTCTCTGTAAAAAATCAATAAAATATATTTTTTTTTAAAAAGGTAATTTAAATGGCATATAAATATTGTTATAGAGGCAACTTACAACAGAAAATCCTTATCTATTATCAAAACTTGAAGCACAGACTGGGAGATGTACTTAGATGTCAAATGGTCATATCTAGAGAATGTTAAATATTACAAAGCTTAATCCTTATGAAGCCACAGTTTCCTATGGGTGAAAATCACAGCACCTTCTAAACCGAAGATTGAACTCAATTAAAGGCTAATGAAAGATTAATAATTATTTTCTTGGGCATTGCCCTTTTCTTGTTTTCTGTATCCATTTTGTTTAAATGGAGCCCAAAATGTTTTCTACACTAATTTGTAAAGCAATGAATCCTACATTCTGGCTATTCACGGACTTAAACAGCAATATATATCAGACAACGATACGGAAGGAAAACTACTCCAAATACTCTGGGATCAAATTCTACTTAGATTTAAGGTTTATTATGATTAATGAAGGAAGGAGATTCTGAAATGATTATAACACACCCATTATAAGAGCTTATTAAAGTGCTGCTCCTCCCAAATTAAAATTGTAAGATGGCTAAAAAGCAAGAGTTCCATGCTACCTGAAAGCTTGTTCACAATAAAATTTCTTACTGAGACAATTTGTTAAAAAAGGAACAGGTAACACATATGTATTATCTTAATCAATAAAAAATATATTAAAAAAAAAAAGGAACAGGTAACTAAAAAACTGTGTCTATACAGAATCCAGGTTGCTTTTATAAAATAATCCTGCAAATATTATTTCAATAACAGCTTTACAGCACAAGAGAAGCTGTATTTGCTACCATTATCCATAAGCTTCAACCAAAGTTACAGTAAAGGATAAAGATAGCTAAGTGTGGCTCTTTGCTGAAGTCACACTGAGCTGCGAGCCGCTTCAGGGGCGTCTTTAGGAGTCAGCAATATGGCAGAAGACATCCAGGCCAAAATCAAGAACTACTGGGCTTCCGGTGCTGAGACGGCGTGAGGAGGGTCTGCGGGCGGCAGGGGAGCTGCGCGAACGACGCCGGGGTTCGGGGCAGGGCCAGGCCAATGGCGTCTCGGGCAGGCCCGCGAGCTGCCGGCACTGACGGCAGCGACTTTCAGCACCGGGAGCGCGTCGCCATGCACTACCAGATGAGGTATGAAGCGAGGCGAGGCGCACACAGGACGCCCCCGGCCTCGGGCTCTTCCTCCCCAGCCAGTCCAAGCTCACCTGCCAAGTCCCCCAGTCCCGGGACGGCCCGGGGCCTGCCCCCAGTCCTGGAAAGCCCAGTCGCTCTCATGGGTCCATCCCTTGGTCCACCCGGTGCCTTGAGAGGGTGCAGACCCCCCTGGGCGCCAGGGGTGGTGATGCCAGGCTCCGCTGTGTGATCTTGGGAACCTAATTTCTAGTTGAGCCTCAGTTTCCTCACTTGCAAGAGGGAAAAAGGAATCGACCTTTAAGGGCTGGATGAAGAATTAGTGAGCTAATGATTCGTGTAAAGGAAGTAGCCTAAGTTCTAGCACAGAATCGAGTCTGCCCAGTACATGGTAGCTGATGCATTTGGGGGATGTAGACCGTAAAGGCCAGTCTTTCCCTGCCTAAAATGAATTTTATAAACACCCCCACGTAAGGGGTATTTCTACATTTACCCCTTCAGTGTTACTGAGCTCCTACCCAGTAGGCATTTTATGCTAGGCACTGAAGATACAGTGAGCAAAAGCAGACCTGGTCTTTGTATGCACATTACACCTTCAATAAAAAAAAGCCTATTAACAAAACAAAACAAAACAAAACAAAAACAAACAAACAAAAAAAAGAACTACTGGACTGCTCCTTTTGACAGCCACTTCCCCAACCAGAACCAGACCAGGAACTGTTGGCAGAACTACCTGGACTTCCACCACTGTGAGAAGGCAATGACTGCTAAACGGGGTGATGTCTCCATGTGTGAATGGTACCGGCGTGTGTACCATATCCTGGGTTTCAGCCTGGGATGAACTGCCGGACAGAAGGCACGTCTCCTGGGAAGATCTGAACGGGGCATCCTCCATCCTTCTCCCAGGAAGGTGAAGGGGGGCCTAGGTACATCCCACCCTAGAATCCTGAATCATGGCTTAACTGATAATAAATACTTGTTGGAAAAATGTAAGACTGTGTATGTGTAAAAGAGCTGGATTACTGGGCAAGAACCTGGGTTGGAAATAGTACCTGGACCAGTAACAGGGGCTTCAGAGTGAGTATTTTTTAATTTTCTTTTGTTTTTAATTTTTGTTTTATCAAAATTTGACCACCTTTTCTGTGCCAGACAATAGAATGAATGATTATATGAAATAGCCTTAAGTGCCTGTATATACTGAAGTTTATGTGCATGTTCCCTCAATTGTCAGATAATTTTTAAAACTTTTCTTAGGTAATAAAAATAGTATAATAAAAACACATATATGCCCGGCTGGTGTGCCTCAGTGGTTGAGCGTTGACCAGTGAACCAGGAGGTCACAGTTTGATTTCCAGTCAGGGTGTATGCCCAGTTTGCGGGTTTGATCCCCAGTGTAGGTCGCGCAAGAGGCAGCTGATCAATGATTCTCTCTAAATCATTGATGTTTCTATCTCTCCCTCTCTCTTCCTCTCTGAAATCAATAAAAAAAAAAAAATGTTTTTTTTTTAAAAAAAAAGATAGCTAAGTGTGCAAGTAGGCTCCCCCCCCCCCCCCCAAATTTTCAACTCTGGCAAGATTTCTAGTCTCAATTTACTGAGACTTAAGCAACTTTCAAACTTTATTAGTTTAGAAGATCTTCATAATTTTCTAAACCATACTATTATCAACTCCCAGATTAGAAGAAAGGGGTCTTTCATCCATTCTGTGGTCTTTCACCCACTGTGTGCATGTGTGGTCACTGCTATTCAGACAGAGCCCCCAGGGCAGTATAGTAGAGGTTTGCTGTCCAATTTGCAAACCTACTAGGTATAAAAGCATGAGGAAGACCAACTCTGTCTAAGCAAAGGGACATTTCACACTCAAATCCATTTCAACTGCTCACCTCCCATGATGTATTGGCAAGTGTTTGCGATGGATTCCGTGACTTCCTTCCACAAAAGCATTGGGAGGCTTGTGGTACACAGAGGCCAAAGAACCAATGTGGCAGATTAGCTCATCCAGAAGAGTTGGCTCAATAAGATCTGTCTCCTCAGAGATCAGTGGCTTCTCAGACAAGACTACTTCTTTGGCTGTGACAGGGTCGGTTGAGAGAAGCCGCCAATAAATATAGCCCCTATCTCGAAGGTCAGGATTATCAGAATCCTAATGAAAAGAGAAAGGCAGAATGAAGCTGTTCAGAAACCCAAACTGCTGGATTTATTATCAAGGCAATGCTGTAGTGACTTATACACTGTGGCTCTTAAGACTCAACTTAGACTCAATATAGTTTTAATAGTCATCATTCTATTAACTCTATGTTTCAACGAATCTAAACATAAATTGAGATGGGTTACTCTTAAAATTCAAAGCCAAGTTGGGAAAAGCAAAATAAAGTTTAATCTAGTAAAAATTAATTGATGTAATGGCTTTAGGAGATAAAAATGTTTTTTAACTGCTATAAATATTAGGATTATTCATGAAATACATCTTATATATTGTACCCACACCTTCTTTCTTCACTCAAATATTTAAGTATCTCCTATGGAGACACTGTCTAGACCCTGGTAATAGAGATAACAAACAACAGTGTCTGACTTTAATGAGCTCACAGGGTACTAATTATTACAATTTAGTATGAGATGTGACTATTTTCTAAATAATAAAAAAATAACTGTTAAAGAGAGCACATGGTGACACTTGAAACTTAATGGTCTTGTTTTTCTGTGGTAGTTTTAAAACAATTTCTACATGCTCATCACTAAAAAAACGTTTTATCAATGCCACATCATGATTTAGAAGTGTATAATATAAAAATAAGTCTCTCCAATCATCTGGCCCTTCCCCACCATTAACTCCCCATCCCCAAAATAGCCATGTTAACAGTGTGTTATTTATCTTTCCAGACAGCTCCCACACATTCGCATATTTATTTTATACAAAACCAGTTTCATACTATATATACTATTCTGCAAGCTGCTTTCCACATTGGCACATACAGTTGTAGTCTGCCACTGTATATGCAGCACTCATTATTACTTACTGGTGCCCTTCTAATGGACATTTAGACTGTTGCCTATCTATCTATCTATCTATCTATCTATCTATCTATCTATCTATCTATCATCTATGTTTGTGATCATTAAAAAGTGGCAATAAATATCCTGGTATGTACCTCTGAGAGTTAAGTCTATATGGTAGCATTTATTTATACACAAGTTGTTCCAGTGGCATCATGTTATTAAAATGCAACAATAAGTCCTTGTTTCAATTTTTGTATTTAAAACTCACATACAAAAATAGTTTCTTTATACTAGGCCAATTTGAGGGCTTCCACATGAGTTTATAAGATGAACAGGTTCATTATTTAGCCATCTAAAGCACATGTAATTTAGCTCAACACAAGCAATGATCCAGGTGGTTTTGACTACATAGTTTTAAGTGGTTTTTCTTAGTCATATATTGTTGGTACTTACCAGCCATAAATATTGGGTTCTTATTTCACAAACTTGAGAAAAATATACCAACTTCCAGTAGAAAAGAGTTATATAAATGTGGTTGTCCTTTTATGCTAACTACTCAGATACCATTAATTGGACAGAAAAGGCAAGTTCAGAGAAACTGCTTAATAATTATTTATAGCCGAAACCGGTTTGGCTCAGTGGATAGAGCATCGGCTTGCGGACTGAAAGGTCCCAGGTTCGATTCCGGTCAGGGGCATGTGCCTGGGTTGCGGGCACATCTCCAGTGGGAGATGTGCAGGAGGCAGCTGATCGATGTTTCTCTCTCATCGATGTTTCTGACTCTCTATCTCTCCCCCTTCCTCTCTGTAAAATATCAATAAAATATATTTTAAAAAAAATAAAATAATTATTTATAGCCAAATATGAAATAATTATCCACAATGATCTGAAAATTATTAAGGTCACTTACACATGTTGGCTTATACACAATAGTGTTTCTGGCCGGGGAAGCAGGGAATGGGTATTCTCAAAGTCATTCTTAACTTTCAGACCAGAAAAGCAGCATAACACAGTGGATAATGTCAAAGACTCTGGAACCAGGCTACCTTAATTTGAGTCCTAGCTCCACCCCATACTAACTAGGCCTATCTGTCTCAGTTTCCTCATGTATAAAATAGAGTAGTAGCAGTATTGAGATTGAGCTAGCATGTGAAGTGCTTACTAGAATGCCTGGTACATAGTAGTAATCACTATATAAATGATTGTTGTTATGGTTTATTTATACCCTGCCCTGTTCTACAAAGAAATTTAATGAAGTTTACGAAAATGCATTTAAGGCTAGAGAACATAAGTTAGGAAGATAAATGTATGCCACAATGACCTACACATTTTCTAAAGGAGATCCTTACATTTGATTCTAAGGTTTTGAACAACTGATATAAAAAAGAAATCTAGTCAGGTAAGTAATTTAGAGGGTCAGGTAACTACACACCAATGCATAGGAAAATCTAAAACTGGTTAGGAATTTGTTTGATGGAGTCTCATAAAGAAGAAAACATAATGAAATGAACAATGACTTTGACAACAATAGATCCACATAGGATAGCTTCCATGACAACACTTACTACAGGATGACGGTATCAGTATGGGGTGGGCAACAGTAGATTTACAGTTGTGGGTATACGAAACAGAGTTAATAAAGCTATTGTAATAATCATAACCTGCATGTCTTTTTCCATGCAAACAACTGTACTAGTATTACTGTAAACCTATTTTTGCCCAACCCTGTACATAAGAGTCACTATTTTTATATTTTACAGATCTAAAGACTGGTGAACCTTTCCAATTAAAACCTCCACAAATGGGGAGTTTCATACAATTTAAAATCAACCCCACGCCTTTTCCAGTTTTCTTACCTGTGTTGCCAAACTCAAGACCTGCTGTACCAGCTCCTGTGTTTCTGATGGTTTCTTGAGAAACAGCTTCACTATGGCAGTAAGCAGAGTGAGCTGCACCTAAGCAGACATAATTTAATAGATAAAGTGAAAGACATTAGCATTATTCATAGCATCACTTCCAAAATAGTATTTCCAAAATGAATTACTATGGGGTCTTTCTGATTTTGATTAAGAGACAAAGATTAAAACTGAGCCAATATCAACAATAGCAGTCAAAGGTATCCATCAACTGAAAACTCAATAGACTACTATTTCCAAATTGCATTTTTTGGCATCAGAATTGCTTATCTGGCCCTAACCGGTGTGGCTCAGTGGATAGAGCGTCGACCTGCGGACTGAAGGGTTCCAGGTTTGATTCTGGTCAAGGGCATGTACCTCGGTTGCAGGCACATCCCCACTAGGGGGCGTGCAGGAGGCAGATGATTGATGTTTCTCTCTCATCGATGTTTCTAACTCTCTATCCCTCTCCCTTCCTCTCTGTAAAAAATCAATAAAATATATATTTTTAAAAATTACTTATCTGTTTCTGACCCAGATAATTACCTATATTTCTGAAAGCACATGCTAACATTGTGATGATAATAAAACTGGTTCCTGACCCAGTCCTTTATTATTTACTTCCACCAAGAGCTACAATATTGATGCATATATGCATAACCCATGGACACAGACAATAGGGTGGTGAAGGGGCGGGGGGCTGGGGAAGGCTATGGGGGTCAAATGGGGGGAAAGAGAGGACATACGTAATACTTTCAACGATAAAGATTAAAAATAATAATAATAATAATAAATTAAATAAAAACGGGAGAAAGAAAAAGCTACAACTTTGGGAGAACTAGGGAATCATCTGTCATACTAGGGCAAGAGCAGAGACAGTAGAATTATGCCAGATCACAGCCAATTAAGAGTGGGATGCTGAACCACAAAGCTACTGGCTTATATGTGTTCCTCGTAAAGGCCTATTACAAACACTGGTAGCCCTGGCCAGTTCTGATTAGAGTGTCAGTCTGTACACCAAAGGGTTCCCAGTCAAGTGCACATACCTCGGTTAAAGGCTTGGACCCCAGCCCAGGTTGGGGCATGTGCAGGAGGCAACCAATTGATGTGTCTCTCTCACATTAATGTTTCTCTCTTTCCTCTCCCTCCCTGCCTCTCTCTCTTAAAAAATAAAATTAAATTAAAATTAAAAATAAAAATACTGGTGGATTACTTACATAAACTTTAAATTGCAGTGAGTGCAAATGCTAGGGGGGAATGATTTAATAATTTATCTGCTTCTCTGGGCTTCGGCCCTAAGTTCAGGTCTCTCACTTTTGGTACAGGAGAGATAAAGTGGAAAGGAATCCAACCATACACAGAAAATCTTTTCAAACTGCACATGCCAGCCCTTACGGAAGTCCCAGGTGAAAACACCCACTATAATAAGCTGTTAACAATTACTAACAGGAATGGGTAATCATCTTTGGGTGGCAGAAAATGAAAAAGTGGTAACTACTGCTCTAAGCCAGTAGTTGTCAAAGTGTGGTTCTAGAGCAGCAACAGCAGCACCACCACCACCACCACCTCCACCATCACCGCCACACTGAGCCTTGTAAGAAAGGAAAACGCTTATTAGGCCCATCTCAGACCTACTGAGTCAGAAATTCTAGGGATAGAGGCCCATCAACCTATGCTTTAACAAGTTTTCCAGGTATTTCCGAGGCTCATGGAAGTTTGAGGACCACTGGTCTAAGTTAAGTTGTTTTGGTTCCACCAGAAATCAGCACAACTAAAATAACTCGACCCTTTGGGAGAAAAGTATATATATAAACCTCTCTCACATGAAACTACTGAACATTTACTTTCCCTAAAATCTTCCCCAGAAGATCTATGACATAGGAAACAGATGGAGACTTACCTGGGTGCTCTCATCATGAAAACCCTCCAGGAAGCTCTCTAGTAATTCATCTGCATTGTCAATTCGTTCAGCATATTCGCCCACAATCCAAATCATAGCTGCTCGCGCATCTGGCTCATCCAGCGAGTCTAAGTTCTCACACAGAGTGGCAATGATGCTTTCATACCTGATACAACAATGAAGGCAAAACTGAGAACTCTACTTAACAACAAAGGTTACAGGTAAACCCACAGACAAGGTCAGACAAGGTACTCTAAACCTAACCACCAAAATATAGAGGCTTTTTAGTACAGGATTACACATGTATTAAATTTTCTTTCAATTATATTTAATAAATAGACCATAAATGCTTATAAAAGCTCATCAAATATGCCTTTCACAAGGAAAAATTAACCTGTGGTATTAGGTAATACCACTACGGTATATTTCTAAAAATCTTTCCTACATGATCAGAGAATTTTCCTATCTATTATTCCATCCATTTTGCCTTCATGGTAGATGAACAAATTCCACTCCACTATTAGGAAAATGGAGTTAGATAACAGCATTCAGACTAGAAACAGTAATTTTGTCCCTTAATCCACATCTCTCTTTAAAAAAATGTTTTTATTGATTTTTAGAGAGAGAGGAAGGAGAGGGATATAGAGATAGAAACATGGATCGGCTGCCCCCTACTGGGGATCAAGCCTGCAGCCCAGGTATGTGCCCTGACTTTTTTGTTCATGGGTCAATGCTCAACCACTGAGCAACACTGGCCAGGCAATCCACATCTCTTTTAATAGAGATTTTTATGTTCTTTTTTCCCATAGTACCTGCACTAATGATGTTTTTCTCCAAAGAAACAATTCAAATATTTATTTTTAATTTTATAGGTCTATAGCTCTCACTTTTACCATGTCGAATCTATCTCCTTGGCTAATGTAGTTTTAAACATCAAAATGACATTATATAATATATTAGAAGTAGACAAATAAATAATACACTTCATTGTTTGCTCTACTTCCACTGAATAAATCAGGTTTTTGATAATTCTTTCTTAAAATTAAACTGTCATAGCCCCTTACTAACACAAATCAGAAATGGACACATTTCTCCACCAATCATATTGTGATTATACATCTCCACCCTTAATCAAGAAGTTTAGAAACTCAACATTCCTCTTTTCTGGAGAGTGGCAAAAGTATATGGTTCTTTTTCCAAAATACCATTTTCAAAATTTAAAAAAATATACATAAAACCAGAGGCCTGGTTCACAAAATTCGTGCACTTTGTGGGGGTCCCTCAGCCTGGCCTAGACCCTCTCACAGTCCAGGAGCCCTTGGGGGGATGCCCGACTGCCACGGAGGTGGGAGAGGCTCCTGCCATCCTGCTGTGTTCGCCACCGTGAGCCTGGCTTCTGGCTGAGCGGTGCTCCCCCTATGGGAGCACACTAACCACCAGGGAGCAGCTCCTGCATTGAGCATCTGCCCCCTGGTGATCAGTGTGCGTCATAGCAACCAGTCGTTCCACCATTCAGTGGATTTGCGTATTACCCTTTTATTACGTAGGATGCTTAATAAACCACTACTTTGCTAAAATATTTCTCCTAATTTTGAGTTCACCAGCAAGCTAACTTACTGCAAGTTGCTTCATTTAACACTATGTTTAGTAACCAACCAGAAGTTTCAGCACAAGGTATCTCTATAACTTTAAAGCAAAATGTAATTTAGGATGCTTACAAGACCTGGTCTTACTAGTATTTCACTCTTTCAGATTCCTTAATTGCTTGCTTTCAAAATCAATTCTAAAAAAAGTATTTTTGCTTCATAAACTAAGAGGCCTCAATGTGAAAAGTATGTGGGGTAAAAATGTAGATTTTATAGCTACATACATGGGAGCAACAAGAATACTTCAGAAAAGACCTGAGACCCTGGTAATTTACTGTTATCTGTTCTATAATTTTCCACAAAGTACTACGTTACATGCAAAGTGAACAGCCCAGCTGTCACCTTCCTGGTTTTTATAGTAGGGCAGTCAGACAATTTAATCATCCAAACTGAGACATTTCTGAGAGTGAAAGGGGGCACAATCATTAATTATGCCAGGTAACAGGTGTAAACTGGATTATACATGGACAACCTGAAATATATGGGTATCCTATTTAATAGTAACTTTGCCACCAAAGAATCTGATTAACTTCAATATATGCCAATCAACAGTGCATATTTAGAACTTCAATTCTTCTAAAAGTAATAAAGCAGGGTGAAAAATTAGGTTTTAATCCCTGTGCTAACTACCTTATTATGTTTCTGATTTTTAATAAAGTATCCCACTATGACCAGTTACATTACAAAAAATAATTCTTACCTAGCCAATTTCAAAGTGCCTCACTTAAACATTTCCTAAATGATTTTAGGAAGAGGGGTAGAAGTATTTGGACGTACTTGTTGGGATACTTGCGGAAGATGTCCCTGATGACAACTATCGCCTCTTGGACCACATAATTTACTTTGGTTTGGATGAGATCAAGCAGTGTGCTCACACAACGTTCTGCAGATTGCTGTGAAGAGGAACATAATAAATGAGAAGTTAGATGGCCTATCCAATAATACAACCTCAATATTAAAAAAATTCTGAAGCATACAGGCATATCAACTAAACTAGACTAAAAGATCAGGCACTTAAATTGAACAAGCAATCCTAGAGGCTGGGCTATCTGATGGAGATGTATAGAGTTATAGATATATACAGACATATACTGACAGGTGAGTCCATTCAAATGAAAAGAATCATCTTATATATCCAGGAGAATAAAATGGGAAGAATAAGGCAAAGTAGAAGGTCTTTATCTGGAGTTCATGGGTAAGTGGAGACCAGAAAGGCAACTTTAAAACTCTTAAAATGTAATTGCCAAATTTTATATATGCATACAAGCATATTCTCCAGGGAGAGTATCCATAGCTTTCATGGTAGTTTCAAAGTTATCCGTGATTCAAAAAACTCAAGAAAAACTTGCCATCTTTTGGGTTATATACCTAAAAATCTATGGCCTTAGATAAACTGCAATTTCTCAGTTTATAATTCATCTATAAAATAGAATTTAATATAGTAAACTTTTCATTGATAAAGGGAGTATGAAAAAATACACGACAAAATTAATATATTGAAATTGTAAGTCATAGTTTTTAAAAGGAGATGGGCTCCAGATGAGAAATTCTAAAAATCAAGAACTGGTGTGGTTCAGTGGTTGAGCATCAACCCATGAACCAAGAGGTCATGGTTCCAGTCCCAGAAACTAAAACCAGAAACATGATTAAAATGATTCCCTCTCTAGATAAAAAGAACCAGGGATAGCTACTTTTCATTAAAAATTCTTTAATATTTTAACTATGAGGTTTATTATTTTGATAAACTTTAAAAATGCATTTTAAAGAAAGAAGTAAAGAGAACACTCAGAATCCCATAACATGACCACAACTACCACCAGACACTTGCCTCCACTTTGATGGCACACCGACCAATGGCCCGCACAGCTTTGCGAACAAAGTCAACATCCACCTCCGTGGCATATTCCTTCAGCTCTGCCAGAACCTGTTAAAAATCCAGGAAGTGAACAAACACCAAGGATTCTCAAACAGCAATTTAACAGCCTAGCTTTTTCTGAAGGCCAGACCTTAAGATCTAAGTCATTATAAACTTGAGTCTACAAAAAGTCAGACCTGAGCAATATTGGCTTGAGATGCCAAACGAATCATGATGTCCAGCTTCTCTAGTTTAACATAGATGGGATCATTATACTTCACAAAGAAGACTTTGATTTCCTGCTTTAAGATTTCAGGCCTGTAATACATAGAAACACAAGATAAGGAAGGTGAAGCATTTATAGATATTTCCTGAATCTGTATTAGTATCTAATCTATGCCTCCCTGCTCTCCTCCCACCCTACTCCCCCTCAAGAAAAGAACTCAAAAACTTCCCTTTCACCCATCTACTCAGTTCCATTTAGCAGACTAGTTTTATCCCTTAAAGAGTCAGGGGTACATGCAGTGAAAAACTGCTAGAACAACAATCTGATTCTAAACAATGGCCTGAACCATATTAAGCAGGCACTAGCTAGTATGCTATTAAGAGACCCCCTCAGAAAACAAACTGCATTGTAGAGAAACAACAGGCATTTATTATAAGAATACTCCAAAATCAATTGTGAGTTAGCCTCCTGACCCAGAGCAAGTTGTTAAGCCATACAACATTCTCATTTATATGCATTAAAAAGAGATTAATACTGGCCTCTTTAATATTGGTATTATTAAACTTAATTCAAAATTACAAACACTTTAATCACCAATTCACTTTTTCCCAACCTTTTCTGAACAATTAGGTTGATGTTCCTCAGGGCGACATACTGCACCTCTGGCTCCCCAGACAGCAAAGTGACAAGTGGAGGGGCCAACTTCTTCAGCAGCATATTGTAGTAGTCAGAGTCCTTGGGTAACAACTCTAGAAATTTCATTAGGACTTTTACTGCTGAAAGCACCACTGCTGAGTTGGCATGAGAGAGCCGGGGAGTTACCCGCTCACAGATGCTGAGGGATAAAAAAGGAAAGTTATCACCTTAAATTAAAATTTCTTTGCTCAATACAGTCTATAAGACAGTATGTCAGAGCCCCATGGGCCAAGAAATTACAGAATCAGAAAAGTCAAAGCTCCATGCGTAGGTAAAACTGTAATCCAACATTGCAGAAGCCTCATTCCCAGCAAACTACAGGCAGAGCAGGGACATCAGAAAACTTTAGGAAACCAGCAATAGGGGTTTTCAAACTGGAAGGAAACTAGCCAATACCCCAAACACTTGAAGTTCACACCATTTACCTTCTAGTTTTATAGTCCTCTCTGTCTCCCCATATTATGCAAGGACTCCCTGCCTCAACCTACAGGAAGTCAAATTAAGCATTCTGAGAGTGATTTCATACTGACAGGTATCAACCAACTGTGGTTGAAGATTTCACTGTTAAAATGCAGTAGGAGGTGGATTGACAAGGAAAACTATCCAACCCTTTGCCTTCAGAATAATAAGCGAATCTCTGAAAGGTTTTTTTTTTAACAATAGTACACCATTGCAATATTCTCCCAATCTATTCCCATTCTTCTAGCCTCTACCAACCACTTCAATGCCTCATGAAATCTTGAATATTTAATTATCTGTGGATGGGTCTTCAGAAATTAACCTAATTTTAATAGCTGTCAGGCAATGTAAATGGCTACTGATTATATCCAGTTAAAGATACAAGATAAATATACTGTGTTTCTTTCCCTCCCTGCTGCATCTGCTTGGCTAACTCCCTGACCTCCTTCAGGTCTTTATACAAATGCCACCTTCTCAGTTAGGCCTTCCCTGACCACCCTTTTATAAAATATGGCTCATCCCAATGCCCAGCATATCTTAAGATCTCTTCCCTACTTTATCTTTTTCATCAACACTTATCATCTGACATATGATATTTATCTTTATTTCTGCGCCATCCCTCAAAATGAGTGTTCTACGAGGGCTATGATTTATCTGTCCACTGTTGTACCTTTAGGGCCTGTAACAGTGCCTAGTACATAACTTGGGCTATATTTCCTGAGTGAATGAATGAATAAGTGTGAGATGTCAATGACCAACAGAAAATAAATTCTATGTAAAGTTCTTTCCAGAAGATATCTGTTCTTCTAATGATTTAAATAAACTACTAGGGTGAACTTTAGCTACTAAATTCAGAGGGAACAATTTCTCAGACAAGCAAAGAGCACTTATGTTACAGAAACTTGAGCTTCAGCCAGGCAAGGAAGGTTCTTACCTACCATATTAAAATATGTCAACTTAATAAAGAGCCAACATTTCTTCAGAAGAGCCAACCTTTCTTCAAAAGATTGCGAGTTTAGCCCTGGCTGGTTTGGCTCAGTGGATAGAGCATTGGCCTGAGAACTGAAGGGTACCAGGTTCAATTCCGGTCAAGGGCAAGTGCCCGAGTTGCGGGCTTGATCCCAATGGGAGGTGTGCAGGAGGCAGTCGATCAGTGGTTCTCTCTCATCATTGATGTTTCTATCTCTCTCTCCCTCTCCCTTCCTCTCTGAAATTAATAAAAATATATATACATTAAATAAAAAAAAAAGATTGCGAGGTAAATTCCCAGTCAGGGCACATGCATGGGTTGAGGGTTCAATTCCCAGTTGGGGTGTGTATCAGAGGCAAGCAATTGATCTCTCTCTCTCTCCCTTTCTCCTCTCTCTCCCTCCCCCTTCCCCTATCTCTAAAATCAATGTACAATTTCTGATAGTCAAAGAAAATTTGAAACACTACAGTGGCCAAGGGCTGAGCAGAATAATCCAGGTGTGCCTCCCAAAATCTCCAAATTCAGACTGACATGATTTCTATAGTAATGGAAGACATCATATATTTGCTGGCTCCAACACACTTTCTCTAGTACTGAATTATAGACACAGCTCAACTCAATAACTAGTATAAAGCCAATTACTATGTATCTGATCGAATAAAAAATTTGTCACTACAGTGAGAGATACTCACAAACCTTTCTTTGTCATATGGCCTTAGAACTGTTGTATGAGAGATGTAAGGCGATGATGATATAGCACAGCGTAACTATACTGTTCAAACAAGAAATGAAAAACACACATCTCTTAGAAAGAACTATTTTTGCATGGTTTACTCCACTACCTAAAATGTTCCTAAAAATCTGGTAAGAAAATACCATGGCGATAGCAGTATCTATCCCATAAGCCACTGATCTTCAACATATTAGTCTTTTATTCTAATATAAACACTAGAACTTATTAAATCAGTCAAGACTCCCAGATACTATCCAGAACACCAGACTGACCTCTGAGCCTCCCGGTCATCTTTAGGGTTGTAATTGGACAGGCAGTCCAGGATGAAAATCTGGCCCCATTCAGTACACTCATTCAGGGCTGTCAGCAGCTTATTAATGTTCTGTGGGTTCAGATCGAGTAAGTTGCTGTTTGGGTGAGATTCACTGATTTCAGATAATGCTGCTACAGCATTAGCCACCACCTGGGAAAGAAGAAGATATTACCTTTATTTACCAAGAACAGTACAACCATAGACAACTATAATCTCTCAATCACAAACCTCAAGTCATTCCTGAATATTTTACCTAGTCTATTAGAAATAGATAAACTACTTTTAAAACATATATTAAACATCCAATGATGGCATATACAGCTTCCTAGTGGTCAGACAACCCAGAATTAAAACAATTCATATATTAGCAGAAAGTCATACATAACTTATTGTTAAAACATTAACAGTATTAGTAGTACTCAAAACTATCAATAGAATCAAGACATGAACAGATAAAAAAAAGCAGTGAAGTTTCGATATAAAACATATAATTTTATAGATGAATGGGTATGCATGTATTGGGGGGAGGGGAAAGTGGGGGGGAGATGACACCATCAATCATATCACAAGTCTTAGAGCAAGAAAGTTTGAACTTGAAACCGTAGATCCCTATCTATATATATAATCTATATATATAAAAGGCTAAGATGCAAATTGTCCCCGTGGGAGTTTGACCAGCAGACGGGGAGTTCTATCGTTTGCTATGACGTGCACTGACCACCATGGGGCAGTGTGGAACAAAGGAGGGCCCCGGACAGCAGCTGGGGAAGGGAGGCCCAGGCCAGCAGCCAGAAGACCCCGATCGGCCCTGATCGCTGACCAGGCCTAGGGACCCTACCCATGCACGAATTTCATGCACCAGACCTCTAGTTATATGATACTGGGAGGCACATAATCTCTGTGAAATCTAGTTTCCCCATCTGAAAACTAGGGAAAATTTAATCTACGTCCCAGCTGAGCTTTAGTTCGAGGATAAAATCAGATGACATACATATAAATTTTTTCTACAAAGCCTTATGCAAAATAAAGGTGGTAAAATTACCATAATTTATCAGTTGCAGAGTTTTCATATATATATCTCTGAAATTGGGATGCATTTTATAATCAACGGTACATCAAATTAATGTAAAGTATTTTTCTCTCTTGGTAATGCAGAAAATAATAAAGCATCTCAGAATCAATGAAATATGGTATCTCAAATTTATCCTTCTTTCAGGCAGTATGATAAATAAAAAATTGCTACTGAGTAAAAGAAAGTACACTTGTATCCTGGTTACAGATATGGGATTTCATATTAGTTGAAACAAAAAAGGTAAAACACTTTACCAAACTTATAGATATCTCACATATAAAAAATAACAAAAAGAATAACTAACAAATCTACAACCAATGAATGTAATTTAAAACTTGCAAACACACCCACCCAAATCAAAGGCTATATTATGGCCCCATGCAAGTAAATTTAAAACGACATTTTACAGTGAGGATCCCAGTTGTGATAAAAAATGAGTAAGATAAGGCTCCATATAAATATTCTGTAAGTATAGGTGAGATATTATAGGAGATAGCACCTTCAGTAATTATATATATTGAAAAGATTGCCGAAACTGGTTTGGCTCAGTGGATAGAGCGTCGGCCTGCAGACTGAAAGGTCCCAGGTTCGATTCCGGTCAAGGGCATATACCTGGGTTGCAGGCACATCCCCAGTAGGAGATGTGCAGGAGGCAGCTGATCGATGTTTCTCTTTCATCGATGTTTCTAACTCTCTATCTCTCTTCCCTTCCTCTCTGTAAAAAATCAATAAAATATATTTGAAGAAAAAAAAAAGAAAAGAAAAGATTATCTAGAACAATGGTTCTCAACCTGTAGGTCGCAACCTCTTTGGCGGTCAAACGACCCTTTCACAGGGGTCGCCTAAGACCATCCTGCATATCAGATATTTACATTACGATTCATAACAGTAGCAACATTACAGTTATGAAGTAGCAACGAAAATAATTTTATAGTTGGGTCACAACATGAGGAACTGTATTTAAAGGGCCAGAAGGCTGAGAACCACTGCTCTAGAATGTCAACTCATTACTAATTTAGTTAATTCTTACTAAAGTCCCTTGGTAAAAATTTGAGAAACTAAGAGTTGTACATTATCCTTTTACTAGCAAGAGAAGAAACCTAGTAGGCATGATTTAGCTATTGATTTTAATATCCATATTATCTGGATAGTCTGTAGATTATTCCAGAATATGATTTTACCTAGAAGATAAAATCTAGAGAGTATGATTTTTTAATCAAGTAATAATACCCTTGTGATAATATCCACTATTATGTTAAGGATAATGACACCACAAAGGGAATCATCTTCATCTATAATTTAGTGATCAGAATAAAATTCAAAGATGAAAAATCAAAGGCTCATTTGATAAGTATGATTAAGGATATAATATTTTACTGGTAGTAAAACCAATCAGGAAGAATTATCTAGTCCACCTACTGCTGCATGGTGGCATGCATAAGGCTCTTTTCTGACTTAATTTTTGTTTGCTACCTCCACCATCAAACAGGGGATTTAGTGAAAAATAAAAGGCATAAAGAGTGAAATAATAATCCCCTCCATCATCTCAGTGCTTTACATACAGGGAAAAGATATTTTATTTCCCATTTACAATACACTTGATAGACCCGATTATAGTTAAAAGGATCAAAATATCACCGGAAGCCCTGGCTGGTTTGGCTCAGTGGATAGTGTCGGCCTGCGGACTGAGGGGTCCCAGGTTCAATTCTGGTCAGGGGCATGTGCCTTGGTTGCGGGCACATCCCCGGCTGGGGTGTGCAGGGGGCAGCTGATCGATGTTTCTCTCTCATCAATGTTTCTGGCTCTCTATCCCTCTCCCTTCCTCTCTGTAAAAAATCAATAAAATATATTAAAAAAAATATCACTGGAAAACCAAATGCCTGTTTTTGTCTACTGCTGCCAACAAATGTCTAGCCTTAGTTTCCAGTTGTCCAAAATAAACATCCTACTACAGCTTACTATTTCTGCTAGTCAAATCCTTCTAATGTTAAAAACAAAAAAGTTAAATATGAGGTCTGTTAATAGGAAATGTAGTGGAAAGGGTGAGAATTATGGGAATTAAAAATATTGGGGAGACCAAAAAAAAAAAGAAAAAAAAAGAAGAAAAAACATTGGGGAGAGCCCTGGCTGTGTGGCTCAGCTGGCTGGAACATTGTCCGGTACACCAAAAGACGGCAGGTTTGATTTCCCAACAGGGCATATGGCTGGGCTGCAGGTTCAAGCCCGGAATGAGGCACATGTGGGAGGCAACTATCGATGTTTCGATGTTCTTTTTCCTCTCTCTTTCTCTCTCTCTCTCAAAAACACACACACAAACTTAAAAAAACAAACACATTGGAGAGGAAAGAGAACAGAAGAATGCTGAACAGAATGAACAATTAGAATTCCTTTGTTATTGTCACAGGCTATTATTATAAATTAAACCAAGTGTACACTGCAGCTAATGAAGTATATATTCTGGTGGTTAAATAGGCAATTTTCACTTATTATCACATTTAAACAAAAGAAGGAAATAGGAAATAGTCACTCTAATTAAAAGATCCAGCAAGATCAGATTATCTATAATAATAAAAGCATAATATGCAAATCGATCAAACAACCGAACAGCAGAACGACCATCCAGACGGCCATGCTATGACATGCACTGGCGCCAGGCCAGCCAAGGATATAATACGATTGGTCGGGGGGCCTACGTGATCACCCCAAAGAGGGAGGCCCAGGCCATCCTCTGAGTGGCGACTGATCACGGAACCCCATCAGGGCACATGCCCGGGTTGCAGGCTTGATCCCTGGTGTGGGGCATACAGGAGGCAGCCTGTATTCTCTCTCATTATTGATGTTTCTAACTCTCTCTCCTTCTCCCTTCCTCTCTGAAATCAATTTAAAATAAAATAAAATAAATTTAAAAGAAGGTTATATCTCTCTCACTTGAACCATCACATATTACATTTTTCATGAATTTGAACACATGTAACATTTTTCACTCTAGAAACTTGGTATTTCTTAAAAAACACTACCATGAAGAGAACTATAAACTCATAAAAATTAGAGTTCCCAAGAAAGAAAGGGTTTCTAAATAAAGTTTTGTATTAAAAAATGAATTTATAAGGTTTCTTGAGTTTTATCAATACGTTAGCTGCTTTGTAAAAAGTTGACATCTAGCTTTAGCTGGTTTGGCTCAGTGGATGGAGCGTTGGCCTGCAGACTGGAGGGTCCCGGGTTTGATTCCGGTCGAGGGCACATGCCTGGGTTGCAGGCTCGACCCCCAGTAGGGGGTGTGCAGGAGGCAGCTGATCAATGATTCTCATTATTGATGTTTCTATCTCTCTCCCTGTCCCTTCCTCTCTGCAATCAAGAAAAAAAAAAGTTGACATTTAGGCTACAAAAGAACACATCCATAGGGTCAAAAATATGTATTTTTAAAATTCATCTAACTTGTCAATTATGGTAAGTTCTATTCTTTGGGGGACTGCAACTAAACATTCCTCCTCCCCATTACATCCCACTCCACCTAGACCTACTATAATATGTCTACTTTATAGATTCAGATGTTAAAAACATGTCTTTCCCTGCCTTACCTAAGAGAATTTGACAATTCCATTCAATTTGTTAGTTCCTTATAGACCCTTGGAATCTGAATTTTTTAAGGTAAGCAATTTGTGTTTTTACTTACTCGATACTATACTTACTAGAGTTAAACAAAGAGATAAAATATAATAATAGGCAAAATGTATTGAACACTTACTATGTCCCATTAATCCTCACAGCAACTCTGAGGTAGTTACTATCAAAATCCACCTATTACAGATAAGAAAACAGGCCTTTAAAATGAATTTATAAGTATAGGATTAGAAAAATTCAGTGATTTGCCTAGTCAACACAGCCAGAAAAGGATAGTGCTTGAATATGAACTCAAGTTCTGTATCTGATTCCAGTGTCTGAGTACTAATCATTCCGCATTCAGCATTTAAGAAGTTCTGAGAGCTGTGCACTTAAACTGAGGGAAAGGAAAGAAAAATCAGAGTTGGGAGAGGACCCTATAATCACATTATTTCCAGGCAAAGGCAACATACAGATTTATACAAGCAGGAATATGTATTCTTCTACTTCATGTATTTCAGAAATAATCAAATCCTGATAGCACTCAGAAGCAAGATTTACTATCTCTCTATATAAAACCCTAATATGCAAACAGACCGAACAGAACAACCAACCAGTCGCTATCATGTGCACTGACCACCAGGGGGCATGCGTGGAACATGGCGGGCGTCAGCTGTGGCGAGATAGTGGAGCAGGTGAGCGGGGCGCCAGACCAAGGTGGGGCGCCAGTCGCTATCACTGGGACAAGCCTCTGGTGGTTACTGAAAATCCTTGCTCCTGAGACCTGCAGTCCTGCCCGGCGCTTGCCCCTGCTGCCGGTGCCGGCCCCTCTCTCACCCGCTACCAGCGCTGGAGCCCCCACTCGCACCCTCTGCTGGTGCCTGGTGCCAGTTGCCGGCCCTGATCGCACTCCTCAGGGCTTCTCCACCTCTCCCTGCTCCTGAGAGGCCATCGGGGCCAGCAGCCAACTCTCGCTCCTGCTGCCAGCGATGGCCCGGCTCGCGCCCACCATCAGTGGGTGCAAGCGGGGCTGCTGCCGTTAGCGAATGGGAGTGGCGGCGGTAGGAGCGGGGCTGATGACACACAGGGGACCAGGGGCCGTGGTGGGAGGGACTGAGTGGGGCGCGGAGGAGGGGCCAAGACCCGCCCCTGTGCCCACCTCAGCCTCATGGCCCACAGTTCCTTTCAAGGTGCACGAATTCATACACTAGGCCCCTAGTCTAGCTATAAAATCTTATTTATAAGCTATCTCTATCTTTATGCAGAAATTCTGAGGACATAAATTTGGCCTCATATTTTCAAAGAGGAGCAAGCTGAAGTGGTAGATATGGTTAGAATAAAAATGATCCTGTATAAAAGAATTCTAGAGGAAATCTAGATATACACACTAGGAGTGGAATATCACAGACAGAAGCTCCTTTATGAGAAATCTCTCACATTCCCTTGTCTCTGATTTTCATCCTGCATTCTAGTTTCACTCTTTTCATAGTCCCAGAACCCAGGAAAGACATCACATTCCAGTACAGTGACTTCCTCCTATTAACTAAATTACTGCTTAGACTCTAAGAGGATTTTCATTTCTGGCAGTGACATTCAAGTGTACACACTCTGAACAGATTAATGCTTCAGTTTTCCCGCTCAATGTATACTCCTTTTGGTTGGTGTCCCTGAAGACCTGAATATAATGAAAGCAGAAGAATTGACCAAAACTATTAGAGTGAAATATACAGTTTCATCCTATGGCTTACATATTTTTATCCTCCTAAAAATCAGCAACAGTTTGGAACCTCACTTTCTCCTTTAGGGAATTGTCTCAAGTGGCATGTTAAAGAACAGAGCGAGATGTTACTTGTTCAACAAGTGAAAATATGTATTTTTTTACTAATTCAGTTTGTGGGCAGCTCTCAGAGTGATGGAAGCAGAACTGAGAAGGTTTAGAAGACAAAAGGGGAGAAGTCCCGAAGCCATAGGGACTCAGGAGAACTGAACTCACAAACAAAAAGCAAAGCACCTGTGGTGGAGCTGTCAAGGCTCTGGACTGGCAGAGTCTAGCACAAATATGTTAAGTTGGAATACTTCAAAATGCCTCTCCGAGAGAAATGAGGAGCCATAGTAAAGACAGAAAACCCTAATGTATGGGCAAACAACTAGAGAAATATCACCATCACTCCAGAGTACATTTTTCTTGCAAATATAAACTTAGTGAGAGAAAATATTTTAAATTCTGACATCATGTGAGTTATCTTCCTGCGCTACAAAGTGTTTCTTCATTCTGGGTTTACCTTCAAAATATCGAACTAATAAAATCTGCACCTGAAAATAGTTTGTTTGTTTTTTTAATCCTCACCCAAGTATATGTTTTTACTGATTTGAGAGAGAGAGGAAGGGAGAAAGAGAAAAATATCGATGTGAAAGAGAAACTTCAATCGTTGTCTCCTGTATGCACTCCGACCAGGGACTGAACCCGTAACCTAGGTATGTGCCCTAATCAAAACTCGAACCCACAATCTTTTGGTGTTCTGGACAACCTTTCAACGAACTGAGCCACCCAGCCAGGACTCCAAATAGTTTAGGTCTAATTTCCCCAGAAAAGATTTTACTATGTGAACGTATACAAATATCAAAGGAATCAGAACCTTTTAAGTTAATACTGTGGCAATAATTTTAACCTTTGCCATTAGGTAACAGTAGCAGCAGTGCTCCTCTCTTGTGCTCCCATAAGCCAGGTCCTTTAGTAGGCGCTTTTTATGCAACAGCTCAATTAATACGTCCCAAAACTATCTAAGATGGTAGCCCTCAACTGTACAGAAAGAAAATGAGGCTTGAGGAAGTTAAGCCAGGACTTAACAGAATGAAAATTTTTACTTCAAAGTCTGTCTTTTTTCTTTCAAATTGCACCTCACTAAAAATCAGCTTTAAAGTATAAATGATAAAACAGCTGCAGGAAAATAAGGTATGTGTGATCATCCAAAACAGAATGAAAAAATAATAAAATTCTATTACTTGTAACAAGGTACACTATACCCTTAGGAACCAGCCTGGCGATTGACATAACCCCAAGAGTAGTCACATCTTGATTAACATTTTACTCTTAAGATTTCAAAGTCATTTCTGCAGATGTTCTAATGCTATAGCATCTAGGATACCCTTCTGAAGTGAGCTACAAGAAAACTACCAAGGCAGAACCCCCTAGAACAGTGGTTCTCAACCTGTGGGTCGCGACCCCTTTGGGGGTCGAACGACCCTTTCACAGGGGTCGCCTAAAACCATCGGAAAACACATATATAATTACATATTGTTTTTGTGATTAATCACTATGCTTTAATTATGTTCAATTTGTAACAATGAAAATACATCCTGCATATCAGATATTTACATTACGATTCATAACAGTAGCAAAATTACAGTTATGAAGTAGCAACGAAAATAATTTTATGGTTGGGGGTCACCACAACATGAGGAACTGTATTAAAGGGTTGCGGCATTAGGAAGGTTGAGAACCACTGCCCGAGAAGCATTCATTTCTTTTGTAGAAGATTCTAATATTTGCTGGTACAGTGCTGCCCCCATGTGGAGCAACTTATGAAAAAAAAGTGGAACAAAACTACCTTTTTAAAAAATTAATCCTCACCTAAGGATATTTTTCCATTGATTTTTAGGGACAGTAGAAGGTAGGTAGGGGAAGAGAGACAGAAACATCAATGTGAGAGTCACGTCGACTGGTTGCCTCTTTCAAGCACCCCAACCCACCAGGACCTGGGATTAAACCTGAAACCCAGGAATGTGCCCTTGACCAGGAATTGACCCAAGACCTTTTGGTGCACAGGCCAGTGCTCTAACCAATGAGAAACACCAGCCAGGGCCTGCTCCACATTCTTAGCCCCATTGGATATTTAACAACTTTCCACAGGGTACATGATATCATGCTCATCTAGATGCCCAAATCTTCTCATTTGTCCTCAGGTAGAAAATTTCAAAAATAGTTGCTCAGGGTGAATCAAAAGCAGTGTCAAAACCACAACTTGGTACCAGCTAAACATTTTATAAAACAGATACTATTGCCTTATAAATTTATTTCTTTGTAGAATTTAAAAAAAAGTAACACATGGTATTGCTTGAGGGGAAAAAAGGCAGGGTTGAATCAGAATTCTAATACTGGTGGTGATACCCTAGCAGAAGTCATAATTTAAGCACATACACACCCACTTCCATGCCTAGGTGGTGGTTGAAGATTCCTGATCGCAGTACCACAGTACTTTTAAAAAATGTGATTGCTTCACCCTTTGACTTTGGTACTAAATTTAATGGATAATGAGCAGAAGCCAAGGCTACTCAAAGAATAAGATAAATCATATGAAATGTCAAAACAAAAATCTGAGCAGGTAATTTGCAAATGAGAGACAATGTCTATTTCAAGGCGAATTCCAACTCTCTATTTCAAAAAGTTAAAAAATATATTCGGAGGTTATCTATTGATTAACTCATAATGTTACTCACCTCCTAGTAAATACTGCATTAGGCAAAAAGGGAAGAGAAAATGGCTATATTCCTTCATCATCTTGTACTGATATTTAGAAATAATACAAATGAGCTTCAGTCACTAGCAGAGTCAATGTACTACTTGAGACTTGGCTCCCCATTATATAGGCAAAGTTTAAAATGTCAATAAGAAAAATAAAAGGTCCACAAACTTTTAAGGTGTTAAGTTACATTCTGGCTGCCAAACATTTAAAACATAATCATGGCTTATATATGCACAGACCATAGGGTGGTGAAGGCCTGGGGCAGGGGGCGGACTAAAGAAGGACTCGATGGGGAAGGGGGGTGGGGGGACGGAAGGAGGACATATGTAATACTTTCAACAATAAAGATTAAAAAAAAAAAGAAGAACATAATCAAGTTGGCTAAAAAGAATCTTGTCGCCCAGCCAGCGTGGCTCAGTGGTTCAGTGCCAACCTATAAACCAAGAGGTCACGGTTCAATTCTCGGTCAGGACACATGCCTGGGTTGCAGGCTTGATCCCCAGTGTGGCATGCAGGAGGCAGCCGATCAATGATTCTCTCTCATCATTGATGTTCCTATCTCTCCCTCTCCCTCTCCCTTCCTCAGTTCAATTAAAAAAAACAAAAACCTATTTTAAAGAATCTTGTCCTGGATTTCTCCTATAGAAGAATGCATTATAATAACTAGGCAATAAAGATAACTTTGATTGTTTCTATTCCCACACCACCACAAAATACCACAGACATCTATCTGAAGAAATAATCTTTAAATATATGATATAAATTTAACGTAAAACCTCAAAAAAATGATGAAAGGACTGGTTTGTTTCTAGGCCAGCAATTTTCAACCCTTTTCATATCATGACACACATAAACTAATCACCTAAATTCTGTGGCACACCAAAAAATATATTTTTTGCCAATCTGATAAAAAAAAATAAAGGTATAATTGTGGATTCATTCACAATGGATAGCTACTGTTGTGTTAGCTATTATCATTTATTTTTATTTGACAATCTAAAGGAAAAGAGGTCAGTGCTCTGACAAAATAGTCAGCTACTGCATGTTGTAAAAATTCTTGTAGCATACCAGTTGAAAATCACTGTTCTAAACATATACAGGGGTAAGTATGATACAAAGGTTTGCTTTAAGACCCTTGTATTTTAAGTACTTGGTTTTCACCTCAGAAACACCAAGGGTGTGAGATAGACAAATCTGTGGGACACACAGAAGTTATGCTCCCCACAGCTAACCTATGGTTCAATGTCCCAAAGGTAAGATTTGTTTTAAACATACTTTTTAAAGTAACTCATTTTAAATACTGCTCTTTTATAAAAGCAGAAGTTTATTACCATTGGATTTGAATCTGCTATGAGATCCCGCAGAGAATCCAGAAATCCCTGATCTTCCACCATTTGGGCATTGATATCATGGAGTTTTGCCACGCAGACTGCTGCTGTTTTCCGAACATAGGGATCTTCATCCTTCAAGCACTTTCGGAGGGGCTCACAGAGATATTCTGTGATCTTGTCCACTCGGATGCATCCCATGGTTCTAACTGCCAAGGCCCGAATCAGAGGATTGGGATCTTCACAGTCCTATAACAGACAATCCTTAACAACTATAGGTATATATGGTGACTGAAAGTAAACAGTCTAGTTTGTCTAAGCCATAAAAGAATATTCATTAATGCAAGCTTCCAGTT
The DNA here is from genome assembly GCF_014108235.1 of Myotis myotis. Classification (NCBI taxonomy): domain Eukaryota; kingdom Metazoa; phylum Chordata; class Mammalia; order Chiroptera; family Vespertilionidae; genus Myotis; species Myotis myotis. The sequence goes on along the minus strand of NW_023416321.1, from coordinate 12,942,263 downwards.
CCTCTATATCAGAATCCAAATCTCCCATGCTATTCCTTTCCTTTCCTAAGTACAAATCTTAGTTGCCTATAAGAATTTAGGCCAGCAATTCATTTAACTGTTTTATATACACAATGAAGAAATGCCCAGGAGTAGTTGAGGGCTAAGCAAAAGCCTAGTGAGCTGGAGTTATTTGTGAACTAGCCCTAAAAATAAGAGGCCTTTTGGCTTGTATTCTGGTGGGGGGAGGGAGGAGAAAATGAGGAATTGGAAAGATGAGTCCCATTCCACAGTCAGTTTGCAAACAGCAAGTAGGGAGAAAAAGGAGCTTGGCCTACCACCAAGAAAGCAGAGTACAGAAGCTGGCGTGGGCCATGCTAAAGTAAGTTCCTGGGTTAAGCTGCAGAAAGCCCTCTGACATAATTAACATACATTCTCCTTTATTAGCAAGTGCTCTTCCAAATACAGTACAAATAAAACACTCAGTAAGGAACATTCCTTAAATTTCCCTACTTTAAAAAATTTCTTTAAACATTATAAACCTGTATGTGTGCTAATTTCAAAAATGTAAACTAGCCCTAGCTGGTTTGGCTCAGTGGATAGAGCATCGGCCTGCAGACTGAAAGGTCCCAGGTTCGATTTCGGTCAAGGGCACATGCCCAGGTTGCAGGCTTGATCCTCAGTAGGGGGTGTGCAGGAGGCAGCTGATCAATGATTCTCTCTCATCACTGATGTTTCTTTCTCTCTCCCACCCCTCTCTCCCTTCCTCTCTGAAATCAATAAAAAATATATTTTAGAAAAATAAATAAACAAAATAGTAGTAGTACCTCCTGTGGTTTCCACTACTTATGACCTGTAAGCGTAATTTCTACAAAGATAAAACAGGTTACTGATACTACAATAATATGCCCACCCTATGTCAGCCTTGAAAGCCTTTGTCAGTTCACAAAACACTGAGGTTCCACCTGGTTTCCTTCTCCCATCTGACAAGGATGTACCAAGCCCAACTAACAGAAGGCTCACCATATGGTCTGAATTGGATGACAAACGTTGGCATACAGAATGCCTAAAACATGAACATTCCTAGTCACTGCCAGTACTTCTCTAGAGGCTCTCTTCTGGAACAGAAGTTGCTTATTTGCAATGCAGACACTATCTATCTGCAGACACTAAATATCAAGAGATACTTCTGAAGAGGTTACTTAACGTAGAAGAGACTGCTCTTGAGTCCTTTAAGTTACCTTCACAAAGCTGTTGACAGCCATAATGGCCATGTCTGGCTGACTCTTGGCATAGTTCATCAAGTAGAGATACACCAGCTTCTTTAGTTCCAGGTTGTCAGTCTGCATACAGTTCACTACATCTGGAAAGAGAGAGCTGAAAAGAGAGTAGAATAGAGAAAGGAAAGGTGAGCAGACGAAGCCAATCTGTTAAATAAAACATGAAAAAAATCAGCCTCATTTTACAAGTAATTTGATGTAAGGACAAATGTTCCCACAGTGATAATTATTATTATAGAAATGAATTATTAAACAAATTATAGTATTGGTCAATTCAACTATCACTCTGCTATACAGAAGTGCTTTATGCATAATTCCTATTTCATCATACAGAATATTAAAAAGATTTAGAGGTTTAATAAAATTTGAATGCTTCACAAAAAATCCTAAGTAAAACTGCATTTATTCCCTGCAAGTACATGGTGGTGAAGAATACAATGACTACTGTTACAGTTTGGCACCACTGCCTTGATTCATGCTACCACACCAGCAGTGCAAACATTAACACAATGAAAAAGACTAATAACACCTAAGTATTATTGTAAGAATAGCTTTGACCTCATGGACCCCCTGATAGGCTCTTGGGAATCCTCAGGAGCCTGCAGACCATCCTTACTTATCTCCAAATGGTATTGTTAAATTACAGAAAGTAAAACAAAATAATTTTTAAAAACTGATTTTGTTAACACTGATTTTTATCTTGAATTCAGGAACTGAATGTAAAGTTGTAAAGTAGAGGGCACTGGCTTGAGCCAGTTAAAGAGCATATGTGCTTCTGCTTCTCAGTATATTTTTATCAACTTTCCAAGCTACCTCAGCAACAGATTTGTAACTGTGCCAGCTCTCAGGAGGGTTTACGCTAGATCTGCATGCAACAAAAATCAAACTGATTTCCCTCTTCCAAAAACACAAGACAAATAAAACAAACCAACTTAAGTCACAGAATTAATATAAAAGCAACTGTATTTTCTGATGATGTTTTCAGGGACAAACCCATTCTTATGGGGTCTATCATTATAATAATTTTAAATGAAAAGCAGTGAAAGCCATAAAATAGGGTCTGGGTCTAAAGTAGGCCAATGGTAGGAGCGCCTACCCTTACCTGACATCCTTCCCCACAGTCATAGCAGCAATCACTTTCTTCACAGCCTCCTTCCGCTTTTCTTTCTTTTCATTGTTGAGTTCAGCCTTTAATTCAAAGATTTCTCCTAGAAAAGAAGAGAGCAAAATGGATGAATTCCCAGGACCAGAGATCTAAAGCAGAATACTGTGTTATGTAATTAAGTAACACCATGAAAGTTGCCCAGAGGTTTAAAAATTATAGGACAGGTACAATTCAAATCCTTAGAATATTAACTAACCTATTCACAAGGACACCATCTTTCAGGTTATGGCCAGAAAGGAAGATGCAATCCAGATCTTAGGAGGCATAGGAGTGGGAAGAAGTAAATCTCATACTATCTTACTACAAGGGGGTGAAAATGGAATCTGAGGAATGTTCTTCCATCAGAATTTCAACGTTCTGGAGGAAAAATAAATGTAGGCAGGAAAAAGGTTCACAAATCAGTGTTTTCAAACCCAAAAGACTCGAGATATCATTTCATTCACCTATTCTTAACTTCACAGGTAAAGAACTGAGGCTCAAAGATCTCAGAGTGAGTGACAGAGTGTCTCCTGAATCCAGAGGTTCTCAACAATGGCCACACACTATTATCTGGGAAATATTTAAAAATAATAATGCTCAGGCTCTACTTTGGACCAAATAAATCAGAATGTCAAGGAGAATTCTTACGTTCATATTTTCAAAGTTCCCCTAAGTGATTCTAATGCACAAACACAGTTGAAAAGCACTGCTCTCCTCTAATTAGTACTTTAAGAAGTTAATGGGAGCCCTGGCTGGTTTGGCTCAGTGGATAGAGCGTCGGCCTGCAGACTGAAGGGTCCCAGGTTCGATTCCAGTCAAGTACACATGCCCAGGTTGCAGGCTAGATCCCCAGTGAGGGGGCATGCAGAAGGCAGCCAAGCAATGACTCTCTCTCATCATTGACATTTCTATCTCTCTCTCCCTCTCTGAAAGCAATAAAAATATATTTAAAAAAAAGAAGTTAATGGGAGGGGAGGAGGACTGAGCAAAAAAGAGAAAGAGCTCATGAACACAGACAACTGTGGTGATTGTAGGTGGGAGGGGATGGAGGTGGAAGAGGGTAAAGGGGGGATAAATGGTGATGGAAAAGTAAAATAAGAGAAGCGAATGGGGGAATAAAAAAAGTTAATGGTCTTTTATTCACTCTAACAACAGAAATAATAATCTTGAAACTTCAAGAATGGTACAAACCAGAGCCATTTCTAAAGGAACAATCTCGAATAACTGACTGCTCTGTGAAGTGGCAGGGCTGTCACCACTACTGTAAGGCCAGGCTCACCTATCTTCAGAAAGCTAGAGCTGAAATAAGCAAAGGTAACAACCCTCAACTGGTTTTAAAAGAAAATATACCACCAATTCAAATTTCCATCTATACTCTTAAACCCTTCTAAAATATTGCCTCACTTTTTTTCCACCTTTATATTGGTTCTTGATGTTCATTTAACCAGACTGCACTGGTCAGTACAGAAATAGTGGGGACAGCAACTATGATCTGCTGAAGCCTCTAAATGTGATGGATGAAACAAAGAAACACAGCCATTGAACAATAAAAAAAGTGTGTTACATCAATATCCATTGCCAACAAGGCAAACACATTCATGTTACAAAAACTGTGGTCTGATTTGATCAACAGCTGCAAAAATAGTACAGCCAGAAAAGCTGGATCTTCAAAGAGTCATTCTTCTCTTCATCAAGTCCTCTGCTGCCAAATCCAGCTCTTAGGGGTCCTTCCCATCATTTACTTCTGGGGACAATAAAAGACAAGCAGCAGGACTTCAGAAAGTCTGAATTGTGAATAGCTGTAGGAGTTGAAGAATCAAAACAGGATGTAACTGAAATTACTCCAACAGTCATATACTTAAAGAATATGTTCCAGTGGCAATTCTGGTGGGTGTTGCAGGAAGTAAAAGGAACATAGTCTATTCATTTTTAAAATATGGTCTTTACCCAGCCATGATTCATCTATAAATCTCAAAGTTTTACAAGTCCCTAAATAAAAAGTTACCAGGACAGATTACAAGAGAATGTTTGAAGAGGTAAGTGAGTTTTTAAATTATAATTTTTTATGTCATTAAAGACAATATATTGGTCCTCAAAACCCATGTAATGTTAACAGAAGAAATCCATACATTTCAGAATAAGAAAATCAGCTAAAAGCTGAAAAATGAATGGCAAAGAGGCTAGAGGCTTTTGTGAGGTGTAAGCAATAAAGACAGAAAGAAAGAAGCTGTGAAGAGCCAAGGAGGGGCTCTAAGTGAAGCAAGGTTATCTCATACATACAACCTTATTAAATTCTTACCTTTTTTCCCCTCCTCCTCCCCTTAAATCTACCAAGCACTGCTAGTAGCTAGCAATAGTTCTCAATCTTGGCTACACTACACATTAGAAAAATCTGGGAAAATTTTTAAAATCCCCTCCTCCCCCCGGCCATATCCCAGACCAATGAAATCAGGATATCTGGGTATGAAACCTGTACATCAGTATTGTTTTAAATTCACAAGGTAACTCCAATGTGTAGGTAAGGTTGAAAGCCACTGACTAGTAGGTAGTTGATATAATTAGTCAACTAACTATAGAGCTTCCTGTATTATGATAGAAGAGCTTGTTTACTGTAAACTCCAAATGACAGAACAGGACAGATATGCTTGTGCTTTCTAGAAAATCTCCTGGTGTTCCTTGCTCACTATAGGTCACTATAATGTGCCCTCCTACTTTTTTTTTTTTCTTTTCTGGATCACTGCAATATTAACATTACAAGATTCCCCAATTGTTAACATTATGCCATAGTTGTTTTATCATGCTTTCGATAAATTTACAAGTTTTTTTCTGAATCATTTTAATAGGAAGCTGCAGACATCACATCTCTTTAGCTTTAAATATGTCAGTGTATAATCTCTAAGAACAAAGAGTTATCTTACATAACCATAATACAATGATCAGAATCAGGAAATTTAACCCTGATACATTATCATCATACAGACCTTACTCACAGATTTTGATAATGTCCTGTATAGCAATTTTATACCCATTCCCCTTAGGCCAAGATCCAATTCAGGATCATGCTTTACATTTATTGTCATGTCTATTTAGTCTACTTTAACCTGAAACGGTTCTTCAGCCTTTGTCTTTCATGATAATGACTTCTGTTTTAAAGCCAGTTATTTTATTTTATTATTATTATTTTTTTAATATATTTTATTGGTTTTTTACAGAGAGGAAGGGAGAGAGATAGAGAGTTAGAAACATCGATGGGAGAGAAACATCGATCAGCTGCCTCCTGCACATCTCCCACTGGGGATGTGCCCGCAACCCAGGTACACGCCCCTGACCGGAACCGAACCTGGGACCCTTCAGTCCGCAGGCCGACGCTCTATCCACTGAGCCAAACCGGCTTCGGCAAAGCCAGTTATTTTATAGCATGTTCTCAGCTTGGGTTTCTCATTGGTGTTCCTTCATGATTACACTGACGTTAGGGATTTTGGCAGGCATAATTCATAAATGACGGTATGTTCTACTCAGTGCATCACATCAAGAGGAAAATGATGTTAATTTGTTCCATTATTGGTATGTTAACACCGAATACTTGGTTAAAGTTGCCAGGTCCTGACACTGTAAAGGACACTTTGGAGACTATTTAAATATCCTATTCCTCATCAAACTTTCACCTGCCTGTTATTTAGGATTCACTGATGACTCTTGCCTGAATCAACTACAACTACAATTTATGTGTACATATATATTCAATGGTTTACAAGTCACTTCTTTGATCTCTTTTTAAAATTCTCAAATTATCTCAAAGTTAGCCAGTGGAAGCCCCTTCAAAGTATACTGCTCCTTGACATGTGCCATCATTTTTTGAGTACTCCCTTCCTTTTGCTTTCTGGCATAAGATGTTCATGTTCCTGTACTTTCCCTTGACCCAGCCTTAGAATCAGTTATTTCTCCAAGGAGTCCTAATTCCTTTTAGTGAGAAATAATACTTAGAAAATGAATATTAAGTGTCCTTTTGCATCTACTCTGACTTAGAGAGGAAATTAGGATATTTAATTAAAAAAAAAAAACTCCACCACTGTTAGGGTAGAGAATGGGACTCATACATAGTAGGCACCCAATAAATATTTACTAAATAAATGAATAAATCAAGGTAGAGGGATACCGCAGCATGTTTTTCAAGACCACTTAGTTAAATCTAGAGACAGTCAGGAGGCTAAGGCCAGTAAACATCACAAGGGAAACCAGAACGAGAAATTCCAGGCAGAGAAGCTGTCTTATTTTAGCTACTGGAGGAGAGGAGAAAAGGTACATTTGAGAAGGCAAGTTGTTAGAGAATAAGAGGAATGGTAGTTGGTGTCATGCCCAGAATACTTCAGTAAATATAAGGACTGCTGAATACAAAAGCACAGCATGCTGATCCCGAGGGGCACAACAGGCTTAAAAGACCTAAACCAGTCTGCCATGGATGGGAGGGCCACCTATAGCACTAGAAAAGAGCCATTTTACTTAGGAACAACTTAACAAAAGATAAGGAGGTTGAATTTTCCCAAGATTCCTTCATTTCTAGGCTAACACTCTGATGTATAAAACCAGTATTATATTTAATAAGAAAGATGATGAGGCTAATAAATTCAAAGCTACTCAAGCAATCTATGACCAAAAAATCATAATACTGACTTTAGAGGTTCCCTGTTTTAAGTTAAAAAAATGTATCTAGACCAGTGATGGCAAACCTATGACACGCGTGTCAGAGGTGACACGCGAACTCATTTTTTTGGTTGATTTTTCTTTGTTAAATGGCATTTACATATATAAAATAAATATCAAAAATATAAGTCTTTGTTTTACTATGGTTGCAAATATCAAAAAATTTCTAGCCCTGACTGGTTTGGCTCAGTGGACAGAGCGTCAGCCTGCAGACTGAAGGGTCTCGAGTTCGGTTCTGATCAAGGGCATGTACCTTGGTTGCGGGCACATCCCCAGTAGGGGGTGTGCAGGAGGCAGCTGATCAATGTTTCTCTCGCATCGATGTTTCTAACTCTCTATCCCTCTCCCTTCCTCTCTGTAAAAAAATCAATAAAATATATATTTAAAAGAAATTTCTATATGTGACACGGCACCAGAGTTAAGTTAGGGTTTTTCAAAATGCTGACACGCCGAGCTCAAAAGGTTCGCCATCACTGATCTAGACAAAGCCTAGCCACAAAGTATGAGGTAGATCTATATGGGATGTGAAATACCAAGTTTCTTGCTTTGTTTCGTATGACCCCATTTTTTTTCAAAAATAAACTATAAAAAGTCATATGTAGCCCTAGCCAGTTTCATTCAGTGGATAGAGCATTGGCCTTCAGACTGAAGGGTCCGGGTTTAATTCTAGTCAAGGGCACATGCCCGGGTTGTGGGCTCAATCCCCAGTAGGGGGCATGCAGGAGGCAGCTGATCAATGATTCTCTCTCATCATTGATGCTTCTCTCTCTCTCTCTCTCTCCCTCACCCTTCCACTCAGAAATCAATAAAAACATTTTTAAAAATCATATGTATTAATATATGCATGTATATGCATATAAAAAGATTGAGAATACACACCGAATTCCCCTCAAGAACAGGAATAAGGAGGGAGAGAACTTTCATTTTTACTTTTTATATACACATATTTAATAGTATTCCTTATTATAAAAATGTATATTTCTAAGTAAAAAATTGAAAAAGAACAATAATGCTCAGAATCTATCAATCTTCAATGGATAAATGTTGGATCCCTTCCTTTTACTAAGCCAAACCTTCAAATCAAATTAAAACCCTATACTTTAGCCGAAACCGGTTTGGCTCAGTGGATAGAGCGTCAGCCTGTGGACTGAAGGGTCCCAGGTTCGATTCCGGTCAAGGGCATGTACCTGGGTTGCGGGCATATCCCCAGTGGGAGATGTGCAGGAGGCAGCTTATCGATGTTTCTCTCTCATCGATGTTTCTAACTATCTCTCTCCCTTCCTCTCTGTAAAAAATCAATAAAATATATTTAAAAACAAAAAACAAAAAAACAAAACAAACAAAAAAACCCCTATACTTTAGCCTCGCTGGAGTGGCTCAGTTGGTTGAGTGTCGTCCTGTGCACTGAAAGGTTACTGCTTCGATTCCCAGTGAGGGAACATACCTGGATTGCTGGTATGTTCCCAGTTGGGGCAGGTATGGAAGGCAACTGATCAATATTTCTCTTTCAGATCGATGTTTTTCTCCCCCTGCCCTCTTCCTCAATGAGGATTTAAATAAATAAATAAATACCTATACTTAAATTTCCTCAATACACTTTTCTGTAGGAGTAGTAGATCTCCAATGAGACTGTCCGTAACATGCATGTCTGAAGAGGTCAGGAACACCACAATCTTACACCATAACTTTTGAAGGATCTCAAAGCTTTTTGATCAGGTTCGCATACTTACCTTTTTTATTGGTTGTGAAGTACTTGGAGTCAGTCATGGTGCTGGCTCTTTAATGTGCACCTACAGCAAGAGAAAAGAATTCCTTTCTTAAAATAATGTATGCCTTGCTGGACATAAATAACTTGGATAAAGAACATTTACATATTAGAACTCCTGTATTCAAAAGCGAGTGCCTTCTTCCTTACCACTATCATTGGTGATTCAAGGGATGCGAAGATAATTAAGAATGTAACTCTTGCCTTAAAGAGCTAATTGGGACAAAAGCCAAATGAAATGGATTAATAATCTGAACCTATCATTGCTTTGTGATTTTTATCCACAATTATCTTCTGAAAGCCTCCAAGACCTACAACTACACCTTTTTATAAATACATCTTCAGTTAGTCACTAAAATATTTAAGATAAGGCAAAGTTTGTTTTGAGAGATTCCCCCCATTACTTTCCATTCAGGAAAAATCTTGTTTACTTCCCTGCCTCAAGATGAAGTCAGGGTCAGTTGGTTGGGTGTCATCCCATGCATCAAAAGGTTGCCGGTTCAATTCTCGTTCAGGGCACAGGCCCAGGTTGTGGGCCCGATCCCTGGTAGGGGGTGTGACAGGAGGAAGCCTAAAGATGTATCACTCTCACATCCATGTTTCTCTCTCTCTCCTTCCCCTTTCTCACTTTCTAAAAAGCAATAAAAAATCTTAAAAAACAAACAAACATATATTCTGAATCAGTGTAAGGGCAAAGAAGAAAACAATTCTGCCAATCTATTTACCACTGCATGCAACTTTCAATAAAAGGAATATTAAAAAAAAAAAAAGCCTAAATTAATAGACTACTCTGACAACAGACATCTAGAGAGGCAACTAGGCTTTACCCACGGGTTTTTTTAAACTACGATTTCCAACAATATACACTTAGCCCAACAGTATTACCAAAGAATAAATAACACTTTACAGTTAAAAACAAGGCAAAAAACTTGAGCTACTTGTTTAGTCACATTGAATACAAAAGAGAATCGGAACTGGCATTAAAATTTAAAAGAACACAAATCCCACCCTCAACTTTAACTCTTCTGTTTCAATTTCCAGAAATTATCCAGCTGACACATGGCTCTACCAATAAAACAAAAAGAGTACTAGTCACATTTCTCCCCACGTGAGGAAAAGTTTTCTGATTTCAGAAACTCATAGTAAGACTTTAGTCCATTGATGGTGAACCTATGACACGTGTGTCAGAGGTGACACGCGAACTCATTTTTTGGGTTGATTTTTCTTTGTTAAATGGCATTTAAATATATAAAATAAATATCAAAAATATAAGTCTTGTTTTACTATGGTTGCAAATATCAAAAAATTTCTATAGGTGACACGGCACCAGAATTAAGTTAGGGTTTTTCAAAATGCTGACACACTGAGCTCAAAAGGTTCACCATCACTGCTTTAGTCTAACATACCTGACATCTTCGAATACATTAAAATTTTCTTTTAATAATATTCCTTCTGCACTCAAAACTGAGTATCTTCTTCTTTACCACTATAACAATACTAATTACCAAATTTAGGACAGATGCCCTGGTACCTGTTCATTACTGTCAGATCAAAACAACACAGGTGATAATATATTTGGCAAGCCCGAATGATTAACACATTGGGCTAACAATAGTAAATATGGATGAGAGAAAAGACCTACACACTAAACAAATCAATGTAATAAGGAAAAGGAGAAAGAGCCAGAAAACATAAAATATTGAAAAAAAGCTAAGCTCAAATCATCTCTAAAATGTGCTGCTTGGACAACCTAAGAGAAATTAGATTTATTTGCTATCTTTCCAAACAGCAACCTTACTATTTAATCCTCATAACAATAGATTTTATCAGAATTTCACTGAATTACCTCGTTAAAAGAAGTGAGCTAGAACTCACAACAAATATAGAATACAGAAATTTCTTTTGATTGCATTTGTTATAATTAATTAGTCTGTAGCAGAGGCTTGCCTTACACAATATTTTCATAACACCTTTCTAGCAAAAATTCAAAGAATGTATAATCATTTAATCCATTCACAATGTAAACTAAATGTGGAGTGGGCAAATTGAAGAAAGGAGTCCTTCACATAGACTTGGAATAAATCTGAAGTTATCAGCTAAGGACTTACATGTACAAAGAGAAAAACCAATCTACAGAAATGATTACTAGAGCCTAACAGAAGAGCCATAGCTCAAGGCTGTTGTGGTCTGTCTATTATTATGCCATTCTAAGTCCTATAGGATCATCAAAACTTAAAACTTGCTTAAGATTTAACAACAAAATCTGCTTGGAATTTTTCACCAAGTTTCTTTGAAATATGGTACAAAAATCTTTGTTTGCTTAATGCTCTCAGACACACACATTAAATTCTTTTTTTAAATTTTTTTTTTTTACCCACATGGGCTTCTTTTTTTATTATTATTGCTTAAAGTATTACAAAGAGTATTACATCTGTCTCCCCCCCACCCCCCCGCTTGACATTCCCCTGACCTCTCCTACCCCCCAGTGGCTTGTGTCCATTGGTTATGCTTATATGCATGCATACAAGTCCTTCGGTTGATCTCTTACCCACCCCCTCCAGCCCTCAAACCCTCCCCGGCCTTCCTGATGTAGTTTGACAGTCTGTTCGATGCTGCTCTGCCTCTGTATCTATTTCTGTTCATCAGTTTATAATGGTCTTTATTATCCATAAATGAGTGAGATCATCTGGTATTTTTCTTTCATTGACTGGCTTATTTCACTTAGCATAATGCTCTCCAGTTCCATCCATGCTGTTGCAAATGGTAAGAATTCCTTCTTTTTTATAGCAGCATAGTATTCCATTGTGTAGATGCACCAGTTTTCTAACCCCTTCATCTGCTGATGGGCACTTAGGCTGTTTCCAGATCTTCGCTATGGTAAATTGTGCTGCTATGAACATAGGGATGCATATATCCTTTCTGACTGGTGTTTCTGGTTTCTTGGGATATATTCCTAGAAGTGGAATCACTGGGTCAAATGGGAGTTCCATTTTTAGTTTTTTGAGGACACTCCATACTGTTCTCCATAGTGGCTGCACCAGTCTGCATTCCCACCAGCAGTGCACGAGTGTTCCCTTTTCTCCACATCCTCTCCAGCACTTGTTTACTGATTTGTTGACAGCCATTCTGACAGGTGTGGTATGATACCTCACTGTTGTTTTGACTTGCATCTCTCGGATGATTAATGACTTTGAGCATGTTTTCATATGTCTCTTGGCTTTCTGAATGTCCTCTTTTAAAAAGTGTCTATTTAGGTCCTTTGCCCATTTTTTGAATGGATTGTTTATCTTCCTTTTGTTAAGTTGTATGAGTTCCCTATAAATGTTGGAGATTAAACCCTTATCGGTGATAACGTTGGCAAATATGTTCCCCCATGCAGTGGGCCACATGTTAAATTCTTAACAGTTTTCCATACAACCTGTTAAACATTAAATTAACCTAATCTTAAATCCTACCTTTATTAATGACCCACACATTTCATTACTTCCCCTAACAAATTTCACTGTCAAGGAATATATTTCTGTCCTATTTATTGTGAGCATTAAGTGTTCTTAACAGGAGATTAATATATCAACCCACAAAATTTCAGGGGAGAAAACCAAAAATAATCTTAGATTCTAAATTAAGAATCCCTGCTCTTCCCTGGCCAGTGTGGATTAGTGGTTAGAGCATCATCCCCCAGACCAAGGGTCTTGAGTTCCATTCCTGGTCAAGGGCAAGTACCTGGGTTGAGGGTTCACTCCCCTTTCCCCCCTTCCCACTCCCCCACCCCGCAGTGGATGTGGGGCGAGTGCAGGAGGCAACCAGTGGATGTTTCTCTCTTTGTCTCTCTTTGTCTCCTCTTCCCTCCCTCCCTCCCTTCCACTCTCTCAGAAAAGCAATGAAAAAAATATCCTCAGGAGAGGGAAGGATGGAGGGAGGGAAGGAAGGAAGGAAGGAAGGAAGGAAGGAAGGAAGGCAGGAAGGAAGGAAGGAAGGACCGATCTCCAGGCTTAGAAGGGGAAAACATATCACTCTCTTAGCTCACACTGTTGTAAACACCAGTAATGGAGTATCCCTCACACGCATTGACGGGGAAATAATTGTATCAAGTCAATTCCTGCCTTAAATTCCAAGAAAAATGAAAATAGTCTATACAAAAACAAATATGAGGTGGTGGGTGCACAACATTGTGAATGTATGAAGTGCCACTGAACTGCTCACTTTTATTTTTTTTTATTGCTTAGTATTACATGTTTCCTCCCCCAGCACCCCCACCCTTGACATTCCCCTGGCCTCACCTAACCCCCAGTGTTTTTTTTTTTCTTAACTGCTCACTTTTAAATGGTTAATTTTGTTATGTGAATTTCCCTTCAAAAAATACATTTGTATATATTTTTTAAAATGAGATGCACTTACTCACATGCCAGAGATGGGCATAACCATATTCTCCAAAATATAGGATGGTGAAAACTATTGTCTGCATTAGAAGCCAAAGAAAAAGCAGCCAAGATAGAACTCAAGAAAAAAAAATCAAGTTATCAGTTTCTCAAAAATCAAGCTCCTGGAGGGAAAAACACTGTTCCTTCAGAAGAGCCCCAGCAAAAAGCAAAACCATCAGGGTTTGAGCTCACCCTACCCTTCTTCCAGCCTAAGACAAGTCCTGGCTGTTCTGAGGATTGCAACATGGCCTAGCCCTAGGGGCATTGTTAAAAAACTCAGCTGCCACGGTCAAAGCACATAATAACTTTCACTTGTCCTAGCCCAGGGAGTCATGTCACTGCACTTCAGAGAAGGCCTCCCCACACAGGATTATACATCTAGATTTAACATAACCTAGTTTCTACTAAATATAGATTGTGAAAGTCCTTTCTCTCCTTCTACTTCTCCCTCCTTCCAGTCGCCCTAAAGAAAATAAGGCCAGAAAAATATTAATAGAATCTTAATTTCACATGGCTCTCTGGGAAATGGCAGCTAAATTAAGAGTTGACGAGGCCACTAAATCCCTTCTTTTCACTGAAAGTTGAGCTTTACACAGTTTGGTGTTTATACTGAAAAACTAGCCAAAGAGTTAACCAAGTTATTCCAGCCATCTTTTATTACAAGGGTAAGAAGTGCTAATCAGATATTTCAATAATAACGCAAAGTCAACAGCATCTTCAGGTATCATTCAGCTCATAAGAAATTAAAAAGACACCAAATTATAACAGACACACCTGTAATTTCACGTAAATATGGCAGACTACAAGGTGATTTGTTAGTATTTTTTTTTTAAATATATTTTATTGATTTTTTTACAGAGAGGAAGGGAGCGAGATAGAGAGTTAGAAACATCGATGAGAGAGAAACATCGATCAGCTGCCTCCTGCACATCTCCCACTGGGGATATGCCCGCAACCCAGGTACATGCCCTTGACCGGAATCGAACCTGGGACCTTTCAGTCCGCAGGCCGACGCTCTATCCACTGAGCCAAACCGGTTTCGGCGATTTGTTAGTATTATACAGTAAGAAAGAAGCTCAAAGTTTTACATCTAATTTTTAACTGAAATACCAATAAACTCTAGAAAACTTAAACCTAGAAGGAAGCAAAGAAGGAAAAAGGGAGAGCATATTCTATTTTATTCATTCCTTGTTCAGTTTGGTTCAAACCTGAGCCTAAAATATACTGGACTTTCTTGAGTCTCTTAATTCACAGAATGTTAGCTTTTCTTAATTTTACCATCCAACTTTCAGCGAGGCGGTTTGCAGAACACACTATGCTTTTGCTTCCTTGGGCGTTTAAACTGTGAAGATACTTGCAAACAGGTCTCACCTTACCACCGGCGCAGTCATCACTGGGATGTGTTACACTTTTCACCTTACAGCCGCACCTCCTTCGTCTGCTGCTATTATTACTTTGTAAGTGTACCCTGAGGCTAAGCAAGAGAAGTCCGACGCAAAGGTTATTCATAATTTAAATTGTCCTCACTGAGACCACCTGCTTTGTCATTCTGCCTTTCCTAAACTTACTGCGTTTTATTTTAAAAAATTACATTGATTATAAGTGTCTGACATTTAAAAAACACTTCTAAAAACTCAAAGTTTAATGAAGCATTCATGCTTTATTCACGTTGCTTCATAATGAAGCGGCCAAGTAAGTGTGTTCAGTTAAAGCCCTAAACACTACGGAGAACAAACAGCAGGAATAAATTCTTTGGCTTCAAAGAATTAGGAAGTACCAGGAAGTACTGGTTTCTCTGCCTCGGGCTTAATTCATCTACAGCCTTTCTCAAACCAGACCATTCCTGCTAAATCCAAAATGGAAAAATTCCGGGCTAAGATTTATCCCCAATTCGCCCCCCTCTTTCACATCGGGCCAGTTCTGGAGGTTTTTCCTCCCCATCTCTCTCTCTAATATGTTTTTACTGATTTCAGAGAGGAAGGGGGAGGGAGAGAGAGAGAAACATCAATGATGAGAGAGAATCACTGATCAGCGGCCTCCTGCACGCCCCACGCTGGGGATCGAGCCCGCGACCTGGGCGTGTGCCCCGACCGGGGATGGAACCGTGACCTCGGGTCCACAGGTGGATGCTCAACCACCCGGCCACGCCGGCGGGGCTCCCCCCCCCCCCCCCTCAAGTGCAGGAGTTCCTGCTCTTTACCAGGTGCCAGGGCTCGGGAGACCCGTCCCTCCATGACGGGGTGGGGGAGAATGACTCTCAACCTCACACCGGGGGAGCCGGGCGAGGTGTGCCCATCACGGGGGGCTCCCTCTCCCCTTCAGCTGCCGGGCCCGTCCCAGGCTCAGAGAACGACGCCCAGCGGCGAGGGCTGGCTCGCCCCTCGGCCTCCGGCCCCTCCCGGCCACACCCCTGGCCTGGGGCCTCCCTAACCGGCCGACGTCGGCCCCGACCTGCCCGCCCGGGCTCCCCAGCTCCCCGCCGCCACCCCCGAGGACCCCCTCGCCCCGCCACGGCCGTGCCGCCCCTCTCTCCCGCCCTCTTTCTCACAACGGTCACACCCGACGGCTCGGTCCATCCTCAACGGTCACGCTCCCAGGATGTCCCCTCCTCCGCCCGCCTCCCACCCTACCGCGGGCCACCCCCGTCCCGAGCATCCATGGGGGACACACCCCGGAGTTCGCCGCCCTGAACTCACCGGAGGCAAGGGCGGGGGCGGCGGCGGCGGCCGGAGAGCGCGGCCCCAGCGATGTTGTAATGGTTTCCCGCACGTCACGGCTCCTCTTCCAGGTCTCGGCCGCTGCGCCAAGCCCGCTGTGCCAGCGACAAAGATGGCGGCAGGACGCGCCGACGTCAGACGACCTCGCTGGTGACGTCATCCCGGCGCGCGGGAGACCCGAGACAAAGATCTCGTCGCCTTGGAGATGCAAAGATTTTTTTTTTTAAATTTTACTTTTTTTTCTATTTTCTTGGTCGGGAAGAGACCTGCCACCGGCGTCTCAAATGATATTCAGAGTCTATACACACACACACACACACACACACACACACACACACACACGGTTCCTTTCCTAAAGAAAAACCAACTCGGCTAACTTCCCGGGCCAGGTGAGGAGCGCGGACAGGGGTGATGCAGCCCAGGCCTGCAGGGGCCTGGCTAGCACTAGAGGGGAGTGGTGCAAAGAGAAAGGGTGAGATGGCAGCAGGTCTGGGTTGAAATCGCCGCCCTGAATGTCACTAGGAAAGTTGCCTCAGTTCTCCTCCATCTTAGTTTCCTTGTCTGCGAAATAACGTCTCAAATGATTTTCATTCTCTCGAGGTTTTGTGGAGCTTAACTGGGATAGAGTACATTCTGCACCTAGCATGTACTAGGTTTGCTTACACAAAGTGAAGTTCTTTTTGTTAACCACAAATTAGACATCTCTGTTTCTTCCCCTCGATTTTGCTGTGAGCCTAAAACAACTGCTCTAAAATAAAACCTTTTTAAAAATATGGAGAGCCCTGACCGGTTTGGCTCAGTGGATAGAGCGTCGGCCTGCGGACTGAAGGGTCCGGGGTTCGATTCCTGTCAAGGGCATGTACCTTGGTTGCAGGCACATCCCCAGTGCGGGGTGTGCAGGAGGCGGCTGATCGATGTTTCTCTCTCATCGATATTTCTAACTCTCTATCTCTCTCCCTTCCTCTCTGTAAAAAATCAATTAAAAATACATATATATTTTATTTTTTACAGAGGAAGAGAGAGGGATAGATAGAAACATCGATGAGAGAGAAACATCGATCAGCCGCCTCCCGCACATCTCCTACTGGGGATGTGCCCACAACCCAGGTACATGCCCTTGATGGGAATTGAACCTGGGACCCTTTAGTCCGCAGGCCAACGCTCTATCCACTGAGCCAAACCGGTTTAGGCAATAAAATATATTTTTTAAAAATATGGAGAGAGAGAGAGGCTGGGGCAGAAGCTGAGGAAACCAAATTTGGAAAGGGATCAAGAATGAGTAATCAGAGGCAGAAGGAAAGGAGGCAGTTATGTTTCAGGATGCTTTTATAATTTCATGAAAGTAGGAAGTATATCAATC
Source organism: Myotis myotis (assembly GCF_014108235.1). Lineage (NCBI taxonomy): Eukaryota > Metazoa > Chordata > Mammalia > Chiroptera > Vespertilionidae > Myotis > Myotis myotis. The sequence continues at coordinate 12,924,896 of NW_023416321.1, read as the reverse complement.
TGTTCACTCTTCCATTTCTGAGGCCTAGCCCCCCTCCCCAGAATTTGTTGAATGAATGAGTGAGTGGTCAATAATATCAATTGCTACAGACTCCTTCCCGTGGCCCTTAGTGCCTGCATGGATTGTTTGGCCACTGCCTACCTCTCTAATATCATTTTATGCTTCTGTCACTCCTCATTCCCCATATTCCCCTTCTGCTTGCTATTGCAACACTCAAATATGCCAAGTTCTTTCCCACCTTAGGGCCTCCACAATACTCCTCCTCCTGCTTAATATTCTTCCTCCCCAACTCCTCACATGGCTGGCTCATAATTTGGTCTCAGTTTAAGTGCACTCTCCTCAGAAAGGCACTCCCTGATTACCCTGAGTCCCCTCCTATCCCATCCCTCTTATTCAATTTATAAATTATATATTAGTTTATTTTCCTCCCCAACTAGACTGTAAACTCCATTATAGTGTAGATACTATGTATGTTTTGTTGTTTTTTAATCCTCACCCGAGGATATTTTTCCATTGATTTTTTTTTAGAGAGAGTGGAAGAGGGAAAGAGAGAGATATTAATGTGAAACACATTGATTGGTTGCCTCCTGCATGTTGTTCGCTTGAGGAAAGCTTGTATATAACAGCTACCATTGATCAAGCACCTAACCTGTACCTGGTACTTTATAGATACATGTCTAGTCTTTAAGCTCCGTAAGGTAAAAATCTTTATCAATGTGACTTTTTAGCAGGCATTTTGGTAAAGAACACCTTTTAGAAGTATAATTAAGGTTAACTTGCAAGATATTTCTTTCTATTCAAATAACTAAAGCCAAACCTTGTTTCTGAGGGCTCTCATTATGCAAAGCAGTTACCTATCTATATACCCTAAGGTCCTCTGGGCAATGAATAATACCTTCTATATTCTACCTATTTAGGCCAGAGGTCAGGGAGGAGTTCTGGACAGAGAAGACAGGTCGAACTTGAACTTTTATCCAAATTCAATAAACCTGCATTAGCAATGCAAATGAGGCAAAGTTGCATAACAGCACTTTGCAAACCGTAAGGTAAATTACACCAACTTTGGTACACAATGAAAAGTGCCTTTTCTGTCACGCTTCCCCAGTTCCTGCTGGTGGAACTTACCAGGATTCCTTCGACTTAGCACTCTTATAGCTAATAGGACACACCCTCCCGTGTACAAATATTGGAATCGTTTTTATCTAGGGTAGAAAGTAATTAGGAGTTTATGCTAGAATACAACCAAACGTAGAAGACTATGGTAAACTACCAGCTTGGACGAAATGTAATAACAAAACTCCCAAATTTGGAGGTCTCACAGGAACCATTCTCATCCTAATCATCTTTATCAAATCTTTCCCAAAAGGCGCATAATATAAATTCACCATCACACCTGCTGCACCCGCACTGAGAGCCTTTCCACCTCCGCATTCCCTTCATCCCTCCGCTCCCAGCTCCACCGCCCGCGGGACCAAGTTCCGGCGGCGCCAGAGGTGGGCGCCCCAAACATCTGGTCAAAACACCTCTGCAGAGACTCAGAGCTCTGGTTTCCTACCGAGACGGCCCGCGAACCCAACTACCTAAAGCGAGCAAACACTTCTCTCTAAGGGAGTCGCCCAGCGCCCTTCCATTCCCGCGGGGGCGGAAGCGGAAGTGCTCGTGGGTCATAGCGTTTTCTGGTTCCGGTTTCGGGGCCGCGTTCGGGGCTAGAACGCCTCTCCGCCGCCGCAGCTGCCCACCGCCGGCGGCTTCTATTTCCGGGTGCGGCTCCTGTCCTAAAGCGGAGACCTCCCGTCCAACGTGGCGTCGTGGGTCCTTCGCGCCTCGCCTGGGGTCAGCGCGCAAGGACGGGCGCGGGCGGGGTGCTCGCCAGCCGGCGGCTGGAGCCGGGCCTCGGGTGCCGGCCCGCACGAGCACCTCTGATTTCTCAGGACGGGCCGGCTTTTGAGCCCTCGCGATTGGAAGCCCCCGATCCGCAGCTTCCACGACTGCAGCTGGAGAGGACAGACCTCCTGGCCCCTGCCTCTCCCCCATGGTCACGCTCTGCCCTGTGAAGTGCAGCATTTGCAAGTCACCCCTTCCCTACACGGCACTTCCACCCAGGTCCTGCCTTAACGTCCTTCTTCCTTGAGACCCGTCCCTTCTGCCTCCAGAAGTGGTCTTTTCTCTCCCAGTTCCTGTAAAAATTGAGAATTAGGAGTTTCGGATATCCTGCGGAAAGATTACTTTTAAGACTGAGTGCCCATTGGATACCCCAAACAAGTTCATGCTTACTAGGGGCAAAGTGAAACCCAGTGCACGCAGAAAACTATGGCCGAGCACGGGGCTCACATCACAGCTGCTTCTGGGGTGGATGACCAGCCATCCATCTTTGAGGTGGTAGCACAGGACAGTTTAATGACAGCAGTGAGGCCTGCTCTTCAGCATGTGGTCAAGGTACGGTATTAATTCTTTAAGTGGTTTTAGGGACGACTGGGTAAAAACCAAACCAATAATTTGAGTTTATCTTGGAGCCTAGGTTTGAAATTACCAATTAGCACATAATCCATATCCTATTATTCATATAATTTAACGGTTATTGAACCCCTGTTATGTGTAGAGCCCTGTAATGAATGCCCAGCACTGCAGGAAGGATAGGGTAAGCCCCAAAAGTAGTGATCTGTTTAATCTCAAAGTGTAGAATTTAGAGGGCATGGGGGTGAGGAGAATGCAAAGATAAGGCATAGTAGCTGTGAAATGGAATGCATTTCATTTATTAATATCTACTTCACTTTAGGTTCTTGCAGAATCAAACCCTGCCCGCTATGGCTTCTTTTGGAGGTGGTTTGATGAAATCTTTGCCCTGCTGGATCTTCTGCTCCAGCAGCATTATCTGTCTAAAACCAGTGCCTCATTTTCTGAAAACTTTTACGGCTTAAAGCGGATTGTCACCGGGGACACACACAAGCTTCAGAGACTGGCCAGTGCTGGTCTCCCAAAGCAGCAGCTCTGGAAGTCCGTTATGTTCCTGGTTCTTCTTCCCTATCTGAAAGTGAAGCTGGAGAAGCTGGTTTCTAGCCTGAGAGAAGAGGATGAATATTCTATCCATCCCCCTTCTTCCCGCTGGAAACAATTTTACAGAGCCTTCCTGGCAGCCTACCCATTTGTTAACATGGCCTGGGAAGGCTGGTTTCTTGTACAACAACTTCGATACATCCTAGGAAAAGCTCAGCATCACTCACCTCTACTTAGTCTGGCTGGAGTTCGGCTGGGTCGACTTACAGTTCAGGATATACAAGCCCTGGAGCACAAAGCAGCTGAAGCCAGCATGATGCAGCAACCAGCCAGGAGGTAAGGCCTTAACATTTCCCCCAAATCTTTGATGAACAGATTCTAAAATCTTACTTTAATTTTATGAAATCACCTCCTTCAGTCCACATTGAGGTTTTTTTATAAAATCATAGAAAAATTCTGTGTTCATAAAACAAGGATTGCCATCCTGGTAAGCAACCTCATCAAAACTACTACACTTGCTATGGCCAGGCCCTGAGCTAGGTGTTTGTTTTATATACATTATCCCAATCCCCATCACAACTCATTCATTAGCCCCATTTAACAACTGAGGAAACTAAGCCCTAGCAGCTAAGTACCTTGTCAAGGCCACACAGCTAGAAGGTGGCAGAACTGAGATTCAAGGCAGATCAACACAATTCTCGACTGCGCTTAACCACAACGCTATACTGCTTGTAGTTGGTGTTCATGTTCTCCTACAAGTTTAAATGTATATTCTTCAATGCTGCTAAGTTAATTTTTTTTAAGTGAGTTGTTTCTTTTTCTGGATATACTATCTTCCACACATACACAAAAAGGTCTATATAATCAATGTCTCACTAATTTCTTCTCAACACACAACAAAACCCTCGTCTTTAAAAACAAAGCTTTGCTCCTAGGCTCCTAAAATACTGTAAGTCAGAAAGAGGGAAACATTTAGAATACAACCTTAAGGAGACAATGCCAGTCATTCCCCAAACTGAACTGGCGATTCTGATGAAAAGTGTGAGAATTCCATTTATATTAGTCACTCTGCAATTGTACCTAAATAAACAGTTTCTCCTTTTGCCTTCTTGTTCTATTTCCCAACAGTATTAGTGAGAAGATCAAGTCAACTCTGAAAAAAGCTGTGGGAGGTGTGGCCTTATCCCTCTCTACTGGCCTGTCTGTCGGTGTATTCTTCCTGCAATTCCTTGAGTGGTGGTACTCGTCAGAAAATCAAGAAACCATCAAATCACTGACTGCTCTGCCGACTCCTCCACCACCTGTACACCTAGACTACAATTCTGATTCTCCCCTGTTACCCAAAATGAAGACTGTGTGCCCACTGTGTCGTAAAACCCGGGTGAATGATACTGTTCTTGCCACCTCTGGCTATGTGTTTTGCTATCGCTGTGTGTTTAGTTATGTGAGGACTCACCAGGCTTGTCCCATCACAGGTTATCCAACAGAAGTACAACATCTAATTAAACTGTACTCCCCTGACAACTGAAAGGGATTAGCATCTTACCTCGCAGGAAAATCATTGCCCAGAAGGCCACAGGGCTGTTTTTCAGCATGGTACACGGCGTTATTTGGTACTTCTTAGCCTCAATTCATAATTAAATGAATTTTTAAAAATTACATGGATTTCTTTAAAAGGATATACCCATGGATTTAACCTTCTAACCTGCTCTCGAGGCCCCAATTTAAAGTTAACCAAGCTGATTAGAGTAAGAGAATTGAGGGTCAGTATAGAAGTGGATAAAAGAGGATAATCAGTACAGAAGCTTTTCCTTAAAGAACGAAGAAGTATAGAAGCTCTCAGGAAAAACCCATGTTAGACCTCAAAGTGGGTGGTGAAGGGGAAGCAGACCTTGTATTTAGAAAAGTTTTCACTTGCCTATGAGGAAGAGGTTTTATCAGTTTACAATGTGAAAAGTGGGCTTACTCTTGAAAAACAATCGCTCCTTCTATATACTGTGACCCATTTGTTATGTAATGTCTGCTGTAATTTATCAACTTCTAAAGATTTCTTTATGAGTCTTTCTTGGGAAACTGGTTAAAGGAAAATTAAGGTGAAGTGTATATATAGATTTTGGTGAGAAAGCAAAGCTAATAAGCAATGAAGAGATGAAGTAAAGCCGAGGTGGTGTGGCTCAGTGGTTGAGCATCAACACATGCACCAAGAGGTCACCGGTTCAATTCCCAGTCAGGGCACATGCCTGGGTTGTAGGCTCAAGTCCCCAGTGAGGGGCATGCAGCAGGCAGCCAATCTCTTATCAATGTTTCTATCTCTCCCTCTGCCTTCCTCTCTCTAAAATCAATAAATATTAAAAAAAGATGAAGTAAAATACTCATCTATGTGTAAAGAAAGGCTCCTTTAATAAGCCCTTTCTCCTTGCTATTAAGAGTTTGCTTATCTGGCCCTAACCGGTTTGGCTCAGTGGATAGAGCATCGGTCTGTGGACTGAAGGGTCCCAGGTTCGATTCCGGTCAAGGGCATGTACCTTGGTTGCGGGCACATCCCCAGTGGGGAGTGTGCAGGAGGCAGCCGATCCATGTTTCTAACTCTCTATCCCTCTCCCTTCCTCTCTGTAAAAAGTCAACAAAATATATTTAAAAAAGCGTTTGCTAAACTGGCATGAATAATTCTGGCTATTACTAAAGTTTCTATGAAACGCTCAAATACATTTCAAGAATAAATGTTTTTTGGCAAAGAACTGTTCCATGTTGTCATGATTATACAAAAACTGAAAGATTACTTGAGGTGTTTAAATTTTTCATTCAGACAACCTTTGACTTTTGGGGGTATTTTTGTATTAACATTTTGTGGGGGTTTTTGCTAATCCAATAATTGGGGGGAAAGTCCTCTACTCCAACAGCAAGAATTCAGCATTCAGCTTTGTTTGAAATATCTTGTATTAGAAAGACTACAAAAACACTTTAAGTTGCCTATGTAGAAAAATTCATGCCTGGGTTGGCAAATTGATGAAAAAATATGGGTTAAAAAACTCATAACTAGATGAGGAAGGATGAAAGTAATTTGTAGGTGCCTCTGCTGAGATAGGCGTTTTCCAGTATTTTAACTCATTTTAGCAATTCAAAGGACAAACATTCTCTAATAGCACCAAGGTGATAAAACTAAATTCTGAAATGGAACATCCTATGGATTTTAAAATATTAACACTTTTATGTATCACTAGAGGCCCAATGCATGCAATCTGTGCAAGGGGCTCGGCCCTCAAAGCCAAGGTGGCTTGCCTCAGCTTCATCCGGAAGGTCGTCTGAAAGGCCATCCGGTCTAATTAGCATATTATGCTTTTTATTATTATAGATAACAAGAGTATAGGGGATAGTTGCAAGAATTCTTGTTAAATATCAAGGTTTTACCAAAGCAAATATCAATTTAAAAAACATCTTTAATATAATAAGTCAATAAGAGAACTGAACCAGATTCAGGACTGAAATAATGTAGTACTCCGTGAAGGTATCAAAGCCAGATTTTTCACGTCAACCTAAGAAGAAAAACAAAGTATCAGTAAAATTCAAACAAATACCAAAGAAACACTCATATACATAATAAAACCAGTATCCAAATATGCTAGAACATACCAATGTGAGAAAACCATAACCAGACTCAGCTCAGAGAGAAGATTAAGTGATCACACCCTGGTCAGAGCCAACAGTGAAGCAATGGCAATACCAGGTCAGACTATACTTCACTCATCATCGCATCATTGCATTTCACCACCTTGTATTATCTAAAAGTATTTTCACTTCTAAAAAAACTTAGGTTTACCCATGAAAAAAAATAAAGCCTTCTTTTTAGATAAGTTTAAATTGCAACCATTTTATCTTCCACTATGCTTTGGTTTAAGTAACTCTACAAAAATGCAAATTTGAACAAGTTTTGTTTGGGGGAGCTTTTTTGTTTTTGAAATACAGGTGGTGGGTAAGCACTTACAGTTTTAAAAAAAAAACACAACTTTTTTTTTTAATGAGCTCAAACACAATGCAAGATAAAATTTCAGATGCCTGCAAAAGGATTTAGAGACAAGTTCTTAAGCAAAAGCGTTAGAAAAGATTTTTATACTAAATTATCTTATAAACTCCAGTTCATTTAAAATATATTTTGATTTACAATCATGCTGCACATAAAGATAAAAACTAGTCATAAATTTGTTATACCAGGATCTTCTATCTTAAGATTCCAAGACCCAGAGAGGCTATGATTTGCCTAAGGTCCATAGCAAATTAACATCAGCTGGAAGGAGAACTGAGGTCTGATTACCAGATTTATATTTTTCCACTATCAGCTAAATATAAGGTTTAATTTCATTTTCCTCCAGGGCATGAGCAAGATAAAGGAAAAAAGGGAAAGCCTGGATAATTCACGACCTGAACAATTGATTTCTGAATGAAAAGGCTGATTGCATTTCATTTATTCTAAATGGCACCTGGTGATACACAATCATTGACGTGGAAAAGTACTAGGATCACATGTCACCCTTTCCAGCCTTTCAGCATGGTTTTGACAGTAACTATTCTGGAGACCCCACATGCTTCAGCCATCTATAAGTATCAATAGGTTGATTTTCCATAAAACTGACAATCGGTCTGTGTTTGCCATTTAGCAACTAAACTCCATAAAGAGAGGGAAACTAACAAAGTGTCTGTTTTACAGGGGTTATGCTTGAGCCTTTATCTCATCATCCTCTACACAAAGATACTTTCCTAATTTTTTTCCTTAGTACACTACGCCATCCGGGATGCTTCCCCGCCCCTTCCAATGTGGAGAGCGCCTAATTACAGTATTAAAACCTTACTCAAATGTCACCTTCTCTCTCTGTTAAGTGGTCCCTAACTCCTCAGTCATCCATCACCTCCTCTGAGTCCCCTTCTTCCCCCCAACACGCATCAAACGCCATTTATTCACGATCCCCGCCTCCCCCATCACAGGGTTCCTAAAGAACCAGGACTGTGTCTTACTGGCCTTTGCATCCATTGCACTCAGAATGGTGCATAGGAGGCGGCTCAATAAATGAGCGTTTAACTCAGTCAAGGCACGACCCTCCCTACTAAATCCTAAACACCTAGATTTTAAAGGCATCAGCCGACTTACCTCCAACGCTTCACGTAGGTAAGGACCACATCGCAAGCATCTCTAAACCCTCCCCCTGCCTCCCCCCCACCCGCTTCTACCTCATGGCGCTCTGCACGGCGCCCAGCGCAGGACAACCAGTGCTTACACACTGGGGACCGTCAAAAATAACGGTCCAAACCCCACCAACTCCAAGGAAGACAGAGAAGCCGTCCTTGTGGGGAAAGGCCAGTAAGGCCGGAGCCAGGAGTCCTAAGCCCCATTTGGAAAATCCCAGAACTCCTACGCCCTAGACTCCCAGGAGGCTGGCCCAGCCGGCGAAGGCTCACGGGGCCGATTGCCGGCCTCCCAGCCCTCCCTCCAGGACAACAGCTCCCGCTTCCCACCGGCCTCCGCCTCCAGGCCCCGCCGGCATCCCACCACCCACTGCGGCCTCTGCCAGACAACCAATCCCGCGGCGGCCAGCGGGTCACGTGCAAGGAGCAACCAATCGGAGGGCGAGGCGAACGTCAGGGGTGGCGCGGGCCGGAGGGCGGAACCCCCATTTCCGACACTTGGTTTCCAGGCGGCTCCATCTTCAGTGTTGGGGCAGGCGCTTTACAACTGACTCGGAGCAGTTCTCGCCGGCTCTTGGACCTCAGGACGACGGTTATCCCGGTGGTTTCCTCGGAGGCAGTTGTGCCCTGGGTTTCCGTTTCCGGGAAGAACTATTGATGGAGCGATTCAACGTTGTTTATTGCACTTGTCCGCCTGGCGGCGTGAGGGCTAGGGGTTGGGGTGGACTTAGATGAATGTGTCCCTCTCTGTCCAGAGGGACCTTCCTGGCTGGTCGGGCTCTTGGATGCTTCCTAAGTAAACAAGAGGTGCCGCCAGAAAAGTGCAGCGAAATATCAAAGAAGTGTGAAGGAGAGCAGGAAAGACTTCCCGGAAGAGATGGCATTAAATCTGGGTCTTGAAAGATGGGGGCGGGGGGGGGGGCGTGTTGAGAATTAGGAGATTCTGGGAGAAGGAATAATTACCGAATTAAATGAGAATGTATCGGGGGGAGCTGACCAAATCTGAAGTTGAAACGTGTAGTGTTTCTCAAAAATTGGTGAACTAGCAACACCAGGAGGAAACAACAATATAAATGTCCTCCATCAAAAACAGAGCCCCATGGGTGATCCTGAGTCACACCAAAGTTTGAAAACCAATGATCGTGTTAAAGAAGGAGGATGGTAGGAAAGTTGAGAAACGGGTTAAGACTTTGTTAAGGACGGTGTTTGCTGGCTGCTTAGATTAGACTACTCTGGAGAATGATTTAAAGACTGAGGTCCCAAGAAGACAGGTGATCGGAGCTGTACTTGAGAAAAATTCAGCATGCGACTGTGTTTTTCAATTAATTGAAGGAAGGTATTGAAAGGGATTGCAGTGGTTCAGGTGAGAACTAATAAGAGCCCAAATTAGGGCTGTGGTAGTGGAAATGGAGAGGAAGCATGTGATAAGCAGCATGAGGGTTGTGATGAGTGTTGGACAGGGGTGGGTAGAAGGACATGAAAAAATAAAAAGGAAGAATGGAGAAAAACGGAGGGTCTTCTGTACCAGACCTACCGAGGAACTCCATTGTCCTTTAAAGATAGGAGGTTAGACAGTGAAGAGACTGTGCCTTGCCCTGGCTGGGTGGCTCAATTGAAGCATGGTTCCATACACCAAAAGGCTGTAGGTTTGATTCCCAGATGGGGCACGTATCTAGGTTGTGGGTTCGATCCCTGACCACCTATGGAAGGCAATTGAGCAATATCTCTCTCTTCCTCTCTCCTCCCACTCTCTTCCTCTCTCTAAAAGCGATTTAAAAAATGCTTAGAACCCAACATCTAGAAATCTTGTTTAAAAAAAGAGAGAAACGGTGCCTTTGCATGTGCTGTTTTCTCTGCATCTCCATTTCCCTCAGCCTGGTGCATTTTTTTAAAATATTTTTATTGATTTCAGAGAGGAAGAGAGGGATAGAGAAATAGAAACATCAATGATGAGAGAGAATCACTGATTGGCTGCTTCCTGCACGCCCCCTACTGGGGATCAAGCCCGAAACCCAGGCATGTGCCCTTGGCCAGAATCGAACCCGGGACCCTTCAGTCTACAGGCTGCGACACTCTATCCATTGAGCCAAACCAGCTAGGGCTTGGTGCATTCTTATCTGCAGGTTCCAGTTCATAAACCATCTCATTTATGAAGTCTTATTCTTGCACGCATAGTTATTGTCACTCCTCAGAACACCCAGAGAAAACACATTTCTAGCTCTCCAGAGTGGCACTATTTTGTTGTGGTCATGCATATGGACTGTATTTGTAAGCATCACACTCAGTGCCAGACTTAAGATTTCAACACCCTAGATCAGCCGTGGGCAAACTACGGCCCGCAGCCCATTTGAAATGAATAAAACTAAAAAAAAAAAAAGACCGTACCCTTTTATGTAATGATGTTTACTTTGAATTTATATTAGTTCACACAAACACTGCATCCATGCTTTTGTTCCGGTCCTCCGGTCCAGTTTAAAAACCCACTGTGGGTCGAAACCGGTTTGGCTCAGTGGATAGAGCGTCGGCCTGCGGACTGAAGGGTCTCAGGTTCGATTCCGGTCAAGGGCATGTACCTGGGTTGCGGGCATATCTCCAGTGGGAGATGTGCAGGAGGCGGCTGATCGATGTTTCTCTCCCATCGATGTTTTTAACTCTCTATCCCTCTCCCTTCCTCTCTGTAAAAAATCAATAAAATATATATTTTTTAAAAAAAAAAGAACCCATTGTGGCCCTCGAGTCAAAAAGTTTGCCCACCCCTGCCCTAGATACTTAAATGAAGGAATGAGTGAAAGTTAAGAGACCCAGAGTTAGGTAGCGTGGCTTGGTGGAACTGGCATTTTTGTTCTGGGTCCCTGTTCTCTACAGTCTTTGAATTATCTCTGTGAATGAATTTAGGAGGGAGGTTGGTATTTGTATTAGTTATGGCTGTGCCATAACTATGCTGATAAATTGAAATTTGTAGTGAATAAATATATCTGAAATAAATTGGGACTCTACGGTAGTTCTTAGCCAATTGTGAACAGAATGGCCAGCTCACTTTCCCAAGACCTAGGAAAAGCACTGTGCAAGCTGATGATTTCAGATAATTTTGTAGCATGGACATTTGATGTGCGATCCTCCCTGGAGTGATAACCTGTAACTATTTATAGCCAGGGGACCTGACTAAGGAACTTTGAAGAAACTCTCTTTGCTCATCTTTCACATGTTTCCCTCCTTCTGATTTGGTCCCTTATAGTGCACTGAAGAAGAATAAGGAAACCACAATCTGGCTCCTGGCTCTCCTGTCCAAATAATGTTCTTCCTGTGGCCCGGGAAGAAAAGGGGGAGATACTTAGGTAGAGTTCTGATTTTGAAGACTCCAAAACATGAAGGCAGAATCCCAAAGATGAAAGGCAGGAGCAGGAACATTTGTATTAAATAAACCTGGCTTTGAACTCCATCTCTTCCATGTAATCTCAATTTTTTCTTAAAAGCTCCAACCTTGTACCAAAATGCACATGTCCAGTAAAGAATGGTCATTTTTATCTTTCTAAAAGGAAAGGGAGATTGCAATGTGAGTGTGAGGCTGGGAATTAAGGTTGGTGGTAGAACTAAAAGACTGAATTTAGAAGTGAAGTTAATGAAAATCAGTTAAAGTTGAGGCTGAGGGCAGGCTTTTAGAGTTTATGGTGCTACTGTGCTGATTATAGTATCCATTCCGCCTCCTATCCTGAAACTATATTCAGCCAACATATATAAAGGGTAATGCCAGCAAAGCAGAACTTCATAGAAATGTAACCTCAGTTAAAAATAAAAAAACAAGACAACCTAGGGATGTCCAGAAACCTATTTAAGAATGTCATTTCATCATAAACAAATTGGAGTGGAAGCACAGGATTGTTTGATACTTCAATTTAGAAGGAGATGCGTATATTAGTTTTCTGAAGCCGCTATGACACATTACCACAAACTTGGTTGCTTAAAAAGCAGAAATTTATTTTCTCACAGCTGTGAGTGTGACACCAGTTTTATTGATCAGAAATCAAGATGTTGGCAGGGCTGTGCTCCCTAGGACAGAGATGGAGAGCTGTAGGGAATCATTCATTTCTGCCTCTTCCAGCTTTCAGTGGCTGCCCCATTTCTTGTGGCCGCAGCAATCTCTGTCTATAGGTCAGACACTGCCTCCTCCCCTTTTGTGTGTATCAAATCTCTCTCTGCCTCACTTACAAGAACAATTGTAATTGGATGTAGGGCCCACCTAGATAATCCAGGATAATCTCCCCATCCCAAAATTCTTATTTAGTCACATCTACAAAGACCATTTTTTCACATAAAGTAACATTTGCAGGTTTATAATAACAACAATAACGATAACAAGAATTGGTGGCTATTATACAACCTAGTTCAAGAAGCTCTATCCAGTTTAACCAGCACCTCCAAGTGAGATAGCTGTCATCTTTTTATTTTTTAACTATAAAACAACTCATTCACCCTAGCTGGTTTGGCTCAGTGGATAGAGTGTTGGCCTGCAGAATGAAGAATCCCAGGTTCAGTTCCGGTCAAGGCCAGATGTCCGGGTTGCAGGCTTGATCCCCAGTGGGGGGCGTGCAGGAGGCAACCGGTCAATGATTCTCTTTCATCATTGATGTTTCTATCCCTCTCCTTTCCTCTCTGAAATAAAAACAAAACAAAACAAAATATATAAAAAAAATAATAATCCTACATAATAAAAGCCCAGCGACTGAACAGCGGAATGACCAGAACGACCGGTCGACCAGTCACTATGACATGCACTGACCACCAAGGGGCAGAGTCTCAACGCAGGAGGCTGATGAGCATTTGGCAGGCAGGCGAGCGCTTAGGGGAGATCAGGTGGGCAGGAGGCAAGCAGTTAGGGGCGATCAGGCAGGCAGGTGAATGGTTAGGGGTGATCAGGCAGGCAGGCAAGCAGAGTGGTTAGGGGAGATCAGGCAGGCAGGCCAGTGGTTAGGAGTCAGCACTCCTGGATTGTGAGAGGGATGTCCTAATTGCGAGAGGGTGCAGGCTGGGCTGAGGGACCCCACCCCCACCCCCATGCATGAATTTCATGCACCAGGCCTCTAGTTTTAAAATAAAATGAATGTAGAACTTTGAAATGAAATTGACCAGGACAGGAGGTACTTGTATGACGTATGGAAATAACACCCAGTGCCTTAGAGGTGGGCAGTTTAGCTTTGGCTGGCTCTTGAAAAACCCCTGAATCTTCCCATTACTACCTAATTCACTCCCCAAAGTCAAACTGCAGCCTGCTAATCTGCCCTGTCATAGGCTTTTCTTGAGTCCTTATCAGCCTTCCTCAGTGGGTAATGTTATGAAGACTGGGAGAGTCTGGCAGGGTTCCTGCTCCTCCCAGGCTGATATCAAAGAGCCACAGGACTGTGACAAAAAGCAAACATTCAGAGGAAAGCCAGATGTGGAACCGAAACAACAAGAGGAGAAGCAAGAGTATCAGGTAAAAAAATTTTGTTTATTTTTCATTTAAAAAACCTCATCCATCTCATCTTAAATGCAGTTTATGTCTGAGGGAATGAAGGGCTTAGTAAAATAATAGCTACAGGATGATGAGTGAGAAATTTTGGGAAAAGCAGAAAGGCTATTCATATGGAGCTTAAATCTCAGAAAGCATTGTATTTATCAGTTAACAGCAATAGTAACATCAGTGAGACTTGGGAGTCATGATAGTACAGGTCTGCTAGTTCAAAAGCAATTAGATTTGTCCTGTGAATCCAGCAGGTGGAAATTATAGGGAGACAAATTACAGTTGAAAATGAGGGAAACCCTTTCTAACAGAGCTGTCAGAAAATAGAAGGGACTAATTTGGTGGGTATTAAGTTACTCATCACTGGAGGTGTTCAAGCAGTTGCTGGAAAGAAATTTGTTGGGAGTTGGGAATATTATACAGAGGATTTAAGGATCAGATGAATGGTTGGACCAGAAGATCTTTGAAGTCCTTTCCAACACTTCTGTGACTCTATGACATGAATAGAATGTTAATTAGAAGTTTCTCTGTAGAGCCAGGCATTTACATTTACCTGCTCACATATGAAAAAAAAATCACCATGTTGATTCTGGTATACCTGGCAGAAGTGAGAAGGCAACCATAGCAAACTATGGCAGAAGAGGATATATGTCCTGTTCAATGCCTGCTTCTTTCTCTCCTTATGAGCATAAACAACACCCACATGGCCTCTACTTTGCAAAGATTACATAGGAAAAATGGGTTCTCTTTTTCTACAGGAAGAATTTGGGTTTGGGTTAGTAAACATCTTATTTTGCAGTTAACAAAAGCTAAGGGAGCCACGTCTGAAATATTTCCTTCAGAGCCCTGATTTCTATTTAGATGGCTATTCTCTGATCTGAGAAGCAAAAGGAGGCTGGTCACAGTTTAACAACTATGTCCCAAAGGCTCATGTTTTTTCCAAGTCTTAAAGGTCCCCACAGCACAGGGCAGAACTATTAGGAGGGAAGGAAAATGCCTGTATCACACTATATATGAAGAAATGCACTTTTAGAAGAATGTTTGAAAAGTTAAAAAGAGCCCAGACTGTGTAGCTCAGTGGTTGAGCATGGAGCTATGAACAAGAGATCGTGGTTTGATTCCCGTGCAGGGCACATGCCCATGTTGTGGGGCGTGCAGGAGGCAGCCAATCAATGATTCTCTCATCATTGATGTTGCTAACTCTCTCTCCCTCTCTCTTCTTCTCTGAAATCAACAAAAATATATATATTTTTAAAAGAGAAGACTTAACAAAAAAGATAAAAAGAATTATGCATTTGGTCTCAATTGAAAGTCTTTCAGGGATAGAATAAAGCTTTAAAAATGGCCGAAACCGGTTTGGCTCAGTGTATAGAGCGTCGGCCTGCGGACTGAAAGGTCCCAGGTTCGATTCCGGTCAAGGGCATGTACCTGGGTTGCGGGCACATCCCCAGTGGGGAGTGTGCAGGAGGCAGCTGGTCGATGTTTCTCTCTCATCGATGTTTCTAACTCTCTATCTCTCTCCTTTCCTCTCTGTAAAAACTCAATAAAATATATTAAAAAAAAAAAAAAGCTTTAAAAATGTACAAAATAGCACGTAAAGAATACCAAGTTTTACGCTTGTTTACATAGCAAGATATCTACATCACATATATTATTAAACTACACTACCTTAGTTCTCTATCGTCCCCTTTCTTTTGCTTTGAATTAATAGGAGCATCTTCTGATTTCAACTTCTAAGTCTGCATATTCTCTAATAAGTTACTTTGGTTCCTGTGCCAATCCATGCCTTTTTTTTTTTTTTTTTAACCCATGACTTTTATAATACCTGGGCTCACTGATGGCACTTCCTGATTTTAAATTTAAAAATGGCTAAAAATTTTAGCACTGTAAGTTTTCCATGATAGCAAAATATTAAGCATTTACCTTTAACTATGCCCGTTCGTGCTGGGAAGGCTAACGATCTTGATGAAGTTGTTAGAAAACAGTGATATCAAATATTATTTCCACCTGGCCATTGTTTCCCAGTGGTTGAGCCATCAACCTGTAAACCAAGAGGCCACAGTTCGAATCCCGATCAGGGCACATGCCCAGGTTGCAGACTCAATCCCCAGTAGGGGCCATGCAGGAAGCAGCTGATCAATAATTCTCTCTCATCATTGAGGTTTCTATCTCCCTCTCTCTTCCTCTCTAAAACCAATAAAAATATGTTCAAAACTATTATTTCTGCGTTAAAATGTATGTCCAGTAATGTATAGCTTTGAAGAAAATACTGTAATCTCTGGGATTCTTGTTAATGTAGAAACAACATTCTGTCCTGCTTATTTATTGGGACCCCTTTCTGTTATTGTTTTGAGGACACAGGAGCTGCTGAGATGGAAAGTCTCCAGACCAATACGGAAATGCTCTATCCTGAGATCATTGTAGACGTGGGCACAGTGACTTTTGGAGAGGAGAACCGGAAGAAGATGACCAATAACCAGTTGAAAAGAAATGAGAATTCTAAAATCATCCAAGCCGCCTGTGCACTGTTGAATTCTGGAGGGGGTGTGATCAAAGCGAAGATTGATGATAAAACCTACAGCTACCGCTGCCACGGGCTGGGACAGGATCTGGAGACTTCTTTTCAGAAGCTCCTTCCTTCAGGCTCACAGAAATACCTTGACTACATGCAACAGGGGCACAGTCTCTTGATTTTTGTAAAGTCATGGAGCCCAGATGTTTTCAGCCTCCCCCTAAGGATCTGTAGCTTGCGTTCCAATTTATATCAGAGAGATGTGACGTCCGCCATAAACCTGAGTGCTAGCAGTGCCCTCGAACTTCTCAGACAGAAGCAGTCCAGAGCCCAAAGAGGAAGACCAAGGGTGAAGGAGCTGCGTCCTCAGAAAGTTCTTGACAGACACATTCAGGAAGAGGAAGATATGAGACTGTCTGCCTCAGAATTTCTTAAAAAGGACAGACTCATGTATAAAGAGAAACTCAACTTTACTGAGTCAACACATGTTGAGTTGAAAAGGTTCACCACCAAAAAGATTGTCCCTAGGATTAAAGAAATGTTGCCTCATTACATTTCTGCATTTGCCAACACCCATGGGGGATACCTAATTATCGGGGTAGATGATAAGAGCAAAGAAGTGTTTGGATGTAAGAGAGAAAAAGTGAACCCTGACTTATTAAAAAAAGAAATAGAAAACTGCATAGAAAAACTGCCTACATTCCACTTCTGCCATGAAAAGCCAAAGGTGAATTTCACTACCAAAATCTTGGATGTCTACCAAAAGGATGCCCTGTATGGTTATGTCTGTGTTGTTCAAGTGCAGCCCTTCTGCTGTGTGGTATTCACAGAGGCTCCAGATTCGTGGATCATGAAGGGCAGTTTGGTTGCAAGGCTGACAGCAGAGGACTGGGTGGCTATGATGCTGGATATTCCACCAGGTAAACCAGAATAGAAGCCATTATTCAGTCAGCAGGGAGTAACCCCCTTCTCTGCCTTCTGTGGGTAGTTGGTCAGATATTTAAAAAAAATTTTTTTTAATTGATTTTAGGAAGGGAAAGGGAGAGAGAAATAGAAACATCAATGATGAGAGAAAATCATCGATCACCTGCCTCCTGTACACCCCCTACTAGGGACCAAGCCTGCAACCGGAGCATGTGCCCTGACTGGGAATTGAACCATGACCTCATGGCTCAACCACTGAGCCACGCTGGCTGGGCTGGCCAGATATTTTACTTAAAGAATAGGAAGCAATTTTGCTTAAAAATATTCTCCCATGTCCCTGGCTAGTGTTTCTCAGTGGTTAGAATGCCGGCCCATGCACCAAAGGGTTTGGCTGGATTCCCAGTCAGGGCACCTGCCCAGGTTGTGGGCTTGAACCCCAGTGGGAGGCATGCAGGAGGCAGCCAATCAATGATTCTCTCTCATCATTAATGTTTCTAAATCTCGCTCTTCCTTCCTCCCTGAAGTCAATAAAAAATATATTTAAAAATAACATTCATCAGTAATCTCACTCTAAAGATTATATTTCAAAGGCAAATTTGTTTAAGAAGGACTCTTCATTAGTTCTTTCAAGGGAAACTTGTTGAAAATTCTGAACTGTTTCAGTAACATTAGGAACTAATACCTCCAATCACTGGGCTTGGGGCACCATCAAGTGGGGAAAAGCTGATGCAAAAGGACATGCTGGGGCAGGGGTGGTGGTGAGGGAGGAGGACTCCTAGTGTTTTCACTTCCCTTACAGTTTTGCTCAGAATCAGCCCTGGTGATTTCTAAGCAATCCATAGAGGACTTACAGCCCGACCGAAGCTTATCAATTTGCCTTCGTGGTTAATATGTTCCAAATTTGATAAAAGAAGCTTGGATCGAGACTTGAGTGATTGGATTGGATTATTCCTTCTCTTGTCCTAAATTTTTTTGAGTTTACACACACACACACACACACACACACACCAAACTAGAGATCCTGCCACATCCAAACCTTGGGTGGGGACTTAAGCAACTATAACAATATAAAAAATATATAGTGTGCTTAACTTTTTCTGACCTCATGCCCTCTAGAAGCTTTTTCCTATTAGAAATGACCTGGAATCAGAATATTAGAGTTGGAAGGAATCTTAGGGATCGCCTCACCCTGACATGAGGGAGGTGAAATGACTTGCCCTGCAGGAGTCCCCAGACTTCCTTTCTTACATATGTGAACGGTGTGAGGTATAGAAAGTGTGAGAGGACTTTTCCTTTTCCTTTTTCGTCTGAAGCAACTCTCCATGTATTCATTTGTTTAGCTCCCGCCAGTTTGGCCATAGACCACAGCCTTCCCCCGATTTCACCAGCCTCCTCTGCACTAAGAAGATCATCATATCCTATGAAAGTCCTGGAATTTAAGGAGGTTCTACAACAACGTTTGCTTCCAGGTATTTCCTTCTTGATTTCAGCTGAGGGGACTATTTTCTTTTCTAAAATTATGTTGGAAGGAATTGATAGCAATTAATCCAAATTTTTCTCCTTAGAGAGAGGTCAAGTGTAGGACTTGGCGGACATAATGGTCCCAAAATAATATATATGGCTAACTCTGTTTCCCAGTCATCAAATTCACACAATATTTCTCTGTGCTTTGGGGCTTCCAGTCACATACGGCTTTTGTTGCCTAAATTTGAGAGAATTTGGGAATCATCCTAAATCCCTCATGTCTATATCACAAGAGAATTGCACCCCACCCCCCATCTTTCCAATACAGAAGGAGGTGAGCCATGGGGTTCTATGGCAGAGTTTCTCTGCCTTGGCACTGTTGACACGTGGGTCAGCTAATTGTTTGTTGAGGGGGCTGCCCTGTGCACTGTAGGATGGTTAGCACCATTCGTGGCCTCTACCCTCTAAATTCCAGTAGCAGCCCTCCAGCTGTGACAAAAAGTTTCCAGCCCTGGCCAGTGTGGTTCACTTGGTTAGGCATCGACCCGTGTACTGAGAGAGAGGTTGCTGGTTCCATTCCCGGTGTGGGTACATGCCCTGGGTTGTGGGCTGGATCCCAGGTAGAGGTGTGTGCAGGAGGCAGTCGATCTCTGGATGTTTCTCTCTCTCTAAAAATTCAGTAAACGGTGCTTTTTAAAAATGTCCAGATACTACTAAATACCCCAGGGTGTGTGTGTGTGTCAAAATTGCCACATTAGAATCATTGTTTTTGCCGAAACCGGTTTGGCTCAGTGGATAGAGCGTCAGCCTGCAGACTGAAAGGTCCCAGGTTCGATTCCGGTCAAGGGCATGTACCTGGGTTGCAGGCACATCCCCAGTGGGAGATGTGCAGGAGGCAGCTGATCGATGTTTCTCTCTCATCGATGTTTCTAACTCTCTATCTCTCTCCCTTCCTCTCTGTAAAAGTTCAATAAAATATCTTAAAAAAAAAAAAAGAATCATTGTTTTAAAGAAATGTTCTTAGTTCTCCCAAAAGCATCAGGTACACACACACCCTCAACAGGAAGGAGGACTTCCTAGCAGTAGTGGACCATTTGGGGCTGAGGAGACAGTGCCAGGAGGCTGTTCTGTGAAGACCCCTCCTTGACTGCCCTCCCCTGTATGAGAGTTGCCAACAGCAGGAACTTCTTAGCCTTGGCCTGTGAAGAGGGGGTGCTTTCTTTGCAGACAGGGGAGCCTATACTTCCAGAGCTAGACTCATTTCTTCCTTTGATGTTGCAGGAATACTTACAATATGCTTTTGTACATTCTAGTAACTTCTATCCCTTGAATTTTCAGTGACACAGGAAGAGATACAATTTAAACCAGAATCCCTCTGTAAGACGCTGTTCTCAGATCATAAAGAACTGGAGGAATTCATGAAGACACAGATACGTCCTATCTCGCAGGGGATTGTGATATTTTCTCGAAGCTGGGCTAGTGATATTGGCTTAAGGAAAGAGCAGAATGTCTTGTGTGACGCTCTCCTAATAGCGGTGAACAGCCCGCTGGTACTCTATACAATCTGGGTGCACCCGAGTGGGCCCGAAGGGCCTGAGTATGCCCGAACCACTGCTCGTCACTTAAAGCAGAAACTGGGAACTATTGGTGGTTACACGGGGAAAGTGTGTGTCGTTCCGAGACTCCTGCACCTGCCGGGCACACAGCCTAGACCCTGTGGAGTCCCTGTGCACTACCCCCAATCCTACCAGCTTGCTGATGAGGAGGAAATGGAAGACTTGTTGCAGGCCCTCATCGTGGTGGTCTTGCTGTGCTCTCGATCCCTTCTGAGTGACCGGCTGGGCTGTGAATTTTTCAACTTGCTCATAGAGGAGCAGTGTGAGTTGCTTTCAGAGAGCCTTCAAGAGACACGAGAATTGTTCATCCACTGCTTCCCAGGAACCAGGAAGACAGCCCTCGCCATAAAGATCATGGAGAAAATCAAGGACCTATTCCACTGCAAACCAAAAGAGATCCTCTATGTTTGCGAACATGACTCCTTAAAGGATTACGTGGCGTGAGTGTTTCACTGACTAAACACAGTAAATGTGTTGAGTCAGTCTTTTCAACAGTATCACCAAAGTAATTACTTAAGATTTTGCAATGCCTTAACAAAGTAAGTGCAAGAGCCCAGACATTTGCAAGTGACCAGGTAGTTGAGCTATAAATGGGTACTTTGCTATTTCCAGTCTTCAATATTTCATCATAAATCAGCCAAGTCTGCATACATTTAAGTTTATATAACTAGGGACAGTTTCCCACAATCTGTGGTCTTAAATTTAAAGAAAAGTAGAAATGAACCTATCTTGCTTTAAAGAAACATTTTGCTTGCTGCTTAACATTGTAAGGTCACAGTATATTTCAGGTGATGAGACATTCTACCTACTAGAAACTTGAATTTAAATACCATTTGATTTTGCTTATAAAATATTTTCATTTGTTTGACTTGTTCTGAATCAATAATTTTAGAAGACATACAAATCTGCTTCTGATTTAAATCTTTAGCTTTTAATTTAGTAAAAGAAATTGGTTGCTTTATAATTCAGCAAATGAGGGCAAACTCATTTTCATTTTTTGTCTGGTTTACTTATTTATTCAACAAATCTTTTTGAGCACCGTGTATATGCTAGGTACTGTGTATATTGAGTGTTAGTGGGGATAAAGATTTTGAAGATCTGGCCATAAAGCCCAAAAAGGGGGACAAAAAATAAAATAAGCAATGTGAATATTGTAAAATTAGTATGATAGTAAAGATATGCTTATCTTAACTTGGGCTGAAGGTTGGTCAGCAAATACTCCCCAGTGAAGGAGATCCTTAAGAAGGGTACACTCTTAAGAAGTCAATAGACACCCTAACCGGTTTGGCTCAGTGGATAGAGCGTCTGCCTGCAGACTAAAGGGTCCCAGGTTTGATTCCGGTCAAGGGCATGTACCTTAGTTGCGGGCACATCCCCAGTAGGGGGCGTGCAGTAGGCAGCTGATCGATGTTTCTAGCTCTCTATCTCTCACCCTTCATCTCTGTAAAAAAAAAAAGAAGAAGTTAGTAGGCAAAGTGTATAAAATGAGGGCTTTTTAGGCAAAGGGCAGAGTGTGTGCGAAGGCATGGAGATGCTTAGAGAATCAGAAGGGTAAGTCTGACTAGAGCAGTGTGGGGGTGGGGGTTATGGTTATGTAGTTGGTGATGAAACTGGAAAGGAGGCAGATGCCATATTGTGAAAAATTTGTAAATTGTACTATGGGTTAAGTTCTTTATTATGCTTTATAGGTAAGTTTAAAAATGCTCCAGTCAAAGGCAAATTCAATTCAACAAGTATCTATTGAACCCTAATGTGAGGAGGATATAGAGAGTGGCTAAGAATCAGTGCTTTTCTTCAAGATATCTACAGTCCAAATTGGAAGGGAAGAACATGAACAGTTTTGATTCAGGGCACAGGGAGTAAAGCCCCAGGGACTGCGTATGTAGCATCAGGAAATCTATAGGCATGAGTGATACACCTGGATCCAAATTAGAGGAGGTAACAATCCCACTTGATTGTTTCTTGCCTCCTCTAAGGTGTTCCTCCTCCTCTGATATGCTACAACATACTGTAAAGGGAAACTGAACACGCAAAACAGGATTACAGCCCTGAAGATTTATTACCCTACTTGACACGCCATGGAACTCAGCAGCTTCTTCGTGTTTTCCTTACCAAAATCAAATGAGGCTTCTGGTTTTGTACTACATGTAAAAGGGGTGGTGGGATTTGCTTTAGAGGAATTTGTATTTATCCATACCTCTTTTCCACATAAAAAAGTATGATATGCCTCTAGATAACTGTTCTCTAGCTCTAAAAAGGACAAAGTAAAGAGCTTGTCCTCAGGGATTGTCAAGCAGCAGAAATGGACTACTAATAGAAACAATAACGTTCCTACCTGGGTTTATTTCAAAAGTTTCACATGCATATTTAACTAGATAACCCTGAAGAGTAGGGTTTACAATGAAGTAGTCTCTCTATCAGGTAACTTGTAAGTAAAGCAGTTTTGTAGTATTTCGTACACAGCTGGATCAATGAATCGTCCTCCAGGTGAGAACTAGTCTCTAATTTCAATCCCGAGAGTAATGAGTGCATGGTGTTCCCTGAAACCCAATTCTCTCTTTCATCCTTACAGCCAACAAACCACCTGCCAGGCTGTGACGCGGAAAACCTTCATGCAAGGGGAGTTCCTAAAGATTAAACACATAGTGATGGATGAGACGGAGAATTTCTGCAGTGTATATGGTGATTGGTACAAGAAGGCTAAGAGTATCACCCATCCAGAGGTGAGGGGAGCTGGAAGGAGAAACCTTCACCATGGGGTTCTCTGGCTTTTCCTGGACCCCTTCCAAGTCCATCATGCTGATGTCAACGGCCTCCCCCCTCCATCTGCTCAGTTTCCTCGGAAAACAATCACCAAAGGGATCCACTGTTCTCTGGAAATAGCAATGGTCATGAAACAAGAAATGAAGAAGACCAAAGAAAGTCCTCCCTCCGACATGTTTCTGGACACACTGGCACTGTTCAGGGAAGCTGCCTACGAGGAAGCAATCCGTGCCCAGGCTCTTCCTGGGGTGTGTGAAACAGAGACCAACCTGACAATAGAACAAATTGCGAAGTACGTGGCAGAAAGATGTCACAGCCTGTTCCAATGTGGCTATCTGTCCAAAGATATAGCAATTCTGTGCAGGAGAGGGGAGGACAGAGGACGCTATGAGCTTGCACTGCTAAAAGCAATGGAATTAATTGAGACCCACAGAGCAACAGAAGTTGTGTTCAGCCAGGCCTCTGGTGTTTTGGGCAGTCACATCATTTTAGACAGCATTCAGCAGTTTTCAGGCCTAGAGAGGAATATTGTGTTTGGGCTTAGTCCAGAATGCAGTCCTTCAGAGGAAACTCATAAGCTCTCCTTTGCCTCAAGAGCCATTAAACACCTCTACCTGCTTTATGAAAAGAGAACAGCTTTCTGAAAATTATTTCAAACAATACAGGAAGCCATAAGATGCAGAGTCCCTTCTCCCAGGCAGGTGGCAGGTACTCCTTTTCACATATTACAAATGAGGAGCTCAAGGCACAATCAGTATGGCAGAGAGCCACAGAAACGTTTCTTGGGACTGATCCTGCCACTGCATTCGCAGTGTCACTGTCTTTTTCCCAGTCTACTTCACCTCCTCAATGTACAATTACAACAGACTTATAATTGGTCCCCTGCCTCTGGTTTTACCTTGTCCAATCCAGCTTTCATCCTGTCAACCAGAGATGTTCTCCTCAAACAGAGAACTGATTTTTATGACATTCCCTGCTAATGTATCTTCAGTGAGTCCCTGCAATGTTTAAACCAAGCCATTTTTCAAGGCTTTCCATGATATACCCTGACTTACTCTCTTAAAACAGTCTTTATTATGCCTCCATCTTCCAGTGTTTCTAATGCACCCAGCCTTGCTGACCTATTTTGGGGATGGGAGGTAGGGTGGCCTCCAGGCTACTTACTTTGACTGGGTCTCTCAGGGTAGTACCTTGGTTGGCACCTCATACTGGCTGTGGGTCCCAAGCTTCATAGGGTCAGAACTTGATTTCCTCTTTGCACCAAGTTTGGATTAGTTTCTTGGGGATGGCTTTGTGTTAATCAAGCTCACAAAAGACCAAGGCATAACTGACAATGCGACTCTGTCAATTTACAATGAGGATTATAGTAATAAATGGGCCAGATGCTCTTGCTAATCAGCACATGCAGTAGTAACATAGGAGGCCAAATTACATAAGCATAGCTTTACAGCAAGGGGAGCTGGTAATATGATCAAATGTATGGCTTAAAGCTATGATAGACTATTGCAAACACCTCTAAAATAGGGATATTTCCATCACAAGGTCAGATTTACCAAAAAAAAGCAAATTTAGAATGCTAAGAGTGACTAGTTGTTCCATATTCTTTGCCTTAAATGATTTTTTTCTTAATTTCTGAGTTTCTAAAGTAAACCACCAACCTCCCCCTCACTCCTCTCAACACATAACAGTACTTTACTCACATTCATTTTCTACCTGTTAATACTTTCATCTAGACTAGAAACTGCTTCTGTCCTGTTATTGGCCTGGGACGTAGTCTGTCTATCAGGGGGTCTTTGCACATTCCTAAACTCTTCCATTATGATTTGGTGTTAATTTTATAATTCAACTCTAAGAGTTCATGGGGAGCCTGAATGGCAATTCTACCACCTATGGTGCCTATACATTCTTGCTCCTGGCTATGCCAGTGCCATTTTCTCAGCCTTCAAACCCTTTTCTGCTCCCTTTGTTGAAATTCTTACTTGCCAATCAAGTCCTTATTCAGTTAAACTTGGTCTTTCTTTCACAGCCTTTCTATGGCTTAAAAAATGTGTTTAAAGATAACACCCAACTCATTCTAAACTATACCAAAGAAGTAGTAGTTGAAATAGCAGAGTCTATGTAATACCTTCCTATCATGTCTTCTTGCCAATGTATGTGCAATATATTAGAAATAAAATCAGAAGTCCCTTTGTCTAGTCAGATCCCAAAATAACTAAGCCAATAATTGCTCTTCAATGCAATTTTGTTTTCCTGTCTGTAAGGTTTTTTAAGTTGCTTTGGAATTATTCCTCTTTCTGGACTATTTTTAACTTCTAGAAAGGTTAGGACAACTTTATTAATGCTGGTGAGGCCTCGATGCAGGAGAAAGTATGGAAATATTCTTTTGGCCATAATTTCAGATAAAGCCCATCCCTTTCCATGAGGTAGGAGGGCAGGCAGGGCTTGCAAAGTGCTTTTAGCTGCCTTTCTGAACTGCTCAGACTACCAGATGGGTCACTGTGAATTGTCCTGTCCAGAGAACCTTTCTCTTACCTCCTTGCTGCACCAATTACTTGATGTTATTCCTTATATCTTTCCTTGGGGGCCTCAGGGTACTTTTAGGTGGGATAAAATGAAGTTCAGCAAGTAATTCGTTTTTGATGGTGCAGAAGATACCAGTGTGTTAACATTTGGATAATGGGAGAAGTGTGAATTCTCTAAAAATAATTTAAAGGATCAAAGGTGGAGGGGGGTTGCGGGAGTGAAGAGAACAGGGAACTGCTAGACAGTATTTTAATCATAAACCTCAGGACCACGTAACTTTTTAAACTATATGCATGCATTATGTAATTTTTGATAAAATAATTTATTTTAAAAATGATTGCTTTAAAATAATTGTTTTAATTTGAGAGTCCTTATCAGTTCTTAGTGCACTCAAACAGCTCAGTCAGGTTTAAAGCAGAGGCCTAACCCAGTAGTGATTCTCAACCCTGGCTACTCATTATGATGATCTGAGGAGCTTTAAAAATACCAGTGATCCAGCCAGACGCCAGACCAATTAAATCAGAACGCCTGGGCATGGGCTTGGACATTGGTATTTATTAAAAGTTGTCCAGATAATTCCAGTTTGCCACCAGGGTTTAGAACATGGGACCCATCTACTAGTCTGCTCTTTCAATCCTCAAACTTCTCTTCCCATTAGATTGTGAGATCCTTGAGGGTAAGGATGGTCATTTACACATCTTTATTTCCCCCAAAAGCAACTGGTGTAGTACCTCAAACTTGGAAGGTGCTCATAATTATTTGTTGAATGGATTTGCTACTTTCAGAGGATCAGAATCTACTAGGGATAATGTTTATATTTAATGAAATGAATATCTAATTTTGGAGACTTCAAAGAGGTCAGTGTGGAGAATAATCAGCACTGCAATAATGAAGAATAAGAGGATAATGGAAGTTAAGCTGTTTTTTTTAGGCAACAGGCAAAGTTAAAGATCCATGTTGATGGGAGTTCATTAGGTTTGAGTTTGAGATTAGAAATTGGTGGGGACTAAGAATAATTGACTACCTTGCTTGTTCTTAGAATTCTAAATTTTTCTATAGACATTTAATAAAATGGATAAAACAGTTAGTTTGATGAACTAATTTGCCTGCTATAAGAAGTTCTAAAAGTTACTTTTAAAAAGAAGGGTATCCCTGGCCTGGTAGCTCAGTTGGTTAGAGTATCATCACAATAAACCAAGGTTGCATGTTCAGTCCTTGGTCAGGGCCCATACAAGATGTAATCAATGAATGCATAAATAAGTGGAACAACAAATAGATGTTTCTCCCTTTCTCTTTCTCTCCCTTCCTCTCCCTAACATCAGTTATAATATAAATAAATAAAGTTAAAAAAAATAAAAAGAAGAGTAGTATACTTCTATTGTGTTAAATTTGAGAAATGGAGAAAGGCAAAATAAAAAGTTCTTATTATCTTGTTACCCAGACACAGTTTTTTTTTTCATTTTTGCTTATTTCTATTCTTTGTTGATATGCAAAAATATTTTTACATAGTTATGATCAAATTGTACAATCAACTTTATATCCTGTGCATCTGTTTTTCCATGTAACCTTTTTGTTCTAGTCTGTACTATTGTTCCCAATACTTCTCCCCCTCCCTATACCTACACCCTTTATAGTTCCCTAACATTAGAGCTGGAGTATATTTTCCCACCCCCTTGATGTGGGCTTGGCCGTGTCACTTTGTTTGGCCAATGAAATGTTAGTGCAGAGGCTTTACGCATTTCAGTATTACATCTGTTCTCCTGGGCTTCTGCTCCTGTGAAGACTATGCCTTGGGCAGCCCATCAGTCGCTGAGGAATGAGGGATGTGAAGCAGTCTTGAACTCAACTCACGACATGGAGCCAAGTTTGACTGATCCCAACTAGATAGCCAAATCCCAACTGATTTGCAATGTGTAAGTGATAAATAAGTGCTTATTATTGTATGACCGAGATTTCAAGTTTGTTTCTTTTGCAGCAGTAGCTGACTAATGCAGGCATTTCCTCATGTTGTAGCATTGTCTTAAAAATTATCATTTTAAATAGTTGCACAATATCTCAGCTAGACTACACAAAATTTCAATAATCAATCCTCTATTAATTTGGGTCACTAGCAATTTTACACTATTAAAATTAAACCAGGCCCATACTCAGGCATACAACACAACCTTTTCTTCCTTTGGTATATTTATAAATCCCCAGAGATGATATTGGATCAAAGGGGTGGCCTAGATAAAAGATTCACCTTATTTATATTGGTTCTGATGGGAAGCGCATAGAAAACCCTAATCACTGTGCCTGACAACATACAGGGTTGTTGCCTTAAGAGAACAAAATGCTGACATCAGGA
Organism: Myotis myotis; assembly: GCF_014108235.1. Classification (NCBI taxonomy): domain Eukaryota; kingdom Metazoa; phylum Chordata; class Mammalia; order Chiroptera; family Vespertilionidae; genus Myotis; species Myotis myotis. Next base: position 12,897,081 of record NW_023416321.1, on the reverse strand, counting down.
CTACAAAGTTCTGAACCCATGTCTGCCTGACTCCAAAGTCCATTTTAGCCTCTATGCTTTTCTGCTTTCCTGTACATCAAAGTTACAGACAGGAGTCTCCATGACCTGCGATCTGATGTTGAAATCAAGATTGAGTATATTTATAATATTTGTGATATTAAGCAACAATGGTTATTGTTAGTTTCTAAAATTTTTCTACAAAATCGATATAAGTAAAATGACTTACATAACAAAAATATTTAGAGAAAAACGTATTCTACACTAAGAAACAATATACATTTCATTTCTAAGTCTATATAGGCTTACAGTTGTTTCGACGGAAAATAATACAATAATTAATAAATAATAATACAAGAATAAATGCTGTGCTTCTCATACGCACAACTGTAAACCTGCTTTTGTCCCACCCTGGATAATGACATCACGGAAAGCTTAGAAAATAGAGGACAAAAGAAAACTCATCCCCAGTATTACCACCATATCACACAGTTTGTCATTTTTGCTTATTCATTTCCAGTGTGTTCCATTGACAGATATATTTTAGCAGAGTTGTAATCATTGTGTACATTTCATTTTTCATCCTGTTTGGGTTGATTTTTCTGGAAGCCATTCCGATTCTTCTATGTGAGACATTTTCCACACTGCAGCCTAGGATAGGGCAACTCTCGGTGCAGAGGAGCCTCTCACATTCCATTTGATTTCTTGGCCCAGTCCACCTGAGTTTATACCTACAGAGAGGAAGACGGTGACGGGCAGTAAAGGATCCAAAGCTCATCACCAAGCTCCATGAAATACGGGGGTGGGGTGGAATGAAGCTGTTTTAGGGAACTCAGCAACAGAGCTCCACAATTAGGGCAGAAGCATTCTTCTTCCCTGGCTTTGGTGGTTGTGCCATCCCTGCAAAATGGCAGCTGCCAGGAGCACAACTCAGGTCTGTAGAACAAACCTTCAATTGCACAAAGCAACCTAAACAGTTTTCCAGCTTTGCCCAATAAAAATCACCTGGAGTGACTGTTAAACTTCCAGATCCCTGGGCCCCTCTCAGCTCTAGGACAGGTGCTTGAGACTAATTGGAGATTCTGTAGGAAATATTGTATTGAATGTTGAGATGGGTGGAAAAACATCCACCCACTACTTAGAATCCTACCCAGAAAAGACCAGCTTCCATTCAACTGAGCCTTGGGGTACCCATGTTCTTGTGTGGGTTTCAAGTCAGATATGACAAGGTTCAAATATGGACTCAAGCTCCCAAATGTGATTTGGGCAAATTAACTGGTCTTTCTTTTTAAAAAAATCTATATCTCTATGTGTGTGTATGTATTTTATTGATTTCAGAGAGGAAGGGAGAGGAAGAGAGAGAAACATCAATGATGAGAGTATCATTGATTGGCTGCCTCCTGCACGCCCCCCCCACTGGGGATCGAGCCTGGAACTCGGGCATGTGCCCTTGACCAGGATCGAACCTGGGACCCTTCAGTTCATAAGCCAGAGCTCTATCCACTGAGCCAAACCAGCTAGGGCTGATCTTCCTTTTGTAAAATGGAAATAACATACCTCAGATGATTGTTGTGAAGATTAAGTGCTTTCTTTCATGTGATTGGCACAAACCAAAGTGTCTACAACCAGTAGTTATTAAACTAAATTCTCAGTGCCTGGCAGATATAGTATACTAGAGGCCCAGTGCATGAAATGTGTGCACTGGAGGTGTGGGGTGGGGGGTCCTTCAGCCAGGCCTGTGCCCTCTTGCAGTCTGGGACCCCTCAGGGTATGTCCACCTGCCGGCTTTGGCCTGTGGGGAGCGGGCCTAAGCCGGCAGGTGGACATCCCTCTCACAGTCCAGGACCCCTCACTCCTTACCGCCCGCCTGCTTGCTGCTCCCTACCACTCATATCACTGCTCCTTAGTACTGCCATGGAGGCTGCCTCTGCTGCCATTGTACTCACCAGCCGTGAATCCGGCTTCTGGCTGAGCGGCGCTCCCCCTGTGGGAGTGCACTGACCACCAGGGGCCAGCTCCTGCATTGAGCATCTGCTCCCTGGTGGTCAGTTCATAGCAACCAGTCAGTCCACTGTTTGGTTGATTTGCATATTAGGGTTTTATCATATAGGATAGGATATTGAATGTGAACTGTAAATGAAAAAATGAAATTTAAAAAAGAACCAAATAGTTCGAATCCCACTTCTGACACCAAAAAAAATAAAAAAATAAAAAAAATAAAAAAGAACCAAATAAAATTTTAGATCTGAAAATTTTTTAATATATATATTTTTAATTCTCACCTGGGAGTGTTTTTAAAATTGATTTTTAGCCGAAACCAGTTTGGCTCAGTGGATAGAGCGTCGGCCTGCGGACTGAAGGGTCCCAGGTTCGATTCCGGTCAAGGGCATGCACCTGGGTTGCCGGCATATCCCCAAGTGGGAGGTGTGCAGGAGGCAGCTGGTCGATGTTTCTCTCTCATCGATGTTTCTAACTATCTATCTCTCTCCCTTCCTCTCTGTAAAAAATCAATAAAACATATTTTTAAAAAAATTGATTTTTAGAGAGAAAGACATCTATGTTACAGAGAAATACCGATAGGCTGCCTCTGCACCTGCTGACCCACCGGGATCTAACCTAAACCTAAGTATGTGCCCTAACCTAGAATCCAACAGGAAATCCTTTGGTGTACAGGTTGAGACTCCAACCAATTGAGCCACCTGGCCAGGGCAGATCTGAAAAATTTTTTTTAATTGTACCTCCAGGCCCTAGTCAGTGTAGATCAGTAGTTAGAGTGTCCTCTCACGCACCAAAGAGTCATGGGTTTGATTCCAGGTGAGGGCACATACACGGGTTGTGGGTTCCATCCCTGTCAGATTAATGTTTCTCTTTCTCTTTCCCTCTCCCTTCCTCTCTCTCTAGAATCAATGAAAAAAACATATCCTTAGAGGAGGACTTAAAAAGAAAATAAATGCTGGTTTGGTTCAGTGGATAGTGTTTCTGCAGGTGGACTGAAGGGTACCGGGTTGGATTCAGATCAAAGGCACATACCTGGGTTGCAGACTCAATCCGGGGCCCTGGTCAGAAATTCAGCGAGAGGCAACCAATTGATGTCTCTCACATTAATTTCCATCTTCTGTCCTCCCTTCCACTCTCTGTAAAAAAAAATAAAATAATAATAATCAATGGAAAAATGTCCTCAGGTGAGGATTAACCAAAACAAACAAATAAACATCCATCCCCAGTGTGATTATTGAAGGAGTATATGAAGTATTTGTTGAATGAACAGGAAGGGATGGGACTTTGCTTTCTAACTGTTTTAGCAACTCTGTAAGCCAGAGGGTTTATTTTTTATTTTAATTTTTATTGATTATTTTAGAGAGAGGAAGGGAGCGAGAGAAACACCAGTGTGTTGTTCCACTTATTATGCACTCTTTGGTTGCTTCTTGTCTGTACACTGACCAGGGATCCAACCTGCAACCTTGCTGTATCAGGAGGAAGTCCTAACCCACTGCGCTGCACACTGCCTGTCAGGGCCCCTCAACAAAACCCCTGTGGCATGCCCTGGCCCCTGCTGTGTTTGGGATCCATTCTGTGAGGTCACCTACTTAGGTTTAGGGTTTGATCCCCGGTCGGGGCTGACTGCTGCTCAGGAAGTGACTGAGGATCATTGAGGTCCGTGTGCTGTACATCATTGGGCACAGAGCTGCAGTTCCATTGCTGACAGGGCCGACTCCGATCCCCGCCACCCCCGCTCCTCCATCCAGGACGACTTCAACTATGACAGCTGCGTGGCCTCCACCAGCATACACATCCGCATGGATAGGTCACCCTTTCCGCGCTTCACTCAGCCCGGCTGCTGCACAGTTGCCCCCGGAGGCGGATTTACGGGGCCCCAGGGAGAGCACCCTCCATGCCGGACTCCCAGAAAGAGTGGGGTCCCCAGGGAAAGCACTTTGCTCCGCCTCCCCTCCGGGCTTCCGGCCTGAGCGCCCATCGTGCACACAGAGGCCTCCTAGCTGGGTACCGAGAAAACGAAACGGGAGCCTTTCCTCTTTGAACCCTGTCTTCTTCAGTGTAGAAAGGGACAGATGAAAACTTCAGTAGCCTTACTGGAGCATCTTTAAATGAAAAGACACCAGAGGTTATTTTTTTCGGTGAAAATAAGTTTATTGTGTAATCAATATTGTGTAATCATTGTGATTTATTGTATAATCATTGTGATTACACAATAACTTGCACTGAGTTATCTGCTGGGGTGTTTGTGCTCTAAGGCATGTGAACGCATTTTATTTTATTTGACGCAGCCTCACATCCCCTGGCCTCATGCACACGCAGCCCAGTCGTTAGGCATGAGGGCATTAGGACCATTTGCATATTACCCTTTTATTAGTAGACGGTCAAAGACTCAGTGATTGGGAGATGTTACTTTATCAGCATTGTTCCTTAACCTTTCTGAAGCATAGTTTCTTCCTAGAGATAATCAGCGTATACGATTTAGCACAACACTAAATCCTCTGTAAACATGGTTAACACATCCTCTGGACCCCGCTGAGTTTTTCTCACTGGACACTTTTCAAGCATGATTTTTTATGTTTTTTATAAAATTGATTTTTAGAGAGAAAGGAAGGGAGAGGGAGAGAGAGAAACAGCGATTGGTTGTCTCCCACATGTACCTTAACCAGGGATCATGTGATGGGCATGCACGCTTAGCGTCATATAGTGAAATGGGTATAGATATGTAACCTTTAACTGACGTAAAGAATATTTTGTAACTTCTTTGTACTCTATGTATCCTGATGTTAATCTGTACTTCTTGGAGGCCCGGACACGCTCCAGCCAGGTGTGACACTGATTTCCATTGAGCTTGTAAAGGAATAGGTTGTGGTTAAATGCTCCAGCCAGGTGTGACACCACACTGGTTTCCATTGCTGGTTAACACCCTTAAATAGGCTCCGAGAGAAAGGCTCGGGGCTGCAGCAGAGTGGGGCTTCCTACGGGGGCACCTGTTGCAGACGCTGGCCAGCTTTCAATAAATCCTCGCTTGCTGCTAAGACCTGATTGGAGTCGGTGGTCTTATTCTCACAAATGTTGGTCCATAACAATCAAACCCACAGCCTGGGAATGCCCCAACCAAGTGAGCCACACCAGCTCAGGTTTGATTTAAAAAAAAAAAATGCTGTGTCTTCAGGGGGTAATTTGTAGATTGTAACACTTTTCTGCACTCAGATAATTACTCTGTTTGACACACGTAGGCAACATCATGAAGTGATAATGCTGGCCATATTGGAAACAGATTTGGTACAAACTGGATTTGTGTGGCAGTCTGTGATACTAGTAATTTCTGTGACAATTTCTGTGAACAGTGAGCCTGGAGATTGTAATAATAGGAGGTAGTAAATGGGAGTACAGTAGTTCCTGGCTGACGATAGAATTACCTGGGACCTTAAAATAGATCCACTGTTAGATTCTGTATGTCTAGGTAGGAAGGAGCCCTAGAATCTGCATTTTTTTAAAAGTGTGCTGAAAGATTGGGAGCTTGGTTGTAATGTACTTTTTCTTTTTGCAATGCAAGGGACTCACTTAAGTTTTGATTGCCAGGCATCCATTTCAAAGAGGATCTACTTCAAAGATGACAGTCTTGAATAAACACATTACCTAGCCACGCGACAAGGTAAAGAGCCAGGCCACCTCGTCCTAAGATTCCTTTGTTTTAGAGATCTTGGTTGATTTCATAACTGATCATTTGGGCTGCTGTTTCTTTAAATTTTCTCCTGCTTTAACTTCCCATTCTAATGTTTTCAAATCCACCAATGAGGAGTGAGCCCGCGAAACTTTAAGCGCCATCTTCAACTTCAAATAGAAGCAGAACCCCAGGCCAGTGCCTTCTCTCTCTTTCTCTACCGGCCACCTCGCTGTGTAACCCGAAGTGTTCTGTGTGACTTCCAGGTCCTGTAAGTAAAAAACCTTTATGTTTTTCAGTTACCTGATGATTACTGCTGAAGGGCGTCTTGTAATAATAATAAGAACCACATTGTTATTGACAGGATGAGACCGGCATAAAGCACTGGCTCACGACATCTCAAACTAAATTCCCTCTAGGACACAACACCTTTCCTCATAGTTAAAAATGATTACTAAAGCCATCCTGTAATAATTCTTGAAATCTGTACGGATGGGCACATGAAAGAAACCAAACAAGAGCTTTCTGCTAGATTTCCTATTGTTGATTTGGCGGCTAATGCTGTTGCTATTGTTCTAAGCTTCCTCTGTTGACCACATTGATTTGTAACTTCCCTCCACAGCCTACATAAGTCACTTTTCTCCACGGGGGCTCAGATTTCAGAGCCAGCTCTTCCTTCTGAGGGTTACCGTAGCCCTCAGTCCTGACCGGAACAGATCAGGACTCCAGGAGTTTTGTCTCTAACATCCCAACCCGGAGGAATCTTCGAATTCCCAAGGTCAGTACAGACTGTCTGGAAAGACCCACCACGCCTTGCCAGTTCAACAGAAAGGATGGTCTCAAAAAGAGATTTAAAAAAACACAACTCTGCCCTGGCCAGTGTGCTCAATAACTAGAGAATCACTCACTCCACCCCCACACTAAAGGGCTAGGGTTTGACTCCTGGTCAAGGGCACGTACCTGGGTTGCCAGTTTGATCCCCAGGCCCCGTTTGGGGCAACCAGTGGAGGTGTCTCTCTCACATCAATGTTTCTCTCCCTCCTTCCCTCCCTCCCTTATACTCTCTCTCTAAAAATCAATGGAAGAAATATCCTCAGGTGAGGATTAACAACAACAAAAAAACCCTCTAAGATGAAAATCCACCCTGTGACCCTTCCCGATATATCTTGCCTGTTTATTTAAGCAAGAGAAGCTGCGGTGGACACAAACAGCCACATATTTCATAAATGAATGAAATAGATCATGAGAACTGGTCTGTAGATGGGACTCACCTTCTTGCTCAGGCCAGCAATGCAGGATTCCAGTCCAGAAAACCTGGCAGAGTTCTGAGACAGACTGTGGTGTAGGGGGTTATATAGGGTAAGCCAATCAAAGATCTGGGGGGAAAAAACTTTCAAATGGGAAAGGGAGGAGCTAGAGTTTTGGCGGGAGGGCATGACTGTTCAAATTATTTGTCAGGTTTGTTGTGTTTTTTTTCATAGTATATACATTTTAATTTTCAGGAGAAACTTAAGCTATATTGATTGGGAAGCTTTGATCCATCTGGATTTTCCAGGTTATTTTTGCAAGTGTCAAAAGTACGTGTGGTTATTTTGTTCACCAACATTCATCAAAAGCACTGGAAAGTGCTTTTAAACAAGTTGCTTCTTCAAATCTTTTTGGTGATGGGGCACGCATGAATGTATAACTATGAATACTTCAGGGGGCTGGTTGAGAAATAGTTGGTATTCTAGAATAGGAAAACAATAATCTGTAACAACAGATGTTTATTTTACTAGACACAGCACCACCTACATATATTCTCTACACATCAATTGGCACAGCCACTATTGTAACAAATGTTTTCATGACTTCAGCCATAAATGTAAGATGATTATTTAGACCCAAATTAAATAAATTATTTCCGTAAGTGTGTGAACAAACTACTGGAGACAATAATTAGGCATTGAGGTGGGGGAAATAAATCCGAGGAGCTCATTTAATCCTGGTTTTAATTCTGAGCAGGCCATAACTTCTCTTCGTCTGTGTGAAATACACAGCATATGCTTGGGGTGGATGGAGCCAGGATGTAGGATGCGTCTGTTGTTTCTTTGAGGGTCGTAATCTTCTGAGCCCCGGGGGAGCCTAACCTACTTTCCGGGTGGGGCAGCGGGCAGAGGCTCCCCACACGCCAAAGCACTCCTTAGGCCGCATTTCCAAAGTAGCTCCCACTCTCAGACACACACCAGCTCTGGCCCCCGGACCCCAAGCTGTGATCCCCACGCTGCCCTGCAGGAGCCTTGCTGGCCAGGGCTCGCGGGAGCGTCGCTGAGGTTGGACACCGGGGGAAGCTACTCGGTTGGCGCTGGGGGAGCCACAGCGAAGCTGCAGCACTGGGCGCAGGAGGCGCAGGGCGCAGGCGCAGGTGAGGAGCGCGCAAGGGAGGGGGTGGAAGCGGAAGCGGGCGGGAGGCGCAGGGCGCAGGCGCAGGTGAGGAGCGCGCAAGGGAGGGGGTGGGAGGCGGAAGCGGGCGGGAGGCGCAGGGCGCAGGCGCAGGTGAGGAGCGCGCAAGGGAGGGGGTGGGAGGCGGGAAGGAGGAGGGCGGGAGGAAGAGTGTGTGTGTGTGTACGTGTGTACGTGTGTACTGATGTTGCAGCAAGGCTTTCTTAAGTTAAAACATGTTCATGTTACTATTTTTTTAAACACTATTACAGATGTCTCCCATTCCTGTCTCCCATTCCTGTTACTCTTTTTAAATAATGCTTCTCTAGAATAATTTGTAAATCGTATCAAACACATTTTTAATGCATTGAGATAATTTTGACTATTAATTGCTCATGTCATATTTTATATTAGTTCATGGTTTTTCTTGTATGTAAAACTATTTATTCTGTGATAAATCCAATTTGAGTTGGTGCGGTGTGTTGTCTGTGTGTTTAATAACAGCAATTATAAGAAACTTAAGTACAAAGATAATATAACAAACACTTCTTTTGTTCCCTTAATTTTTGTTACCCCATTACCTCAAACTGCCAACTATTAACATTTTGTCAGTTACTTCAAGTCTTTTTCAAATTCGGTAAATAAAATATTGTAAATAAATTTGAAGTTCTCCTTTCTTTTCATCTCCAGTTCCATTTTTCTTTTCTTTTCTCAGAGACAACCAATATCCTGTTTATTGTATAGCTTTACAATCTTTTTAGCTTACACCCAGTTTTACATACACATATCCAGGAACAATATGTACCTTGGGGGTATGTGCATACTTGGCATATTTATAAAAGATAAAATCTGTATGTATACTTCTGCATCTTGAATTTTTAATTCTACATTTTGTTTCTGATAGCTGCCACTTGTGTGTCTGTTAGTTTATTCCCTCACAATGGTTTATAATATCCTATTTAATACATATTACCACATGTTATTTCCTCACTCCTTTATAGATGGAGAGTTAGGCTATTTCCAAAAGTTGGTGTTACAAACAGTACTAAAATGACTGTGCTTGTTCTCCTTGTACACATTATTTATCTGTTCATCTGTTAAACAACATCTTGGTTGCTTCCAAGTTATGGCAATTAGGAGTAAAGCTACTAGAAACATTCTTGTGCAGGTTTTTGTGTGAACATAAACAACTAATTTGGGTAAAAACTAAGGGGCACAATTATGGGATCATATGGTAATAATATGTTTAATTTTGTAAGAAACTCTAAATTGTCTTTTAAAGTGGCTGTACCATTTTTCATGTTGTTGGGTTTTGTATTTATTTTAGCCATTTTAATAGGTATGTTGTGGTATCTCATTGTTGTGTTAATTAGCAAATTCCTGATGATATATGCTGTGGTGAATCTTTTCATATACTTATTTGCCATCTCTATATCTTTTTTGTAAGATGTCTGTCCAGATGATTTGCCCATTTTAAAAATTGGGTTGTTTTATTGTTGACTTTTAAGAGTTCTTTGTATATTTTAGATACCAATACTTTATCAGATATGTACTTTATAAAAATTTTCTCTTCATTCTCTTAACAGTCTTTTGCAGAAGTTATTGATTTTAATGAAGTCCAACATATCAATTTTTTTCATGGGTCATGCTTTTGGTGTTGTATCTAAAATGTCATTAGCAAACCGAAGGTCACCGAGATAATCTGCTGTTATTTTCTACAACTTTTATAATTTTGTATTTTACATTTGGGTTTATTATCAATTTTTAGTTAATTTTTATGAAAGGTATATGTCTGTTTCTAGATTCATATTTCTGCATGTGGACATCCAGTTTTTTCAGCACCCTTATTTGTTGACTTGCCTTTGCCCCTTTGTCAAAGATCAGTTGACTGATCTGTGTGGGTCTGTTTTTCATCAACAGCACACTGTCTTGAGTATTATAATAAATGATTACTATAGTTAGTCTTAAAGTTGGTATTATCAGTCTTCTGACTGGTTCTTCTCTTTCAATATTGTGTTAGCCATTCTGTGTCTTTTGCTTTTTCATGTAAACATTTGAATCAGTTTGTTGATATTCATAAGATAATTGCTGGGATTTTTATTGAGATTGCATTAAATCTATAGATTGAGTTGAGAAGAAATGATCTTTCGACAATATTGAAGCTTCTCTTCCATGCACATGGAACATTTCTCTATTTATATCTCCTTTGATTTCTTTCAACAGAGTTTGTTGTTTTCCACATATAGAACTTGTACATGTTTTGCTAAATTTATACCTAAATATTTCATTTTATGTTTTGGTGCGAATGTAAATGATATGTTTTCAATTTAAATTTTAGTTGTTCATTGTTAATATATAAAAAAGCAACTGACTTTTGTGAATTAATCTTGTATCCTGCAACATTGCTATAATCACTAATTACTTCCAAGAGGTGGTTTGTTGTTTTTTTTCATTGATTCTTTGGGATTTTCTACATAGGTAGTCATGTCATGTGTGAACAAAGACAGTTGTACTTTTCCCTTTCCAATCTATATACCTTTTATTTTCTTTCTTGTCTTATGCATTAACTAGGACTTATAGTACTATCTATCTCTATAAAGAGGTAATATGCAAATTAGGCCAGGACACCATAACGGGCCACGACTGGACAGGAGGAGGTTGTGCGCGCAAGTGAGGCTCAGAGCGGAGACGGAGATAGATGGGGCCAGCCTGAGCTGCTGCGCCCCGGCTTGGGCCGACCCCCTGGAGCCGGAGCGGACATGGACAGGGACATGGGGGCCGGCCCCAGCCGCTGCACTGCGGCTTGGGCAGTCCCTTCAGAGCTGGAGCAGACACGGACAAGGACAGAGGGGCCAGCCCGCGGCCTCCACAGCTGATCACAGGCCCAGAGAGTATAGGGCAGGGCTGCCTGCATCCTCTGCAGTCGAGCACAGGCCTGGAGTAAAACATTAACAGCAAATCCTTTCAGTATAATTGGGCATTAAAGACCTAAAGAATGATCATTTCCTTTTCTATGAAACACATAACTCTGACATCCTATTTGCAATTAAATAAGTTCCATATATTTTGACATTTTACAGCCCTGGGAAGTTACATATAATGATCAGCAAAGTAAGAAGATGAAAAGAATTTTTAGGCTTTTAAAGATGTAACTAATTTCTGTCTAGAAGACAAACCAATTCAAAAAGTGATGGTTTTATTGTTCTACTAGAGGCCCGTTGCACAAAACTTTGTGCACTCGGGGGAGTCCCTCAGCCCGGCCTGTGCCCTCTCGCAGTCTGGGACCCCTCGGGGGATGTCCACCTGCTGGTTTAGGCCCGCTCCCTGGGGGGATTGGGCCTAAGCTGGCAGTCAGACATCCCTCTGGCAGCCCGGGAGAGAGAGAATCATTGATTGGCTGCCTCCTACATGCCTCCTACTGGGAATCAAGCCCGCAACCTGGGCATGTGCCCTTGACTGGTATCGAACCTGGCACCCTTCAGTCCTCTGGCCGATGCTCTGTCCATTGAGCCAAACCAGCTAGGGCTCCTATAAATATTCTTTATCAAGTTGAGGAAGTTTCCCTTAACTGAAAAATTGTTTTTTGACTGTTAAATTTTAGAGTTCTTTATATATTCTAGATTTGGTTCATTTGTCAGATACGTGATTTGTAAATATATTTTCCATCTATATAGTCTGTCTTTTCATTTAATGGGATCTTTTACAGAGGAAAGTTTTAAATTTTTTAAGAAGTTCATATTATTGATTTTTTTTATTTTACAGATTGAGTTTCTAGTGTTATCAAGGAATTCTTTAAAATATATATATATATGTGTGTAAATATATATACACATATATATATATTTTATTGATGTTTTACAGAGAGGAAGGGAGAGGGATAGAGAGTTAGAAACATCGATGAGAGAGAAACATCAATCAGCCGCCTCCTGCACATCTTCTACTGGGGATGTACCTGCAACCAAGGTACATGCCCTTGACCAGAATCGAACCTGGGGCCTTTCAGTCCACAGGTCAATGCTCCATCCACTGAGCTAAACCAGTTAGGGCTATCAAAGAATTCTTTACTAGGCCCTAAGTCAGGGGTGGGCAACCTTTTTGTGAGTGCGTGCCAAAACCAGCAAAATCTCTGACTCAAAATTCTTCTGCGTGCCAACCCTAATTTTTGAGAACAGGTTATGCCTACTTGATATCTCTTAAGGTGTACGTATGTGAAGAACCTTGAAGAAATAATAAAATTCATTCGAGCAACAAAAACACAGTATATGATGATGAAAAATACATTTATTTTTTAATGTATACATGTACACTGATAGTCCGACAGAAAACTTTAATATCAAACTCTGTTTGATATTATCAGTGGGACTTCTGCTGCTGCATCACTGATGACAGAGATTTTACATCAGGTTTATATTTCGTGACCTTCAGAGATATGCACGAGCTACTACTTTCATCCGTCAGGCTACTCCTATTACGAGACTTAACAAAATTCATCACTGAGAACAAAGATTCACAAGCGTATGTGGATGAAAACATGGAGAGTAACAATGTTGCAAAGTTTTTTAAACAGAAAAAATTTTCTGGAATGGCATTCCAAGTCCTCAATAGTTCCTTTTCGGCACTTCTCTCTGGTACTCCTGTCTCTAATCGCTTTTTTTCAATGTTTTCCAAGTCAACTCTAAGGTCAATAAATTTCTGCTTCCAAATTGAGCTACTCTGAAATTCAATCAATTGCATTTCAAAGTCAGCCATATCTATCCATGAAAACATTTGTTAGGTTTAGTTCTTCAGTTTCATGCTGTCTGGAAACCTCATCAATTTTGCTGTCTCTTCCAGTTCTCTGAATTTCGCAAATCTTGAGAAGAACTGCCCAATAGTTGACTCGATGATGTTTAAAAACAGCTTTTGAAGGCTTTGACAGTCTGTTCTGTCATCTTTTGGAGGTCTTTGATGTGCCTCTTGTGGTTTGGGAAATATCTAAATATCTCACCATCCACATCCCTCTTAAAGACTTCCAGTTTCTTTTCAAAAGCCTTTATGTAACCAAACATAACATCAAGTGTCTTTCCAGTTCCTTGTAATTTAACATTTAAGTCATTCAAATGTTCACAAAAATTGTAAATGGAAGATTATAAGAGAGGGTTTCGCGTGCCAGTAAAAGTTACTGGCGTGCCATGTTTGGCACGCGTGCCAGGAGTTGCCCACCCCTGCCCTATGTCATCAAGCATTTCTCCTGTGTTATCTCATAAAATTTTTTTTATCATTGTACATATTTAACTCTATGATTCATTGTGAGTTATTTTTTGGTAAGGTGTCAGGAATGAAGTTTAAGTTGAAATTTTTTTTTTTCCTTTGCCTATGGACCACTTCATCCAAAGTCTACCATTTACATTATGGTTTATTCTTGGTGTTATACATTATCATCAGCCAAAGTCCATTTACATTATGGTTCATTCTTGGTGCTGTACACCCTATGGGTTTGGACTGGGACTCATACCCGAAACCTCTTGGTGTACAGGATGACACTCCAACCAACTGAGCCACAGGGCCAGGGCTGTGGTCCCTAAATTAAATTCTCTGGCAGAACGCACTGGTTGACCCAGCTCATCTATTTTCTTTATCATATCAGCCAAGTCAGAGTTTTGCTGGCTTGAGGCTGACTTCTCCCTTGGTCTAGTCAGCTGGGGCCATTCAGTAGGAGGGAGCAGAGGTTCCTCTAAGACCAAGCCTTTCACATATGTGGGAGATGCACAGGTCTCTAGTTAGAGAACTCTGTGAGGATGGTGCTTGTGGTGCCAGAAAGACCTCCGTGTATGGATTAATATTATAACAGGGAGGAGAGTAAAGGAAATTCGAATAACCCAGACAGCCCATGCTGAAGCCTGAACCATCCCACACAAGTTCTAGTTGTCAGCTGTAGGAGGCACAAAAAGAGAAGGTGGAGAAGGGCTTTTAGTGTTGTTTTTATAATTTTTATTTATTTCCAAGAGGAAGGGAGAGAGAGAGAGAAACACTGATTGGCTGCCTCCTGTACGCCCCATACTGGGGATCGAGCCTGTAACTGGGGTATGTGTCCTTGACCAGTTTCGAACCCAGGACCCTTCAGTCTGCAGGCTGATGGCTCTATCCATTGAGCTGAACCAGCTAGGGTTGGAGGAGGGTTTTAAGGAAACAAGAGCTTCCCCCAGTAAGAAATTCCAATCTTGAGTCTTTAAAGTGTGTGGACTATTTAATTTTCATCTGAAAAGCCAGGAAGCAAGAGCAGATTCCCTACTGGGAACCTCCAGACACAAAGGGGTCCCTCCTCTCACCTGTCCCTGTGTTGTCTTCCAGAACATCTGGAGGTGTGTGCCTGGGAAGAAAGTGGACCAAAGCATGGCTCACTCGGAGAGCAGGTAGGCAAGACTTGTGTGCAGGCCACTGACATTAGTAGTTGTTTTTGTTTTTTTTAAGTTCTTTAAATTTTTAAGGAAATCACTATTTTTATTTTTCTCTCTTACAAATATAGGCATTTAGTGCTACGATTTTTTCTCCACATACTGTATAAGCTATTTGATGTGGAGACCTAAACCATGAATCTCCAACAGGCAGATTCTTTGTATCTCTCACAGCACTTAGTGTGCCTACAATGAACACTCATTGAACATTCCCTGTATTCATAAGTAAAAGAATGAAATCCTTTGATCACATTTTTTCAGTCTATAATCATGGAAAAGAGAAAAATGACTGTGCAGGTGGCAATACAATCCTAAGCATCTCAAGCGCCCCCTCCTCACCATGGTACTGTTGAGTTTTATTAATTTGCTCAACCACTCCCAAATGCAAGTTATTTGATATCATAACGACTTAGAATCCATTGATCCTTCTTTTTCCCATTTATCAGGTCCACCCCCTGTGTTGTAATGTACCCCGCGAATCACAGAAGGACACCTCAAGAAGTTGAATTAAAGAGTCACATTTATTGCAATCCGGGACTGAGGGGCCATTCCCCAAATCTCATAGTAGTCATATGGTAGAAAAACCAGACTTATATAGGCAAAAATCACAAAGGTATTGATTACATCCCAGGGTTTGGAATGAGGACCCTGGTTTGCACAAAGCAGTTACAGAAGTGAAATTGAGCTGATTAGTTATCTACAAAGATTAATTATAGTTTTTGGGTCTTGGGACCACTGAGTTGACAGAAACACATTATCTAGAGCCCTCGGGTCTGGAATGAGGAACCTAGTTTGCAAAAAAACAGTTTACAGAAACACATTACCTAGAGCCCTTGGGTAACCTGGGTTAAACTTAGGCATGTTATCTAAATTACAGTTTTGGGTCTAGAGCCCTCTGACCTTGGGATAACTGTGCTGTCCTTCCCAGGTAAAGGAAAATGTGCTTTGTAAGACTAGTATAACCACAACCCATGGGATATTCACATTACAATCAATAAGGCATTTAATCGAATGGGATGATTTATATAATTCAGAAAATCAAAATAACCTGTCTATTGTTAAACAAAGCAAATAGGTACCATACTTCACCTGCCCTGACCATCTTCATTTCCCACTCTGTCCTAAGAATGTGTACAGTCCAAAAGTTTAACCACTTTCTTGCTAATGATCTAAATTTATTGTTATGTTTCCCCACGTTCTGTATGGTTCAGGGTTCAGGATCTGGAAGAGGAGCCGCACACAAATGAAAGAGACGAGACAAGAAATAATTTGGAAATTGGGGGGCCAGGCGAGAGTCCATCCCAAGAGGATGGACTCCGCTTGTGCTCAAGCCTTGCCATCATTTTTATTTAGTTTGGGATACACCCATAGCCCTTAGGCAAGTTCCAGTAACAGACAAGCTTACCAGTAAGGATTTACATGACTATCCAGTGGTGAAGTTGCTTCAGCTACCATTGTCTTGACTAAACAGTGGGTATATCCCTGACCTTTGCCAGGGCTTCAAGGGTCACCAGCATTCCAGGCTCCTTGTTCACACCTCTCTGCTAGAGAAGACAATAGGCGGTTTCCCACAATTTATATCCCCTACTCTCCTTTTATTTATTTTTAAAATAATTCCTTATTGTTGAAAGTCTTACATATGTCCCTTCGCCCCCGCCCCCTATGTATTGATCCCCTCCAGTCCACCCCCCTTACTCTCCTTTTAAATTTTTGGAGGTAAAGATTTTTCTGTGTTATGAATAATTTAAAACTTACAAAAAATACAGAGAACAAAATAATGAGCACAAATATGTCCACCACCCAAATTTAATAGAAGATGTCAATTAAAAAGACTTCTTATGCCATGGCTCAGTTGATTGATCATTGTCCCACGCACTGAAAGGTCACCAGTTCTATTCCTGGTCAGGGAACATGCCCAGGTTGCAGCCTTGACCCCTCAGTGGGAAGCATGCAGGAAGCAGGAGGCATCTGATTGATTTTTCTCCCTCTCATTGATGTTTCTCTCTCCCCCTCTCCCTTCTTGTCTCTCTAAAATCAATAAAAACATTTTTTAGAAAAACCACTTCTTACTATGCCAATAAGTGGTATCACTAACCACCTAGTTGCCTATGCCAAAAACCCAGTTACTAAAATTGAATCCTTCTGATTTCTACCTGGTTAGTGCAGATAATGTTAATTTTATTCCCTAAATATCTCTCATATATGCTCAAATTTTCTGCATCCCACTGCCAGTACTATGGCCCAGTGCTCCATCATCTCTCACGTGGTTTACTGCAAAATTCTTCCAGCGATTGCTTTATTCAACCATGTTTCCTTTCAAACAATAAGCTCTGAGAGGCAGGACTGTGCTCATTCTTTTTTTTTTTAAGTATATTTTTATTGATTTTAGAGAGGAAGGGAGAGGGAAAGAGAAATAGAAACATCAATGATGAGAAAAAAATCATTGATAGGCTGCCTCCTGCATGCCCCCTCACTGGGGGTCTAGCCTGCAACCTGGGCATGTGCCCTTGACTGGAATTTAACCCGGGACCCTTCAGTCCACAGGCCAATGCTCTATCCACTGAGCCAAACTGGCTAGGACTCATTTTTGATCTACCACTTAATCTCCAGCCCCCAGCACTTAGCAGGAACTCAATAAATATTTTCAGATAAATTAATGAATGCATTTTTATGTACTATGTAATTTACTTCATCAACATGAGATGTGTTTTAATGCTTTCTGTTGCAGAACGAACATGAAGAAACATAATCCATCTCTGGTGGTAGAATTATCTTACCCAGACTTGGTCATCAATGTAGGAGAAGTAACTCTTGGGGAAAAAAACAGAAAGAAGCTGCAGAAAACTCAGAGAGATCAGGAGAAGGAGAAAGTTTCGCAGGCTGCCTGTGCTTTGTTAAACTCAGGAGGAGGAGTGATTCGGATGGAAATGGCTAACGGCAATGAGCAACCTGTGGAGATGGGGCTGGATTTAGAAGAGTCTTTGAGAACACTTATTCAATCTTCAGATTTGCAGGCTTTCTTTGAGTATAATCAACAAGGGAGGTGTTTTTACATTTTTGTTAAATCTTGGAACACTGACTTGTTCCCTGAAGATGGTTTCAAGCCCCGCATTTGCAGCCTGGATTCTTCTTTACACCGTAGATCTGGCACCTCTGTGCTTCCCATGAATTCAGGAGAGGCATTTCGTTTCCTGGAAACCAAGAAAGGAAATGCAAAACTTTTGGGGAAAGAACCTTCTAATAAAATTCTCAGGGTTGCAAAGCAAAACTTCCATGACTCGAATCCTGCTCACCTAATTTTCCAAAGAGACCGGCTTCAGCGTGGTGAAATCCTGCCTTTTCCTGAGTCTCAATATGTAGAGTTTAAACAGTTCTCTACGAAACGCACCCCAGACCGTGTAAAAGACATAATTCCAAAGTACATATCTGCATTTGCAAACACTGGGGGAGGCTATCTTTTTATTGGAGTGGAGGATGAGAGTAGGAAAGTTCTGGGATGTGCTGAAGAAAACATTAAGCGTGAGGATTTGAAAAAGGAAATAGAAGATGCAATAAACAAATTACCTCATTTCCATTTTTGCCAATCCCAATGCCAGCTAACTTTCACAGTCAAATTCTTGAAAGTGTTATCCGAGGGGCAGTTGTATGGATATGTTTGTGGGATCAGAGTGGAGCCATTCTGTGGTGCAGTGTTCTCAGAAGCTCCCAGGTCATGGATGGTGAAAGACAAGGAAGTCTGCTGCCTGACAACTGAGGAATGGCTACGCATGATGATGGACACAGACCCAGGTAGGAGGGGAAAATACCTCCCTCCCTGTCCTTTTCTTCCTCTAGCACCCTCATACTAAACAGGCTTTCCTTTGTTTCCTATGACTTTGAACTTCTCATATCCACTAGACTCTGTGTTATTCGAATCTCCCAGTATCCTGCTTCCCATACATGATAAAATTTTGCCAGGTAATTAGAAGCCCAAATCAAGTGTCTTATAATAGGCAATGTTTTTACATCAGAAGATGAAAAGAAAATTTGGGGGAATTGTTGCCTTGTAGTGGCTCTTACTGGCTCTAGGGTCATTTATTAATATTTCAAGAATTTTGTGAGCCAGTTGTTAAACACAGTCATTATTAAAAATTAAGTTATATAAATTGATAACTAAATTATATTAAAAACAAATGTAACAAATGCAAACTCACCACTTCTGAATTATTTACTACATTTTAATAGTATCTTTGCTTGTGAAGTTATTTACATCAATTGTATCTGTACTAGAGGCCCGGTGCATGAAAATTCATGCACTGGAGGGGGGGGTCCCTCAGCCCTGCCTGCCCCCTCTCACAGTCCAGGAGCTCTCAGGGGTGGGAACCGACCCAGCAATCAGGAGAAGCGACACCCCATCACACCTCTGCTGCTGCCACTGCTGGCAGTGCAAGCCTTGGCCGGCCCTGGGTGACGGGGCAGCTGCCATCCAAGGCTTGCCTGCACCTTGGGTCGGCCCTGGGTGGCTGGGAGGCTAAGGGGACTGGGGGACTTCAGAGGCAGGCATGCAGAGCGGCCAGACCCGCCTTGAGGCGGACCCGGCTGTGCTACGCACCTGACGCCCCGGTGGGGCTGAGGGGACTGGGCGCCACCATCTTGTGGCTGTGGATGCTGCCATCTTTGAGGGTGTGACAGTCAATTAGCATATTCCCTCATTGGCTGTGGATGCTGCCATCTTTGTTAGGCTTTGATGGCCAATTAGCATATTCCCTCTTTATTAGATAGGATGGTAGAAATACTGTAAAAGGCTGTGCTATTGTGTGTTTCTTATCAACTCTGCACTTAGTGATGTCACGTTGGTAGCTTGAAACTGTCCGTGGTGAGAATATTGCACCACAGAAATAAGCTACATGTACATAGATATTTACTAAAACACTGTGCTACATACCATAAATACAAATGAAATACTATCTAGACATAGAGAGTGAAGAATTATATTGAATGGGAAACACATTCAAACTTCCAAATAATGTCTCTTCATTGTTGGATTTTGGCAACCTCCATATGCAATGAAGACATGTGTCTACACAGGTGAATAGAGCATTATCTTGCCATTATTTCTCAAGTCACACCACCTAGACAGTCATAGAATACACCTACTTGTAAGGCAGTGATTCTCAACCTTGGCTGCACATTAGAACACCTGGGAATCTTTTTAAAATCCTGATTTCTGGGCCTCATCCTCCAGAAATTGTTTCTTTGTTATTAATGATGAGGCCCAGAAATCAGGATTTTAAAGAGATTCCGAGGTGATTCTAATGTGCAGCCAAGGCTGAGAACCACTGTTGTAAGGCCTCTTGCAGTGGTGAAAAGATGGACTAACACGTCAGAATAACATGAGTTTTTTTCTTTCTTAAGACCTTCTGAAATTGTCCGAAGACTTTAAATCTCAGCTGAGTCTGTCTAGCAGGCCTCCTCTTAGCAGACCAGTGTTCTCCAAGAAAGAAGTAGGATACAAGGAAGATCTCCAGCAACTTTTATTTTCAGGTAGCAACTGTGGTTTGCCTACTTGACACCAGACAGTTTCTATGCTAGGATAAGGGCGGCGGGGGGAGGGTGCGGGCGTAAATGGTTATGCTTGTTTTTTAAAGTCCTGAAAATATACTCTCTAAACCTATGTGTACAAGATGATGATGCTACCAGTAGATTGGTGATAAGTAATTTAAAAATGAATCTTCACTGACTCCACTGGCTGAGGCAGTACCACATATAGAATCTAGGATTATTATTGCCCTTAAAGACTCTTTGGTCTTAAAGTTCTCAAATTACACTGATCATCAGTATTTATGGTTACTTTTTAAAAGTACAGATACCTGGATCCTCACTCCAGACTCAATAACTTAGACTATCTGGGATAGTATGTCATAATGTGCATTTTTATCAAGGTTACTCACATGATTTTGATGTTCATCCATCCAGGCTGGAAATCTTTTTATCTAGTTGAACTAGAGGCATACACTACACCCTCAGAAAAAAAATTGCCCACCTCTGCCATATTTTCCAGAGGAGTAGCTGCTATGAATATAAAAAAGAATAAAGATTTATATCAAGATGTAACATAAGCCCTAGCTGGTTTGGCTTAGTGGATAGAGCATTGGCCTTTGGACTGAAGGGTCCCAGGTTCAATTCCCAGCAGGAACATCTGAGGTTTTTCCATTCATTTGCATATAAAATTTATATTTTAAAAATTGTCCAAAATAAATTGAATTAGATACAAGATTAAGTATAAACATTGATAACTATTTTCTAAACTCTATAAGCTCCATTTTAGTAGAGCTTATTACCACGGAATAAATTATAACTGAAACAAAATAGCAGATTGTATGTTCATAAGAACAACAATCTATTTTTCTTATATAAAAATCAAATTTTTGCCCTAGCCAGTTTGGCTCAGTGGCTAGAGCATCGGCCTGCGGACTGAAGGGTCCCAAGTTTGTTTGATCCCTAGTAGGGGGTGTGCAGGAGGCAGCCAATCAATGATTCTCTCTCATCATTAATGTCTCTATCTCTCTCTCCCTTCCTCTCTGAAATCAATAAAAATATATTTTTAAAAAGGCACATTTTCAGGAATTGTACCAAAAATATAAAGAATAGTTTTTAATCCTCACCTAAGAAGTGAGGATATTTTTCCATTGATTTTTAGAAGGAGTGGAAGGGATAGGGAAGGGGGGAAAGAGAGGAAAAGGGAGAGAGAAAAGCATCAGTGTGCAAGTAACACATCAATTGATTGCCTCCTGCTCTCACCCCAACCGGGGCCAGGGATTGAACCTGCAGCCAAGGTACATGCTATTGACTGGAATCAAACCCGCAACCCTTCAGTCCCCAGGCCAATATTCCAACCACTGAGCCAAACTCGCTAGGGTGAAAGGGACACTTCTTTTTTTTTTTTTTTTAATATATTTTATTGATTTTTTTACAGAGAGGAAGGGAGAAGGATAGAGAGCCAGAAACATCGATGAGAGAGAAACACTGATCAGCTGCCCCCTGCACACTCCCCACTGGGTATGTGCCTGCAACCAGGGTACATGCCCTTGACCAGAATCGAACCTGGGACCCTTGAGTCCACAGGCTGATGCTCTATCCACTGAGCCAAACCAGTCAGGGCGAAATGGACATTTCTTGCCTTGACATAATTTACTTAGGAAGCATGTTCTATTGTATTGTTAAAGTAAGACTATTCAATGATGAGATAAAACACATTTGCTATGAAATTCTTTAGTGCTTTTCTCCATTTATCAGGAGGGATGGTCTGTGTGACTTGCAGGGCAGTGCAGTAGAGTGGAAACCACAATAGTGTCTGAGGCTTGGGTTTGGATGCTGGCTCTGCCATTTCCTATGGGTGTGGCCATGGGCAACTCACTTGACTTGTCTGAGTTCCAGTTTTCTCATAAAAAGGAGAATAAATGAGTATATCTCCCTTGCACAATTGAGAGGCCCAGAGATGTCTGTAATCTCCCTAGTACAAGCAACAAATAATGTGTTTTCTTATCTTATACTTCTTTTTGTTTCTAAAGTTCTATTTTAAACATATCCTTATATTATTCTATTTCCTCCATTCTAAGTAGTGTGTTTCCCCCATCCTTTAACATCTCCTAAATCTGGATGTTTCATAATGGATGCCGTCTCCCACTGGCTATCATCCAGGTTGCAGACATAATCAAGTCTTGTGAACACCTGGTACAAGTGAGAAAGCATCAGCAACAATGGACAATAAACAATTACCAATGAACTTTGGCTAATTTAACTTAAAATTACTACTACAAATCTGACACCAGCACAACAGGATAAAACAGTCTCTTCACTCCCTCCTCCCTCTGCCCATCTTTGGAACAAATGATCATTGAAAGAAGTTTAAAACCCTACATTATTCTCATGTCACATCATCGTTCTTTGCTCCCTCATGACAAAGGGAGACTTTGTGATGGATGCAGTCTCACCCTGGTCTGTGAGTGATACCAGAGTTAGCTTCAGGAGAATTAGCTCAGGGCCTAACTTCAGAGTCTCTCAGGCCAGGACCACAGTGAATTCTCTGTGACTAAACGGTTTAACATGGCTCCATCTTCTCCGCAAATCTTTAATGAGCACCTTCTTTCAGGGAGGGCTCCTCCTACCTCCATCAATGGGAACTGTTCAGGGAAAAATTGAGATTCAACAGAACTAACATTTCCTAAGCAGCTACCATGAACCAGATATTTTATTTATTCCTTACCATAAGAAATGTGCTATTTGTTAATGCAGGTGTTTTTTGTTTTGTTTGTTTTACAGATGAGGGAACAGTCTTAGATAGTGGTTCTCAACCTTCCTAATGCCATGACCCTTTAATACAGTTCCTCATGTTGTGGTGACCCCCAAATTCATTGTGACAAATTGAACATAATTAAAGCATAGTGATTAATCACAAAAACAATATGTAATTATATATGTGTTTTCCAATGGTCTTAGGTGACCCCTGTGAAAGGGTTGTTAGACCCCCAAAGGGGTCACAACCCACAGGTTGAGAACCGCTGGTCTTAGAGAAACTAAGGAATTTCCCAAGGTTATAAACATAATAAGCACATAGATTTAGATGACGTGTGCCAGGTTTCCAATACTTCTTTTCCTTTATTATAAAACTAGTGGCCTGATGCACAAATAAAGATTTGTGCAAGAATGGGCCTTCATTCCCCTGGCTGCTGACACCACCTTTGCTCTGGCCAGAGCAGCCTTTTCTGCCTTCCCACGCTGCCCAGAGGCCCGGAGTGGCTGGGGTGGCCATGGCGATGATGCAAGAGTCCTGCCCCGTCTCTGGCCACTGGGAGCCTGCATGTGCAAATTAACCCACCATCTTTGTTGGGTTAATTTGCACACTCACTCCTGATTGGCTGGTGGGTGTCATGAAGGCACGGACAATTAGCATGTTAGTCTTTTATTAGGTAGACTAGAGGCCCAGTGTGCAAACTTGTGTCTGCCCCACCCCACTGCGCCTTAAAGAGGCGCCCTGCCCCATCCCCTGTGCTGTGGAGAGGTGCCCTGCTCCGCACACCTTGAGAGCCGTTGCTCATGGGCTGGAGGTGGGGGGAACTAAGAGGTGCTCCATGCACCTCATGGTGACTGGTCGTTTGGTTGTTCCAGTCGTGACGCCTCTGGCCTTTTATTATGATAATAATATTTATAAAAGAACATATACAAAAATATTTATCATAAGATCATTTATGATTGAGTATAATTACTTTTTATTAATTGTAATTAATCATATAAATAAATGATATTGACCTCACATTTATAACTCTTTTTATATCTAGTATCATCAGAAGACTTGCAATTTACTCCCAAATCTCTCTTGGAGGAGCTGTACTCAGAGCATGAAGGCCTGGAGGAATTACTAAAGAAGCAAATGCATTCTTTCTCCCGGGGAATTTTGATCTTTTCTAGAAGCTGGGCTGTGAACCTGAACTTGCAAGAGAAACAGGGAGTCATTTGCGATGCTCTGCTGGTAACACAGAACAGCCCCCCCATTCTCTATACCATTCTCGGGGAGCAGGATGCAGATGGGCAGTTGTACTGCACCCGTACCGCCTTTACCTTGAAGCAGAAGCTGGTGAACATGGGGGGCTACACCGGGAAGCTGTGTGTCATGACCAAGGTCCTCCATCTGAGTCCTGAGAGCAATGCAGAGTCCTTTGAAGGTTCAGACTCTCTGATTAAGTATCCTGAGTCCTACTACCTCGCAGACACCAAGCAAATGGAAGCCTTGCTGCAGTCCCTTGTGATTGTCTTGCTCAGCTTCAGGTCTTTCCTGAGTGACCAGCTTGGCTGTGAGATTTTAAATCTGCTCACGGTCCAACAGTATGAGATCGTCTCAAAAAACCTCCGCAAGACCAGAGAATTGTTTATCCATGGTTTACCTGGCTCAGGGAAGACAATCGTGGCCATGAAGATCATGGAGAAGATCAAGAATACGATGGGTTGTGAGAAAAATGAAATTCTCTATGTTTGTGAGAACCAGCCTCTGAGGGACTTTATTGGGTAAGCAGTTGGATCTCCCTGACACCAAATGAGGTTCCGTGTGAAATCATTCCATGTCTTCCTCTACTCAAATCACTTTGTTCCTTTTTTTTAAAAAAAATCCTCATCCGAGAATATTTTTCCATTGATTTTTAGAGAGAGTGGAAGAGAGAGGGAAAGACAGAGAGAAATATTGATGACACATTGATTGGTTGGGGGAGGGTCCAGGCTGGAGAAGAGCCTGCAACCAAGGTATGTGGCCTTGACCGGAATTGAACCTGGGACCCTTAGGTCCTCAGGACTACACTCTATCCACTGAGCTGAACTGGCGAGGGTGTCACTTTGTTCCTTGACAGTAGGGTGGTAAATTGATCTGTAGCAACAGTCCTGTTTGTAGAAGTATGATAGAGTAATTTTCCTCCATTATATACTTGGAGAAAACCTGATTGTGTCTTTTTAATTGTTACAGTAAAAAAGATATCTGCCAGGCAGTGACCCGAAAAACCTTCATGAACAAAAACTCAAACTTTGAAAACATTCAACACATCGTCATCGATGAAGCTCAGAATTTCCGCAATGAGGATGGGGGCTGGTATAAGAAGGCAAAAACCATCACTCAGAGAGGAAAGGATGGCCCTGGAATTCTCTGGATCTTTCTGGACTACTTTCAGACCAGTCACGTGTACTGCAGTGGCCTCCCCGGCCTTGGATATCAGTATCCAAGAGAAGAGCTCGTCAGAGTGGTCCGCAATGCAGAACCAATAGCCAAGTACCTACAAGAAATTATGCGACGGGTCAGAAAAAATCCACCACCTAACATCCCCTCCAAGTCCCTGAATATATTCAGTAAAGCTAAATGGTCTCAGAGTGTTACAGGCTACTTTAAGAGAATCACGTACTCGAACTTGGAAATGATGGTGGTTTGTATAACAGAGAAATGCCAGTTTCTCTTGAGGAATGGTTATTCCTGCAAAGATATTGCTGTGATTTTCAGCACAGCAAGTGATGTAGATGCATTTAAACATAAATTTCAAGAAGCAATGAGGAAGATAAGAGCTCAGCTCAATGAGGAATCTGATCAGTTCGTAGTAGAAAATGCATCAGCTATCATGGGCAATCACATTGTATTGGACAGTGTCCGTCGATTTTCAGGCCTGGAAAGAAATATCGTGTTTGGGATCGATCCAAAGGCAGCTGAGTCAGCTGTTTTGTACAATCTTGTCCTCTGTCTGGCTTCTAGGGCAAGGAAACAGCTGTATATTTTTATTCCCTCATTTTAATGATGGTCTTAATTTTTCCTATCATAAGCACAGTATATGCTTCCACTTGTTTGTATCTCCCTCAATTTCTTCCTTCAGGAACTTATACTTTTCTGATTACAGGTCTTTTACCTCCTTGGTTAAATTTATTTCTAGGTACCTTATTTTTCTTGTTGTTGCAATAGTAAATGGGATTGTTTTCTTAATTTCTCTTTCTTATAGTTCATTATTGGTGTATAAAAATGCCACAAATTTATGAATATTAATTCTGTATACCACTACTTTGCCAAATTCATGGGTTTTTTGGTAGAGTCTGTAGGATTTTCTATATACAATATTATATCATCTGCAAATACTGACAGTTTTACTTCCTCCTTTCCAGTTTGGATGCCTTGCTTGAGTAAACCCAGCGGAGATCACTCAGGCTGTCCCAGGGCAGACAACCAATCCAACTTATAGAATGTTTAGCTATATAAATGGTTATTGTTTTCTATCTTTAAATTTTGGGTGGATATGTGAAGCAGCAAATACTGATCCAATAACTTCTCAAAGAGATATCTGCACACCCATGTCTATTGCAGCATTATTCACAACAGCCAAGATAGAAACAACCTAAGTGTCTATCAAAGGATGAATGGATAAAGATGTGAGATATATACACAATGAAATGTTATTCAGCCATGAGAAAGAAGGAAATCCTGCCATTTCTGACAACATGGATGAATTTTGAGGGGATCATGCTAAGTAAGATAAGTTATACAAGAAAGACAAATACTGTGTAATGGTGTAATGTCACTTATATGTGGAATCTAAAAAAACTGAGGTGGAGAGAAGAAAAGTGGGGACAGCAGCTGGGGACCAGGGAGTTGGGGAAATGTTGTTTAAGGTTATAAACCTGCATCTAGTAGATAAAAAAGTTCTGGAGATCTAGAGGACAGCATAGTGTATATCATCAATAATTCTGTATTATAAACATCAAGGTTTCTAAGAGACTAGATCTTAATTGTTCTTACCACAAAAAAAAAGAAGTGATAATTATGTGACTTGACAGAGGTGTTAGCTAACACTATGATGGTAATCACACTACAATGTATAAATGTGTCCAATCAATATGTTGTTTACTTTAAACTGATACGGTGTAATGGCAATTAATCTCAATAAAAATAAATGTTAGCTATTGCTTTTATTACTATTGGATATAGCAAGTTGCATTAGCTCTACACATGGTACTATAAAACAAAACAACCTTAAGGAGAAGGTTTAAAATATACAAACCTTGCCCTGGCCTGGTGGCTCCGTTGGTTAGTATCATCCCGATATGC
This sequence comes from Myotis myotis, assembly GCF_014108235.1. Lineage (NCBI taxonomy): Eukaryota > Metazoa > Chordata > Mammalia > Chiroptera > Vespertilionidae > Myotis > Myotis myotis. Next base: position 12,869,966 of record NW_023416321.1, on the reverse strand, counting down.
CAAGATTTCAGGTTTTACCCCTGGTCAGGGCACGTACACAAATCAACCAATGAATGCATAAATAAGTGAAACAATCTCTCTTTCTCTCTCTCTCTCTCTCTCTCTCTCTCTCTCTCTCTTTCACTCTCACTCTCTCTCTTCCTCTCTCACTCTCTCCCTCAAAATCAATAAACAAAAAATTTTTCAAAATAAAATATATAAACCTCATTATACATCCTTGAAAGACTAGAGGTGCAATTTTTAAAAAAATATATTTTATTGATTTTTTACAGAGGAAGGGAGAGGGATAGAGAGTTAGAAACATCAATGAGAGAGAAACATGGATCAGCTGCCTCCTGCACACTCCCCACCTGGATGTTCCCGCAACCAAGGTACATGCCCTTGACCAGAATCGAACCCGGGACCCTTCAGTCCGCAGGCCGACACTCTATCCACTGAGCCAAACTGGTCAGGACTAGAGGTGCAAATTTTGAGATCAGATTCAATCCCCACTAACAGGAAAATGGGGAAGAAAAATCTTTGTTCATTGTTACTGAAGTTACATGATAACTAATAGCAGCCAGATTTATTGAGCAACTACTATCTGCCAGGAACTCTTCTGGGCGCTTTACTTCTACACACTCCCTCAATCCTTTTCACAGCTCTATAATGTAGGTACTATTACCTCCGATTTACAGACGAGGAAACCAACTCAAGTCACGAAGAGATGGCATGGAAAAGTCCAAAGTTTTAGAGCTGTTAAGTGACAGAGACAGCAGATCCACTGTCTATGTACTATGTACTATGTTCTATGTACTATGTTCCTCTCCAAGTGACACTTTTCAGTCCAGGCCTGGAAAATTCACCAGTTTCAGGGAAGACAAGAGATTACAGAGGAGCCCATGGCCAAAGACAAAACTGGCCTGTAGTAAACATGGGACACGGGTTTTGGAAAACATTAGCTGTAGCTCCAGTTCAAAAATCTGCTGATGGGATCTTCAGCTGGCAAAAGAAGAGCAGGCACTGCCCAGAAATGTAAGAAGTTCCAGAGCAGGAGACGGGAGGAGTGGCATCAGTCAGCATGTCGCGTGGCTAGACAAGTACCTTGGAATATTGCTAGGTAAGACAGGGAGAAGCGCGCTAATCCAAAGGAAGCAGAGGTGTGTGACCAGAAAGTGAGGTGTGGGCTTTGATTCACCACAGAAGTAGCAGGAAATGGGGAAAAGGGGATATGGAAAGTAAGGTTTTAGAACGCATTGGGCTGACACTGGGAGGAAGCATGTGTTGAGGAATATCCCGAGGACTGGAGTTGCCATCTCTGCAGGAGGCAACCGATCAATGTGTCTAGCTCACATTGATGTCTCTCTATCTGCCCATCTTCCCTACTGCCCTTCTATTCCCTAAAAATCAATGGAAAAATATCCTCAGGTGAGGATTAACAAATAAATAATAAATATAAAAATTGGTCCACAATAGAGGTTCCCTGATATCAAGGCACCAACTAGGAATATTAAGAATTGGGATTTGCCAAAACCGGTTTGGCTCAGTGGATAGAGAGTCGGCCTGCAGACTGAAAGGTCCCAGGTTCGATTCCGGTCAAGGGCATGTACCTGGCTTGTGGGCATATCCCCAGTAGGAGATGTGCAGGAGGCAGCTGATCGATGTTTCTCTCTCATCGATGTTTCTAACTCTCTATCTCTCTCCCTTCCTCTCTGTAAAAAATCAATAAAATATATTAAAAAAAAGAATCTCAAAATTCTAAAAAAAAAAAAAGAAAAAGAATTGGGATTTACAGCCCTGGCCGGTTTGGCTCAGTGGATAGAGCATCAGCCTGTGGACTGAAGGGTCCCGGGTTCCGGTCAAGGTCACATGCTTGGGTTGCAGACTCAATCTCTAGTTGGAGCATGCAGGAGGCAGCCTATCAATGATTCTCTCTCATCATTGATGTTTCTAGCTCTCTCCCCCTCTTCCTTCCTCTCTGAAATCAATAAAAATATATCAAAAATGCACCCCACAAAGTGTTAAAAAAATAATTGGGACTTACAAGGAGTCAGCATTATGAGAAACATGGAACAGTCATTTGAAAATATAGTCATTTGCTTATGGTGTCAGAATATAAGACAATTTTTTGAATCTATTACTGATCTATTTTTCTCTCACAATGGATTGGGAAATATTCCACATATAAAGTGTTCTAGGCATGCTCTCCCTCCCAGGAGCAACCCCCTACCCTTTTCTCCCTCTCAGGCATTCATCTCCTAAACTCTAAGGGTCCCCATGAGACTTGCAACCAGGAGAGCAATGGGCAGCAGCAGCTGGTCCCAGGTGAATGCCCTGAACTTGTACCCAAGGCCCACTTTCCTCTGACTTCTCAGTGAGCCATAGCAGCCCCACCTACGCTCTCTCCTCTTGCTTCACTGCCTCCATTTTGAAGATTGGGTGTTTAGATATTTGGGCATTTCTCCCAGAAAGGAAATGGTGCTAGGTGTAATTTCTTCCAAACCTAGGGGGTGCACAGTGTTACAATTAACCTTTGATAGGAGATTTTCCCCAGTCTAGTTAAAGCCCCCCGCCAAGTACCACTGACAACTGTAACAGGTTGGTTGGGAGTTGGTTGAAGTTGGAGACATGTAGACTCTCCTTTTCTCTTGTCTAGTTTTCCGCTACAGCATTTATCCAGGGTAAAACTAAGTGTCTGACATGGGCAATGATTAGAAGCAACCCTGTGAGTGTCAATTATGATGTGTACCATCATAATTGACCTGTAAAGAGCATTTTGTAGTGGTTATGCTTATATGCTTATAAATTACTAGAGGCCCGGTGCACAAAAATTTGTGCACTCGGGGGGGAGGGGAGGTCCCTCAGCCTGGCCTGTGCCCTCTCGCAGTCTGGGACCCCTCAGGAGATAATGACCTGCTGGCTTAGGCCTGCTCCCGGGTGGCAGAGGGCAGGCCCAATCCCTAGGTGCAGCCCCTGGTTGGGCTCAGAGCAGGGCCGATTGGGGAGGTGGGGTGCTGCCCCCTGTCATGCACAGAGCAGGGCGGATTGGGAGGTTGCAATGCCACCCTCAGTCACGCTCAGGGTAGGGCTGATTGGAGGGTTGGGGCACCGCCCCTGTCACACTCAAGGCAGGGTCGATGGGGAGGTTGCGGCGCCACCCCCTGTCACGCACAGAGCAGGGCCAATCAGGGGGTTGGGGCGCTGCCCCCTGTCATGCACAGAGCAGGGTCCATCAGGGGGTTGGGGAGCTCCCCCCTGTCACGCACAGAGCAGGGCCAATCAGGGGGTTGGGGCACTGCCCCCTGTCATGCACAGAGCAGGGTCCATCAGGGGGTTGGGGCGCTGCCCCCTGTCATGCACAGAGCAGGGCCAATCAGGTGGTTGAGGAGCTCCTCCCTGTCACTCACAGAGTAGGGCTGATAGGGAGGTTGTGGCCCCGCCCCCTGTCACACACAGAGCTGCAGGGCAATCAGGGGGTTTGGGTGCTGCCCCCTCTCACGCTGATCCCGGTGCCGGGAGGCCTCTCGGCTCCGCTGATCCCGGTGCTGGGAGGCATATTACCCTTTTACTATATAGGATAGAGGCTTGGTGAACAGGTGGGTGCTGGCTGGTTTGCCCTGAAGGGTGTCCTGGATCAGGGTGGGGGTCCCCACTGGGGTGCCTGGCCAGCCTGGGAGAGGGGATGATGACTGTTTGCAGCTGGTCACACACCCTTCAGGGTGGGGGTCCCCACTGGGGTGCCTGGCCATCTGGGTGAGGTGCTGAGGGCTGTTTTCAGGCTGGTGGGTGACTGAAGCTCCCAACCGCTCCTTTTTTTCTTTTTTATTCTGGGCCAGCTTTATCTTTGAGGCTTGGCTCCAGCTCTTAGGCCTCTGCTGCTGAAAGCAGGTTTCTGGCCTTTGTTTACCTTCTGTATTTGAAACAATGTTGCGATCCTGCTGGCTGAAGCCCGGCGGACTAAAGCAGGTTTTTGTGGTTTTGTTTAGCTTCTATATTTGTAACATAGTTGCTTAGAGTTGCAGCTCAGAGGTCGGCAGCGGCAGGCGGGGACGTTGGAGTCCTCCGTCACTGAAGCAAGCAAGCCTCATGTTAGTTTCAAGCTGCCTGGCTGCTGGCCGCCATCTTGGCTGGCAGTTAATTTGCATATCGCCCTGATTAGCCAATGGGAAGGGTAGCAGTCATACACTAATTACCATGTTTCTCTTTTATTAGATAGGATTTGGTTAATCTCTTCCCCCCCACTTTCCCTCTGAGATCCCTCAAACTCACTAACTCTTGACCGCTGTTGAATCCAAGCACCAATCAGCCAAAGCCAATTAGCCAAATCTAGCATAGTATTAACATCCTCCAATGTCAGCACATTCAACCTCAGCTGAGTCTACGATTTTAAGCAGATCAAGCCTTTTATTTCATCCTCCTTCATTGAACACTTTTAGTATATTTTTCCAAAGCTGCTCCCCAGGCTCTGCCAATACACATTGATGAGGTGCTGCAATTCTTTTGACTACAAGCTACCTCCTTGGGGAACAGGTCTTCGCCTCTGGGCCATGTAGGGATCTAACTCTTACTATGGGGTGGGTTTGAGTCTTGAGGAGCATCAGCATCAGGTTGTGAGGCAGCTGGCCCAAGTGCAACCATTCACCTATCAAAATGCTTCTTTGCCCAGGAAGGCAGCTTCCCTTGGGCACAGTATACCTGTCTCTCTAAAGGTACTTGGGGTCCAGAGTTCTCGCACCTACCCAAACGTCCTTATTTCATGTCTCGGGTATCACTCCTTTCACACCCATGCCCTTTCCTGCAAGAGACCTGGTGTGGTTGTCGGTTTTCCCACTGATCTCAGCAGCCCCAACAATCAGGCCTTTGGCATGGTGCTCAGTCATGTCTGTCCTGCAACTACAGGGGATGAGGGACTCCTCCCACACTGTCAAGGCATTTGGGTTTTCCATGGATCTTCTCAGCTGAATAGTTTTGTCCACAATCTCAATTTTTTTTTTTTTTTTTACTGTTTATTCTTTCCAGAGCCATCAGAAAGAGAGTTTATTCCACAGAAACTAAATGCCTCAGGCTAGAAGGGGTCAGTGGCGGGGAGGGGAACATAAGTAATACTTTCAACAGTAACATTTTTTTTAGAAAAAGGAAACTGAATGCCAGTCACGTGATTTCCCAGTGCCTTGTCCTCCACCTTCACTTCATCCTATGCTACTCCTGATAATAATGATGCCGCCGTGTGTGTGTGTGTGTGTGTGTGTGTGTGTGCACGCGCGCGAGTGTGTGTGTGTGTGTAAAACTATTATCAGGTAGCCTGCAACTATCCCCACCAAAGCCATGGTGGGTTTTGCTGCTGGGGAAAGGGTAGAGAAATTAGAGAGGAAAGAGAAAACAATGAATTCAAATTTCTATAAGCTATTTTATTTCTTTTATTTTTTTAAAAGATTGAAGCAAATATGAAAAAATATTAGCACTTATAAATTCTATATAGCAAAGGTGTATTATACATAATTTTTAAAATTTTTTGTATTGTTTAAATTTTACCCCTCCTCACTCACTATACATCATTATTCATTATGATCATGAAGGGCTTATCCCAGGGTATGGATTGATAGAAAACTAAGAAAGTAATTCATAAAACCATTACATCAACAAGTACAAACACACACATAGCAAAATAACATCAGTACATGCCCAAGATAATTACACTGTTTCAAATCCAAAAGTCATAAAAAGCAAAAGCTGTCTTTTTCTCATCTGTGTTCCCTCACATTCATTTGCCCTTCCCTAGAGCCAAACACTATTACCAGTTTTTAGTACACTTCCAAAAATATTTAATGTATTTACAAAGACATCTCTTTATCAGTTCTATAAGTCAAAAATAAACATTTTTAAAACATGGCTTTGTTCACCCTACAATATAAAGATGGTCCCACATCAATACTTCATATTATTACAGTGTGTTGTTATGCTATAAGTTAATTCAATCTATTAAGGGGGTAGTTACTATTTTGCAGTCTTTTGCTATTAAAAATAAAGTGAAGTTCAATGAACTGTACAGAAGTCATTGCACACCTTTGAACATATGATGTAGAAGAATGGCTAGCTAAAGGGAAATGTGCATTTAAAATGTTGGTAGATTGTTCTTGATAGAAGTTGTACTACTTATAGCAATGTATAAAAGTGCTTTCCCCCTGCCAAACAGTAAAATCATTAAGTTGGAATGTACTGATTTTGTCAATCTAATAAGTGGAAAGGAGTGATATATTGTTGTAGTTTTTAGTTGCTACACCTACATTATGACTAAAGTTTCCATATTTGTAGAAACTCTTTTAAATTCCTTTTCTGGGTTCTTCTGCTTGCTCACATCCATTGCCCATTTTTCTTTTGGGATCTTAGAATTTTTCTCTTTGATTTTTAGAAACTTGTTTTAAAATAAGGAGTAAACTATTTGTCTATAACTTTTGTTGCAAATATTTTTCCAGTGTATCGTTTGTTTCTTGACCTATTTTCATGGCATTTTTACCCCAAAGATAATTTTGTTTAAAATAGTCAATATTTTCTTTCATGGTTTCTGATTGGAGACTATATTTAGGCCTTCCCTATGCTGAGATTATAAAAAATGAATGCCCTATTTTTGCTTCATGTACTTCCACCACTCCATCTTTTTACATTTAAGTATTGAATCCACCTGGAATTTATTTTGGTGTCAAGTGTGATGTATAGCCCAAGATAATTTTTTGCAGATAGGTACCCAAGTCATTCAAAATCACTTATGAAGTAATCCATCTTTGCCCAACAAATTTGAAAGCCACCTTTAACATATACTACGTTCCCACATATATTTGAATTTATTTTTGGACATTCTAATCTGCTCCATTCCTGCCACGTAACAAAACTACACTGTGGTAATTATTGTGGCTTTATGTTCTACCATCTGGTAATGCTAATTGCTCTCAGGTTTTCCCCTTTTTTTTTTCTTTAAATATATTTTTATTGATTTTTTTACAGAGAGGAAGGGAGAGAGATAGAGAGCTAGAAACATCGATGAGAGAGAAACATCGATCAGCTGCCTCCTGCACATCTCCTACTGGGGATGTGCCCGCAACCCAGGTACATGCCCTTGACCAGAATCGAACCTGGGACCCTTCAGTCAGCAGGCCGATGCTCTATCCACTGAGCCAAACCGGTTTTGGCTAGGTTTCTCCCCTTTTTAGGTTTTTCCCTTTTTAGATTTTTCCTGGGTGCTCATGCTTTTTATTTTTCAATAAACTTTAAAATTATTTTGATGCTTTGGGGAAAGATCTGTAGGTGTTTTTATTGGGTGATATTGAATTTATAGATTAACTTAGTGAAAATGGATATATTTATGATTCTGAGTCTTCTTATCCAAAAACATACTGTGCTTTTTATCTGTTCAAGTTCCCTTTTGTGTTCCTCTGTTTCACTTTATGGTTTTATTCATAAAGAACTTGTACATTTCTTATTACAGTTATTCTTAATTAGTTTATCTTTTTTGTTGGAATTACTACTGGGCTTTTTTCTTTCATGATATCTTCTAACTAGATGTAGTTTGCCTATAGGAAGGCAATTAGATTATTTGCCAGTTGACAAATAAAACATATAGGTTTACTTTATATTTTACTCGCTTATTTGTTCAACCTTCTTTCTTGAAACCACTACTTTCTTTCCAGTTCATTTTTTTCCTACTGAAGTACATTATTCACTAATTATTTCAGGGATGGGCTATGAATGATTAAGAGAAAATCCCAAGTTGTTACAAGTCTGAAAATTTAATTATTTTGCCCTCAACCTTGAGTGATAGTTTGACTGGGGAGAAGAGACTAGGTTCCAAGTCTCCAAACCTGAAGAGGAGAAGGGTACACAAAACATACTGGGTGGAATAATGGCTAAAATTTTTCCCAAATTTGGTGAAACTATTTACCCACAGATGCAAGAAGCTCTTAAAAACCTCAACCATAAGAAATTTTCTTAATTACCAAAGATCATCATAATTATTTTTCTTAAGTCAATAATAAAAAAGAGAAAATCTTCAAAGTAATCAGAGAAAAATGACACATTATGTGCAAAGGTACAAGATGAGGAGGACAGCAGATTTATCATTGGAAAAGAAACAAGACAGAAGACAATGGAGCAACATGTTTAACTCACTGAAAGACAAAACTATCAACCTAGCCCTCCACCCAGCAGTTATCTTTCAAAAGCAAAGGTGAAATAAAGACTTTGTTTCATACACGCAAAATCTGAATGAATTCAGCAGCAGCAGACCTACAGCATTAGAAATGTTAAAGTAATTCCTTTGAGCAGAAGGAAAATCATGCAAAATGGAAATCTAGATTTACACAAAGGAATAAAAATCACCAGAAATGGTCCTACATAGGTAAGTATAAAGAATTTTTTTCATAGTATTTAAATCTCTTTAAAAGATAAGTGGCTGCTTAAAGCAAAAATAATATCAACATATTATGGTATTTATAACATACATAGAAGTAAAATATATCTCAACAATAGCACAAAGGTTTGGAAAGAAAAGATGGAAGTATACTGGTACTGTTGTGGAATAATAACACTTGAAGGTAGACTGTGATAAGTTTAAAGATATACTGTATACTGTGGTCTTAGCCAGTGTGGCTCTGTTGGTTGTGCCATGCACCAAAAGGTTGCCTGTTTGATTCATGGTCAGGGTACATACCTCCCTTGTGGCTCAATCCCCGGTGGAGGGAGTGCAAGGAGGCAGCTATCAATGTTTCAATCTCACATAGATATTTCTCTCTCTCTCTCTACCTCTCTCTCTAAAAAAAGTAACTAAAAATATTTTTTAAAAGATATATACTGTGAACCCTAGGGCTACAACTAAAATAACAAACCAAAACGTTATAACAAATAAGCCAATAAAGAAGATAAAATGTACGATTTTATATTTTAAAAATGTACGATTAAGTCAAAGGATGCAGAGAAAAAACAGAGGAAAAAGAAACAAAGAAAAAAATGGAAAAATAGCAAACATAGTAGGGCAGATGAAACCTAAATATAGCAACAATCACATGAAAATTAAATGGCTAGGAAGGGGGTGAAAGAGACAAGAGACCCTTCTGTACTACCTGGCACTACACATTTATTGAATGTTTATGTCATGAGGTTGAGCTCCATTCTTTGCTTCTCTCTTTTTTTAAAAAAATATATTTTATTGATTTTTTTACAGAGAGGAAGGGAGAGGGATAGAGAGTTAGAAACATCGATGAGAGAGAAACACCGATCAGCCACCTCCCGCACACCGCCCACTGGGGATGTGCCCGCAACCAAGGCACATGCCCTTGACCGGAATCGAACCCGGGACTCCTCAGTCCACAGGCCAACACTCTAGCCACTGAGCCAAACCGGTCAGGGCCTTTGCTTCTCTCTTGATGGTAAACTTTTGGCTGTAGTTTTACTAAACTATTTTTATTCCTTTTAGATATTGGTAAAGAGAGAGTCTATGAACTTGACTGATCTAGCTCTGTATTAAGAATTGTCAATTTTTATATTTATTTTATTTTAAAAGTATCTTTCTATACTATCCTAAGTGATGTGCAATTTATTCCAGGTTAGCTGCAAATCATTTCACAATAAATTAATTCCATGCTTTCCCATGGACGTGTCTCTAAAATTTTAATATTGTGCCCTAGCTGATTTGGCTCACTGGATAGAGCGTCGGCCTTCGGACTGAAAGGGTCCCAGGTTCGATTCCAGTCAAGGGCATGTACCTTGGGTGCGGGCACATCCCCAGTAGGGGGTGTGCAGGAGGCAGCTGATCTGATCGATGCTTCTCGCTCATCGATGTTTCTAACTCTCTATCCCTCTCCCTTTCTCTCTGTAAAACATCAATAAAATATATATTTTTAAAAAATTTTAATATTGAGACCAGCTGCCAGAAGTAACCAATGCTAGCTTCAAGTTCATACTTCTTACATTGCTATTTCAATTTCATTGTTATTAAATTAAATGAAAAATAAACCTTGAGTTCAGTACATTCATCCTCTTAGGGACTCTTACATTTAAAAAAAGAAAAAAAACACAAAAGCCCACAAAGAAACGGCCCTGGCCCATGTGGCTCAGTTGGTTGGATGTGCACCGTAAGATTGCTAGTTCAATTCCCAGGCAGGGCACAGGCCCTGGTTTTGGGCTCAATCCCCAGTGGGGAGCGTGCAGGAGATAGCCTATTGATATTCTGCTCTCACATCTATGTTTCTCTTTCTTTCTCCCTCTCCCGTTCTTTTTCTCTAAAAAGTTAATTGAAATATTAAAACACACACACACACAATATGTCTCCCTGAGCAACTGTGGCAACCTTACCTTCGAGTAGTAACTAAGATTCTTCACAGGAACAATATTAAAGCAGAGCTAAAGAGCTGAGATTTCAAGTGTGAGGCACATAATTTTTTTTTAAAATATATTTTATTGATTTTTTACAGAGAGGAAGGGAGAGAGATAGAGAGTCAGAAACATCGATGAGAGAGAAACACCAATCAGCTGCCTCCTGCACATCTCCCACTGGGGATATGCCCGCAACCCAGGCACATGCCCCCGACCGGAATCAAACCTGGGACCCTTCAGTCCGCAGGCCGACGCTCTATCCACTGAGCCAAACCGGTTTCGGCGAAGCACATAATTTTTTTAAAAATTGTGTTAAAAAATACTAACACCATTAAAAGAAATATAATAAAGTAATGGATGTGGTCTTTCAAAAAATTATAACTTGTGCCTTGGCTGGCTTGCTCAGTGGTTAGAGCATTGGCCCACACACCAAAGGGTCTCAGGTTCAATTCCCGGTCAATCCCAGGCCCCTGGGTCAGGCTTGTGCTGGAGGCAACCAATTGATGTGTCTCTCACATCGATGTTTCTCTTTCTCTCCCCCTTCCTCCCTTACACTCACTCTAAAAATCAATGGAAAGAATATCCTTGGGTAAGGATTAACAACAACAACAAATGTAATTTGTACCTTCTGATCCTACATTTTGAAACATGCTACAATCATTCCTGGCCAATAAGAGCCCAGACATATTACCTGTTTCCATTCCTCATATCCTCCCAGCAGGTCATAGTCAAGCATTTCTGCACCAGGGCTGGGTTAAAAATAATGAAAATATCTCAGTCTGCCTGGCACATACAGCTCAGAGATTTTCTCATGACTTCCCTCACTGAGCACTTCTCTGACCATCCTAAATAACCAACCCCTCTTTCTCTCTACCTGCCTACACACACACACACACACACACACACACACACACACACACACACACAATGTCTGCATCTCAGGTCCCTCCAATTACTACCATAGTGTCCTTTACTACTATCTGAAATTTCTTGTATTTGAATTGGTTTACTCTCTGTGAATCTTATCTGTCTTGTTTGCTAACCTATCCCCAACACCCAGCACTTGGCTCACAGTGAGTATTCGTTAAATATTTGATGATTAAATGGTTAAATCACATAGTTTCACACTTAACCAGAGATGAGGGCTACTTAGATTAGGATCTTCCTGTCAGTTGGAAAACTTCAGAATATACAGGTGTTTCCTTGCCCTGGAAGCAAGACAGAGCATAAGATTGTGGAAAACAGCTGGCTCAGCTGCCCTTGGGTTGATCCCAAACACGATGTTTCTTTCCAGGCCTGAAAATCGACGGACACTGTCCAATACAATGTGATTGCCCATGATAGCTGATGCATTTCCTACTACTAACTGATCAGATTCCTCACTGGACTGAGATTCCTCACTGGACTGAGACCTTTTTCTCTTCCTTATTGCTCTTTGAAGCTTAGATTTATATCTGTGTACATCACTTGCTGTGCTGCAAATCACAGCAATATCCTTGCAGGAATATCCAGCCTTCAAAAGTGAATGGCATTTTCCTGTTATATAATCCACCATCTGCTCCATATCCTTGTGCTCACTCATCTCTAAGTTGCCTGGAACACCTCGAGACCATTCAGCTTCACTGAAGATATTCAGGTACTCGGAGGGGATGTTAGGTGGTGGATTTTCTCTGACTTCGTGCATTATTTCTTGTAGGTAGTTGGCTATTGGGTCTGCATTGCGGACCACTCTGACGAGCTCTTCTTTTGGGTACTGGTCTACGAGCTTGGGGAGGCCACAGTAGTCCATGTGACTGGTCTGAAAGTAGTCCAGAAAGATCCAGAGAATCCCAGGGCCATTCTTTCCTCTCTCGGTGATGGTTTTTGCCGTCTTATACCAGTCCCCATCTTCAGTGCGGAAATTCTGAGCTTCATCGATGACGATGTGTTGAATCTTTTCAAAATTTGAGTTTTTGTTCATGAAGGTTTTTCGGGTCACTGCCTGGCAGATGTTTTTGTGGCTGAAAATGTAAGAAACACAGTCAAGTTTCCCCGATGAACAAAAGGAGGTCAATTTTACTCTTCAACTCATCTTGACTTAGTAAATACAACATGAATCTTAGCATGTAAACTCAAAGCCACACCAGCAGAACTTACTTAAGAAAAGAAAGTGGATATAATCAGGCTACATACCTCACGAATTCCTGCAGGGGCTTGTTCTCACAGATGTAAAGAATGTCACCTGGTTGACAGTGAAACACATTCCTGATCTTTTCTATGATCTTAAAAGCCAAGATGGTCTTCCCTGTTCCAGGTAAGCCATGCACAAACTGCAATCTGGTCTTGCGAAGGTTCTTTGAAAGCACCTCATATTGTTTATCTGTGAGTAGGTTCAAAACCTCACAGCCCACCTCTTCACTTAACAAAGATCTGAACCCACACAATACTATCACTAGGGACTGCAGCAGAACTTCCATATCCTCTGTGGTCATCGGGCAATAGGATGCAGGGTAACTTGGCAATTCTGAACCATGAAGGGCCTTTGCTGTTTTATCAGGATTCAGCAGGAAGGCCTTGGGAATGATGCACAATTTTCCAGTGTAGCCACCTGTGTTCACCAACTTCTGCTTTAAAGTACGGGCGACTCTCATAATATAGTCCTTCCAACAGCCATCGTCCTTTCTGAAGATGGTGTAGAGAACTGGGATTTTTTTCTGGGAAAGTAGAAGAACATCACAGATGACTTCCTGCTTCTCTTGCAAACCCACATCCACAGCCCAGCTTCGAGAAAAAATCAATATTCCTTGAGAGACACGGCGCATTTCCTTATTTATTAAGCTTCTGAGTCCTCCATTTTCCGAGAAGAGTTCCTTGTAGAGTTTTTGTGGAACATACAGCACGCTGTCTGATGATACTAGACAGGGAAAGAATTGGAATAAATTAGAGAATTCGCAGACAAGCTAGTCATCATCATTCTATGTAACAGATTCAATCCACACTTGGGTCTACCATGTATTAGTACTAGTTTTGCATTAGTAACACAAGATAAAACAATTCCAGTCCAACGGAACTGACAAACAATGGGCATAAACAGAGACAAACAATGATTGTCACACAAAGTAGTAAATTAATGGGAACGCATTATGTGAACACCAAGGAGGGGTGCAGCTTAGAAGAGAAGATGAAAGTCTTTCTGAAGAAGGTGACATCTGAGCCGCTTCTTACAGGATGACTGACAGTCAGCCAGTTGAAGGAAGGGAGAATAGAGAGATGGGCAAAAGGGGTACATGGAGGCCAGAAACAGCAAGGCTCATTCCGGCATCTCCAAGCAGATCGTGTTGCTGACGTCTAGAGTGAAAAGCAAAAAAGTGGAGACGGGGAGGAAGGCATTATAGTGCATTTTCATACCTGGCAGTGCTGACTATAGTTAACAATACTGTATTATTATATACTTGAAAGTTGCTAAGAGAGATCTTAGATATTTTTAATACACACACACACAAATGGTTAATTAATCTTATTGTGGTAATCATTTCACAATACATAGGTGTATGAAATCATTATGCTACACACCTTATACATCCTGTTATCAGTTATAACTCCACAAAGCTGGGGGCGGGGAGTCCTGGCAAATGTTATATACTATGTTAACTTCACCTACATGGCACTGTGAAAGGCAAAACTATAGAAATGGAGACCAGATCAATGGCTGCTAGGAGTTAGGGGTTGGAGATTTTGACTACAAATGGGCAACATGAAGGAGCCTTTTTGTTGTTGTTGTTAATCCTTATCTGAGGATATTTTTTTCCATTGATTTTTTAGAAAGAGTGGAAGGGAGGGTGGGAGAGGAAGAGAGAGAAACATCGGTGTGAGAGAGACACATCAATTGGTTGCCTTTTGCACGTGCTCCAGTCAGGTCTGGGATCGCACCTGCAACCCAGGTACTTGCCCTTGATTGGAAATCAAAACCATGACCCTTCAGTGCACGAGCCCAACATTCTAACCACTGAGCACACTGGCCAGGGCAGGAGCCACTTTTTGGTGATTGAATTGTTCTGTACCTTGACTGTGGTGGGCACACAAATTATATTTAAAAACCCTTAATCTGTTTACAAAGAAAGGTCCATTTCACATTTGTAATTTCAAAAAATTAATTCTTTGAAGTGTTTTTTTCTAAAGTTTGGCTTTTCCTATATGCATATAAAACCTTTTTGGGGTCAGGAGCCCAAATTTGTAATCTAACCAAAACTATGAATCCTCTTCTCAGAAACACACACACACACACACACACACACACACAATTTGATTTTTTAATTCCACATAAGGGGAGGAGACAAGGATGAACTCAGATTTCTGTGCTTGGCTGGGTGGAGGATGAATTCTCCAATTGATAGAGATAATCTGAAAATACTTAATACAATAATATGCGGAGTATGAGAGGAAATAGAAGATTGTCAGAGTGGGAGATTGATTTTGGAAATGCTCAGCTTGGGACACCTGTTAAAAATCAAGCTGTCTCGCGAGGAATTGGACACACCAGTAAAGTTTGTCTGGACTCAGAATTACTAGCGTTATTTTCTATAAAAGCGAACTAAACTAAAGGGACTTCCTGCTACTACTTCCATTTAACATTATTCTGGAAATATTGGCCAATGAACTGAAATAAATAAAAGAAATAGTGTACATAAATATAAAAAAAGTTAGTTCAAAATTACTTTTGCTTTTTCATTAATGAAAGTATTATGTAAAATGTTTGGAAATGGCATAATTTAAAACTATGAGATTTCCTACATATCAGCAATTCACAATCAGAAATTATTTTCATATAAAGATCTCATTCTAGGAATAAAATTTAACATATATGGTAACAATATGGATAAAACTTTGAAACTATTAAGAGACATGCTATATTTCACTAATTATAAATGTACTTTAATATCTTTTGCTCGCAAAGAAAATTTTTAATTGATTTGAGAGAGACTTGCTGTTCCACTTATTTATTCATTCATTGGTTGATTCTTGTATGTGGTTCGACCAGGGATTGAATCCACAACCTTGGCGTATCAGGACAATGCTCTAACCAATGGAGCTACCTGGACAGGGCTTAATATCTCTTAAATAAAAATATATCCTATAGTTTAATGGACAAGATTTTATTTTTAGTGATAAATAAAATAATAATGCAATATTATTTTCTTAAATTTGATGAAATATGGTCAAAGAAAGCTTGAATAAATGGCCAAACATTCCATGTTCAACTAAGAGAAAATGTACTGTTGTAAAAATGATAGTTCTTCCTCAATTAATTTATCAATTTATGTAATTGCCATCAAAATAATATCATTTTATCCTTTTCTTTTTTGTGGAACAAAATGAGACTAAGCTTCTTCTAGAAGAGAAATGCCATGATAATATCATTTGGGGAAAGTGTATTCTGGTATGTTTTGGAAGGCAGCTATGCTCACCACTATACCACCAACGCAGGTATGTTTTGAATTACAATTTGGCAATTTTCACCTAAGCTTGTAAGTTTAAAGAAGTGATAGCAGGAGTGTTTTCAAAGTTCTGTTTTTTTACCTTGGTGGTGGTTACATAGGTTTCACTGTATAATTATTTATTAAGTAATAAGGCTGTTCTATGTATTTTCTGTATGTATAGTATATTTCACAATAAAAACAGCTAAAACTTAATAACATCAGTGTTGAGGAATACTATAAGATATTATCTTATACTAGAGCCTGGTGCACGAAATTTGTGCACGGGTAGGGTCCCTAGTCCTGGCCGGCGATCAGGGCTAATCGGGGCCTTCCTTCGTTCCATGCTGCCCCATGGTGGTCAGCGCATGTCATAGCGAGCAATAGAACTCCCGGTCTCCCAGTCAAACTCCTGTGGGGACACTTTGCATATTACCTTTTATATATAGAGACTAAAGGCCCAGTGCATGAAATTCATACGGGGAGGGGGGCTGGGAGGGTCCCTCAGCCCGACCTGCACCCTCTCCAATCTGGGTGTTGTCCTGATGGCTTAGGCCCGCTCCCCGTGGTTCTCTGCTGTCTGCAGGGCCCGCTTGGCTGCTCCTGGTCACCGCAGTGATGGCCAAGCAGGCCCTGCTCCCAGCAGCCGCCCCCAGGACTGGAGGACACAGCTGGGCTGAGAGGACTGACTACCGTTATCTTGTGGCTATGGGTGCCACCATCATTGTGTCTGAGTGATGCTTAATTTGCATATTACCCTTTTATTAGATAGGCTAATAAAGGTAATATGCAAATTGACCCTAACTGCAGAACGACCAGGAACAACCGGTCACTATGATGTGCACTGACCACCAGGGGGCAGATGCTCAGTGCAGGAGTTGCCCCTGGTGGTCAGTGCACTTCAACAGGGGGGGCTCCGCTCAGCCATAAGCCAGCTCATGGCTGGTCAGTGCAGCGGCGGTGGTGGTGGGAGCCTCTCCCGCCTCCAAGGCAGCGCTAAGGATGTCCAATTAACGGCTTAGGCCTGCTCTCCATGGGGAGTGGTTCTTAGCCATTAGTCAGACATCCCCTGAGGGCTCCCAGGCTGCCAGAGGGATGTCTGACTGCCAACTTAGGCCCAATCCCCCAGGGAGTGGGCCTAAGCCAGCAGGTGGACTCCCTCAAGAGGTCCTAGACTGTGAGAGGGCACAGGCCGGGCTGAGGGACACCCCCCCACCCACTCCAGTGCATGAATTTTTGTGCACTGGACCTCTAGTATAATCAGTAAAAGAACTGGGTAAATCTGTGAGTTAACTCATGACAAGATGTACATGTACATTACTCAGATTTAGCCCTGTGCTTGCATACAGCTGTAGTGTATTCATTTTGCTACTGAATAATAATATTCCATTATGTGAATACAGTACAGTATATTTATACATATTGTGGCAATAGATAATTTGGTTGTTTCCTATTTGGTGCTATTGCAAACAGTGAACTTATGAACACTATGAGATATTGGTAAATCTCCAATTATATGTATTTACTGATGTGTATGCACACATTTTTCTTTAGAAACTAGAAATAATTGCTGAATGATAGAGTATGCAAAAAACCAATTATACAAGGTAATATCAAATTTGCTTTCCAAAGGGATTCGGCCAATTTCAATTCCAAGCAGCAATGTAAAAAAGATCCTGATTACCTACAACTTCTCCAATACCTGCTATGTGTTGAGCATCTCTTCATAACTGTATTGGGCATATGTGTCTTCTTTTCTGCGAAATTCATCTTTATAACTATTTCCCATTTTTCTATTGGCTTGTTTGTTCTTTTGAAAAATTATGTAAGTTCTTTCTATATTCTTGATACCAATTCTTTGTCAGCTACATGGGTTGTAAATGTCTTTCAAGATTGTAGTTAAATCTTTTCACTCTTTTGAGGAGCATAAGTTCTTAATTTTAATATAGCAAAATTTACCAGTCTTTTTGTTTAAGTTTAATTCTTTTGTGTCTGGTTTAAGAAATTCTTATCTGAACAACACTAAATTATTCATGTACATTTTCTAATAAGAGTTTGAAAGGTTTGTTTCTGACATTTATTTCCCTAAATCTTCTGGAATTGATTTTTTTCTATAACATAAAATGAGAGTCCAGTTCTATTTTTTTCCATATGGATGCACAACCGACCTGTTCCAAAGCAACCACTGATAATGAATTACCTGGAAAGTGGCGTTTTTGCAGTTCTTCCAGACATTCCAAATTCTTATGAGTGCACACACTGCTGCTTTGGGGTGTGGCAGCTGACACACTCAGCTGAAGGACCATGTCAGAAAGTCTGGAAAGATCTTAGGAAACAAAAACCAAGGGTTTAATATGCAAAAAGGCTGAACTCCAACTTAGAGTTGCGCTGTGTTGCAGAGCCTTTCACTTAGTCTTAGAACTCAAAGTCTTGGCCCACAGATACTTGATTTACATCCGAAGTCAGTTCAGAAAAACCTACTGATATCTTGGGGTGGCAAGGGGACTGGTGAATATCACAAATTGGCTCTCAAAAAGGAAAAGTAGAAAAGGAGAAGGACAGCCATGGCTTGGTCAACTTTTAATTGTCTTTAATCCTCACCCAAGGACATGCTTTTTATTAGTGAGAGAGGGGAGGGAGGGAGAGAGAGAGAGAGGGAGAGAGAGAGAGAGAGAGAGAGAGAGAGAGAGAGAGAGAGAGAGGCAGGAGAGAAAGAAACATTGATGTGAGAGTGAAACATTGATCGTTGCCTCCCACAAGGGAATCAAACCCAAAACCTGGGTATGTGCCCTGATGGGGATTCGAACTTGCAACCTTTCAGTGTACAAGACGATGTTCCAACTAGCTGAACCACACGGGCCAGGGCAGTTTGGTGATCTTTTAGCTCAAAAATAGAAGTGGGGCAATAAGAAAGGCAGAACATTTAATCCAGGGAACCATCCATAACGGGAAGGAAGTGGCAATAAATTAAAGAGGACATGTGAAAAGGAATTTCCTGAATAATCAAATGTGAGTTTACGATCAGAAAGGAAAAGAAGAGACTTGAATGTGAACATAAGAAAGGAAGTGAAGATAGAATGACTAGATCACACAGCCCCCTGTACCACCCTCTAGTGCAGCGGTTCTCAACCTGTGGGTCGTGAACCTTTTGGCAGTCGAACGACCCTTTCACAGGAGTCACCTAAGACCATCCTGCATATCAGATATTTACATGACGATTCATAACAGTAGCAAAATTACAGTTATGAAGTAGCAACGAAAATAATTTTATGGTTGGATCACAACATGAGGAACTTTATTTAAAGGGCCAGAAGGTTGAGAACCACTGCTCTAGTGGGTCAACTAGCCCAGGGCACCTGTGGATGCAGGATATTTAAGATGGGCAGAGGGAAAGAAGGGCAGTGCCCACCAACTGCACCTATAGGTATTAATAAATCAGATATCTGCAACTCAGAGAGTACCTCTCTTTCCCACAATTTCAAAGCAATACCTCCCTTTCCTCCCTCCAACCCCCCACCCAACATTACAGTTATTGTGGATTCTGCTCCCTGACCTGGGTCGGCTTCTATCATCCGAGTTGCCCATTCCTTTGTGGCCAGCCGGACCACCCGGTTGTCCTTCACCTGCCAGGCGCTAGGCTCTTCGGCAAACACTGCACAACAGAATGGCTCCACCTTGACTGCACAGACATATCCATGGAGGGCCCGCTGATTTTTTACTTTAAGGAATTTAATGGCATATTTTATCTCACACCTCTGGGTACAGAAATGATGGACAGGTAGCTTCCTAATACAGGTACCAATGGAGTTCTTGAAGTTGGTTTGATCTCTTTTCTCTATTTCACATCCAATAACGTGTCGGGTCTTTTCATTCACCCCCCAAAATATGTACCCTCCTTCGGTGTTTGCAAATGCAGACACACATCTGGAGAGATTCTTCTCAAAGCGTTCCTCTTCTGAGAACATTTTAAATTCAACATGAGTGGACTGAGTAAAACTGAGTTCTTCCAAGTACTGGAGGTCCTCTCTAGCAAATAAAGCAGCGGCGGAGGCCTTTATGTCATCTTCGCTTTGTACACAATCCTGAATATTCTGTGGGCTTAAATTGGAAGCATGGGTATTCCTAAGAGGCTGAGTCACCCCTTTGAGGAATGCCAGTGCTTCCTCAGGCGTCATCTCCTTAGTAGATGTTTTATGTCTCTGGTACAAATTGGAGGACAAAGTAGCCAGCCGTACCCCAGAGGCCTTTGCATTCCACGATTTCACAAAAATAAAAAAGAGGTTTTGGTCTTCCTGTTGCATCTCATCTAAATAGCCATTGAACATTGAAGGCCATTCCAATCCTACTCCATGGCTCCTATAATCGTAGTCTTCATTAGCGATCTCAATCTTGATCACTCCTCCACCAGAATTCAGCAGAGCACATATCGCATGCAGGATGCTTTGATTCTGTTCTTTCTGCAGGTGAGGGTCCATTTCATTCCTTTGCTTCTCCCCAAGGATGACTTTTCCTGCATTTAAAACACACTCAGCAAAGTTCGTTTCCAAATCAGTCTTGAGATTCATCTTCTCAGCACTTTTCCTATTCTTACCCTGAAATGTTCTCCTAAAAAACAGGAAGACAGAACCATTAGAACAGGATACAAATAGGGGCAGTAGGGAATGGACAGTTTAAGGGCACTCTTCTAAAGTGGATTACGTAATTTATTTCCACTGAGCTTGAGGCCAGACTCATACATGAAGGGTATACAACAGGTTGAAGAACTAAGTCTGCAGGTAGCCCATGGCCACCACAGAATTGATCAAGCGGCTATTTTTATGCTATGATTTTAGTAACTGTTTCTGCCAAGTTCTCTAAATGACAACATCTCTCAAGGCACCTGCAGAAAGCAGGAAGCATTGTAAAAATACACATAGATAAGAGCTGCAATGCAACTGGAAAGATTTCATGGTCAAAATATGTCTTCGATATTTATTGTTATTCTTGGTACTTGGTCACCAGTTCGATTCCCAGTCAGGGCACATGTCCAGGCTGTGGGCTCAATTCCCAGTAGGGAGTGTGCAGGCAGCTGATTGATGTTGATGTTTCTCTCTCATCATCAATGTTTCTATCTCTCTCTCCCTCTTCCTTCCTCTCTCTCTCTCTCAAATCAATAAAAACATATTTTTTAAAAAGAATAATGAGACATCACTTCACATCTATTTGGATAGTAGTAATCTATACTAATAAAAGGGTAATATGCTAATTAGACCAGGAGACCTTCCAGGAGACCTTCTGGACGTCCTACTGGACAAAGCCATGGTGGTGGGGCCGAGGCAGAGGCAGTTAGGGGCGATCAGGCCAGGAGGGGAGAACAGTTGGGGGTGATCAGGCTTGTAGGGCGGGGCAGTTGGTAGCGAGCAGGTTGGTGGGATGGGGGGGCAGCTGGGGGCAAGCAGGCTGGCGATGGGGGCAGTTGGGGGTGAGCAGGCTGGCAGGCAGAGTGGTTAGGGGCGATCAGGCAGGCAGGCAGGTGAGCTGTTAGGAGCCAGTGCTCCCAGAATGCAAGAGAGCAGTCAGACATCCCCCAAGGGGTCCCAGCTTGGAGAGGATGCAGGCCAGGCTGAGACACCCTCCACCCCCTGCATGAATTTCATGCACCTGGCCACTAGTAATAAGTAGTAAAAAAACAAAAACAGGTGTTGCTGAGGATGTAGAATAAATATGTCAAACTCGCAGCCGGCGGGCCACATGCTGGCTGCGAGTTTGACATGTTTGATGTACAGAAATTGGAATCCACATACATTGCTGGTAGGAATACAAAACATTGCAGCCATTGTGGAATATAGTCTGAAAGTTGTTCAAAAAGCTAAACACAGAATTACCATATGATCCAGCAATTCCACTCCTAAGTATATACTACACAGAATTGAAAACGGGCAATCAGATGAATCCTTGAAACTCAAATAAGTCATGAATGTGCATAGCAGCACTGTTCAGAATAGCCAAAAGGTGGAAACAACTCAAATGTCTATCAACAGCCGCGTGGATAAACAAACTGGGCTCTATTCACACAATAGAATATTCTCCAGCCACAAAAAGGAATAAAGTATTGATGCTTGCTTCAACATGGATGAACACTATACCAAGTGAAAGAGCCAGACACAAAAGGTCACTGTATGGACTGTATGTTTATGTCCCACAGAGCTCATATGTTGAAACCCTAACCTCCACTGGGATGGTATTAGGATGCGGGGCTTGTAGGGAGTAATTAGGTCATGAGAGTGGAGCCCTTGTGATGGGAGTAGTACCCTTATAAAGAAGAGGCACCAGAGAGCTTATTTCTCTCTCTGCTCTCTTCACCATAGGAGGATACAAGGAGAAGGCAGCCACCTGCAAACCAGGAAGAGAGCCCTCACCAGACACAGGATCTGCTGGCACCTGAATCACTATGGAAACTCAGGAGAGGTTTAGAAGGGTTTTTGTTTTGTTTTGTTTTTTTGATCTTAGACTTCCCAGCCTCCACAGCTGTGATAAATAAATGTGTGTTGTTTAAGCCACTCAGTTTATGATACTTTTACTACAATAACCCAAACCGACTAAGACAGTCAAATATAATTCCTTTGATGAGAAACACTCAAAATCAATAAAATCATTGAATCAGAAAGAAGATTGGTGGTTGCCAGAGGCTAGGCGAATGAGGAATAGGGAGTAACTGCTCAATGGGATTTTATTTGGGAGTGATGAAAATGTTTTGAAGCTTGACAGGAGTGGTGGTTGCATACCATGGTGAATGTACTAAATGCTGCTGACTTGTTCACTTTAAATGGTTAATTTTATGTTATACAAAGTTCACCTGAATTTTTAAAATTTAATCCAAAAATGAAGGTGAAATAATTCATTAGCAGAACTGCAATCCAAAAAACATTAAAGAAAGTCTTTAGGCAGGAGGACTATGGTACCAGTTGGAAAATGCATATGCACAAAGCAGTGGAGAACATTGGATATGATAACTACATGAATAAATTATATATTTATGGGTAAATTTATATATATATATTACACTAAATACATTAAATATATAAGTTATATATAAATTATATCTAATCATATGTAATTTATACATATAGAATAAATATATACTTTTTAAACATATCTCTTTTAAAATTAGAGTACTAACATTAACTGATTTTAAGCCTTTTTATACAATTACAGTAACCAACATATTATAGAATTGGTATAAAGATGTAAAATACGTCCATGGAATAAAATTAGGCATCAACAACAAAGGTGCAAAGTGAAGAAAATATAATTGTTTCAACAAGTAGGACTAGAACAATTGGATATCCATCTACAAAAGAAATGAACTTCAATTCATATTTTACACCACTTACAAAAGTACTCAAAGATGTCTTAGACCAAAATGTAAAACCTAAAACCCTGTGGAAATAAATGAAGACTGCCAAAGGAGACCATGCAGAGTCTATTAATTCATTGCTCACTGTGTTTAGGAAAAGAGCCACCAACATTTGCGGTGGCAGAGGAATGGGAAAGCTTTACGGTATAGTTAAAAAAGGGAAGGCTCAGCAATGCTCTGTTTTTGCTTGTTGGCTTGTGTGTATGTGTTTTAAAATAACTCTTTATTGTTGAAGAATTTTTCCCCCATTAACCCCCTGCAGCCCACCCCTGCCCCCCCTCCCGCCCATTGTCTGTGTCCATGGGCCACGTATATATGCATAGAAAGTCCTTGCTTGATTGCCTCCCACCCACCCTCCCTCCCCTGCCTTCCCTCCAAGATTCCAAATTCTGTTCCATGCTTCCTTCCATGTGCTCTGTTTTGAGGTTGTTCTAGGGAAGCTGAATGTGGACTTAGTAGACGCAGGGCATCTTATGTGACTGGTTTGGAAGCCTATTTCTTTCTTTGGTTGGTTCTAAATCGGTAGTGGGCGGCAAAAATTAGGGAAGCAGGCAGTTACTGACCAAGTCCTGGCCACTTTGAGCCAGTTGCCACGGGGGTTGTGGTTTGGCTTCCAGCTAATTTGTTACAGAGGTTGTGGGTCAGAGTTCTGTGTTTACTTATCTGGCCAGTGTCCCTTTGCAGATTCAGTCTCTCAACCTCAAAACTTAGGAGGAAAACACAGGAGAAAATATGTTTACCTTGGGTTCAGCAAACATTTCTTAGAGGTGACATGAAATGCACAATAAAAAACGTAACATATTGGACTTTGAGAAAGTCTCCTTACTGAAAGACACTGTTAAGGAATGAAAATACAAGCCCCTGACTGGAAGAAATATTTGCACATGATGTATATGATAAAGAACTTGTAGCTTTCTAATTTCTATATAGAACTCTTGGAAGGCAATAATATAAGAATAACCAACTTAAAAATGGATAAGAGATTTGAACAGATGCTTCCCCAAAGAATGTATATAGAGAACAAAAATAAGTACATAAAATGATGTTCAGCCTCACTAGTCATTAGGGAAATGCCAAACGAGGCCCAGCCGGTGTGGCTCTGTTGGAGCGTCCACCCAGGAGCCAAGAGGTCATAGTTCAATTCCCAGTTAGGATACTTGCCCTGGTTGTGGTCTCAATCCCCACTAGGGGGCAGAAGGCAGCTGATCAACAATGTGTCTCTCTCATCAATGTTCCTAGCTCTCTGTCCCTCTCCTTCCTCTCTCTCTCAAAAAAACAAAAACAATTAAATAAAACTACAATGAGATAACATTGTACACCTATTAGAATGACTAAAATGATGAACCAACCAGGTGTTGGTGAGGATGTGGACGAAAGGGAACTTCCATATGAATCTGGTAGGCACATACAGTACAACCATTTTGGAAAAGAGTTCGGTAGTTGCATACACTTACCATATGACCCAGATATTCTACTTTTAAGTATTTACCCAAGAGAAATGAAAACGTATGTCCATACAAAGACCTGTGCATGCATGTTCACAACACCCAAGATAGCAGCGTAGGTAAACTCTGGTACTCGCCACCTTCCACAACTACATCAAAATTTATCAAATTGAAAAAAAAAAAAAATTTATCAAATTGTACATTTTAGGTATGTGCAGTTTACCATCTGTCAAAAATACCCCCATAATGCTATTAAAAACTACACAGATGGCCCTGACCTGTTTGGCTCAGTGGATAGAGCGTCGACCTGCGGACTGAAGGGTCCCAGGTTCGGTTCCACTCAGGGCATGTACCTTGGTTGAGGGCACGTCCCTGGTGGGGGGTGTGTAGGAGGCGGCTGATCAATATTCCTCTCTCATCGATGTTTCTGGCTCTCTGTCCTTCTCCCTTCCTCTCTATAGAAAATCAATAAAATATATTTTTAAAAATAAATAAATAAATAAAAATAATAATTTTTAAAAAACTACACAGATGAATGATTATGAAAAAATAAGTTAAGTGCTCGCTTCGGCAGCACATATACTAAAATTGGAACGATACTGAGAAGATTAGCATGGCCCCTGTGCGAAAATGACACGCAAGAAGAAAAACAAAAGGGAAAAAAAAGAAAAAAGAAGTTAAAAGTATCTATCCTATCAAATAATAGACAAAAAGGGTAATTAACCATACCTCCGCTACGCTTCCCATTGGCTAATCAGGGAGATATGCAAATTAACTGCCAAGAAAGATGGCGGTTAATTTGCATACATAGGCGCCAAGCCACGGACTGAGGCATTAGGCCTGGGCCGGAGCGGAGCCAGCCAGCGATCGTTGATGGCGGTGGCAGGGAGCTGGGGGTGCCCTGTCCAGGCCTAACACCTTGGCCAGAGGCATTAGGCCTGGGCTGGGGCAGAGCAGCGGGGAGCTAGGGAGTTGGGGGTGCCCTGCCCAGGCTTAATGCCTCAGCCAGAGGTGTTAGGTCTGGCCCGGGGCGGAGCCAGCCAGCAATCATTGATGGCCGGGGCGGCAGGGAGCTGGGGGTGCCTTGCCCAGGCCTATGCCTCGGCCAGAGGCGTTAGGCCTTGCCCTGGGCAGAGCCATCCAGTGATCGTTGATGGCAGCAGGGAGCTGGGGGTCCCCTGCCCAGGGCTAATGACTCGGCCAGAGGCGTTAGGCCTGGGCAGGGGCCAAGCCAGCAATTGGTATGAACTACAGAGGAAACACCTTGCTGATTGGCTTAGCTCTCTGTATGCCACTAGTAATATTCTTAGTAACTTGGGTAATAAGAGTCCAAATAGGTGATCTACGGTTTTTTACCACACTCCTGGAGAAAAAAAGGAAGGTCCGCTGCTGGAGGGCTAGGAAATGTCATATCCTGCCCTAGCCAGTTTGGCTCAGTGGATAATGCCTTGGCCTGCTGATGGCAGGGTCTGGGTTCAATTCTGACAACGGGCATGTACCTAGGTTGCAGGCTCCTCCCTGGCCCGGGCCCAGGTCAGGGCTCATGCAGGAGGCAACCAATCAAAGTGTTCCTCTCACTTTGATGTTTCTCTCTGTCTTTCCCTTTCTCTTCCACATTCTCTAAAAATCAATGGAAACATATCCTCAGGTGAGGATAAAAAAAGAAAGAAAGAAAGAAAGAAATGTCATATCCTATGAAAGACACATCTTGAAAATGCCTAAAGAAAGTTGTCATTTTTTCATGGTAAAGGGACTGGAGTCCATGTTGATGAAAACACCTTGGTGGCTGTGGTGACTGGCAGTGGCTGCAACAGCAGGGTGATGGGGCTGATGCCTTCCCCTGATCAGCCCGGTCGCCTCCCACAAAGGGAGGCCAGATTGTGGCTTAGGCCCGCTCCCCAAGGGGCACAGGGAGCAGGGAGTAGGACATCCCCTAGGGCTCCCAGTATCTGATAGGGGGCAAGCTGGGCTGAAGGACCTCCCCCCCTCCAGTGCACAAATTTTTGTGCACCGGGCCTCTAGTATATATATAAAAGGCTAATATGCAGTGTCCCCGCAGGAGTTCGACTGGGAGACTGAGAGTTCGATTGCTCGCTATGATGTGTGCTGACCACCAAGGGGCAGTGCAGAACGAAGGAAGGCCCTGGGTGACAGCCGGAAGGCCCCAATCAGCCCAGATCACTGGCCAGGCCTAGGGACCCTACCCGTGCATGAATTTTGTGCACTGGGCCTCTAGTATTACTATAATATAATGAGCTCAGTAACCTGCTAGGAGTGTATTTGTGATAGGATTAGTGTTATAGAGACTCCAATTCTGCATAGTCCAGATGGAGACTTTTGTGTGCCCTCATGTTCATTTGATAATAACCACCACCCCATCCTGCCCTTTCCCTTACATATGGGAAATTTACACTTCTCAGCTCTGCAAAGTCCCATCTCCATGGAAATCTTCGTGTGAAAAACAGATCATTCTAACTGCCAGTGAAAATTACATCAGCAACAGAAGAGACAATCTCTCTTCCTTCAGGTACATAAAAGCAGAAAGTATTCCATTTCATAAAGTTGCCTTCGTAGATTTTGTTTTTCTAGCAGAGGAATCCCCCAAGACCCTTGGTCTTCAGAAACTGTTGCTCTGGCCTGTGAAATGTCTAATAGCCTTGACAAATACTATAACTACGAATGGTTGTTTACTTAATGTCCTCTTGCCATGACAATAATATTGAAATTGATTTCTGTTTTCTGATAGGCACAAACACCTCTGAATTTTCATAATCGGGCCAGGAGCAGATCATCACATTTCAGTCTGCTTCCACTGGCAAGAAAGTACTAAAATTTGTGATTGCTCATTTAAAAAAAATTATTGACTGATTTGAGAGAGAGGAAAAGAGAGGGAAAAATGTTGATTTGTTGTATCACTTATTTATGCCTTCATTAGTTGTATGTGCTTTGATGGGATATTGAACCCACAACCTTGGCATATTGGGACCACGCTCTAACCAACTGAGCTACTGGGTCAGGGCACTCATTTTCTTACTTAAACAAATGAGTTGAAGAGTGTTGTGTGGTACAGAGTGTTGTGTGGTGAAGGCCTGGGAACCGGGTGGAGGGGAACAAGGCGGGGAAAAGAGGAGGACATCTGTAATACTCTCAACAATAAAGATAAGAAAAAAACTATATTGGAGGCCCTAACAATACAATAGGATAAGAAAAGAAAGAAAATTTATAAGACTGAAACCAAATTATCATTATTTTCAGACATAATATCTAGGTAGAAATCCAAGGAAAGTTGTAGAAATAAATCAAAAACAAATTTCTAAAAAGAACACTTCTGATCGCTGTTCTTAGCTGCTCATCTTCCCTCCTCTTCCGGCCACGGGGATCGCCCCTCAGCACAGACTTCAGCAGAATCAGTTTCTGTTTCCCCGGAGGCAGCAAGGCCTCGCCCCCTTTCCCCTTAGCCACCGCACCCATTTCCTCCTAGAGACTCCGCTCTGAGGTCAGGGTGGGTGCAGATGAACCTGCAGGAGCCAAGCAGAGGTCCTGCCGCCCAGCATCCCCTCCCTACACCCCAGTCCTAAGGATTCCTTCTGGCTCCTAGACAGTCATGTGCAAAAATGGACCAGAGCCCTGGCCCGTAGCTCAGTTGGTTAGAGCTTCCTCTTACCCCAAGGTTTCGGGTTCCATCCCCCATCAGGGCACATACAAGAATCCACCAGAGGAGTGGGGGGGGGGGGGGGGATCAAACAGTGAAAGCAGAACTGAGTGGAACAACAAATCAATGCAAATCAATGTCTCTCGTCCTCTCTCTCTCTCTCTAGCTCTCAAATCAATTTTTACAAAAGATATATTTTTTAAGACAAAGTGGACCAGAATCACTCCCGGGCAACACAGCCTCGGGGAACAGAGCCCTAGTGAGCCACTATCAGTGGTTCTCAACCTTCCTAATGCCGCGACCCTTTAATACAGTTCCTCATGTTGTGGTGACCCCCAATTTCATTGTTACAAATTGAACATAATTAAAGCATAGTGATTAATCACAAAAACAATAGGTAATTATATCCGTGTTTTCGGATGGTCTTAGGCGACCCCTATGAAAGGGTCGTTCGACCCCCAAAGGGGTCGCGACCCACAGGTTGAGAACCGCTGAAGGACCAGGGCTTGGGGGCTAGACTGTGAGCCCGCCCACCGGGTGGGAGCTGTTAGGGTGTGAGGACTGGCGTCCCAAGCCTGGGGTCCCCGGGCAATCCGCGGAGCACAGCCTCTTTCAATGAGCCGGACACTGACCTCATGGGTCCCCAGGCCACAGCCGCAGCCGCTTCACCTTCGAGCTCGGCACCCGGTTAGAGGTTTCCTGTAAAGTTCTCTGAGCCCCTGAACCGGGGGGACTTCCGCAGGCTGGTTTGGGAAGATGTGGGCTGTGACGCTGGGCGCCCCCCACCCCCACCCCCCCAGCTCGCCGTGGGCTCCAGGCTCCGGGGTCCTTGCCCGCCCACCTGTTGGAAGTGGCTACTATTGAGTGCGAGTCCGAGAGTCCGCAAACCCAGGCTCCCTCCCAGGCGGGGAAGGAACCCCCGGGGCGGGAAAGGGGCTCCTGGGGCGGGAAGGGGCCCCCGGGGTGGGGAAGGAGCCCCCGGGAGGGAAAGGAGCCCCCGGGGCGGGAAAGGGGCCCCCCGGGGCGGGAAACGAGCCCCCGGGCGGGAAAGGAGCTCCCGGGGTGGAGCCCAGGCCCAGGGCTGCAGCCGCTGCACCCCGCCTTCACCACCGCAGGGTCGGGGTCCTGCGCGCACCTGGGGAGGGGGAACCGAGGTTTTGGAGGACCTGTGCAAAGGGGCGCGGGACTCATTACCTGTCAAGGTTTCTCCTCTGCAGCGCGCCTCCCTCCCGGAGACAGCGATGGAACGATGGAGCGTCCCAAACCCAGAGCCGTGGCCGTGACCCTGCAGGGACCGGTCCTTAAATCACCTGAAATCGGTGACAATTCACGGGGCTGGGCACGGGAGACAGGAACAGCCCAAATAGTTCGCTTCTGTAGACCGGAAGCCCGCTTCTGCCAGGACAGCAGCCTCGGTGATCTTTGGTGGTTGGGGGTGGGGTGTTGTTTCATTATGGTTTCGGATGAGCGATGAGCCGGGCAGTACTCGCCCCATCCAAGGAGGGATTTTCCCGAGCAACCCCACCTCCTCTCGCCCTGCCCGGACGCCCCAGCTGCCCGCGGGCCACAGGTCTCTCTCCCCAACGCCTCCAGCCGGGTTTGGGGCTGGAACTGCGGGATCGGTCGCCCGACTCTCCCCGGGGAGCGAGGAGTTGGGAGCGGGGAGTGTCACCGCTTGCTAGAACACCCTCAGGATCAGGCGATGGTGTTTTGGTGAACGAAAAGGGGAAATGTCCTTTTGATTCACCTGCCCACTGCAGGCTTGCTCACACCCCAGCCTTGTCCAAGACTACCGTTCTCAATGTGTTCATCCTAATTTTATTACCAAGAGTGTTCTGGGCGGAGGCGGGGGGCGGGGCGACGCTAGGCCAAGGCGGGTGTGAGCGGGGAGCCCTGCCAGTCGCCCCACAGATCATGCACTGGGCCTCGAGTAACTATATAAGCCTGGAGCTACTGTGGACTATCTTCCCTAGCACATGGGGAGAGGCTACCAGAAAATAAGGTCAACCCAGAGGAAATCAAAGCCAAGATATAGGGAGGGAGGATGAAAGAGATAAGACACCCGCCTAGAAAATAATGTTGGTGACAATATTTGAACCCTGGATCTAACAACACCAGACCTTTCCCTGGATAGACAAGCTGTATGAGCCAGTGAAATTGTTTTTCTTAAAGTACTTTGAGTTGATCTCATTTAAATTCATCATGTTCATCTTGCTTGGAAGATTTACCCAAACAAATTGCAAAAATTGTGTCACACTGTTGAATATGAACCATATTTCCATCATAGTTGAGCGGTGGGATGGGAGATGGGGCTGGGACAGGGCACTGCAGCTAAAACATACAATTCTAGGCAGCTTTATTTAAACAGTATGGGAGAGAGAGGAAGAAAAGCAGCACAGATCAACATCCAGATACAATAGCACTAACCTTTATAGTCACACACCTATAAGGCCCTACCTTACCACACAACTCCTTTTTCAAAACATAAAGAACTTCAGCCCATTATTCTGGCCTTTGGAATGGGTACAGAAAGAATTATCCAACCTGTCTTCCAAATTACAGATAAAAATTATTCTAGGAATTTCTATAACATGACAGATACAGGGAGACAAGGAGCAAGAGAGCCAATGAAACAGACACACTTTGGGCTAAGGAGAAGATTTACAACTCAGGGAACAACCAAGTATTTTTTTACATGGAGACTTCATTGTCACCACCACGATCCCTAGGTGAACTGACATTCCAAGAGTTCCCTGCTCAGGACTCTGCACAATATAGGATCAGCCCCAGCATCCCTGGTGGGCTCCTGGCTAAGACACTGGCTTAATGAAGCCATAATCCATGCACTTAATGAGACATTCCCGGGCTGTCTGAATCACCGCTGCCCTCTTCTCGTCCGGTTCCTGTTTGCCCACCACAGTCAGGATCTCCAGCAGCTCACTCTCCACCAGCTTCTTGGCCAGCTCAGCATCAGCCTGCAGCAGGTTGTAGGCAATGACCAGGCCCCGGTGTTGGACAGAGAGCTGGTCATGCAGGCAAAGCCGTTGTAAGATCTCCAACCACTGAGCTGTCTGGAGCGGGGAAGATGGATAAGGAAGGATTGGAGGAATCAGTGGGTGGACAGAGAGAGGAGATTTTGGACAAGATAAATAGAAGGCACTGGCCAGGCCCAGAATCTGGGCTCTGAAAGGGCAAGTGAGCGGGGACTCTGGTTATGTGTGTATGGGACTCAGAATATGCGTACTTGGGCCCCTTGGGACCAACTGCGTGGTACCCATCTTACCAGAACCCGAGCAGGAATTGGAGAACTAGAAGGAACTTGAAATAATCCAATTCCTTTCATTTTATAAGTGAAGGGACTGAGGTCCAGGGAGGGAAAGTAACTTAGCCATCTATGGTCACACATCGGGAAATAGTAGAAAATAAATATCCACACAACCATTTCTTTTTAAAGCGTCTTAAGAAGCAAAGGGACAGGCTCACTGCATGCCTGAGCAGAATGAGGGTGGAGGGTGTCAAAGAGGAGGATTCTAACGCTGGGCACATGGTCAAGGCCTTTTTCTGCTAACCGAGGTGCCCCTTGAGACAGGAGCTCCAGGTATGCACTCCACCAGCCTTGACTTCAACTGGATCAGCACTGGAGTTGGAGTGTATCCTCTCCTCCATCCCTCCTCTCTCTCTCTCTCTCTCTCTCTCTCTCTCTCTCTCTCTCTCTCTTCCATTCTCAGGTGTGAAGCATCCCAACCATTGTGCACAGGGAAGACAGGACTCTAGATCCCTCTGATCACCCCAGGAGACAGAGATGGAGTTGACAATAAAACCAGGAGGCTTGGCTCTTAATCATTCAACAGACATACGTGGGAAGCAGAGTAGAATAGTTACCAGCATGGGTCTTGGAGTAAAAGAGGCCAGTGTTCAGGTCCCAGCTCAGCCACTTACCATGGTATGACCTTGGCTAAGTTATTTAACCTCCGCAAGCCTCAGGAGATGGTCTGTGGAAAGAGCTTAGCATGGGAGCTGGAGCATAGTGAGAGCCCAACAAATGAAAGTGGACAGGAATGATGATTTTAGACACTAACCCAAAGATTTCCTCTTTGCTACCTTGTACCTGTCACCTCACCCTCCATTAGTAAGCAGGAATACTTTTCTTCATACACTGCTCTGAGTTGGGGAGAGGACAGGGGGGAAGAAAATCAAATTCTTGACTTCCAAGCTTCTAGGTAGACTTTTGCAAACTCTACACTGAGTCTCCTACCACAAAGGAAAGGAAAGTTCAGCTAGCTGTGGTAGGGTTCAGGGAAAGATTCAATGCTGGTGGACTGACTGATAATGGGCCCAGTGTCCATCAGTCCCTGGAATGAGCCACTGGGGTTGAAAGAAAGGGTGATGATCCTATTGGGATAGGATCCCAGCAGAAAAATCTGTTGCCTGGCTTCCCAGGGCATATCCCAGCAGGTGTGAGACTTAGAGAGGCCCAGCATCCAACATGGCCCCAGGGTTGTACAAAAGATGAATCTGGCCAGCTTCAAGGAGTCATCAGGATGCCATTGTGGGGACAGGAAAGCAGCCGATATCTCTGAGCCCCTCAGGAAGAAGGGAGAGGTGGCCAGGAGTGGGTCAGCAATCCTACAGGATTCCAATTCCTTCCCAGCTAACTAGCTGTGTGGCCTTGGGCTACTTTTCTGCACTCAGTTTCCTCATCGGTGAAACAGGAATAATCATCATCATACCCACTGCACAGGGTTGGGGGAGGATGGAGTGACTTAATAGATATAGACACTTAGAGCAATGTCTGGGGCCCAGTAAGTGGGAGAGTCACAGATTGCCCTGCAGAGGAGTGTCAGCAGGAGTTGCGTGGCCAGTTACTTCAGCAGAGGCTGCTTAGGGCCAAAGTTTCACGTGGACCCCAAGCTGGAAGCACCCCACCCTGATAGCGAATCAGAATATCTGGGGAAAGTACTTTAGCCAGCCCACCAGGTGACTCTTGCCCACCTTACAGTGTGGAGAAGCTTGCCTTAAGGGAAGTGCTGAAGCCCCCTAGGTGGTAGGAACAGGGGGCCTGGGAGTGGTTACCACGGAGACAGGCTTTCCCCCAGAGGATCGCCCAGGGCAATATGGTCAGGATGAGGAGAGATTCCCTAGAACCCACCCCCTTGCTGGCTTCCAGGGCCCACTCTCACCACTTGGGTCATCTTGAGGCACAGTTTCTTGTGCGCTGCTGTCAGCATGGCCAGGGCCCCTGCGGCTGCATTCTGCAACTTGTCATCATCCTCCCCGCAGAGCAGTACCACCAGCTTCAGCCGGTCATTCCCATCCGCCAGGAACCTCTCCTGTACCTATGGGAGGAAGGTCCATGGCTCAGAAAAAATGCCCTCACCTGCCCAGCCTGGGAGGGAAAGATGCACCTGAAGCCACACTCCCTGGCCCAGGATCTCTGGGAGCTTTCCTTTGAGCAGCTCACCATGCCACCTCCCCCTGGAAGTCTTCCCTGATTAGCTGGATGAAGGGGCTATAATCTCCTCCAGCTAAAAGGTTAAAGAAAATGAAGGATTCCCCAGATAGCGTGCTCCACAACCTGTTTGCATTCAGCTATTCACCCGGGAAAAGAGGCAGACAGACTCCTCGAGGGTAGATGTTGCCCGAAGAGCTGCGTCTTACTTCCCTTTGGGGGAAGCCTGGAATGTTTCTCTCACAACAGATGGGCCTTCAGAGTCTGCCCTAAAATGACTTTGCACCCCCTAAAGGCACAGGGGCTTGGCAAGAGCAGGGGATGGTTGGGCAGTTTACTTGGATTTAACGAACAGCTGTACTGTCTCCACCAAGTGAGAGCTGAGGCTTTACAAGGATTCAAAAGCAGGAGAGGAGCCTCCTGGGGCCCAGGTCCCTGACAGAGCCCAGTGAACCCCCCACTCACCTTACTCCTCAGCTCTACAGTAATATCTGGTTGGTCAAGTTTAAGGGCATTTTGTTGGGTCAGGTTTCCTAGAAGCGGAGCTCCAAAAGGAGTCAAAGGTCACCGCTGCCCAGGTTATGACTCTCCCTGAGGCGGGATCAGTGGTCCTCAGAAGTGAGAGTATGGAGAGATGGTCAGTGCGGTCCCCTCTCCTGGGACACAGTTGTGAATGGGAAGCCACTGCCCCGAAAGGAGAATGTTCCACCACCCCGTGCACCTAGATGCAGTCATAACCAGTTCTCAGCAGTGGGACGTGAGTGGAAGTGATGTGTGTCACTTCCAGGCCTCCATGGCAAAGCACTACGGTGCCTCTCCCATGGTCTCTCTCCCCATTCACCATCGGAATAGAGACCACTCCCAAGGTGGCAGAGGGGTAGACAGTGCCTGATGATCAGAGAAGCCTGGATCCCTGAGTCACTGCTTGGAAGCGAGCCACCTGATCCAGATGTGAGTGAGAAATTTTATGAGAGATGAACTATCCTGTTAGGACCGCTGTATACTTTTATTTTGGTTGTTGCCGCAGCTGGTGCTCCCACAGGGAAGGTTGCTGCCCCTCCCACTGTTTCTCCCCTCCCCTTTCCTTGGACACACTCTCTTCTCCCTCATGGCTGCCAGGCCCCCAGCCCAGCCTTAGGCCAGCTCCCTGGCAGGCCCTGGTAGCTTTATATCTTTTGACTTTAACAGGCTTTTATGGGTCAAGTTTTCTCTCTACAACAGTGAGAAAATCCAAGACTTAAGTTGAGGAGAAACAGAGTGTGTCTCACACTAGGTCCTCCATGAGTGCCCAGGAGGGCCACTTGGCCTGGCCCCCACGTTCACAGGGAACCTCAGATTTACACCCTGTTGTTACCTCTGATGAGGTTATACCTACAGGTACAGCAAAATACTCTAGCAGGACGCCTTAGCTAGTTTGGCTCAGTGACTAGAGCGTCAGCCTGGGGACTGAAGGGTCCTGGATTTGATTCCAGTCAAGGGCACATGCCCGGGTTGCAGGCTTGATCCCCAGTAGGAGGTGTGCAGGAGGCAGCCGCTCAGTGATTCTCTCTCATCATTGATGTTTCTGTGTCTCTCTCCCTTCCTCTCTGAAATCAATAAAAAAATATATTTTAAAAAATAAAAAATACTCTAGCAAGATGGAAAGGAGAAGACATGTATTCATCATATTGTTACAATTTGTCCCATTACAATTTGTCCCATTTGGACCATGAGGTCATTGACGTGTCCTGAATTCATTTTATTATAATAAATCCTGTGATTATTCTGTGAAGAGCACAGGTACAGTGAAATGTAGTTTCTATGGAAATGGCAATATTTCATTCATGTTAACATTTAAAATATTCTAAAATTGTAACTATTTTCACATTTCTTCCATATAGACTCAATGCTACCTTAGAACCATTGAACAACCACAGTCATGCCTGGCCCTGCCTATGGCCGACCCTCTATGCCTCGATCACTCCCGCCCCCATGCCGAGCCCCTCACCTCCTTGTTCAACACCATGTTGCACATGCACTCGGTGGCCGCCTGCCGCAGCTGGTCGTGATTCTCAAACATGTAGTTCTCGATGTCTGGCAAGGCCCTCTCCTTAAAGATCTTCTGCCTAGGGCGGGAGGAGTGGAACAAGAGAGGCCACTGAGTCCTCCGCATGAACGTGTTGGATTCTGGGCCACCTAGGTGCCCTTTCCCCATCCTAGTGGTATCCCTCCCACACCCTCGGCCGGCAGGGCTCCTGTGGCATTGATCCTGCCCCCAGCTCCAGGAGGGGCACCAGGGGGCATCCTGGCCACAGTGATGGGTTCCAGGGTGAAAACGTCACTGCAACAAGTGCCCTGACTGGGAACAAAACCCGCAACCTTTTGGTGTACAGGATGACACTCCAACCAACTGAGCCACCGGCCAGCGCTGGAGGTTCTTTTGTATTATTGCTGAAGAAGAGAAATTCTCTTTGTCTCTTTCCTGATGGATATGAAGATGAAGCCTTGTGACTGAGGGAGAGGGGAAAAGCCCCTCTGACAACTAAAACACAGACAGGAGCCCAGCCGGCGTGGCTCAGTGGTTGAGCATTGACCTATGAACCAGGAGGTCACGGTTCGATTCCCAGTCAGAGCACATGCCTGGTTGCAGACTCGATTCCCAGTGTGGGGTTTGCAGGAGGCAGCCGATCAATAATTCTCTCTCATCATTGATGTTTCTATTTCTCTCTCCCTCTCCCTTCGTCCCTGAAATCAATAAAAATATATTAAAAAAAAACAAATAAACATACAGACAGGAGAAGTACAGAGAACCAGGCCCCAGGACAGCTTTGTAACCCCTGCATCAAGTGCACCTGAATCCAGAGTCCCCAGACTGTATTTACATGAGCCAGTAAATTCCCTTTATGCTCAAACCAGTTGGGGCTGAGTTTCCTGCCACTTGGTACCAAAAGAATCTCAACCCAATACACTGCACCATCCCCTGCCTCTGAGAAGGAATATACTTCCCCCTCCTATCTTCCTGGGCATCTTTTTACAACGTAAGAAAGAAGTCTTTTCTGTCTCCTCTGGCTTGTACGTTCTCCATGTGGTTTTTCCAAGCTAATTCAAGTCCCTCCCATCGTATTTCTTCCGGCTGCCTTTGAGCCAGCCCTTGGAGGAGAGTTTTCGCACGTGGTGTATGTGCAACTCAACCAAACACTCCAGGACACCTGTCTTCACTCCTGCTCCTCCACACCCCGCTCACCGCAGTTTGTCGCTCCGCCCAGACAGGTTGGTGAGGCCCAGGAGGGCCTCGTAGTTCTGCAGCCCGTCCCTCTGTGTGTCCAGGAGTCTCACAAGGGGCCGCACCACCTCGTATACCTGTGGGGAGGAGTGAAGAGGGGGACAGGTGGAGGCTATGATCCCCCAGTCCTTGGCATTTACAGGTGTCCAGCTGTAGAATTTCCAAAGCCCTTGTCCACCCATTGGTCTGGTTTGACCTTTACTTTGCAGATGAGAGGAGTTCCCCAGGGGGCAGCCCTGTGAGTCAGGCAGAGCTGGGTCTGGACACCAGGCGCCTCCAGTTCATTGCCCTCTCTGTGACAACACCATGGCCCTCCCAAGCCAGGAGCAGGGTGACAAGAAGAAAGGCCCCTAGGAGCAGAGGAGACCCCTCCCACTGTCCCATCCCATCCACCCAGACACCGACCCGCTCCCCGGGGAAGGCGATGTCCGGGTTGGAGACAGCAGCGATCTTTGCCAGGGCATGGGCTGCCTTCACCTTGCCCACGTCCGTGCCCTCCAAAGCCAGGGGAATCAGGGCCTGCAAGAAAGGGCATGGTCACTCCTGGGTGACAGACATCCTGTGACATTCTGCAAAGTGTGTGATTTGCCCCCATTTTACAGATGAGGAAACTGTGGCTCAGGGAGATTAAGTAATCTGCCCAAGGTTATGCAGCTGGCACGGGGACAAACAAGGACTCCATGATGAGTCCTCTGTAGCTCAGTGCACGGTCTTGGTATCTGCACCATGCTGCCTTCCAGTCGCCAGGGAGACAGATGGGATTCCACAGCAAGTCCCAGGACACATCGCAGAATCAGGCAGAAATTGGATTGGGGCCATGAGAACAGACAGCACAGTTACCTGAATGACCATATTCCAGGAGGTCGGGTGGGGACAGAGGGTACATTATTCTTGAGTCAGGCATAGAGGATGCATGTACACACACACACACACACACACACACACACACACACACTCACGTGCTCCTTCCCAGTAGAGTACCTTTTAGGATGCCAAGAACCTTATCCCACCCAATTACCTTGCCACCACCTTGAGCCACAATGGTGCCTCGGTCCTTCGGGTTGTCACACAGTGCCAGGAACACCCTGTAGAGTAAGGATAACGGGCATTTAATGTGCCAGCACACCCCTCCTAGGCATCAGCAGGCCAGCCGGTCAGAGCCAGTGCAGCCCTGGAAAGTGCTGCTGGTGTGCGTGTGCACCCTGGGAAGTTACTGCCAAGAACATAAGTGGCTGGGGAGGAAGTGAGGCTGCAAAGAGCCACCTCATCCTCATTTAGGGAGATAACCAATGGCTCCTTGCTGCCTATGAACCAGGAGAAACACCCCACGACCTCTGTGACCTGGCCCTTATCTCGCTCTCTGGTCTTCCTAGCACTACTCGCTCCTATGCACTCCATGCTCCAGACATATTGCAGGAAAACCCCAAATGCACTCATTCTTCCTCTGTCCTTGGTGTCTTTGTCTATGCTGTTCCACCCACCTGGAACCCTTCCCTCCCCTGCAGTGGAGTGGCTCCTTTGTTCCTTCAGGGTTCCCTTGAGTTGTCACATCCTCCAGAAAGCCTTCCTGGCTGCCCACCTTCCAGGCTGGCTGGTGAGGTGCCACTGCTCTGCTCCAACCAACACTCTGTCTTTCCCCCATCGTGGCACCCGTTGCCTTGTATTGTACTGTGAGCCTGGCTGCCTGCCCCCCAGGTTGCACAGACACTGTGCCTTTCATCTCTGAAATAGCAGGTCCCACGCAAGACCTGGGAACCAGGCAACCAGACAGTGACCTCTTTCCTCCTGATGCCAACTTCCACTTGTGAGGACCTCCCCCGTCATGTCACTTTCAATGCCGATCCCCTTTAGGCTCCTCCCCCGGTCCCCCCAACGGCTCATTCCCTTATTTACTCGTGGCCGTTTCCATCTCCCTGCCCAGCCAGGCCCAGCCCTGGCCCCCTGCAGCCACACCTGGCCAGCAGCTCTTTGGTCTGGTCGGTGAGGATGGCACTGTCTGCTTTCACCATGCAGGCCAGCGCCGAGATGACGCCAGCCTTCAGGAGCCGCTTCACCCGCATGTCTACGAAGTCCTTTTTGTCCTGTGGAGACAAAGGGTGGCAATGGGCCAGGGGCCTGGCACCAGGCCAATCTGTGTTGGCACTAAGATGGCACATTTCCGACTTCTTGGGGTACTTGAATAATGGTCCCTCCAAGCATCCATGTCTTCATCCCCAGAACCTGTGAATATGTTACCTTACATGGCACAAGGGACTTTGCAGATGTGATTAAGTTACGGATCTTGAGCTGGGGAGATAGTCCTAGGTTATCTGGGCAGGCCCAATATCATCATCAGGGACTTTAAAAAGGGAGGCAGAGGGGCAAAAGTAGCAGTGACCGCAGAAGCAAAAGGCTGAAGTAATTCAAGGTCACGAGCCAACGAAGGTGGCTTTCAGAAGTTGAAAATGACAAGAAAACAGATTGTGTTCTAGAGCCTCCAGAAGGAACCCACCCTACTGATTCCTTGACTTTGATCCAGTGAAATCGATTGTAGATTTCAGACCTCCAGAACGGGAGATAATAAATGTGTGTTATTTGGGGCAGTTGTGTTTGTGGCAATTTGTTATAACAGTAACGGAAACGAATGCACGCCTCCAGATTCCCTTTGTCCAAACAGCCAAGGGGGTTACGGCATGTTCTGCCAATGTGAACGTCAGAACAACTCCTCTTCCTCTGCCCTCCCCCTCCCAACACAGAGCCTGAGTAGCTGAGAGGCCAGGAAATCAACCCCAAAGACTCTTCATTCCCAGAGGAGTGAAATGAAAGAACCATGATCCAAAACACCGCATGACCCATATGTTAGTTTTCTTGCAAATGGTTGACTTGTCATCAGGGTATGTGGCAGGTGGGAGGGTAGGGGGGATATAGGCAGTGAGCAGAGCAAGGACGATGGGTCAACTACGGAAGGCCACCAGGGTGGAAAGCCCCAGGTGCCCAGCAGTGGACAATCAACTGTCAGGTGGGACCTTGCCCCCAGGGTGACTTTCCTCCCCTGGCATATCGCAGCTCATGAGACTTGGGCCCCTGACCTTTCCTCCCTAGAGATAACATCTAGGCCCAGATAAGCAGCAAAACCAGCCACAGCTGACATCAGGACCAGCTGCATTGAATAATGACCCCCTGCCCTGCTGCCGGCCAATCATCCTGAATGGACACACCTGGAAGACTACTGCATGTTCTACTGAGATCTTCCCCTGGGGCCTCCCCTGAAATCTCCACCCTTAAAACCCTTAGGACGGAGGACCCAGCGCCTCTCCCCGCCTAGGAGCACGCTCTTGCCTTTTCCTTTCCCTTCCCTCTCGTGCGCCCCCCTCTTCCAGGCACGTTACCATTAGCTTCCTCACTCCCTTTACCTCCATAACTTGTTTCCTAAACCCATTTCTTCCAGGAATTACTTTTTCTACCTCTGTCATTTACCCAATAAATGTTCTCTTACAGCTTGGGTCTTGCTCTGAATTCTTTCCTAGCCAGAACCCAAATATTGAGGTTGCTGAACCCAGGTTTGGTCGACCCCACCCCTCCCCGTCCCCCCCCCACCACCAGTTTGACACGGTGCCTTTCTGCCGCCTACAATGGGGGATGTAGGCAGGACTGAGAGGGGATATGTCAGACAAAACTGACATAACAATGGATTGGGTTTCGCTGGAAACCCAAAGTCAGCCCCAGGGTTGAGTAGCCTTTACAGATAATCCTCAGAGTAGCTGGGAGAGACTGACAGTCAATCGCTAGAAGCCACCTTTGAGCTTCACAGCAGCAGTGTATGCTCTGCACTCTTGGCTGCGTGAAATACTATGCAGCTTTGGGAAATGATTCAGAGAGTGGCACAGCCGTGAGAAAGCACAAAGTATTTTCCCAAATTGAGTACAAAGTTATAACTACAGTCTGATTATAACCGTGAAAAGGAAAGAAAAAAGGTGCATAGAAAAAAGCAAAGCCTCTGGTAGGTAAAGTAACATTCTCAATTGGGGGGCGGGGGGAGGGGATGATGTCATTGTGAGTGCTTAATTTCTTTTGTCTGCTCTCCACTTTTTTGTGTTGCAACACGGTTATATTTGATCATTAAAAAAAATCTACATTTTTTTCTGGTGGGAAGTAGGATACATATATACTCATATGCAAACCACAAGCGAAGTATACCATTGTGTGCAGGGAATCATGGGGGTGGGGGGGAGGACCCCAAGGGAATTTGTGACATCTTGGCTACTGCTGATCCATGTCTCTCCTTCTCTCATTTTTCCTACTTAGCACCCATATCCCTAAATCCAGATATCCCAGAAAATAAAATGTCTGTGTGTTGGGAACATAAAATGCAACTGTCTGATGTCCATCAAATCAACAACATAAATTGCA
This sequence comes from Myotis myotis, assembly GCF_014108235.1. Taxonomy (NCBI): domain Eukaryota; kingdom Metazoa; phylum Chordata; class Mammalia; order Chiroptera; family Vespertilionidae; genus Myotis; species Myotis myotis. Next base: position 12,828,579 of record NW_023416321.1, on the reverse strand, counting down.
AAACGTTCATCGTGGCTGTTCCATTAAAACTAAGAAAAACACGAGCGCCACCTAGTGGGTGAAATGTACTATGATCATCTTCTGTTTACTTTATGCCAAATTCTCCCAAACACACCCACGCAACACCCTGACATCACTAGCTCTCCTTTCCACCTCTCAGGAGGACTGGTGGCACAGACCCCCTAATGGGCGGTCCCCGTCCCCACCTTGGGGTGCTCCTCGGGCACGTGCTGCTTGGAGAACTTGGCGAGCTGTACGAGCTCTGGGATGACCTCCTTGACATCGTAGCTGTTGGTGCAGTTCACCAGGATGGTGGCCACCGAGTACAGGATGGTCTTGTCAGAGGTCTGGAGACACCGAGGAGGGGGGTAGGAGGGAGAAGGCAGAAAGAAAACTTCAGAACAAACTTCTGCTTCCAAGAAGGCTCCCTCGCATGGGCCACAAGTTGGTTCGGGCCTGAATCTAATAGATTTCTCCTGCGGCCAGAGGCAGGGCCCTACTTGCCTTGGCCATCTCAAACATGGCCTGCAGGGCAGGGATGTCCTGGACAAAGTCGTCCTTCACATCAGCATCCAGCGTCAGGTAGGCCATTCCCTCCACCGCCCATCGCCGGGTCCGGGTGTCTATGGACACATTGCACAGCCACCTGGAGTCAGGGAGGGAGAGACGCTGGGGAAGGGCGCCAGGGCTGAGGTCAGGGCGGTGAAGCCATTTCAGGGCAGTGGGCAGCAGGTGGGGGCCTTTCCCAATCTGGTGGATACTAGGGCACCCCCCGGGGAGGAGAGGGCAGGCCTAGGGAAAATAGGACCCCCTTACTTGCGACACTGTTTGGCCAGCTTCTCCGTGGACCCTTCAGCAAACTGCCTGAGACCGTAGTCTGTGCCTCCTGCAGAGCCGAGCTTACAAAGTCCCTGTGGAGGAGGGGAGACAGTGGACATCTGGAGGGTCAGAGGCACCAACGCTTGGGGACAATGCCCTGCTCAAACAGGTCCCTGTGGCTGGAACACTTTGCCCCTTTTTCTTTGCCTGGATAAACCTCTATTCATACTACAAGACTCAGCTCAGGTGTCACCTCTTCTGAGATGCCTTCCCTGTGGCATCCAGGTGAAGGAAGGAAAAAGCTGGAGGTTATATATACAATTGATTGATTGATTTTAAGGAGAGGGAGAGAAACATCAATGATAAGAGAAAATCATTGATTGGCTGCCTCCTGCACACCCCCTGCTGGGGATCAAGCCCACAACCTGGGCATGTGCCCTGACCAGGAATCGAACCGTGATCTCCTGGTTCATGGGTTGATGCTCAACCACTGAGCTACACCAGCCAGGCAAGCTGGAGGTTTTTACCCTAACCCAGGGGTGGGCAAACTTTTTGACTCAAGGGCCACAATGGGTTCTTAAACTGGACCGGAGGGCCGGAACAAAAGCATGGATGGAGTGTTTGTGTGAACTAATATAAATTCAAAGTAAACATCATTACATAAAAGGGTACGGTCTTTTTTTTTTTTTTTTAGTTTTATTCATTTCAAAGCCCGCGGGCCGTAGTTTGCCCACGGCTGCCCTAACCCCTTTCCTCCACCATTTGACCCCACAGATGTTTTGAATGCCATTTTGAAAAATCAGCTCAAGATAATACTAATCCTGTCTGAAACTGCAGTGGTGAGACTTGTCAGAGCACAGAAACTGGCAGAGAAATCCTATCGTATGGGTTACAAATTCAAATGTACAGAATTTTGCTCAGGAAATTTGAACTTTTTTTAGAAAGAAAAAAAAAGTCTTCCATAAGTGAAAACTCACAGTGCCAGAAGCGAAAATTTGTTTTTTTCTAAATTGATACAAACAAAAGAAGATAAATGATTCAAATCTTCACTATAATTGTTCACGAGGAAAAGGTCAATGAAAACAATTTCTGTAAAATGAAGATGGACAAAATAAAGCAGGTTTGTGCCGTATAGAAACTGATTGATCAAATAAACTGACTTTTTGGAGTTTGCTCTAAAAATATTTGCTGGATAAGACCCATCAGTGTTCGTGCCATTCGGAAGCATGGAGGAGGTGGAAAAGATGAAGGGATTAAGAAAAACGAAAAAACGAAAAAAAATCCACAACTCATAGACAAACAGCAGTGTAGTGATTACCAGAGGGGAAGAAGGGTGTGGGGAGGTAGGACAAGGTAAAAAGGAAAAAGAAAGCAAGGAGGTGTCAGAGGTTAAATGTAGGCCCGCTGTTCTCAATCTATGTTCTCACAGCCTCCTACACATCACACTGCCCCGTGATGCCCTTGGATGGTGACCTCCTCAAGGACAGGGGCTAAGCCTCATTCATCCTGAGGTCCCTGGTGCCTGGCATGGTGTCGGGTACCGAGCCCACTTACCACCAGTGTGCGGATCTTGATCTTCTCATTTTTGGTGGTCTTGTAGATCTGTTTGAGCAGTGACACGCCATTGGTGATGATGAACGTGGCGCGGCTGAGCTTGGTAGAGGCATGGATGAGGGCCTCCACGGCCACCAGCTGGTCTACCTCACGATCCGAGCCACACAGCGCTACCATCATCTCCATCACACCTTTCAGCCCCAGCAGCTGATTGCCCAGGTCAAAGGGGCCTTGCAGGACTCCCGACACTGTCTGGATGGCAATCACATTCTTGTCCATGTTCTGGGGGTCAAACTTGCCCCTAAAAGAGAAGGCGAGGGTGGCGGAAAGTGTGAGATTTGGGGGCAGACAGAGTTGGAGTTGCATCCTGGAGTCACCACGCATATGCTGTGTGACCTTGGGCAATTCACTGAACCTCTCTGAGTCTCAGCTTCTTGATCTGGAAACTAAGGATAGTTCTACTACTTCACAGACTTACGATGAGGATACGTGACCTAACGGATGTGTCAGGGGTTGTGTTCCCCAAGAAGCCTCCTCTGAGACAGGAATTGCCATGTAGGAAGATGTTCACCCAGGGAAGAATAGAGACCTCCAGTCAACAGCCAGCACCAATGTCCCAGCCATGTGAGTGCACCATCTTGGAAGCAGATCTTCCCGCCTCAGTCAAGCCTTCAGATGACTGCAGCCCAGGCCAAGAAAACCCAAAGCCAGAACCACCCAGCAAGCCATTCCCAAATTGCTTTCTTTTTATAATAAATGGTTGATTATTATTGTTTTAAGCTGCTAAGTTTAGGGGTAATTTGTTACACAGCTACTGATTACTAATACAGAGGCCGACCCATGAGGCCTCCTGGAAACTCACGTGATGTACTCCTCACAGATCTTGCGGAAGTGATCGCGTTCAGGGTCACAGCGCAGGTCATCATAGAGCTTGTTGATGAGGATAGAGGCCAGCATGCGGGTGTTGTCGGTCAGGGGCAGGCAGGACGGCAGATCTGGAACCTGCCCCACCACCTTCAGGATCTTCCTGAGGCCTGCAGGACAGATGGCGGCAGCAGGTGTAAGACCCCTACCGGGCTCTGTCCAGCCCAGTTTGCAAAACATGCAACCTCAGCATTGCAGCTTTTCATTGGCGTGCCAGGAATTTAAGTTCATATTATTTTTACCAAGTGCTATTCATTTTGATGCCTAGACTAATACCATGGCTCCCCACCCATTCTACACCATAAACCATGTGGTTGGGCCTAGATCCTCGTGCAGAGGGAAGAGGTCCGCTCTTGGTGCTCAGCCTTTGTAATATATGCGGAGAAGACCAGAACTGGGGCCAGAGTGCTGGGGGTGGGGCTTAAGCACTAGAGTAATTCATTAATGTGCACTTTGCTGAGATCTGTGAAAACCAAACAAGGGAACTGCAATATCAAAGTAGAATGAATTTCAAGCTGGTGAGGCTGACTTGAACCTTTAAGAACAATGAATAGTATAAACGCCTTAAATGTGCAAGAGAATTTATGGTAGCAGATTATACAGCCACAATAAAAGACGTCAGTTTAGGAGAGGATAACACCCAGAGCTAACAAATTCCATGACTATCTTCTAGAACATTCTTCCTGGGCTTAATATAACGTGCAGGCAATGCCATCTCTCCCTTCTAGAAGGCCTTGCCAACCATGAGACTCCAGGAGCGTGACCCTGTGGTTGGTGGAATCCTGTTTGTTCTTTAGCACTTACCCCTGTTTGTCAGGAAACTTCACCCAGATAAGATGTTTTTGGGTGTATTTAGACATTTTCTGGGTATGGCCAGGCCCGTAATTCAGAGACTTGACCTCTGCCTTCACCAGCCCAGTGGATCCTAACCTGGCTTTTCCATTGGGTTTGAAGACTTCTTCCACTTTCTGCCCAGGGAAAGGTACCCTGGTGCCCATGGGAATGCTGGAGTGAGTCCCAGACCCGCCCACCTCCTCACCATTGTCCACCACGTAGATGGTGCGTGAGTTGTCGTGAACGGAGAGGTCCTTCCGGGGGACGTTCTTATTGAGCAGGTTCAGGGCCTGGTCCCTGCCCTGGCCGGACACCTTCTTACTGACCAGCATGTCGAGCAGGTGACTGGTGATCTGCTTCAGGTCCTTCTTGGTGTCTGAGGAAGGAGAGAACAGGGATAAAGAGAGAGGACCAGGGAGCCTCAAGTATTTAGGACCAGGAATGGAAGAGGCTTCTAGAAGGACTCTGGAAATATCAAATCTACTGCTTCCTGGATATTGGAATTTCCCAGAAGCGTATAGTATTGTCCACCTCAACCCCCCAAAAAGGAGGGAAATCCCTAGACAACACTTGGGGTTCCTCCAACCACTCTGCGCGCTGACTTCTGCTACAGCCCATTCCATCCTTGAACAGCTACTTCTTCCTTCCAGGTCATGATTGGCAGGGACCCAGGGATGCTTTGTGTAGTTTTTAATGAACTGACTTAATAAAACGTTTTCCAGAAAGGAAATGTGTACCCCTTACAGACATCTCACTCCCCACAGATTCAGGCAGGCCGGGCGCCCGAATGCAAGCCCCTGTCTGGGGTGCCCGGTCCTCCCTGCCCACTGGGAATCTCAAAAGGCAAATAAATGCCTTTTCCTGCTTTGCCCCGTCTGACCTCTCTGAGACTTGGAGACTTTTGTTCTCCTTCTAGGTTGGAGCCCAAAGGCAGGCAGACAGGGAGGAAGGCTTTCCAAACGATGTCATGTAAATAAACGTTGAAGGAATGAGGCTATCTGGATAGAGAAGGAAGGAAGGAAGTGGCCATGATAGCCCGTTTGCAGATGGAGGTTTGTCACGAGGGTGAGATAACAGACTTACTCTGTAAGGCCGCGGAGAGCAAAATTGGGACCTGAGGTGGGTGGACGCCACAGGGACACAGATTTGAAATCAATATATAAAATATGTTAGCAGATAGCTAATAGCTCACTACCTCACAGGAAGTCGTGTCCCCCAGTAAACTGCACCTGTCATTATTCGTGCTCTTGGGGAGGCCCCTCCCACACTGGGCCTGGGCTGACCATGTGACTGACAGCACACCCAGAGGCTTAAAAAGCGCTTGCACACTGGGGCTTGTCCATTTAGAATCCAGTCCCCTGTTACATAAAACTCCCAGCTGGCCCGGCCGGCCTGGCTCAGTGGGTGAGCCTCGACCTATGAACCAGGAGGTCACCGTTTGATTCTGGTCAGGGTACAGGCCCGGATTGCAGGCTCAATCCCCAGTAGGGGGCGTGGTAGAGGCAGCCAATTGATGATTCTCTCATCATTGATGTTTCTATCTCTCTTTCCCTCTCCCTTCACCCTGAAATCAATAAAAATACATTTTTAAAAAATCCAAGCTGCCCACTAGCGAGGCCACAAGGAGTAAAACCAAGATGCCCTGGCCACCATCTCCAGGTAACCACCACCCATACGAGTGAGGCCCATTTGGACCCTCCAGTGATTCTAGTGCAAAAAGGACTTGCTGACCATTACAACAGTAAGTCCGAACCATATCAAGAATCCAGGACTCCAAAAGTTAGTAGTATTAACCTACAAAGAGCTCTTATGGATCAATAAGAATGCACTGATGTTCCAGTAGAAAAAATAAGCAATGGTATGAACCAACCACTCAAAGACAAAGGCATCCAAATGGCTAATAAAGATAAAGAAAACGATTAATCGCACTAGATCATTTTTGCCTGCTGAAAAGGAGAATCTATTTAAGAATGACAGTATTCAAATCTGGTGAGAATGATTTGAGACTGGAACTCAGCGTCACTTGGTCAGAGTACAAGTGGATGTACCCTCTCAGGAGGGAACTTGAAAGTAGATGGAGAAAGAGCATCCGTTATGTTCATGGTCTTTGACCTAGTACTCCCATTTCTCAGAACCTGTGCCAAGGAAATAACTACAAATGCAAATATATTTTATGTAAAGAATGGCAGCTGGCATGTTTCACAAGCATGCAACTAGAAACCATTGAAATCTCCAATAATATAAAGCTGCCTGACGAATCACGATACAGCCAGACAATTAAATATAATGAAATTATCCAAAATCACGCTCCCTTTGAGTGATTGGTCCCTGCTTCTGTGACCCTCCCAGGCAGGGCAGGGACTTCTAAGATGATGCCTCGGACCTGGGTGTGCAGGAAGGAGCAGGGGTCTATACGTGCATGTATGTAGGAATGAAACAAATGTAAAATTAATATGATAAAATGATCAAAGTCAAAAGGAACCCTTTTAAAAACTATTAAATGGTATACAATACTTACATAATGTTCAGTGAAGAAAAGACACAAAGCTATCCAGAGCCAAATTCCAATTTTGTTAAATAGATATTTATATGGATGGATAGAAAAAAAGGTTATCGGGAGGGGTAATTACAGGTGAGGTATTTTTTTTTTTTCATTTTTACATATTTCTAAATTTTTCCAAATTTCTCAATGAGCCTCTGTTACTTTTTAAATTGTGGTAAAGTATACATAAAATAAACATCATTTTAATCGTTTTTAAGCACAGAGTTCAGTGGCATTAAGTACATTCACATTTTTGTGCAACCATCACCACCATCCATCCCCAAAACTTTTTCATCTTGCAAAACTGAAACTCTGTACCCGTTAAATAACTGCTCATTTCCCCCATCCCTGGCCACCGCCATTCTACTTTCTGTTTCTAAGAGTATGACAATTTCAGAAGCTGCATCTCTATGCAATCATACCATATTTGTCTTTTTGAGACTGGCTTATGTCACTTAGCCTAAAGTCCACAGGTTCATCCATGTTGTGTCATGTGTTACAATTTCCTCCCTTTTTAAAGCTGAGTAAATATTCCATTGTGTTCGTGTATATATATATATATATATTTTGTTTATCCATTCATCTGTCGATGGACACTCGATTTGCTTCTACCTTTAAGTTATTGCCCATAAGGCTGCTATGCATCTGTTACTTTTATCATCGGAAAATAACACCAGACAACCTCCACCTACAGGAAATTCCCAGGCTGAGGGGGTAGCAGACTCTCCCTTGCCCCCAACCTCCGGAACCAAAACTGAAGACCGTCTCCTACCTAGAACCAGGGCCTCCTCCTTCCCTGGATGCTCCCGCTTGTCCTCCCCGGACAGAGAGTCGATGATGGCCTGGAGCAGGTTGCAGACGGCCAGGGACATCTCCTCATTCTCCACCGCCATGAGGCTGCAGATTCGGTCTATCCGGACTGCGTGGAGCAGCACCGTGGCCTAGACCCCCAGCAAACCACAGTCAGTCGTGCCGGTTCGGGGGTGAGAGCTAACCACCCCGTGCAGTGGGGAAATAAGCCGTGCCTCCTGGCCCACGGTCTGGGGATGCCCTGACACAAGCCATGCCCCTCGCCAGGGGTTCAGAGCCACTGGCCACATGGAGTCACTGAGCACGTGTCCTGGGGCCGTTCACGTTGAGAGAGAGGTGCTATGAGTGTAAAGTATACACTAGATTTTGAAGATGTAGCATGAAAAAGTGGGAGCTATCATAGCCTTTGCATTCAGCTCCTCCTCTCAGATGACCTTCAATAGCCTTATGTTCACGTAGACCAGTGGTCGGCAAACTCATTAGTCAACAGAGCCAAATAGCAACAGTACAACGATTGAAATTTCTTTTGAGAGCCACATTTTTTAAACTGAAACTATATAGGTAGGTACATTGTTATTAACTTAATTAGGGTACTCCTAAGCTGGCCCTTGCTAAAAACGTCCTCAATCTGATTGAGGTACGTTCGCTGAGGTCGACCCCTTCCAACTCTCCCATCCACACTCGTCTTGTATACTTGTTTCGTCGATCTCCTTTCTGAAAACCGCCCTCTGTGCACGGGCCACAAAGTTTCCATCACACTGTACGTGCGCGCCTGTATGTGGTATTTTGTGGAAGAGCCACACTCAAGGGGCCAAAGAGCCGCATGTGGCTCGCGAGCCGCGGTTTGCCGACCACTGACATAGACCCATTTCCAGCTCTGAGGAAAAACAGAGGAGCAATCTCTGTTGAATCCGGGACCATACAACCAAAGTTGGAGGGGACACTTCAGATTTTGTATCAGGGTCCATTTATGCCAGCCACACCCTGCCCACATGTCACGCTTCCAGGCCCTTGGCCGGGCAGCCATTCATGCCAAGCACCCACACCCGGGCCCACACCCAGGCCCTCACCCTAGCTCGGTGGCCACTGCACATGCCCGACAGGGTCCGCACTGCAGCCAGGACCAGCTCAGGCCTCTTTGTGTCCATGAGCTGCAGAAGCAGGGCCACTCCATTGTTCTGGAAGATCCTTTCAGCCCCTGCTTCTTCACGACCCAGTACAATGAGGTTGTTGGCAGCCTGAAAGAGGGAAGAGAAAGTGACCCTCAGGAGGAAGGTTTGGCTGTGGAGGCCTTAGCTCTGGGCCAAATGCAGGGTCTGGTTCAAAAACTGGGTCTTCAAAACGTCTTTATATTCTTTCTCCCTATTATAATCTTACTCCTGGAAAAATAGCCCAAGAATATCATTCAAAAGAAAGACACAGTAACTTGCATAAAGACCAACTTGATGAACTATATTGCAGTCATTAAGAACATAAATGAAAAGACTACCAAGCAACTTGTAAAAAAAACAATGCTTAGCAGAATCCGAATCATAGATTCAACTCTGGTTGCACTAATGTTAAAGTAAAACTGTGTAGCCCTAGCCAGTTTGGCTCAGTGGATGGAGTGTCAGCCCATGGACTGAAGGGTCCTGGGTTCAATTCCAGTCAAGGGCACATGCCTCCGTTACAGCCTCGATCCCCAGCCCTGGTCAGGATGCATATGGGAGGCAACCAATCGATGTGTCTCTCTCACATCCATGTTTCTCTCTCTGTGTGTCTCTCTCCCTTCAACTCTAAAAATCAATGGAAAAAATATCCTCAGGTGAGGATTAACAAAAATAAATAAATAAATCCTATAGAATAAAAGGCTAATATGCAAATTGTCCCCTTGGGAGTTCAACCAGCTGGGAGTTCAACCGCTCGCTATGATGAGCACTGACCACCAGGGGGCGGTGCGGAATGCAGGAAGGCCCCAGCCAGCAGCGGGCAGCCGGCAGCAGGCCCTGATTGGCCCTGATTACCGGCCAGGCCTAGGAACCCTACACATGCAAGAATTTCGTGCACAGGGCCTCTGGTAAATAAATAAATAACAAAACATTTCTGCTTATGGATAAGGACTTTAAAAAGGTAGAGAAGTGTTAAATTAATTAAATAAGGCCAGCGCTCACCTTCTCCAGCCTATCAGCTTCACTCTTTTCGTCCAGGAGGATCTCAAACATATTCTGTACCCTGGAGTCTGTGGAGAACTGCACGCGCAGCTGAGGAAGGGAACAGGCAGAGGTCCGTATTTCAGTCCGCTCCATGTGAAGTTCCTCTCAGTGAATATTAGGGTACCTACTCTGGGCCCCCCGCACTGTCATTCATTCATTTGTTCATTCATTCAACCAATGTTTACTGAACAACTACTACATGCCAGATGCTGTTGCAGGTGCTCAGATGCCAGGGATAAAATGGTGAACAGAAGCAAGTCTTTGCCCCACAAAGCTTACAATCCAGTTACATCCACTGTCCCATTTGGTCATCACACATCTTGGAAGGCAAGGGATCATCACCCCAATTTTGGAGTCTAGTAAATGGTTAGCTATTCGACATCTCAATATGGGCTAAAACAGAAATATGCCTCCAGGATCAGAAACCTGAAGCAGTTTCAAAGTAGCTCCTCAAGCAATTGAGACCATTATGTGTAGATGCCTCATCCCTCACAATCCTAACCCCAACCGCAGTGCTCTGAGGCTTTCATAAAATGACCAAACTGATCATCTTCCGCATCTCACCAGCTCCTTCTGTACCTCCCACTACATTGTTGTGCTGGTCCACACGCCCTTCTATTTCCATCCTGGCCTTCAGGGCAGGGAGGGTCTCTCACGCATGGCCCTTTCTTTGATCACTCCTTAGTTCGTATTTCCTCAGTTCTGCATCTACACTCTGGACAATGGACCCACCATGGGGCCCCACCATGGGGTTGCCCCAGGCACATAGGAGTTACTGAGTCCGGGAGCTGAGTGAGCCGTTACCCTCCTGCTCCTACAGAGGAGAAACTAACACCCCAAGAGGTCCCTCAGAAAATAGGTAGCTAAGGCAGGACTAGGGTGCAGGAGCTCTCATCTCTGGTCCAAGCTCTCCTCACTTCCCTCCATTTTCCTAGAAAAGATTTTCTATTCCTACTGGCTCCTGACTCTACTCTATCTACCACCAATTACCCGCCCCCCCATTCACAGGTATCTCATGCTGCCTTTATCCTCCTAGAAATAGGGGAAGCGTTGCAGTTATACTGTTGCAATTTTAAAAAAAACAACAACAAGTAAAAGACCCATGTTCTAGTTGTGCTGGCTCGAACCCTCAAACAAGCATCCCAGCACCTCTGCTCACTCACACATGGGGCAGCTGCTCAGCTGCTCGGTGGTACCCGCTCGTGCCACGTGTTCACAGGACTAGCCTTGCCCTGGCGTCCTGCTTCTCTAACATGCCCCTGCCAGGAATGGGGGGAGGTAGCCAAGACTTGTGGGCAGAGGTCTGGCTCACCTTCTCCTGAATGCTAGTATTGAGCCTCCTCAGTGTCTCCTGGAAGTTCTGGTTCCGTGGCTCAAGGGTGGCACAGCGCTGCACGTCCTTGAAGGCCTGGTCCAGCTTCCCCAGGTGCTCCAGCGCCTGGCATCGCCGGTAGAGGGCCTTGATGTCCGAGGAGTTGATGTCAATGGCTGGGGAGGGTGACAGGCAGGGCCTTAGGGGGCCGGGCTACAGACCGCCGCTGTTCTTCCTCCCCTGCCATTGCCCCCAATCTCTTCCTTTGAGATTACCTACCCAGACAGACGATTGGCCCAAAGCTCCCCTTTGCTCAGGAGAGAGTGGAAATCATAGTCTCAAGGCTGGAAGGAAGTTTGAGGGTCATCCTGCCCAACGCCTGATGCTCCAGAATCTGCTACGTGATGATCCCTGCCAAGCGTTCATCCAACTGGTGCTTGCATCCCTCAAGCACTGGGGAGCTTTCTCCTCCAGGCAGCCCGGCCCTTCCCTTTTCCTCCCTGAAATCCATCTCTCTGTAACTTGGCCCTTCTATCCTACATTCAGCCCTGGAACCCCCGAGGTGAAACCCAATCTCTCTTCCTCATGACAGCATTTGCTTTTTAGAGGTTTGAAGGCAGCGTTCCGTCCCACCTGGGAGTTGCCTTCTCTGAGCTAAATATTGCCACTCCCCTTGACTGCTCTTCACAGGATGTTTCCAGTCCCCTCTCCAGCTGGTTCCTGACCTTCTGAACTCACTCCAGGCTATCCGTTTCCCCTAAAAGAATGGTAACCTTGTCAAAACCCAACACAGGCCTGCAGCCAAGAGATCATGCCCTTAAGCCAATGTTGACTTCTGTTTATTTTTTTATGTTTATTTCTCCTAGTGGTCGTGGCACAGGCCAGGGCCTCCTCCCTCTTCCCCAGAGGAAGCCTGGCTCCCACAGTGAGGACTGGGCTGATAGGCCCAGTTCTGGGGATCCCCCATGGCAATATCCTAATTTTCAACAAACGGGGTGTATGCCACACCATGAAAAAGATTCCCAAAAGCATCTCTTAAGAAAAGAAACCACTGCACCGTATTTAACATGCAACCCCATTTGCAAAAATGTGACTTAGACATAGATGGCACATATGAAGCCCCGCCTACAAGGCCTATGATGACACTTACACAATTTGTAATTCCTTGGAGCAGGGGTCCTCAAACTTTTTAAACGGGGCCAGTTCACTGTCCCTCAGACCACTGGAGGGCCGGACTATAGTTTTAAAAAAAACTATGAACAAATTCCTATGCACACTGCACATATCTTATTTTGAAGTAAAAAAACAAAACGGGAACAAATACAATATTTGTATTTGCATGTGGCCCGCGGGCCGTAGTTTGAGGACCCCTGCCTTGGAGTGTCAAGAGCCTCTTAGACAAAACAGAGGGGTGTGGGGTCAGGGCCAAGGGGGGTGGCTCACCTCTGGAGGCATCTGAAGCCGCCTGAGCATAGCTCTCCTGAGAAAAAGAAGGAAGAGACTTGATTAATGTGGGCCCAATGCAGAGACAGCCTGAGAGGGTCTCCACGGGAAGGCGGCGGGGGGGGGTGGGGCGGGGCGGGGGGGGGGGCAGTTGCTGGGAGCTTCCGGCTGTCAGAGGCCTCGGGGAGGGCCCCTCGCTGCTTGTGGAAAAGTGGGTGAGCTTTGGCATCAGGCAAACTCGGGTTTGAATTCAGGCTCTACTACTAATTCCCTGGGAAATCTTCAGCAAGTTACTAAACCCTCAGAGCCTTGAGGTTCTTATCTACAGTGTGGGCAGCTGCCTCACGAGCTGTTGTTAAGATGCCACAAAAAAACATATGGAGAGCCCCTGGCTGGTTCGGATCTGGGGGAATTGCTGTCTCCCAGAAGAGTGGGTCGGGCGGTAGGTCTAGGAAAGCAGTGAGAGGTGTCCGTCTCCAACCTGAAGGGCCCAGGTGAGAGGGCTGGGATGATGGAGGATGGATGATGCCTGCATCCCAGCCCCCGCCCTCAGCCTCCCGTCCCGGCTCCGCACCGTTTTCAGGCCACAGGCCGCCCGGTTCCGATAGAGCGTGGCCAGCAGGGCCTTGTCCTTGGTCAGCTTCAGGGCCTGGCTATAGCTCTTTGTCGCGGCCTTATAGTCCTGGAGCTGGAAGTGCCTGTTCCCTTCCTCCTTCAGCTGCACAGCTTCTATCTCCGCCATCTGTCAGGATAAGACGACTCTGTGTGGCCAGCTACTCACCCCGGACCCAGGGCTGGACTTCTGGCTTGAGGTCTAGAGCTCCGGGGCCCCCTCCCACCAGGACGGAAGGTGAGGATTCTGCCTGGAAGAGACCTACGCCCAGCACCCTGAGGCCACTGCCCAGAAGAACATTACAGCGTCTGCTTGGAGCATGGACCGCGATGGGAGGGGTCTCCGCAGCCCTGTGCCTCCCTCCCAGCTGGGCAGGTGAAGTCACCACCACAAAGGCCTGAGCTCTCACTGCAGCCCCCCTCTCCCTCCCAGTCCCAGGAACAGTCGGACTGGCTCACTTTCTCCTAAGGACACTGCTCTTGGTCTGTTCTGCGACACTGCTCCTCTGAGCTCCGCTGTGAGCCCCCAGCCAGTCAGCCTCGGTCTGCCCCTCCCAGGAGACTTTATCGGCCCTGCCAGTGGCTCCAGACCATATTTGGACACAGGGGCAGGTGCCCCTGGAGCCTGTCATTGATACTCGGGGCCCTCCCCCTCCCCAGACTGGACAGTCAGTACCACGTGGAGGTGGGAGCTGACTAACGTTGGCCCCAGCACCTTGCTCAGGGGCTGTCCTGGGGACTCAGGCACTCATACCCGAAAGAGTGAGAGAAAAATCCAGAAGGTACAGGAACCGCCCGGCAGATCTGCTTCTCTAGGCACAGCTCTGATGCCCCTTCTCCACCTCCATCCCAAATCAACAACCTCTTCTCCCTCCCCCAACCACAGCTATTTTGGGAGCAGAGTGACAGCTGAGGGGCTGACAGACGTGGAAGCACAGGGCAGCTGCCCAGGTCCCAGAGGAACTGGAGGCTTCCAGAAATGCCCTCTGGAGGGAGGAGGGAAGAAAAGGCAGGAAAGTTCCTTCCCCTGTTCCGCTTGTCCACAACTTTCCTACCCTCTGGCATTCACTTGTTGAAAATGCCCTTGCTTTACAGAAAGACCAGCAGACTTGTTCACTCTCTTGAATGTAAGTGGGTTCTGAGGGAAGGGGAGGTGGGGGAGGTAGAAGAAGGTAAAGAGGAGATCATTGGTGATGGCAGGAGACTTGACTTGGGGTGGCAAACACACAATACAATATACACAGATGATGTAGTGTAGAATTGCATACCTGAAACCTGTATCATTGTATTAACCAATGTCATCCCAATCCTCCTATATAATAAAAGGCTAATATGCAAATTGACCGAACGGCGGAAGGACCAGTCGCTATGACACACACTGACCACCAGGGGGCAGATGCTCAATGCAGGAGCTGCTCCCTAGTGGTCAGTGCGCTCCCACAGGGGGAGCACTGCTCAGCCAGAAGCCGGGCTCATGGTTGGCCAGTGTGGTGGTGGTAGTGGGAGCCTCTCCTGCCTCCATGGCAGCGCTAAGGAGCGGGCCTAAGCTGGCAGTTGGACATCCCCCAAGGGCTCCTGGATTGTGAGAGGGCGCAGGCCAGGCTGAAGGACATCACCCCCAAGTGCACAAATTTTGTGCACCGGGCCTCTAGTAAATACAATAAAAAAGTAAGTGGGTTCTGTTTTTTATTGTTGACACTATTACAGATGTCCATAACACCTCCTCACCCTCCTTTAGCCTCTTTGGGTTCTGTTTTGATCTGCAAGTCTTCCCATGTTCCTCCTCTTTTGTAGTGAGTGAATATACTCAGCCTGCCTCTCCTGTCTGACTGGGAACTCCCTGAGGATGAGCTCTGTATATCCCCCATCAGACTGTGGGGCAAGAGCTGGGTCAGCCTGGGGATTCCCAGAGACCAAGGAGTGTACCCCCTATCCGACTGTATCTCCTCTTCCTCATCAGAAAGGAATCTTCCTGAGATGGGAACTATGTTTTCACCACTAAAGAAGGTCTCCCCTGGGGGATGGGGCAGGAATTGTTTCTCCCCATCCAACTGAGGGTTCCTGAGGCAAATTTATGAGGTTGTCCCCACTTGGACTCAGAACTCTGGCCTTTCAGTGTCTCCAAGCCTGGGCTGTGAGCTCCCTCTTGGAGGGCCCCTGGTGCAGGGCCAGGCAGAGTCAATGTCCAGTGCGTGTTTCCTGAATAAATAGATGAACGAATGGTGTCTTCATGCTGATGCTTCGCTTCACTTACCACTAATGTGCCCCCCTCCCTGTGTATCTTCAAACTTACCAGACCCTGGCTGAGAAAGACATTGAAGAAAAGGCTTAAGTGGGTTTCCCACACTAGATTCTGCTCCTGGCCCTGTGACCTTCAACACACAGCTATGACCTTGGACACGTTCCAGCCGTGATGCATGATTGTCTAATGTATGTTTACTGACTAAATAAATAAATAAATGGATGGATGGATGAATTCCCTGAGCTTATGGTGTCCCAAACCCTGGGTCCCTTTGTGGGGCAAGTTCTCTGTTCCATGAAGTAATATGACAAAGGATCCTGCCATTGGCAGAGAACTGCAGTTCTGTGACTTAAGGTCCGATGAATCCCAGATTCAAATCCTGATTCAGTAATTTATTCCACAAGCACTTCTTAAGCATCTACTATAGGCCAAGAACTGTAAAGGATCACGAAAACAGAGAACACTCATGAGGACAGGATTTATGTCTATTTTGTTCACTTGCACATTCCAAGTGCCTATAATAGTGTGTGGTGTGTAGTAAGTGCTCAATAATATTTGTTGAATAAATGGTAAAATAATTCCATAAATCTGCAATTTTAAATATGAGGAATATTGGGATGTTTTGAAAACATATAATAGAAAAATATGACCTCTTTTTTTTAAATATATTTTATTGATTTTTTACAGAGAGGAAGGGAGAGAGATAGAGAGTTAGAAACATCGATGAGAGAGAAACATCAATCAGCTGCCTCCTGCACACCTCCCACTGGGGATATGCCCGCAACCCAGGTACATGCCCTTGACCGGAATCGAACCTGGGACCTTTCAGTCCGCAGGCCATCGCTCTATCCACTGAGCCAAACCGGTTTCAGTGATGACCTCTTTTTAAAAAAGACTTCCCTGAGTAAATGATTAAAGGAGTTAATATATGGAGAGCTCCTAGAACAATGCCTGGAAGAGAGTAAGGGCTTAATATACCTGTTGAATAAATGAATGAATGAATGAATGAATGAATATTTAAGGCAAGACCTGAAGAATGAGAAACTTTTATATTAGAAACTTTTATATTATAAAAGATAACCTGATGTATTAAACATGTTCTGAAATGGTTTTTATTTTAAAATAGAAAATATGAATTTATATTTTAAGACTAACATATAGACAGATTATTCTTAGTAATGCTCTAATTTTTGTTAGTAGATAATTTTGTGTGTGTGTTATTAAGAGAAAAATGAGCCCTAGCTGGTTTGGCTTAGTGGATAGAGCGTCAGCCTGTGGACTGAAGGGTCCTGGGTTTGATTCCAGTCAAGGGCATATGTCCAGGTTGTGGGCTCGATCCACAGGGTGTGCAGGAGGCAGCCGATTGATTCTCTCTCATCATTGATGTTTCTATCTCTTTTTCCTCCTCCCTTCCTCTCTGAAATCAATAAAAAAAATTTTAAAAAGGAGAAGAATGAAATGAAAGATTATAACGGAAAATTACAAAGGTTATATTTTATTGAGGTAAAATTGACATACAACTTTATATTTAAGGTGAATAACATAATGATTCAATGTTTGTATGTAGTTAACATCTGTCACAACACATAGTTAAATAATTATTTTGTGTGATGAGAACTCTTAATATTTACTTTTTAAGCAATGTTCAGATATACAATACAGCATTATTAACTGTAGTCACCATGCTGTATATTATATCCCCATGACTTACTTATGTTATAACTGGAAGCTTATACTTTTTGATTCCATCACTAATATAATATAATTAGTGGTAGCTGCCATGACAAAATATCACAGACCGGGTGGCTTAAACGTCAGACATTTATTTTCTCACAATTCTGGAGGCTAAAAGTCTAAGATCAAGGTGCCATCAGGGCTGGTTTCTGACGAGACTTCTCCTCCTGGCTTGTAGGCAGCGCACTCTCACTGTGTCTTTACCCAGTCTTCTCTGTGTGAGGGCAGAGAGAGCTCCTGTGTCTCTTCCTCTTCTTAAATGGACACCAGTCCTCTGGGGTCAGGGTCCCATCCTTTTGACCTCCCTTAACCTTTATTACCTCCTTATAGGCCCTATCTCCAAATACAGTTACTTGGGGGTCGGGGCTTTAGCATTTGAATCTGGGGCGGGGGCGGGAGGAGGGGGCGGGGGAGGTGTACAATTCAGTTCATAGCAGTTCCAGGCAGAGAAAACTGCATGTGCAGAAGCACTGATACCGGAAGGGTCATGCCTTGGAAGAACTAAGAACTCAGGAGGATTTGATCTTAAAGAGAGAGGAATGGCTGGAGTGATAAGTAAGGCTGAATCAGGAGTTTTATAATAAGACCATTCTAAGGAGTTTGAATTTTTTCCCTGCGTGTAATATGAGCCACTACAGGGTTTTAAGGGGAGAGAAACAGACCAGATTTTTTATTTAAAGTCATCACTCTGGTCGCAGTGTGGAGAATGCATGGGAGGAGGCAAGAGTGGAACCAGGGAGGCAAGTGAAGAGGTGTAGGAAACCATGTGACTCAGAGCAGAGTGTGGCAGTGGAGAGGGAGAGAATAGATTCCAGACAGGTTAACCCGGCAGAACTGACAGAGCGTGAGACTGCCTGGGTGTGTGGGGCCAGGAGAGGAGAGCTGGCAAGGAAAGTCCCGGGCTTCTGGTAAGAGTGCTCATGTTCTTCGTTCTCTGCTTCAGTTCCTCATCTATAACACGGGCAGAAAAGGGTTGTTGGGAGGATTAGGGGTTATATGTGTAAAGCACTTAGAACAATTGCTATCATTGGCATTATTATTGTTATTGCTTTACAGTAATGAGAACTGTAGACATTTTCTGCTTTTGTACTCATCAGTTATTAATTGATCTGATCAATTTAAAAAATAATAATAAGGGAAAGGGCGTAGGAGGAGGTTGAAGAAGGTGAAGGAGGTCAAATAGATGGTGACAGAAGGAGACTAAACTTTGGGTGATGAGCACACAATGAAATATACAGATGATGTATTCTAATACTGTACCTTTGAAACTTATGTGATCTTATTAGCCAATATCATCCCAATAAACTTAAATGTTTTTAAAGAGTGATTTATTTCTGAGTGTGTAAAGTTATAGCGATTTTTATTTCATTCTTTTTCTTATCCATATATTCTAATTTTTCTAAATAGACGTGTATAATAAAAATACCATAAAAGTCACGTTTTCAAATAAAAAAGAAAAGAACAATAATTTCTGCCCTGAACCCAGCAGTCTCTGGCTTTGTAAGTCATCGCCTACAGGGCTGCTTGCTGCCTGGAGCCTATTCAATCTTCTGTCATTTTCTCTCTCTGGGACCTTTGGGAAAATCAACCGCTCAGAGCCTCGATTTCCCCATCTGTAAAGTGGGGCAGGTATCCCTGTTATGGAGACAAGTCTACATTCTGCAAGGCACTGGGCGGGACTGAGTGGGGCGGCAGCGAGCTGTCCAAGGGAGGTCATGGGTACGAGGCCTGGCGCGGCGTGACACTTCCCCTCCGCAACACCAGAGGGCGATGTCGCGAGCTGCGGCACCACCCGCCCACAGGGCGGCGCTCCGTCCCTCCCGCGTCTGTCTCCTCCACGTGGGGACGCAGGATGGCGGCGGCAGTGGCGGTGGGTGTGCGTGGATGGGGGCGGGGGCGCGCGGCGGGCGCAGGTGCCCGGGGTCCGCGAGGCGGGAGGGAAGCGGGAGTGGGGGGGACCCTGCCCTCCCCGGCGCGTGGCTGACGCCCGCTGCGCTTGTTGGCGCAGGACGAGGCGGCGGCGCGCGACGTGCAGCGGCTGCTAGTGCAGTTCCAGGATGAGGGCGGGCAGCTGCTGGGCTCCCCGTTCGACGTGCCCGTGGACATCACCCCGGACAAACTGCAGCTCATCTGCAACGCGCTGCTGGCCCAGGTGAGCGGTAGGCGGCGCCTCCCGGGGCGCGCCCGCTGGGGATCAAAAGACCTAAGATCGGGGGCTCAGGGGCCCCCACCCCTCGCCCACAGTGGGTGATGCACCCCGGCGCGAGTCCATGGGGTGCCACCCACCCGGGGGAGGGTCAGAAAGATACATGGGCGTGAGAGCGACTACAGGCCGACCAGACCTTCGCGGTCCACTTGCGGTGAGAGACTGGAAGGCATCGGGCGCATCGCCACAGCCCCTCATTAATGCTCCCCGTTTTACAGGGTAGCCCGGAGGCATTGTGATTCGCACGATGCTACGTGGTCCATGGTAGTTTGGAATTGGACTCCAAAGGTGTCAAACTCGAAGCCCGTGCTCCTTTACCGTCCAAGCCAGTGTTTTCAAAGTGTTGCCCTCCGTTGGGGTGGGAGGAGCTTAAAAATGCAGGATTTGGACCCCACCCCAGACTTACTACACCTGACTCGGGGGTGAAGCAGAGCCTGCATTTCCCAGCAGCTTTTTGGATGCTTCTTACACATTATACAGCGAGGTGGGTGGTTTGGAAAGCACTGCAGGATGGTGTATACTAATCCTGCACTGAGTGTGCTCCTTAAAGAACACCAAAGACTCCGAATTAGTCACTAGCAATAGGATGTTGGGCTAATTCCGTAGTTGCTCGGAGCCTCAGGGTTTTTTTTCTTTTCCATCTTTCAAGTGGGAATATGAATGCCTGCCTCCCAGAGTTGTTGTGGGATGCAGATAAAGGATTTTAAAGTGTTGTGTAAGCCTCACACAGTAGTTCTTCAAGGATTAAGAAGGTCTAACGCAGTGGGGGACGATAGGGGCCTAACTCTAGCAGGGTGGCTGGAAAGAAGGAAGTGTCACCTCCCACAGCTCCGTGAGGAGCCTCCCTGGTGCAGGGGGCCGCTGCCCGCATTTGATAGGAGCGTTGCCCTCTGCCTTGCCCTCCAGGAGGATCCCCTGCCACTGGCTTTCTATGTCCACGATGCTGAGATCGTGTCCTCACTGGGGAGGACGCTGGAGTCCCAAGCGGTGGAGACGGAGAAGGTCCTCGACATCATTTACCAGCCACAGGCTATCTTCAAGGTCCGCGCTGTGACCCGCTGCACCAGCTCCTTGGAGGGCCACAGCGAGGCGGTCATTTCTGTGGCCTTCAGCCCCACCGGAAAGTAAGGACAGCTGCCGAGTTATGGAGGGGCGTGTTGGGGTGCAGCGTCTGGGTGGGGTGAGGAGGGTACCCCCAAGTGATGATCAGTGTGGTCTCAGGCGGCCTATCATAGACCCAAGCTCTGGGCTCAGGTTCCAAGTAGGGTTCCCAAGGGAGGTTTGGTCCACAAAGACCAAGGACACCTGCCTTGGGAGGGGCCTTCCTGGACTTGATCTCAGGAGCTTTGAGCTGCACGCTCAGCTCTGCCCCTTCTAGCTGCGTGACCTGGGTAGGTCCCTTAACCTTTCTGGGTTCATTCTTCATCATCTGTGGAACTGGGTTTCTTTGCGACTCACGGTCCTGCGAGGACAGTGAGAAGCTTTAAATCCGGTTATAGCTGTGGCCCTTCCTTTTAGGAGGGAAGAGAAGCGAAATGACCTGTTGGGGTCTCCTCCCAGGGGGGCAGTTTCTCCTTTTCACGGGAGAGAAAAGCCCAGTCCCAGACTCTAGTCCCAGAAGACAGTTGCACGGGCAGCAGAAATGGGCAGTGCTTCGGGGTGGGCCCTGCCCCTGGGCCCCACTGCAGAGGTCAGGCTGCCTCTCTCTTCTCCAGGTACCTGGCCAGCGGCTCCGGAGACACCACTGTGCGCTTCTGGGACCTCAGCACCGAGACACCGCATTTCACGTGCCAGGGTCAGTATGCAGTTGGCCGTTTAGGGGTCTGACGGGGGCGGGTGACCCGCTCCAGCTCTTTAATTCCGGAGGAGGCAGACTCCAGCTCCTTCATGTCCATTTAGTGATGACCTGTTCTGAGCGGAGGCTGCACCCGTGAGCCTAGCCAGCCTCGTAAAAACAAGCAGACTAGATCCGTGGTCGGCAAACTGCGGCACGAGAGCCACATGCAGCTCTTTGGCCCCTTGAGGGTGGCTCTTCCTAAGCCTTAGGAGTACCCTAATGAAGTTAATAACAATGTACCTACCTATATAGTTTAAGTTTAAAAAATGTGGCTCTCGAAAGAAATTTCAATTGTTGTATTGCTGATATTTGGCTCTGTTGACTAATGAGTTTGCCGACCACTGGGCTAGACCAAAGAATAAGTGAGGGGTTGTGGGAAGGGGCTGACGGGCTAGTAGCAAGGAGGACCTGGCTTAAATCCAGCCTCTGCCATAGCGGTTCTCAAAGTTAAATGCTCATCAGAATCACCTAAGTTAGGGGTTCTCAACCTGTAGGTCGCGACCCCTTTGGCGGTCGAACGACCCTTTCACAGGGGTCGCCTAAGACCATCCTGCATATCAGATATTTACATGACGATTCATAACAGTAGCAACATTACAGTTATGCAACGAAAATAATTTTATGGTTGGGTCACAACATGAGGAACTGTATTTAAAGGGCCAGAAGGTTCAGAACCACTGACCTAAGTGGTGCTGATGATGCTAGTCTGGGGACCACTTACTGGCTGGGCAAAGACCTTGTGTGTGTGGAGAGCGTACGCCCTTTTTAAGCTTCTGTTTTCTCTTCTGGAAAAGGGGGGTGATCATTCTTGCTTTGCCTCATACCTTAGTGCTATTGTGACAATTTCAAGGGATGACACGTATGAAAACACTTTATACCATGTGTCATGTAAGGAATTATTGGAAAGTGGCAGTGTTATCTGTGCAGCAAGACGCATGGTTCTGGCACTTGGGGTGTATTTTCCTGCTGCCTAGGAAACCTTATCTCTCCTTTTGTTCGATCGTTCACTTATTCAGCAACTAGTTTAGGAGTTCCTGCTATGTGCCAGGCATTGCTAGGAACTGGGGATAAGAACAGATGTCCCTTCTTTCTCCCTTCCCTTCTTTCTCAGGACACAGACACTGGGTCCTCAGCATATCCTGGTCCCCTGACGGCAAGAAGCTGGCCTCAGGCTGCAAGAATGGCCAGGTAGATGGTGGTCCGGGTAACTAGCCAGGGACTCAGGGGCTGCCTTCCTGGAGATGGGTCACAGTCGGGTTCTGGGTCTTCAGGGAGGTGGGTGGGTGGGGCAGGGGAACCTTAGGGAGGCTTATTATGTGAGCTTCTGTCTTTCAGATTCTCCTGTGGGACCCAAACACAGGGAAGCAGGTGGGCAGGACCCTCGCCGGCCATAGCAAGTGGATCACGGGCCTGAGCTGGGAGCCCCTCCATGTGTAAGTGATACTGACAGGGCTGGGGTAATGAGGAACAAGGGCCTCAAAGCTCTCCCCCTGCACACTTGACGCAGAGAGGGCTGTTCATCACAGGGCCTGAGAGCCGCCTGCAGGTGCCGCTGAATCTTGGGGTCGAATAGCTGTGCAGACATTGCCCTGACCCGTGAATTGGGAATGGGGAGGCGCCATGGGAAGGCCGGCGTTGCCAGGTCAGAAGTGAGGTCATCTCCCTTCCCTCCCAGGAACCCCGAGTGCCGCTACGTGGCCAGCAGCTCCAAGGACGGCAGCGTGCGGGTCTGGGACACGACCTCGGGCCGCTGTGAGCGCATCCTCACCGGGCACACCCAGTCGGTCACCTGCCTTCGGTGGGGAGGAGACGGGCTTCTCTACTCTGCCTCGCAGGACCGCACCATCAAAGTCTGGAGGGCTCACGACGTAAGAGCTGGGAGGGTTCGGAAGCCAGTCCGGGCCCTGAATCTCGGGCCGCGGGAAGCCAGTGCCGGGGGGACATGGACCAGTGTCTCCTGACATGTTCTGAGAGCCAGGTCGAGGAGACCCTTGGGGAACACGGGGTCCTGTGGTTGGTGCTGCGCTATAAGGGAGGTTCCAGTGTCCGCTAGCGTAGGCAGGCTCTGGAAATTCCTGCGGTGAGAAGCCTATTGAGCCTGCCTTATTCCAACCTTACTTGACCAGAGCCTTTTCACACTGACATACTAACTTCCTTCCATGAAACATATTTTCAGAAACATTGATCTGGGCTAGTGCTCTCGTTTTACAAATGAGAGACTTGAGGCCATAAGGGTGGTTTGATGAAGATCACAGTGAATGAGGGTCCTGACTTTGAGTCTCTTGGGACTAATCTGGAGGTGCAGTTTCCCGAGGGTAGAGAGTGGTATGTGCGCCTGACCTGTCTCCTTCTCCCCTAGGGTGTGCTCTGCCGGACTCTGCAAGGCCACGGCCACTGGGTGAATACCATGGCCCTCAGCACGGACTATGCCCTGCGCACAGGGGCGTTTGAGCCAGCTGAGGCATCGATTAACCCCCAAGACCTCCAGGGGTCCTGTGAGTGAGCGGGAGAAGGAGGGGAGAGAGCTGCTTGGTAAAGAGCCAGTTCTCTAGCTTACTGTGTGAGAGTTGAACCTAGGCGGGGGGTGTTTGCTGTTTATGTTGGATTTTCTAATCAGCCTTACGCCTTACCTTCTCTCCCCTCCGGTACATGGACACAGTGCAGGAGTTAAAGGAGAGGGCCCTGAGCCGGTATAACCTTGTGCGGGTGAGTATGTGCCAGCCGCTGGCACGTGCACCTCTGTGCTCGTCTGTCTTGGCCCCTGCAGCGCTCTGCAGACGCTCGGCCCCTCTGCCTCTAGCCCCACCTCAGAAAGTACTTTTTCTGGAACGTTGTTCTTGAAAATCCTAGTTTATACTTCTGAGGTCTTCATGTGCTAGGGATCACTTTGTTTTGTTTCGTTTCATTTGTTTCTCTATTCATTGCATTCCCAAGATGCCTCTCTTTTTTATTTTGTTTAGTTTAAGTAACACATTCACATGGCCACAAGTTCAAAGAACACAAAAAGACAGATAGTGAAAAATCTCTCATCTCTGTTGCACATTCATCCGTGCCTTTTAGAAGCATGCAGTGCCACCAGAATCTCGTTTCTCCTTCCAGACTTCATGTATACACACGTGCATGTATATACATACGTACACTGTATACAGTACGTGCTGCATAAGGACGTTTCTGTCAACAACAGACCACATTGCGATGGTCCCATAACATGTGCGATGGTGGTCCCAAAACATTATAGTGAAGCTGAAAAACTGTCGCCTAGTGATGTCACTGTCCCCACGTCCTCTCGCCGTGCGTTGCTCGTGTGTTTGTGGTGATGCTGGTGTAAGCAAACCTATTGCGCTGCCGGTCGTATAGAAGTACAGCATGTACAGTGTGGACAGTACATAGTACTTGATAGTGATAATAAACAGCTGTTACTAGTTTACGTATTTACTGTATCATGGTTCTTAGAGTGTATTCTTTATACTTAGAAGAAAAAGTTGCTGTAAATTGGGCCATGTTCCAGCAGCAGCCGCATTCGTCTGTCTCATGTTTACCTTGTCTCTTGATTGCATCATTTTCTCTTGTGCTTGAGTTAATCTCGCGTTTTGTACAGTAACATGCTATACAGCAAGCATGTCAAACTCAAAGGCTAACACGGGCCAAATAAACAAGGCTTATGTGGGCTGCAGAAAAACAAAGCTTCAATTTTCATAGAAATATAGGATTATTTCGATAGAGACATGTTAAATACAAAGGGCTGAAATAAACAAGTAATTGTTAACATAAAATAATAGAACATTTTACTAAAAAATTAATGTTTTTTCTTGAACATTAACTTACCAGACACCGAATAACTGCACAAGTTGATAAGCGTAACACAAATAAACCTATTTTTCTTGTTCTCCGAAAGCAAAATATTTCCTGTTGCGCACACCAGATAAGTCAGTACAAAACTAATGACGTGGCCGTCGGCTGCTAAAATATTTGCTGCTAGTATCAGTGGAGGGAAATGGTGCGCCTGCACGTAAGGCTAATCAGTCATTAGCAAACATTGCAGTTCGTTAATAATTATGTATAACAGGATATTGTAAAAATTTTTATTAAAAGGTTTCTTACCGTTATATTGCCTGGGCCGCAAAAATATTCATTGTGGGTGGGCCGCGAGTTTGACACGCTTGCGGTACAGGCGCCTTGCCTGGCAGCAATAGGCTGCACCCTATAGCCTAGGTGTGTGGTAGGCTATACCATCTAGGTCTGTGTCAGTGCACCCTGTGAAGTTCAAGCAATGGCAAGATTGCCTAAAGACACATTTCTCAGAACATGTCCCCATCATTAAACAGCACAAACGCTTAATTCTTCCCCCCTTTTTTTAAAAAATAAAAATGTTTTTTATTGATTTCAGAGAGGGAGAAAGATAGAAACATCAATGATGAGAGGGAATCATTGATCAGCTGCCTCCTACACGCCCCCTACTGGGGGTCAAGCCCGCAACCCGGGCATGTACCCTTGGCTGAAATCGAACCCAGGACCCTTTAGTCCACAGGGCGACGCTCTATCCACTGAGCCAAACCAGCTAGGGCATTTCTTCCCCTTTTTTAACACACCACTCTGTACCTGGCTTTTTCATGGAATTACATATCTTAGAAATTGTCCTATGTTCATAAAGTTCTTTCTGGGGTTTGGGGGAAGTCTCTCCTATGAGTTGGCAGCTGGCCCCAGCCTCACTGCTCTGGGTCCCGGCCGCCGTGCTGGTGTTGAATAATCAGTAGCGTGTTTGTTGCCGAGGTCGCAGTCTCCTGTCTGAGACCGTGTTTACCACTGTCTTTCTGCCTCCCCCAGGGCCAGGGCCCAGAGAGGCTGGTGTCTGGCTCAGACGACTTCACCTTATTCCTGTGGTCCCCAGCAGAGGACAAGAAGCCCCTCGCACGGATGACGGGACACCAGGCCCTCATCAACCAGGTGCTCTTCTCCCCTGACTCCCGCGTGGTCGCCAGCGCCTCCTTCGACAAGTCCATCAAGCTGTGGGACGGCAGGACGGGCAAGTGAGTGGAGATGTGGGAGGGAGAAGGCCACCGTTGCTCCGAAGGACCTGGTTCTGCCCCTGGCTGGTTGTGTGTCGAGTGTCTGGATTTCCTGAGCCTCTGTTTCCTCCTCTTTAATAAGAAGACACCTGACCCGTCAGCCTTGTTACAAGGTTTGAATGAGATGGTATATTTAGCAGCGGTGTTAAGTAGGCACTGAAAACGCTAGTTCATCCCACATCTAAGGAGAGAAATGATCTTTACACTGGCCTTTCTCAAAGTGTGGTCCAGAGACTAGTGGCAGCAGTAACATCTGGGAATTTGATAGAAATTCAGAATCTCGGGATCTTATCGATCAGAATTTTAAATTAATTTTCCAATTATATTTGGCATACAGTATGAGATTCATTTCAGGTGTACAGCACTGTGATTAGACATTTAGATACCTTACGAGGTAACCACCCAGTACGTCTCGTACCCACCTGGCACCATACGTGGTTATTACAATATTATTGACTATGTTCCCGTTAATGTACTTTACATCCCCATGACTGTTTTGTAAATCAGTTTGTTCTCTATCTGAGTTTGTTTTGTTTGTTCATTTATTTTGTTTTTTAGATCCCACATATAAGTGAAATCATATGGTATTTGTCTCTCTCTGACTTATTTCACTTAGCATAATACCCTCTGGGTCCATCCATGTTGTCGCAAATGTCAAGATTCCATTCTTTTTTATGGCTGAGTAATATTCCACCGTGTGTGTGTGTGTATGTATCCCATTTTCTAACCTGTTTTCTATCAATGGATGTTTAAGTTGTTTCCATATCTTGGCTATTGTAAATAATGCTGCAGTGAGCATGGAGATGCATATATCTTTTAGAATTAGTGTTTTGGATTTCTTGGGATAAAAACCCAGAAGTAGAAATACTGGGTCATATGGCAGTTTTATTTGTAGTTGTTTGAAGAACCTTCATACTGTTTTCTGTAGAGGCTGAACCAATTTACATTCCCACCAACAGTGCATGAGAATTCCCTTTTCTCCACATCCTCACCACACTTGTTTGTTGATTTATTGATGATCGCCACAGCATCTGCATTTTAATAAGGCCACCAAGTGATTCTGCTTGTCCCTAAGTCTGAGAAGCACCGTGTAATGAGGCACAGTGCCCTTGGGGTTAATTAGTTTGGAGGAGAGGCAAGGGCATGGGCAGGAAGGAGCCAAGAAACCACCTGTGTGTCAGTTGTGTATTTTTACACAGCAACCCTTTGAAATAGGCCATTCGGTGCCTTTTTAAGGTAGGAAACTGAGTTTCAGAGATGCCTAGTAACTTGTCCCAATAGACACAGTTAGTCTGAAAGTTCCAGGTGGGCCTGGCCCAGTTTCACTCCATGCCACCTGTCAGCAAGCAACTGTCATATTGAGGGGGTGTCAGGCAGATGGGCTAAGCAGATGGCGGCATTGGATTCTAAGGCATGCAAAGTCGAGTGGGTATGGAGGCCTGGCAAGAGGCACCTTAGAAGCAGCTCATTTGGAGAAGTTTTAAAAACACATAATGGGCAGTAATGATTAAATTGGCCTGGGGTGGGGCCAGGCAGTGGGACTTTGTAAAAGTTCCCAGTTAATTCTAACATGCCGCCAAGGTTGAAAACTATGGCTGTGGGCATCCAGGACCCTTCAGACGTACTTGGTGATCTAATCTCCATCATCATCTTCTTCCCTTGGCCCAGGTACCTGGCTTCCCTGCGTGGCCATGTGGCTGCCGTGTACCAGATTGCGTGGTCAGCCGACAGCCGGCTCCTGGTCAGTGGCAGCAGTGACAGCACATTGAAGGTGTGGGACGTGAAGGCCCAGAAGCTGGCCACAGACCTGCCAGGCCATGCGGATGAGGTACAGCCCACCCTGTGGGTGTGGAACGGAAGCCTGGCCCTCCTCCTCCACCCTCCTCACTGGCTTTCCTTCCTCCTCCTTGGTTTAGGTATATGCTGTCGACTGGAGTCCAGATGGCCAGAGAGTGGCAAGTGGTGGGAAGGACAAATGCCTCCGGATGTGAGTTGGGGGAAGTGGTGATGGGTGTGCTGGCTTTGCTGTCACTCTGTGACTTTCCCTTCTGGTGTAGAATTTGGAGGGTTTGCCAGGTTCCCGGGACGGGGCATTGCAGGGATTATGGGAGACCCTGACTGTTCCGAGGATGCTCTGTGGAGGGCGTAGGGGGGTGGGGGGTGGGGGCCGTCCAGAGCCCCCCCAGCACGAGGCAATAGTTCTTTGTGAGCACTGGACTTGGGAGTCTTCAGACCTAGCTCAAATCCTGGTTCTCCCTTCAATGTGCAGTCTTGAGAGCTTGGCTGACCTGTCTCTTGGGGGTTATCAAACTTGAGCAGACAGGAAGATCAAAGGTAGGCGGTGAGCACACCTTGGAACCAGAAGCTTCGTGTGCTTGTGAAGGACCATCACTGTCACTGGACAGCTTGCTGGGCACCCGAGGGACCGGGCCTGGTCTGAGGCCCTGGTGAGGCAGGCGGCGGATGCCCAGCCTGAATGAGGCTGAGATGGTAGCCAGGCTCTGGATGGCTGAGGGGACCACAGGTCCTCCGTGGCGGGCTCCTGGGATTACATGGCAGCCTCCCTTTCCTGCGGTCACTCCCCATCTGTCCCCTCTCCTCTCCACAGATGGAGGAGATGACCCCCACCTGGACTTGGCCTGTGCCAGCTGCCTGCCCTGACAGAGACCAAAGGCCGGGTGGTGACCCGGAGAACAAGTGTGGCCTGCTGTCCTTGCATAGACCCTAGCGCAGATCGGAGGTCACAGGTGGTTACCGCAGAGCTCAGCCCTTGGCCGTCACTCTGTACCTTCCTGGTACCATCAGTGGTGACAGGAGGCCAGGCAACGACTAGACCCCTGCTGCTGCCCTGCCTCCTTTCCCTGCTGTCAGCTCTGTTCAGAGTCAGACCCCAGATTCTGTGACCAAATAAATAACTTATATTTTGTGTATTTGGGTTAGAATCCTTTGTCTAGAACAGGGGTCCTCAAACTACGGCCTGCGGGCCACATGCAAATACAAATATTGTATTTGTTCCCGTTTTGTTTTTTTACTTCAAAATAAGATATGTGCAGTGTGCATAGGAATTTGTTCATGGTTCTTTTTTTAAACTATAGTCCGGCCCTCCAACGGTCTGAGGGACAGTGAACTGGCCCCCTATTTAAAAAGTTTGAGGACCCCTGGTCTAGAATCCATGGGCTCAACCAACGTCTGTGCTAAGTCCGTTTGTCTAGCCTCCTCTGCACTGGGCCAGGGAGTCACCTTTCCTCTCTCCCCGCCCGCTTGTGCCTGTAAGGGAGAGGCTGGCTGAGGCTGGGGAGGCTGGCTGAAACCCGTGATTGTGGCCAGAGTTTAAGCCAAGGCTGAGCTGTCTGATGTGTATGCACGAGCCACATGTGGCTATTTCCATTAACTAGCATCCCTGCGGTTAGAGATGCTGTTCTCAGTCGCTCCAGCTCCAGGCTGCTGAGTGTATTGGACAGCACTGTCGTCATCACGGAGTTCTGCTGACCAGTGCTGCTCTGTGGGGCACCAGCACACTTGTCGAGGCCTTGCCATCCCCGAGCACTGTGCCCGGCTCTCAGGATACAGACAGGTGACGGCTGTCCCGGAGGGTTATCTCGTGGGGCATGCAGTGGTGAGAGCTCCGGCAGAAGTGGGCGAAGTGTGTTAGGGGAGGATGGTTCTGTCCCCTGAGGACTTCAGGTATGAAGGGACCCCACAGACTCTTGACCAAGGTCTGGCCCTCCATGCATCCTGCCTCCCCTTTCTCCTGTTCCAGCGCTACGGCAGATTGCTGAACTTCTAAACCATCCTTGTATGTACTGCTCAAGGCCACAGCGTTTCTAATCTCGTGTTCCCTCACCTGCCCCACCCTCTTCTGTGCTTCTATATATCCCTCCTAGTAGCCCTGCAGCTGGTCTCGTGTGTGTGTGTGTGTGTGTGTGTGTGTGTGTGTCTGTGTCTGTGTGTGTCTGTCTGTGTCTGTCTGTGTCTGTGTGTCTGTGTGTGTCTCTGTGTGTGTGTGTCTCTGTGTGTGTGTGTGTCTGTGTGTGTGTGTGTCTGTGTCTGTGTCTGTGTGTGTCTCTGTGTGTGTGTTTTAATCCTCACCCGAGGATATTTTCTCCATTGATTTTTTTACCCCCTGGAGGGTGGGAGGGGGGGGGGCGTGGGAGAGAAACATCGATTGGTTGCTTCCCGCATGTGCCCTGACCAGGGCTGGGGATCAAGCCTGCAACTGAGGTATGTGCCCTTGACCAGGAATTGAACTCAAGTCCCTTTGGTCCACAGGCCAACGCTCTAACCACTGGGAAAAACGGGCCAGGGCACGTCCCCGTATTTTTTTTTATAAGGAAACAGCCCGGGAAGTTTAAATGGTTTGCCCATGCCCTCACATCCAAGAAGAGCCAGAATTAAATCTGGCACTGCCCCAAAGATGGTGTAATTTGCACCATGTCCCTCCAGAGCTCGTCTGATGCTGATGGTGTGCGGACTGCCGCCACCTCTGCCCAACGTTGCTGTTTTTCCTGGCGTGTGTTTTAGTCTGGGTGCCGGTCTCTTCCTCCCATGGGGAAGAAAGAGGGTGGTGCTGGCAGAGCCGGGCAGGAGGAGGTGGTGGCTGTGCACAGCATGAAGCGGAATGGAGAGGTGCTGCGTGACCTGCAGTTCTTTAATGAGGGACCTGGACTTAGCCTGGATCTGGGGAGGGGTGCCTGCAGCTGTGGGCAGTGGCTGACCTGGCCTGCAGTGCCCTGGCACCCTCTCCCTTAGTAGGGAAACAGGTTTTCCAGATCCTCCAGCCTCCGCATCTCAGCCTGCCTCATGGTCACCGTTTTCCTCTGCGATTCCTTGCGCCGCACGGTGATCTGGATGGGGTTGTTCTCCGGGAAGCTGGTCAGGTCGTTGGCCACGGTTGCAAACTGAAAGCACACAAGAGAACGCCTCAGACTTCCTTCCCAGACCTGACCTCTCTCTTTGCCACCCCCGGTTTGTTTGTTAAATGGGATCTTAGGTAGCATCACCAACCTACCTGTCAGCACCAGAAACGGGTACAAGGAGGCATGATTCAAACCTGTGATATTTCCAACCACAGGCCTGTGGACTCGGGCCTCTCCCCGACCCCATGCCCCTACCCACCCCAGGCTGCTCCCTTCTTTGTCCCCCTTCAGCCCAGCCTCTGTCCTGTATCTGTCAATGCCCTTGACTTCCTGACCCATTCACAATCATTGGTACCCGTGATAGTGATGCTGCTGAGTACATTAGTTTGCATTCCCAGTGGGCACCAGAAGTGGGTTAATCCTCAAGCCTCCCAGAAGAGAGCAACTCGGAGGTGAAGTGTATTTGCACAGGTAGAAGGAAAGCAAGCAGGGAGATGTCTTGGGGGTATAGGGTGTCCCCAACCTCCAAAGCCCCTGGTGTAGACCTCTCCCTAACCCCGGGGGCCCCATCTTTCAGGGCTCACTTTGTAGGGCTTGCACCACTTCCCCGCCCCGGCTGTGTTGACGGCACGGACGATGAGGCAGTAACTTGTGTTAGGCTTCAGCTCCATCAGCTTGACAGTGGTACCCAAGATCTTGTGGAAGATCCACGGGCAATTCTTTGTCTTGGGAAACTCATTGTCCTTTTTCTTGGCCATCTCCTGCAACAGGACCTGGTAGAAACTGACCGGCTGCCTGCTCATGGCATAGGTCCAGGAAATCTAGTGGGGAAGAGAGCCCCCAAGGCTTCCTCAGAGCTGGCCCGGGCTGTCCTCCCATCATCCCGACTCGCACCACTCACCCCCACATGGGTGGGAATGGCCCTCTTCCATCCCCTGTTCCTGCTGGAGCTGAGGCAAGTCTGATGGGAGGTGCAAGGTGCGCCAACTGGATGTGGAACCACCAGCGCAAAGCATTTGCGGCTCTCCCTGCACAGCCCCACCCACCTTGGAGTGTGCCTTCATTCCATTTCTTCTAGACCAGCACTTTTTCAACCAGTGCGCCCCAAGAATTGTTAAAACGTGCAATACCTGACACTAAATAGTCAACCGGTACCATGGCACATGCATGTTTTGAAAATTCTTGCAGCACATCAGGGTGGAGAATCGCTGTTCTAGACACGTCAGTTGAGAGGGGCCTTAAGAGATGGTCTTGTCCACCTCACTCATTGCATATGGGGTTAAAGGTTCAGAGGGCAAGTGGCTGGCCCATGGTCACATAGCAATTACGTGACAGGGATCAAACCAGTAGCTCCAGAGCCCATGTGCTTGGTACTACAGCAGCGGTTGCCAAGCAAGCCTGACGAAGGACCCCAGGGAGTTTCAGTAGCACTGCAGATCCCCGGCCTGCTGTCTCCTGGCCGCCCTCCCATTCACAGTTTCTCCCCTGTCTAGGCCAAGTACCATTCACAGTTTCTCCCCTGTCTAGGCCAAGTACGCAGTTCTCAAACTGGTGTGGGTGAGAATACCCTGGGGGACTTGTTAAGACAGATTGCTGCTCCCTGCCCTGACAGTCTGTGATTCCGTCCGGTGGGAGGGGGAGTGAAACTTAAATGTGTAGCTAGCTGCCAGGTGATGCTGACCCTGCTGGTGGTCTGGGAACCACACTTTTGAGCAATGCTGCTCTAGGCCTTCCAACAATGGAGCTTCCAGATTTATCTTCCTAAAACACAGCTCAGGTTGCTCCCATCACCAGAAATCAAGCTCTGCAAAAAGCTGCTCTCTGTTGCTTACAGAAAAGTCTAAAGTAGTCTGACTTCAGAGGACTTCTGGAAAATGACCCCACGCTAACTTTCCCCATCTATTCCGCTAGGACAGCGCTTCTCCACCTGGGTTCCGGGGCCATCAGCACCACCTGGGAATTTGTTAGATTCTCAGCCCCCACCCCCCAGGCCTACTGAATCAACCAGATGAGGTCCAGAATCTTGTTTTCAGCAAGATGGTCAGATCTGCAGGCACAGCAAAGTGTGCATTGGGGCGTGGGTGTTTGCTCCCCCACTTTCCCACCGATGACCCTTAGCTAGTGTCAGCCCCTCCAGGCAATGGCTTTCCCCCATCTCTAGATGTTTAAACCCTACCTCTACCCCAGCTCCAGTGTTACCAAGCGCTAATTCCTGCACCTGGAAGTAATGTATCTTCCCCTCTGACTTCCTGGTGGGCTTGATCTGAACTCTTCCTACAGCAATGAGCCCTTTCTAGCTTGCGCTGGAGTTCCTTACAAACATGCCCTGTCTCCTAACCTATGAACTCGAGGTCAGAATGCAGTTGTTAGGCATCTTCACACACCCCCAGAGCTCAGCTCAGTGCCTGGCACATTGGGGATAGACAGTAAGCCTTTGCCACATGCATGAGGAAGGAAACGCACCACGGCCGTGTAATCGCTGACTGTGTGTTCACAGATAAAGGGCGTCTCTGGCACATCCGTGACCACGGAGGACTTTGAGGATGTTGAGGAGGTGTCTGTGTCCAGCTCAGGGTTGTCAAGGTCCAGCAGGCCCTCGGGGGCTATTTGGGACTTAGTTTGACGGGGGCAGAAGGCCAGGTCCTCCTTTTCTGGATTCTTGGCCACCGAGGTGATGCTGAGCTTGTTCAGCTCGCCTTCCAGCAACCCTGCAAAGAAGCTGCTGTTGGGCTGGGTCACGGCCAGTTTGATGGGATTCAACAAGGTAGATGA
Organism: Myotis myotis; assembly: GCF_014108235.1. Taxonomy (NCBI): domain Eukaryota; kingdom Metazoa; phylum Chordata; class Mammalia; order Chiroptera; family Vespertilionidae; genus Myotis; species Myotis myotis. The sequence goes on along the minus strand of NW_023416321.1, from coordinate 12,794,824 downwards.
GACGGGGGAGATGCTGGTGTCATCGGAGCTGCATTCAGATTCCTCCCCTGGCATCGCCTTCCTGGAGTGCGAGGGGAGACAGGTGAGCACCCAGCCAGCCCATGCAGCCTGGAAGCTCCCGGAGGCCAGGCCTTGGGCCTGACTTACAAGGGTCCCAGCTACTTCTGAACAGCTCAGAACATCCTCACTGCTGTGCAGCAGTGCATCTATCCACCGGGGCACAATGCCAAGTGCAGATTCCTGGTCCCTGGTAGGGATGGAACTGGGGAAACTGCTAAAGTTAATAGGATCCTCAGACGACTCTGATGCAGGTGTTCTGAGAACCACAATATGAGAAACTGCTAAAACTTTAAGGCTTCCCTGCACAGTAGGGTGCAAAGTCCCAGGGAAGGACCACAATGGTCTATTGAGGGATGGAAAAGTTGGAAACATATCTTAAAAATAAATAAATTAGGCTTTACTAATATGTATTCACTAATATTTAATGTAGTTACTAATTTATTTAGAATTTATAACATTTAACATTAATATATAGCATATAAAATTAACAAATACACATATATTGGGATGAATGCTCAAAAACTTTTTCCTTCCATTCTAATTTTTTAAAATCATGACCTATTTTAGATATAGCCAAAGACAGCAAGAATAATATATTAGCCTGGCAAGTGTGGCTCAGTAGTTGAGCATCGACCTCTGAACCAGGAGGTCATGGTTCAATTCCTGGTCAGGGCACATGCCTGGGTTGTGGGCTCAATTCCCAGTGGGGGGCGTGCAGGAGGCAGCTGATCAGTGGCTCTCTCATCGATGTTTCTCTCTCTGAAAGCAATAAGAAATAATATATTAATATAATATATTAAACCTATGTGATCGTGTCAACTAATATCACCCCAATAAATTTAATTTTAAAAAAATAATATATTAAGCTTTTATTTAGCCATCATCCAGCTTCAGAACTAAAGCCTCATCAGTATAGTTGAAGCCCACTGGATTCTTCTCTCCCCACCTTACTCAGAGATAACCAGTACAGTAAGTTTAAAATTTTTGTGTTTATTATTCCGCATGTGTTGTTGCATATGTACGTTATCCCTAAGCAAGATATATTTTGCATATTTTTAAATATGTTTTTATCGATTTCAGAGAGGGGAAGGGAGAGAGAGAAACATCAGTGATGAGAGAAAATCATCAATTGGCTGCCTCCTGCACGCCCCACACTGGGGATCGAACCTACAACCTAGGCATGTGCCCTGACTGGGAATTGAACCATGATCTCCCGGTTCACAGTCAGTGCTCAACCACTGAGCAACAGCATCCAGGACATATTTCTAAACTTTACATAAATAAGTGGTATCATTCAGCACATATCCATCAGCAGCTTGTCTTTTCAGTCAGCATTGTTTTTTTCTATTCATCTGTATTACACAGTAGCTCTGGTTTAATCATTTTAACTGTTCTTCGGTTTTTCATTACAGGCATATCTGTATTGTTACTAATTATTTGCTATTAAAAAAGGAAAACCTTGTACAGGTTTCCACTATTTAAATATTTTTTTTACCAATGAAGTGCAGAACCCCCCCAAATTGGCTTTCATATCTTTTTTTTAATCTACCTTTACCCAAAGTAAGGAATACATATTACATGGCAACCTAGTATACTCATACATACACATAACACTAAAGCACACTGCACAAACCAGTTCTTCCTCTATGTGTGATGTGCTCTGGAACTTGTTATTCTGTTTAATTTCATTTTTATGATACCGGTCTCCACCAACCAGAATGAGTTCCTGACCCATCAATGGGTCACAACCCACAGTTTGAAGAGCACTTGTCTAGAAAGAGCAGTCAGGGCCCCACGGTGAGTTGATGGCAGGCTTGGAACTAGAACCCAGATCCCCTAGGCCCCAGCCTTCCCCATGCTATGCAATTCCCATCTGCCCCTGGCACTTTCTGCCTCATCTCCTCTGCTTCCTACCCTCAGCTGCTCTGGCCAAGTCAGCAACCAACACGCTCCCCTGGGTCCCTTACGCCAGGGCTGCTTCTGGCTTCATGGTTGACTGATGGACTAAATATTTCCTCCCTGAGCTCCAGCTCCATTGACCTCCTCCTAAGAGACCCTGATCAGCCCAAACCTTCTGTGCTAGCCCATCCGTGATGGGCATTTGGAATAGATGATTCCCCCACCAAGGTCATTGTAGGTGGAAGAGTCTGAGTACTGATGCCATTTATACTTCAGGTTGTCCTAATGGATCTGTTTTAGACTTACTTTGTCAAAAGACCAGTGCTGATGTGGGCATGGAAGGCAGCTAGCACTGGACTGTATGCTGCACATGCTCTCTTCTGGTATTTCAATAGCCCTGCTGGATGAGCGTTAGCCCCAATTTCCAGATGAGGGACTAATCTTACCTACAGCCATATACTAAGTAGTAGAACTTGGATTTGAACTTAGACTCATAGCCCTAGGTCTTCCCACTAGAGCATGAAGTTTCCATCACTTTAGCCATACCTGCTACTTGCAGGCTTCTTAGGAAATGGACACCATACCCCTTTCATATAATCAGGACCAGCTACAAAGTTTGTGGGTCCCTTCAAAAATTATTAAGAATATCAAGAGAATAACAGCAAAACATTCAACTAAGCACAGGGCCTTCTAAATGTGGGTCTGTGTGTGACTATAAAGGTCACACACACTGAAACTGACCTGCAGATAACTTCTCAGGCCACCCCTTCACTACTATCATATCAACACTACTACCACCCTTCCCGGCTCTCCCCTTCCTAGACATTCAGCTCACATATCACTTCCTCCAAGAAGCCTCCCTTAACTGTATCTTCTCCCAAGCTATACTAAGCCTCCTCCATTTTCTCAAGGTGTCTGGTCATAGCACAGACTATGCTGTATTATTCTTGATTCTTCACACACACACACACACACACACACACACACACACACACACACACCAGGCTGGGAGCTTCTTGAATCCTGGGCCAGACACCTTACAGGAGCTCAAAGAGTTTTGTGGAATGAAGTAAAGGGAACCCAGAACTATCAAGGAGAAGCAGTTAACCTCAGTCTGAAGACAGGTTATTGGGGGGCCATAATCAGGAAGGGGAAGGCACCAAAAGGGAGGATTGAGAGAGGGGAGCCATGGAAGAGTGGAAGGGGTGTCTTGGGGGGGGGGGAGGACCCTAACTAGACTAAGGGGATGAGGAGCACTGTCAACAAATCTCTGACTAATCCCAGAAGGCCTCCTGGAGAAAGAGGCCTACATGTGTCTAAGAACTGACATGGGCCCAGGAATCCATGGTGCAACCTGCACACATGCTGTCCCTGGGAGTCCAGGGCCCAGGTTGTGACAGGTCCAGGAAGTACCTCTTCTTCAAGCCTCTCCCACCCGCAGCTCCAGCCTTAGCAAGGAGGACAGAACCCGGCGTGTATCTTACGGTCGATTGGGAAGGTTGATGGTATCTTCCTTCATGAATGTAATCAAACTGCCCCTTGAGGAAAGAGGGAGTCCTTTGGTGGCAACCATCCTGTTCATAGACTTGGGGTTTAGAAAGGGCTCCGACATTTGATTCAAAACGAGAGTCTCCTTTTTCATCATGTTCTCCTCCCCATCTCCCACTTTACAGAACACCTCTGATGCCATCGAGTTTGTTTGGGACCACAGCCGACAACCAAGCTGACAGGAAGTAGAGAGAAACTGGGGGCAGGGGACCCAGCCTTAGTTTGGCTGGGATGGGGGTGCAATGAGCTGACTTCATAATCATCGCAGAGTGTAACAATTAGGGGACAGCCTCCCCCTTGATCTGAGGCTGCTGCCACCCAGGGCCAGGACCAGGGCCTGGAGCGAGGTAGAGCCAAGGAACAGACTGCATCCCCTTCCAGCTCCAATGCTCCGTGGCTCAGCAGCCCTGGCCTTCTGCAAAGATCTCAAAGGCTCCCCACCTATGATACCCTTTGGAGCTGCCCTGGGAAGGAGGAGAACGGTGGGGAGAAAGGCACCCTGGCATGGAGAGAGGAGACACTGGGACGGGTCTTTGGGACTGGGGGACTGTGGAATGCTGAGGCACCATGTCCAGAAATTCTAGGCAGCAAACCCTCACTGTGTCCAGTCTGTAGGCAGAGGGAAAACAGAGATGATCCATGGGATTCATGGCTCCCATATACCCGGGTTTTACTGCTAGAATTCTAAATGTGTCACATGGGTGCTCCTGGGTTGAGTGACAGCGGAGGATGCTGCCGAGGGAAACAGAGATGGACCAGACGTTATTTCTGTTCTCAAGGAAACCACTCTCCGGTAGAAAAACATGCACGCAACTTCGGGGATGGGAAGAGAAGCTGTTAAAGCAGCACAGGCTCTGCACTTAGATGTGAATTTGTCGCTCTAAGTCAGCCGCGGGCAAACTATGGCCCGCGGGCCGGATCCGGCCCGTTTGAAATGAATAAAACTAAAAAAAAAAAAGACCGTACCCTTTTATGTAATGATGTTTACTTTAAATTTATATTAGTTCACACAAACACTCCATCCATGCTTTTGTTCCGGCCCTCTGGTCCAGTTTAAGAACCCATTGTGGCCCTCGAGTCAAAAAGTTTGCCCACCCCTGCTAAGTCCAGTCCTGCCCTCACAGGCTCAGTCATCTTTGGCCCCCGACTTCACCTCCCCAGCCTGTTTCCTCATCTGAGAACTAGGGGTAAAAACAGCGCCCATCTCACGGGGTCATGAGGAGATAACCCTGTAAGGTTGTTTTGTTTCTTGCAGAGGATGAGGCAAAAGCAAAGGACATTCAAAATAACTAGTCCTACGTTCTGTGTTTTATGTAGTCAGGGTTTTTGTTATTTTTTTCCAAACGGTATTTATAAAAAAATGTTCCATATAGAGAAGCTGCCCTGGCGGGTGTGGCTCAGTCGCATGGGTGCTGTCCCCGTGCACCCTAAGGTTGCGGGTTCCGTTCCTGGTCAGCGCACATACCTGGGTTGCAGTCTGATCCCTGGTCAGGGAGTGTACCGAAGGCAACCAGTGTTTCTCTCTCACACTGGTGTTTCTCTCTCTCCCTCCCATTCTCTCTAAAAATTAAGTACAGAGACTCAGGTGCCGTCTGTCCTCTGCTGTTTCTTAGCACTCAGCATAGACTCTGCAATATCCTACCTGGTTGATTTCATTCCTCCTCACTGTCTTGCCCCCACTAACAGGTAGGGCCCCTGAGCACAGGGACTGGGGGAACCTTCTGGCCTAGCGTTTAGAGCAGAGGTACACGGGTGGGTCTGCGTGCGTGTTCGGGGAAGGGGGGAGAGGCGAATGTGGGTGCCCAAGTGTGCACGGGCCTTCCGGGCTTGCTTCGCCCCAGCCGGCGGGCCGCGGGAGGTCGCGCATCCGCCCGCTCGGCCAGCAGGTGGCGCTGCCCGCCGGCTCCGCAGCCTGGAAGCCGGAAGAGGCGGTGCGGCCCGGGCTGGCGGCCCCGGGAGCGGGAGACCGGCACCCTCGGCGCCGCCCGTCCGGGCTCCGGAAAAGGGTGCCGCGGGGCGTCTGGAGAGGGCGGCGCCGGGCCCCAGGGAACATGGGCGTGCTCAGGGCCGGGCTCTGCCCAGGCCTCACCCAGGACGTGGTCCAGCTCCTGAGGAGCCACGGGATCAAGACAGGTGACCGCGTGTGCGTGCCACCCAGCTGGGCACACCGCGGGGGCCGCCCCGCGCCCTGCAGACCTGGGCGGGGGCCGGCCCTCCCTCCCTCTGCTCCCCACCCTTCGGGGGAGCCAGGCCTCCAACGGGTCGGAGCCCTTGCTGTGTGCCCAGTCCCAGGCCCGGGCCTGCGGCCCTGTGGGTTCCCCAGGCTCCCTAAGATAGGCTGCCTCAAGGGAGCCCTGTCACCCCACTTTGCAGATGGGTAAAAGCCAAGCATGGGCAGCCCCGCCCTTCGTGCCGATCAACCACGCGTGTTTTGCTTTCAGTGGTGGACCTGGCTTCCGCAGACCTGGAAGAGGTCGCGCAGAAGTGTGGCTTGTCTTACAAGGTGAGCTGATGACCTCCTTCAAACCTGGGTGCCTCCAAATGTCTGTCCCTGAGCCAAGGGAGCGAGCACAGGGTGCTCGGAGGTTCATGAGGAGGGGACGGGGACCTGCGGGGCTCTGGGGTGCCCCCTCCCTTGCCTGGTCGTTGCTCCTTGCTGGGGTTCAAGTGCCCCGGCCCATCTGGAGTTGCCTCGCCCCTTCGCAGGCCTTGGTTGCCCTGAGGCGGGTGCTGCTGGCTCAGTTCTCAGCCTTCCCCTGCAATGGCGCCGATCTCTACGAGGAACTGAAGACCGCCACTGCCATCCTGTCCACTGGCATTGGAAGGTGTGTATGTGCCCGTGGGGAAGGAGGTGAGAGCCGAGGCTATGGATATTTCCGGCTTGGCTCTTGATGCTTGAGTCTCTAGAGCAAGCATGTCAAACTCGCGGCCCATGGGCCGCATGCTTCGTTTATTTGGCCTGTGTTAGTTAGCCTTTGAGTTTGACACGCTTGGTCTAGAGATCAGGGGTGAGGGCAGCAGGGACTGATGGTCAGGGCTCCTGAGTTCTTACCTTATAGCAGGGCTTCTCAACCTCACACTCCTGACATTGGTTTGGTGCATCATTATTTGGTGGTGGGGAGAGGATATCTGGTGAGCTGGAGGATGTTTGGCGGAATTCCTCACCTCTGTCCACTAGGTGCTAGTAGCACCTCCCTCCTCCCCAAATTGTGCAATCAAAAATGTCTCCAGAGCCCTGGCAGGTGTGGCTCGGTTGGTTGGAGTGTCCTCCTGTACACCAAAAGGTGGTGGGTTCTATTCCCTGCCAGGCACATAACCAGGTTGAGGTTCCATCCCTGGTCAGGGCGTGCGGGAGGCCAACATTCGATGTTTCTAACTGTTAGAGAGATGTTAGAGTCTAACATCTATGTTTTTCTCGCTCTCTTTTTCTCTTTCTCCCTTCCTCTCTATCAAATCAATTTTTAAAAATGTCTCCAGACATTGCCAAATGACCCCCGAGAAACAAAATTGCCCCTGATTGATCACCGCTGTCTTATAACACACAAGATGTCAGTATTTCATTATCATTCAGCAGATCAGAGCAACTCTTCTTCGGCCCTACGTCATATTTCACTTAAGAATAAGACAAGAAAGAACATACAGAACTAACATTTATTGAATGCCTACTATGTGCCAGCCAAACCAGCTGGGGCTGTAATTCATTCTTTCAAGAATATTTATTGAGTGCTTACTTTAAATATGCCAGAGCCCAAGCCTCCACAGACAATTTAATCAAACTCTCTGGGGGCGAGACCCCGGCATCAGTATTTTTTGAAGCTCCCAGGAGTCTCCAGGGTGCAGGCAAGTTTGGGAACCGCTAATACTTGCCTCTTAAAACACACACATGTTTTCATTGATTTCAGAGAGAGGAAGGGAGAGGGAGAGAGAGAGAGAGAAAAATGGATCAGCTGCCTTCTGCACACCCTCCACATGGGATCAAGCCCAAAACCAGGGCATGTGCCCAGACTGGGAATTGAACCGGTGACTCCTGGTGCGTGGGATAACGCTCAAGCAACTAAGCCACACCAGCCGGGCAATACCTGCCTCTTTTTAAAACTCCTTTGGTGCCCTGACAGGTGTGGCTCAGTTGGGGGCCACAGCTGGAGAAGCACTGCTGTGATGCGACTGGGGTTCTCTGGTCTCAGTGGGAGGATCCAGGAATTGCAGAGCCTGACGCCTTTTTAAACAGAGGCAGGGACAGCTGTCCTAAGATGCTGCAGGGCTGCAGTGTTCTGACTGGCAGGGGCCTGTGGCTATAATCACGGGGTCCCTGGACCTGAAATAGATGGGGTGCTTACTAAGGTGCTACTTGGCATGTACATAGGGGTCATGGGAGGTCACAGAACTATTTCCGAGGACTGGCACCTGTGAAGGTGATTGTAGGGTGAGCGGAGGGATGCTTGTGGTCAGGACCCGGAGGCATTGGGATGGGCTCTGGTCTAGGAGAATCTTCAGCCAGTAGGTTGGGCAGGACATGGAGGGTGGTTAGTGCCCTGTTTCATGGTGGTTCAGGGACAGAACTCGGATTAGGAATTGGCCGTGTCTTGAGTTTTATCCCAAGGCTTCCACAGCCGGGGTTCCAATAATAATAGGACTAAATAGCATGTTCTATAGCTTATTTCTCTGGGACCATTTATTGTGGCAGTGTTGTGCCAGTGTTGCACAGTGCCTGGATGTAATACTGAACAAGGGCCAGTTCTTGCCCCAGGGTGCTCTGGGCCACATGGGAAAGACAGACAAAAACAAGTAAATAGAAAATAATTCCAAACCCCTAGAACTAATACGTGAATAGAGCAAGGTTGCAGGACATAAGAGTAACACATAAAAATCAATTGCATTTCTATATACTCAAAATGAACATGTGGAAATGGAAGTTAAAAACACAATGCCGTTTAAAATTGCTTCCAAGAAAATGAAATACTTAGGTCTACCTCTAACAAAACAGATATAGGATCGATATGCTGAAAATTAAAAATTGCTGATGAGCCCTGGCCAGGTGGTTTAGTTGGTTAGAGCATCGTCCCAATGCACCAAGGTTGTGGGTTCGATCCTCAGTCAGGGCACATACTGGAATCAACCAGTGAATACATAAATAAGAGGCACAGCAAATTGGTGTTTCTCTCTCTCTTTTTGTCTTTCTTCCTTTCTCCCCCTCCCTCCCTCTCAAAATTAATCAATTGTATTTTTTTAAATTGCTGATAAAAGAAATCAAAGAGAACCCAAATAAATAGAGGGACATATTGTATTTGTGGATTGGGAGACTAAACATAGCAAAGATATCAATTCTTCCCAAAATGATTTATAGATTTAATGCAGTTCCTACCAAAAATCCCAGCAAGGTTATCTGTAGAAATAGGCTTATTCTAATAATTTGATGGAAGAGCCAATGGCCTAGAACAGCTAAAACAATTTTGAAAAAGAAGAATAAAGTTGGAGGAACCATTCTAGCAAATGTTAAAGCTTACTATATAGCTGCAGTAATCAAGACAAATGTGGTATTGGCAAAGAGATAGGCATACAGATCAATGGAGCGGAATAGAGAACCCAGAAATAGACCCCAGATATGTCCGACTGATTTTTGACTAAGATGCAAAAACATTTCAGTGGAGGAGGAATATAGCCTTTTGAACAAATGGTGTTAGAGCTAGTGAACATCTCAGGTAATAAATAAATAAACCTAAAATTGAAAATGGATCATGGACTTAAATGTGAAACTTAAAACTATCCATCTTTTAGAACAAAACAGGAGATAATCTTTGGGAACTAAGCATATAGTTCTTAGACTTGACATGAAAGTATGAGCAATAGAAAGATTGATAATACATTTTTTTAAAAAGTCAAAATGAAAAACTGATCAAAATTTAAAACTTCCTCTGCAAAAGAGGATGAAAAGGTGATCTATAAAGTGGGGAAAATATTTTAAAGCCACATACTCAACAAGGGACTTGCATCTAGAATACATAAAGAATTCTTAAACCTCAACAGAAACACAAACAGTCCAATTAGAAAATGGGCAAAAGACATGAACAGATACTTCACCAAAGAGGACATTCAGGTGGCAAATAATCACATAAAGGAATCTTGGACATCATTGTTCATTAGGGAAATGTAAATTAAGACACACTGAGATATGACTACACACTTAGCAGAATGATTAAAGTAAGAATGGTGAGCACTGGCTGGTTTTGCTCAGTTGTTAGAGCAAACTGTGACCCCCTGGTTCATAGGTTGACGCTCAACCACTGAGCCACGCTGGCCTGGCTGGAGAGATGATTTTTAAGCTGCCACCGAAAGGATGAGGAGGGCTCACGGAGGAACATTTAGCCATGCCCTTTCCCCAAAGGAAACTCTTCCTAGAGAAACCTCCTGGCCAGAGACATTGAGAACATCTCCGGACAGAACCAGTGCTAGGAAGTAATGTCTTGCTTTTCTTCTTGGCTACTAATTCCCTCCCTACTCCGTAGTACCCTGGGTTGATCCTCTTCCTTCCTCTTCTGCCATCAGCCTAGACAAACTGCTTGATGCTGGTCTCTATACTGGAGAAGTGACTGAGATCGTAGGAGTCCCAGGTAGCGGCAAAACCCAGGTAACACATACAGCTAGAAGCCAGAGGATTGGGAGAGGTGGGTGCATGATCCTGGATCCCCAGGGAAGCTTCTGCCAGTAGATTGTGACTCAGAGCTTGGAAGAGAGTAGATGGGTGGTGAGGAGTGGGTCTTGAACTTGACCCATTCATGTCACTGGGATCTGAATAGATTTGATGCAGAGCTCCCATCCTGGGCAATATGAGGGCTCAAGTTCACCCAATGCCCGGTCTCTACTCAGGTATGTCTTTGTGTGGCTGCAAATGTGGCCCATGGCCTGCAGCAGAACGTCCTATATGTTGATTCCAATGGAGGGCTGACAGCCTCCCGCATCCTCCAGCTACTTCAGGCCAGAACCCCAGATGAGGAAGAGCAGGTAAGGGGTAGGACTGCTGGATTCCCTTAAAGCCGTGAACAAAGACCCCATGATCCCTTACATTATAAGGATCTTAGCCTTGGAGGAGTTGTCCTTTCTGGCTTTGAAACTTGCTGTTCTATGAATACTTCCTGTATCCTTCCGGTCTCCCTGTTGTAACACCATCCCAACTTGGATGCTGTTCACACATGATCCCCCCAGCTCCTTGCATACCTTAATTCAGGGCTGGCAAATACCCAGTGTCAGTGTTCCTATCCCATTTCTTGCCCAGGGCAGACACCACCATCAGTCCTATCACTCTTTCCCACTGTGCTCTGACTTAGCTTTGCAGCTCAGCACCCAGTCAGCCACCACTGTGAGAACTGCCCCATTAGACAAAGCGTACTTGGCATCCTGGGCCTGAGTCCTTATATCCTGCTCAGCCTTAAAACCCCCCTTCGTCTTGCTGGACCCTGCTCCCTCTTACCCAAAGCCCCCCTCCTCTTTCCCACCCCTTCAGGCAGGAGCCCTCCAGAGGATCCAGGTGGTGCGTGCCTTTGACATCTTCCAGATGCTGGATGTGCTGCAGGGCCTCCGAGGTGCTGTGGCCCAGCAGGTGAGTCTGCTGTTCCGCTCCTCCCAGCTTCACCCAGCTGGCCGGGTGCTGTCTATATGTGGGCAGGTGTCCCCCTACAGACTCTCTGGAAATGCAGATGTGCAATCTGGTGACTGCAGCTGGGCTTGCCACTCCCAGGATGGGATGCTGAGTGCTTAATTCATTCCTGAGTGCCTCGTTGTGTACACACTCCTCTGCCCCACTAAACAGTAAGCCCCTTGAGTGCCAGGATCATGTCATACTCATCTCTGCATTCCTCCAATGGATCCGTTTTCAGCTGCACGTAAACGAGTATGACTGACAGATCCTTAAACTTTGAGGACATTTAATTATCTCACATGAGTCTGCAGGTTGGCAGGGCCACATTAGTAGGGCTTGAGGCTGGTATGTGTGATTCTCTTGCTCTTTTCCCTTGTGATTGCAAAGTGGCTGCTATTGATCTAAGCCTCATATATTTTTAAAAAATAATATATTTTTTTAATTGATTTCAGAGAGGAAGGGAGAGGGAGAGAGAGATAGAAATATCAACAATGAGAGAGAATCATTGATTGGTTGCCTCCTGCACACCCCACACTGGGGATCGTGCCCGAAACCCTGGGCATGTGCCCTGACTGGGAATCAAACCATGATCTCCTGGTTCATAGGTTGATGCTCAACTACTGAGCCACACTGGTCGGGCTAAGCCTCATATTTTTATACATCACATCCACATTCAGGGCAGTGAAAGGAGATGCCTCTTTTTTTTGTACTTCTTCCCCTTTTATGAGGGAAGAAAATCTCTGAAACCTGCTAGCAGACTGCCCATTTCCCCTTGCATCTAATTGGCCAAAACTGAGTTATATGTGCATCTTAGACCAGGGGTTGGGCCCACCTTCCCTGATGTCAGAAGATTTGTGTCCAGTACCCCACCACATTTGGAGTTGTGTTAACAAGCAAGTGGGGTTCGGAATGGCATTTGGGTTGGTTCCCTGCAAACCTGCAAAGTGTTTAGACAGGATTTGGTGCACTGATTTATAGACTATTAGATTTGGAAGACACCTTAGAATCGTTTAATTCATCTTAAATGTTTTCCTTCACCCCAAAGCATGACATGTTCCTATGGGCATACCCAGGATTGTATATCATTTTTACAAACTTTAGAACATAAAATAGTTGAACAGCTACTTGCCAGGGGCTGACCCTGAAGTGAATAGGACTCACTTCAGTGGGGCTCTGGTGCCCAGTGATGCCCACCCCTGGAGTGTGTCGCTGGTGGAGGTGATTGGGTGGTACTCCAGCGTGGTCTGAAGCTGTCCACCAGGCGGGGGGGGGGAGGGGGGCAACATGCAGTCTTATCTTACATAACACTAGAGGCCCAATGGATGAAATTAGTGCAAGAGTAGGCCTTCCTTTCCCCAGCTGCCGGCACCTCTGGCACCGGGACCCGGGCTTCCCTTCAGCCACTGGCAGGCACCCAGGAACCGGGCTTCCCTCGCAGCCCCAGCTTCATGTGGAAGGTCATCCGGAAGGACGTCTGGTCTAATTAGCACATTATGCTTTTATTATTATAGATAACCTTCACCATGTAGCATAGCCTAATTAAGAGAGTGACACTCCAATACCTTTGCCATTTTAGTCAGAAGTAAGTCGCAGGACACATCCATGGTCAAGGGGAGGGGATTATACAAGGGCGTGAGAACCTGAAGGTGGGGATCGTGGGGGCCACTTAAGGCTCTGCCTGCCACAGATGACCTGGAAGTGACGAACAGGGAAAGGCTTGCTGTCCCATTTTAACCAGAGATTTCAACCTGCTCTCCCAGAGAGTAAGGAAGGGCTAAGCCAATTTCAGTTGTAGCTTCTCTCTTTCTGCCATCCTCTCTTAGATAAGCTGGTGACTGGCCAAGAGTCAGTAAGTGGAAGACCAAGGAAGACGTGCCAGAGACAGAGCAGATGATGCTGAATATCTACTAGTTAAGACTCGGCTCACGTGAAGTGAAAAAAAAGTTGAGAAAACAGTCAGCAAATGACTTGGATATAAGGAGTAAGGGAGAAGAGAAGCATCAAAAATAGGTCCAAAAAAAAACAAAACCCCCAAAATAGAAAAGAAAAAAAAACACACAGGAAGATGCTAATGCTTGTGTAGAGACAAAAAATTATGATTTAGCAGATGGCTGTCTGTATAGTCCACATTTGGAACCATTTTAGATACAGAAACTGAGGCCCTAGAAGCATGATCTGGAAGGCGACAGTGAAGTGAAGAGAAAGCTAAGCTCGAAGGAAGTTGCGACTCTGAAAAGTGAGCAGAAGAGGGAAAGAGGGGCCTGACCGGCTGGTCAGGGGCCCGCCATAAGGAGAAAGGTGGCCACTAAGAAAATCCCTGACCAGGGGTCACAACGCTGAACAGGGATTTCTCAAATCTAATGGTTTTAAGGTATCTGGGACGTCCTGTGATTTAAACCTTCTCTATCCGCCCAAAACGTCAGTAAAATCTCTTATATGTACAAATGAGATTGAGGGAAAAAGACATTGATGAAATTGGATGATACCTACATAGCTGTATTTGATCAGGGAAGGTTCTCACTAGTTTCTTTTTTCTTTTCTTTTTTTTAAACATATTTTATTGATTTTTTACAGAGAGGATAGAGAGTTAGAAACATCGATGAGAGAGAAACATCGATCAGCTGCCTCCTGCACACCTCCTACTGGGAATGTGCCCGCAACCAAGGTACATGGCCTTGACCGGAATCGAACCTGGGACCCTTGAGTCCGCAGGCTCACGCTCTATCCACTGAGCCAAAGCGGTTAGGGCCTCACCAGTTTCTTTAAAAAAAATGTTTTTATTGATTTCAGAGAGGAAGGGAGAGGGAGAGAGGGATAGAAACATCAATGATGAGAATCATTGATCGGCTGCCTCCTGCATGCCCCCTACTGGGGATTGAGCCCGCAACCCGGGCATGTGGTTGGTGGGGTGGTTGTTCAATCACTGAGCCACACTGGTTGGGCTCTTACCAGTTTATATTAGAATCAAGCTTGTGTTGTAATGGGCGCCCCCTAGAGGCCAAGTGGTTGATGACACCTGCTTCCCCCCAACCCCTTAGGTGAGCCATTCTTCAGGAACTGTGAAGGTGGTCATTGTGGACTCCGTCACCGCCGTGGTCTCCCCACTTCTGGGAGGTCAGCAGAGGGAAGGTGAGTGATGTGTGTGGCAGAGCCCAGGGTCAGAGACGTGACCTTGTCTCCCAGCTCTGGAGTCCAGTCTCCAGCCAGCCCAGTCCCTAATGCCCTGCTCCCTCCCACTCTGCCTTTCCTCCAGGCTTGGCCTTGATGATGCAGCTGGCCTTGGAGCTGAAGACCCTGGCCCGGGACCTTGGCGTGGCTGTGGTGGTGAGGAAGGGGGCGTGGCCAGCGTGCTTGTCTTACCTCTGATCCCTGGGCTTCACCAAGAGGGAAGATGAACCTGATTTCTAGCTGTGGCCAGAAATTTATTTCCCTTAAACGGCAGTTTCTTTATTGCCGTATACAACAGTTTCTGGACCCCCAAAATGGCCCTTGAGGGAAGGGTCACAGCCCAACCTCCCTGGGTCATCTAGAGCACTGGACCATGAGGGGACCCACCTATCACAGCCTTGTCTCCTGTCTAGACTGCAATCAAGAGATAGAATATCTATTTCTATCACCTCAGAAAGGTGCCCTGGGCATGTGCCCTGACTGGAAATCAAAGCCTGACCTCCTGGTTCATAGGTCAACACTGAGCCACACCGACAGGGCCAGATTGCCATTTTGAGCAGTTACCTATTATCTTGTTTAATACCTATGTCACAGGGTCAGCAAACCTTTTCTATTAAGAGTGAGGTAGTAAATATTTGAGGCTTTATGACTATACTAGAGGCCCGGTGCACGAAATTCATGCACGGATAACAGATAGGGTCCCTACGCCTGGCCAGCGATCAGGGCCAATTAGGGCCTTCTAGCTGCTGGCTAGGGTCTTCATTCATTCCACGCTGCCCCCGAAGGTCAGCGCACATCATAGCGAGCGATCGAACTCCCGGTCAGTTGAACTCCCGAGGGGACACTTTGCATATTGGACTTTTATATATAGACCAGAGGCCTGGCACATGAAATTTGTGCATGGGTACAGTCCCTAGGCCTGGCCTGCGATCAAGGCCATCTTCCCCAGCTGCCCACAGCTGGCCCTGCCCCCCGCCACCACCCACCCCTGGTTCCCTGCTCGCCATCGGGCAATTGGAGCCTGCCGGCCAGGAGGAGGGACCAAGAGGTCAGCCATTCCCGCCCGCTGCAGGTTGCCCTCTGTGTGTGGGGCAACCAGCAGGGTAGGGGCCTTGGCCTGCATCCCCCATCACCTACCCCTGGTTCCCTGTTCACCACTGGGCAATGGGAGCCTGCTGGCCGGGGAAAGGGACCGAGAGGTGGTCAGTGCTGCCTCATAGTGACTGGTCAAGTGGTCGTTCTGCTGTTAGGGTCAATTTGCATATTACCCTTTTGTCATATAGGATGGTCTATGTCTCAGTTACTCAACTCTGCCTATATAGCATGAGAGCAGGTGTAGAGAATACCAAACAAATGGGCAGGGCTGTCTTCCAAGAAAACCTGATTTTATAAAACAATTTTTGGGCCAGATGTGGCCTGTGAGCAATAGTTTGCTGACTGCTGATGTACCATAACAATCTATTTCTTGATTTGGAGCCTATAGATTGTTAGTGGTTTTCCTTTATTTTATTTTTATTTTGTTTTCCCTATTTTAAACAAAATTCTAGTGAACACCCTTATACCTAAATCTCTTTGAACATCTCATATTATTTTCTCAAACACCTAAAGGTATAATTACTGAGTGAGAGATATATATATTTTTTTAAGATCTAGAGATGACTTTGCCAAATTTCCAGGCAGGATTAATAATTGCATACCCACCAGCAGTGAAAGAGGATCTGTTTCCCTATTCTTTTGTTCTTATACTGGGTTCCAGGGCCTCCCTCTCCTGACTTTCGGTTATGTGATCACCTGCTGGATGCTATGCTCTGGCCTAGGCAGTGAGGATTCAATGATGAACAAGTCATAACCCTTGCCCTGGGGTGAGTGTTGGGTGGTGGGGGGGGGGGGATTGGAGGGTGAGGAGAACCTGATCAAGAGGATGCTGTGAGGCTTGGTTTGCTTACCTATGAGCCTGGGCAGAGTAGAGCTGGCCAAGCAGATTAGGAACCCCTTTCCAAAACTACTCCCCTTCCATATACAGAGATGCACCCCCTGACACAAAGGGCTGATTGGACATGGTCTCAGGAAGCCTGTCTGCTGGGGTGGGGGTGGGGGTGGGGGTAAGGGTAGTACACTCAAGACCACCACTGGCCCCCCTTCGGGAAAGTGCAGACAGCACTGCTTATTCCCAGACACATGCCCCATCACCTGAGTTGGAGTCAAGCTTGAGGCTTTGTGGTTTAGTGGAAAGCGCTGTGCACAAGTCAGGAGCCCGGGGTCTGGTTCAGGACCTGCGTGGATAAGTTCTGGAGTCTTGGGGAAGGAGTTTCTCCATGCTAGGCCTCAACGCTCCCATCTGTAAAACGAAGGCGTCGGAACAGATGTCCTCTCGACTAGCATTATGGATCTGTAAGCCTCTGATTCTTTCTGCCGCAGGTGACCAACCACATGACCCGAGACAGGGACAGCGGGAAGCTTAAACCTGCCTTGGGTCGCTCCTGGAGCTTCGTGCCCAGCACCCGGATCGTCCTGGCCATCGGCGAAGGAGCAGGAGCACCGGGCAGGCAGCGCACGGCGTGTCTGACCAAATCTCCCCGTCTGGTGAGTCAGTCCCAGCAGAAAATAAAACTAATAATAACAATAAATAAAAATGAAACGAATAACAATAAACCGAAAAGAAATCATCTGGGCCCTTGAGGGGAGTGTCTATGCCCATAGCTGTCTTAGAGAGGAATTCGTGGATGCTGAGAACTTGCAACTAAAAGCTTGGGTTGCTTAACTCAAAAACGTACCTCTCCTTCCTGTCTTCTTCCAGCCAACAGGTTCCCAGGAGACGGTAGACATTGGGACCTGGGGGGCTCTGGAGCAGAGCCCACTGTTACAGGGAGAGCAGACATGACTGTGCTGTTGACTGGGAAGGGAGAGGCCTCGAGGCCCCGGCTCTCCTGTGCAGGAACGCCTGCTGTTCACTGCCAGCCAGCTCTTGGGATGCAGGACACGCTCTCCGGCCCGGCAGAAGGGAATCTCAGATTCCTCATTTGTTCTCTCTGTGGAAACATATAGAGGATGGCAAGAGGCTGTAGTGGAGGACCCAGAAATTCATGCTGGAGCCAAGTTTTCTTCCCTGGTTTCTACCATGCGTGTGTCTATTGGAGCCAAGTTCATTCACTCTGGCGTGGGGCATCTCTGAAGAGGCACGCTAGTGACTGGATGGTAACCCCACGCATCACCATCGTGCCTGAACTCCATCCGAATACAGTGACTGAACCATGAAACTTGCCTTTGCTTCTTTTGTTTGTTTGTTTGTTTTGCCTCTGTTTTTCCATCTGTAAAACGAGGCTCTCTTCCCCTTAGCTCTGTTTTTGAGTTACTGAGTTGAAATAAATGCAAAAACTCTTCTTCATCTATGTCCTGCTCTTAAAAATATAAAAAGGAAATTTCCTGAGCCCCAGATCCACCTCATTTCCCCCCAGAATGTTGCTTCCTTCCCGACCCCCGACCCCCCCAGTTTCCACCAGTGGGGAGAACCCTATTAGTCCTCTTTGGCTCTTGCTGATTTGGTTTCATACACCTGCAAGCATCACCAGAGCCAGGTGAGACAGGGAGCTCGCTACTGTCCCAGGGATATTATCTAATGAAGGGAAGATGTGACCTCCTAGTGAATCCAGACACTTGCATAATATGCATGATGCCCTGTGGGGCCCCTCCATAGGACAGAGTACCCGGAGGTGCCGAACCATGTATGGCCTTGCCCATAAACAGACAGAGGAGAATTTGCTCAGTCAATAGAGCCAGCTGGGAAAATTGATGCTGGCATAAATAATACATGGCAAATCTAGTCTTCATGCAGAAATTCATTGCCGGTGGCTCCGAGATGCAATATAATTACCCTTCTCTTCCAGCCAGCTGTACCAGGGCGTAGTGCCCTAGTGTTTGAAATAACCCCCCACCCCACTCCCCCTGTCTGTTACCTGCACCGTAGCCATCCGTCTGAGAGCTGTCACCCTGGCTGGAAGGAGAGGAGGACAGCGGGGACGGGGAAAACAAAAGACAAAGTAGAGAAATGGCCCTAGCTGGTTTGGCTCAGTGGATAGAGCGTCAGCCTGCAGACTGAAGGGTCCCAGGTTCGATTCCCGTCAAGGGCATGTACCTTGGCTGTGGGCACATCCCCAGTAGGGGGCGTGCAGGAGGCTGCTGATCAATGTTTCTCTCTCATCAATGTTTCTTTTTTTTTTTTTTTTTTTTTAATATTTATTGATTTTTTACAGAGAGGAAGGGAGAGAGAGAGTTAGAAACATCGATGAGAGAGAAACATCGATCAGCTGCCTCCTGCACGCCCCCTACTGGGGATCAAGCCTGCAACCCAGGTATGTACCCTTGACCAGAATCGAACCCGGGACCCTTAAGTCTGAAGGTCGATGCTCTATCCACGGAGCCAAACCAGCTAGGGCTTTTCAGTATCCTTATCCTGTGAGCGGTTGGCACATTTCTGCAGCCGTGGTAGGAAACAGTACTTTACGCTGAAAAATCCCTGCCACTCTTACCGTTTGGGCATCCTGAGCCCACGCAGACATCACCAACCAATCAAGCATTCTTTTCTGCGGAGCTCCCAGTATTTTGCAGTTCTTCTCCACATAGCACTCCAGGTAACCACAGCCAATCAGTTGGACTTGGCATTCAGCGTGGAACCTGGTTGCCACCTCTGCCCTGGGGAGATCTGCCATGTTTCCAGGTGCTTAGCCTCTGACTGAGGACCCTAGAATAATGGGGTTTGAGAGGCCTGTAAAGGTCACCTGTCCCATCCTGTGACTTAACAGAGAAGGAAACTGAGCCCCAAAGAAGAGTAGGGCAGCCCCAGTAGTAGAGCAGGGCTGGAACCCAGAACTCCTGATTTCTAGGCCAGGCCTCTGTCTCCACATTGCCTTTACTTTCCAAACCACACAGTTCTATGCCCACTGGGGCACTTACTCCAGCTGAAGGCCCGGCACCCCTCAAGCCCAGGTGGCATCTCTGGCCACAGGAAGGCGCCCCATTCACTGCTGTGCCAGGCCACCCTGTGGACTTTCTGCAGGACCCGGCCCCTCGTACTTGCTTCCTCCTTGGCCTTGCTCTTGGACCAGGACTTCCTTGCCCCACGTGCTGCCGCTGCACACTCTGCTCTGGGCACATTGGACAGTCCCAAGCATGCCTCAGGCCAGGCTGGCTCTTCTTCCTGCTTATGTGCTGCCTCTGCCCACCCCCACCCCCCACTGTGGCTGGTGCATCCACACTGACATCTTCCCTTTCTTATGCCTCCGTGGTGGCCAGATAGACATTTCTCATAACCCCCCTGTACCATTCTCTCATCCTTTCTGTTTATCTGTCCACGAACTCAAGATCCACTTTAAGGGCTCCCATGTCAAATTTTCTTTTGTTCACCCAGCCGGTGTGGCTCAGTGGTTGGGTGTCAACCTATGAATCAGGAGATCACAGTTTGATTCCTGGTTAGGGCACATGCCTCGGCAGTGTGGGAAGTGCAGGAGGCAGCCAATCAATGATTCTTTCATTGATGTTTTTATCTCCCTCTCCCTTCCTCTCTGAAATCAAATATATATATATATATATATATATATATATTTTTTTTTTTTAAAGAGTCTTTTTCATTCTGCCCTGATAGCAGTATAGACTACTTATCCCAACCTCTTTTCAGCTTAGCTCACCATAAAAAGCTGGACCAGAGATCTATTTTATCAGCTCTTTCCGATTTTCCGTAATGGAATCTGTGAAAGAATGACAAACACTCAGAGAAGGGATATATCATTGGTATTAAAGTCAACTGGAGCCTTAGGGGGAAATATAATTGAATAAAAGCAATAGGGTCTAATGTCCCTGAGTTATGAGCCAGGAGGAGATAAGGGATTTAGATACATATCCACTAGGTTTTCCTGTGTTTTGTCACGGAGTTGTACTGCATAGAGTTAAAACTGTTCAAATCTGTGTGTTGGGGATGAATATTGGAGAAGGCTGTGTGATGCATGGGGCTTACAATAGAGCTAGGTATAGTATTCATCAAACACCACTCTCAAAAAAGTGCTTTCCCTGATTTTTTTTTCTTCTCCTATTGCATTGGCTAGACTAGCTTCCAGGACTAAGTTGAATAGAAGCAACAATAGCCATTGTCCCTGTTCCTGACATGAGTGGGCTGTTTCCAGTATTTTATCACTAAGTAAGATGTTGTAGGTTCCTCATTTAATCAAGGTAAAGACCTCATTGCATTTCCTGTTTGTCCTAAAGAAGGGAGGTCAGGTTCTGGCCATTATATTTGTCATGTATAGAGTTCTCTCTCCCAGCCAATGGAAGGTCCATGTATCCTGAAGCTGTACAGCTGCACTTTAGCTGCTGCACAAGTTTGATTCCTTGAGTAGCCTTTGAGTCCTATCTTTCCCCTGACTCTCTGTAGTCTCTGGGTGTAATAGCCTCAATTTAAGCTTAGGTTTTGCCAGAAGACAATAGGACTGTACTGAAAAGCTATAAAGGGACAAGATTTTTTTACATCTCAAATAACTTGGGTCTTAACGCTGACACTCACTTGCTGTATCTCATTGGATGATTTAGCCTCTTTAAGCCTTTGCTTTTTTTTTTTTTTTTTTAATAGAGAGAGGAAGATGGGGGGAGGGAGAGAGAGAGAGGAGATTGATTTGTTGTTTCACTATTTGTGCATTCATTGGTTGATTCTTGTATGTGCCCTGACCAGGAATTGAACCTGGAACCTTGATATATCTGGACGATGCTCTCATCAACGGAACTACCTGGCTAGGGCCTCTTTAAGCCCTAGTTTCATTGTCTGTGAAATGGAGAAAATAAAAACTGCTACGTAGACTTGCTTTAGGGTCATATAGCTTAGGAAAGTACTGAATGTTTTTCCAGCATAAAATAAGCACTCATATCGTTGAGACTTATGATGCCTGGGAGATACTAGTGACAGCTACCTTCCGTCAAGGCAAGGCCAGCTTCATGGTAGTGTGACCAATGCAGTTGCACAGTCCTGTGCTTAGATTAATGCTCTGCCATTGCCATCCCGAAGTTCTTAATACTTTTTGAACAAGGGTCCAACATTTTGCACTGTGCCCCGCAAAGCATGTAGCCAGGCCCGTCTCCAAGAATGAATAGAGCCCTAGCCGGCTTGGCTCAGTGGATAGAGCATTGGCCTGCGGACTGAAGGGTCCCAGGTTCGATTCCGGCCAAGGGCACATGCCTGGGTTGCGGGCTCCATTCCCAATGTGGGGTGTGCAGGAGGCAGCCAATCAATGATTCTCTCTCATCATTGATGTTTCTATCTCTCTCCTCCCTTCCTCTCTGAAATCAATAAAGAAATATATTTTTTTTTTAAAAAAAGAATGAATAGAACTCTTGTACTTCTCTTCTCTTTGGGAAATACCCCCAGCACTGATTTTGTTGTTGTTGTTAATCCTCACCAGAGGATATTTTTCCATTGATTTTTTTTTTTTTTTTTTTTTTTTTTAAGAAAGAATGGAAGAGAAAGGGAAAGATGTAGAGAAACACATCAATTGGTTGCCTCTTGCACAAGCCCTGACCAGGGCCTGGGCCTGGGCCCGGGAAGGAGTCTGCAACCAAGGTACATGCCCTTGACGGGAATCGAACCCGGGACCCTTTGATTCTCAGGCCAACGCTCTATCCACTGAGCCAAACTGGTTAGGGCCCCTCCACTGATTTCTCAGGGAATGGCTTCCCCCAGAGAGTAACCTCTCATAGAAAAACTGGGGTTAGCATCCTGTGTCTCTTTACTTCTACCTGTTCCATTCTGGGGAAACCTTTGCAGTCTCTCTCAGAAAGGAATATTTTATATTGTACAGACATTATTATATTTAGGCTTTTGGGATCAAGATCTAGGTTCAAAACCCTGCTGGGCCCTTTATCGCTGAGTTACTTAAACAAGGTAATGTCTCCGTCTTAGTGGTAAAATCTATATCTCAGGCAAATTAAACAGATAATTGCTGTGAAGTGCCTTTCACAGGCACATAGTAGGTGCTTTGTCACCATGAATTCTTCTGCTGTTGCCAGAACAAACAAAACTTAGGGCACTAGGACTTATAAGCTATGCTTCTGCTAATAAATAAATAATATGATTTATTATTTCACTACTGTTTGGGGAAAGGCATGGGCTTCATAAATATGTATTGGGACGTACTTAGCAAATGAGTAGAAATAATAAAAATATGGCAAAGTAAATAGCTCCTATAAATATGTCACTTGGTAGACAAATTAGTGTTTTATTACTGCTAAATACGATTGCTCACTGAAAAGGATTTCAGATTACTTAAACAATGGGTACATTATTGAGTGTCTCTCTGGAAGCGTACGATAAAGATGAAAAATAGTGATGGCGCTAATGCTAAAGGTGGAGAAAGGAGGCGTGCGGGTAAACGCAGCTCCCCCCGAGACCTCCCCGCTTCAGTGATAGGCACATTATTTAGCAGCGTTCCAAAGTTTTAGCTGTAATATGGACCCGAGGCCACAGGAAAGCTGATTTCCACAGGGTGTCTCGAATCCAGACGTCAATGATTGGGCTCAACAGTGGATGAAGCACACTCCCTACAGGAACTGAGCGCTCAGCTTGTAAACTTAAGTTGACAAAACAACATCTCTTGGTCCCACCCCATCCTTGACTTGGACCTGTTAACATACAAACATTCAAACCTGTAAAGAAGTTTTGTGAGTTTACTTGAGCCCAACTGTCGACAATTGCCGGGAAGCAGAACCTCAACAAATTGAGACAGTGCTCGGAGAATGGCGGGTTACATCTATACTAGTATTTATACATTGTAATCAAAGGAAGGGCCGTAGGTGGGTTACTTGAAATCCATTGGTGGTAGACTGGAGAGGCGGGAGAAAACAAAGCGGGGGTGGGGGGGGTGCGAGTGGGGGGGAGCACCCTGGGATTGGGTAAAAAGTAAAATGATAGACACATACTTAGGTGGGTGCAGGAACAATTAACACAATAATTTGCACCCAGGCACATGAGGTTGTGCCTTAAGGGGTCCAGAAAAAGGGAAGTTACAAGTTACCCAGGCATTCCAAGGGTATGTTATTATAGATGCAAAAAGACAGATAGGTTCAGTTAAGGTAAAGGTTGACCTTGTCAGTGAAGATACCGGCCTAGGACATAACTGCCCACTATAACTGCTTTTACTTAAAGTTTAATTTTAGACCATCTTTTGTGGTGACTTTAGGTCTCTGAGTCTGCTAGACCGCCATGCAGGCCTTCCCTGAGCTTGTCAGGTTAGCATGTGGCCCCTTTCGTCCACAGACCTATTAACTTTCTATGACTATACAGTAATTAACGTGGAGAGGAGAGAGCCGAGAGATCAGGTAGAGAATGCTGTGTCTTAATCACAGATCACAAATCCATTTCAGCAATAAAAGAGGCTGCACAAGGCCCTGGCATCTCAAGAGACAAGGAACCAGAGAGGGGGAAAGAGGAGACAAAAGCCTTCATGTGGGAAAATAAAACCCCGGAGAGAAACAGAGAGGCCAGGGAATTGCATCAAGGAAAGTTACCAAAATAGCCAGGTAGGAAAAAGATGGGCGGGCACATGTATTTCAGGTGCGGGAGGCGTCTAGGCGGCCAGTCATTCCATCAGTTTCTGGTGGTGGAAAGACCCAGTTTCAAAATCCAGCTCTGCCTTTTCCTGTGTGGCTTTGGGTCAATACTTAATCTGCAGATCTTCACTGATGACATGGGTATACTACTACTCAGTTTGCTGGGTTTTTGGGAAGACTGTAAATGATATGTAAAGTGACAGTCTGCACGTGAAATATTTTTACTTCACTTTTCCTTGTGATATTCCTTATTTAAAATGCAAAAAAAACCCCAAAACAAATTGCTCAGAAGACCTCTGGGAGGTTTCCATAGGAACCTAAAGCATAAGAAAATTAAGTGTCAATAGATTCAAATCCTCTAATCAGAGGATTCAAATTTATATTATTTTCATGATAGGTATTTTTTCTAACCCATGCTAATGATTCCCCATGCAACCCTGGTGCTTTATAGTTTACTAAACCTTCTGTGCATTAGCTCATTTAAATCTTCCTACCAAGCATGGAACAGAGTGCGGAATCTCCGAGGGAAGGAGCGGGAGGGTGGGTGGGCGGGAGAAAATCAACCAAAGACCTTTGTATGCATGCATATATGCATAACCCATGGACACAGACAATAGGGTGCTAAAGGCCTGGGGCAGGGGTGGGGGTAGGCTGAAGGTGGTCAATGGGGAAAAAGGGGGACATATGTATTACTTTCAACAGTAAAGAATTATTTTTAAAAAATCTTCCTACCAATCTGCATTTCGGGGATGAGGAAATGAGTTCAGAAAGATGAAGTACCCCACAGACAAGGTACAGCTGGTGAAGGGCCAGGATGGGCTCTCAGCACCAGCCATTTTCATCGCACCACTGCCTTCCTCGGAACAGCTTCCTTACCTTCCTAAGGTGAAACTAACTAGTTCTGGGGGTTTAGACAGGGAAATGCTAGTTGAGAGAGGTGCTATAGAGGGAGGGGGACAAACAAGGGTTTTGATATTGACAAGAACAAACATTCTGAAATGTTTTAAATTAAATTACAGCGGGCTGGAGAATAGGAGAAAGACAGAACAGTTAGCCTGTTAATAGCTGGAGCCAGGTGACAGACGGCTCACATTCCTGAATATATATTGGAGCTTTGAATCAACATCCAGAGGGCTACTAGCCCACTACTAGTTGGGCCATCGGATCTTGCATGTGCATAAACTTTCAGGACTATTGCCTGTAACCAGTCAAAAATAGTAAATATCTTTCTTACAGAGGCTGCTGTCATAGAACTGCTCCCTCACTTCACCTTATCGCACCACCCTTATCTGTGGCCAATGTAAATTCTTTCCAAACACCTTACATTCCCCCTCTCCCTCCCCTCCACGAGAAATAAAAAAAGGCCCGTCCACGCCAGGACTGCGGGACGTGTTGCCTTTCCCACCTAGGCTGCTGCTGCCGGTTTAGACTTCATGCCCCAGGACCTGGTCCTTTATGGCCCAGTAAACCCTTTCTTTTAAAAAGGCTCTCAGCCGCCCTAACCGGTTTGGCTCAGTGTATAGCGTCGACCTGCGGACTGAAAGGTCCCAGGTTCGATTCTGATCAAGGGCATGTACCTTGGTTGCGGCACATCCCCAGTAGGGGATGTGCAGGAGGCAGCTAACTGATGTTTCATCAATGTTTCTAACTTTCTATCCTTCTCCCTTCCTCTCTGTAAAGAATCAGTAAAATATATTTTAAAAAAGAAGGCTTTCAGCCATTGAAGTTAAGTTTTTTATTTAACAAGGCCCCACAGGTTTGGCTAATAATACTTCCCAGCTGTGGGACCTTGACTAGTGAGGCTAGCGAGCCCCGATGGGCCTGGGTTTCCTCCAATGTAACTTGGGAACCATCACCTGCTGATAGCATCGTGGGGAACAAGGAGATACGAAGGTGCGGTAACTTTCCAACTTTTATTATGCAACGAGCTCGAAGAGGTTAAGGGACTCGCCCAAGGTCACCAATCTGGACAATGGCCCCGCTGAGACTCGGGCCTGGACCCTCATCTCCTCGCGTAGAGGTGGGTGACCAACGCACCGAACGCGGAGAGCAGACGCCCGACCCCGGGGTACCCACGTCTGGCCCGGCTCGGGCTCCGGCAGCTGGGCTCCGCCAGGGGGCGCGCGCGCGCGCGGAGGCCGCGCTGTACTGGCGGCGCGCGCCCCTCTCTATGGTGCTCGGGCGCGGCGGAGCGGAGGCGCGCTCCCGAGAGGGGGGCCTGTCTTGCCGGGGGCGGGGCCACGCGGGGGGCGGGATCAGCCCGGCCGGCCGGCTGGGGATGGCTAGGGGAGGGCCAACTTCCTGGGGCAGCCGGTGAGGATGTCGCGACTGCCCCCCGCTACCCCTCAGCCCCGGAGACGCGGCCGCGGCGGAGCCTGGAGCCCCCCAGCCTGAGGCGTCCGCCGCCGAATCCGGGCCCCACTCCTCCCCTCCCAGGTGCGGGCCGAGCCGGCGGCCGCGGCAGGTGAGGAGGAGGCGACGGCGCTGCCCCGCGGGGCGCCCGGCCGGGGGTGGGGTCCAGGGGGAGGCCGGGGGGCGGGGTGCGCTGCTCGGCCGTGGGTGTCGCCTGGCTGTGTGGTCTGGGGCGCCTTCTCCGTGCGGGACGCGGCCTGGGACTCTGCCCGCCCCGCACGGGATGGGGCAGCTCCTGCATCGCTAGAGTCTCGTGCAGGGCAGCCCGCACCTGTCCCAGGACAAGTCCCTCGAAGAACGCATTTCCCCGGTGCGGGCGGTAACGGGGGCCGGGGCACCTCGACTCTCTCCGAACGCCGTACCCACCGGCAGGTCGGGTCAGCTGGTGGGGGGAAGAGACTGCTTTACGGCGGAGTAAACTGAGTCAGGACGGGGCGGCCTGCTCCCCGCTTTAAAGAGACGAGCCGGCCCCCGCTTCTCCGGGGAGGAGGCCTGCGGGCTTCTCGGAGGAGGAGGGCGCCGGAGTTTGAAGGTTGATGGAAAAGTTTGGGGGTGTCCACGGCTCCGCGCTGGGGAGCTGCCCTGTGCTCGTTGGGGACGAGGAGTGTGAGGTCGCCCGTGGCTCAGGCGGCGGGGAGCGGGGCCTGCCTGCAGCTCGCTGCCCGGGAGGCGTTTGACCGGGGGCGGGGAGGGAGGGTAGACCCGGAGCCCGAGCCGGGCAGACATCTGTCCGTTCAGAGCTTGGTTTCAGGCTGGCAGGAGATAAGAACAGCACGTTTTCTCCTTTTTGTCGGTCTGTCATTCGTTCCAGGGGGAAAAAAACTTGCCCGTGTAATCAAGGAAGAGTGTCCCACGCGCTCCCCGTGCAGCCAGGGAAGGAGTCTTGCTGCTTGGAAACAGGGTTTGACCCGCGGCTGTCACTTTGCACCCTGGCAAAAGGCCAGTGACGTGATGAGCAAACACCCCAGGCGCCGATGGCCTTCTGAGAAAACAGTGAGGGCCGCATTACATCCATTTTACAAGTGGTTGGGAGGACGGAGAAGACTTCCGGTCCCCCCTGGTGCTACCACCCTTTGGAGGAGCCTGGTGGCTTTCCCAGTGACAGTTCAAGTTGCTGAAATGTGGTCAAGGCTGTTCGTTTTACTGAACCCTTTTTCTAGGAACAGGAGCAGACAGGGGACGTGGTGCTGGGCTGAGTTTGTGTACAGAGTTCTAGGGGTGGGAGCTGGCGGGAATACTTCTTTTCTGCTCGGGATTTCAGGCTGGACAACTAAACCTGTCCTTTTTCCCCCCCCATTGCATTCTCTTCCACATTCAAGGAGATAGGTAATGGCGTGCGTTTCCGAAACTTTGTCAAATTTTCTAATAATTCTAGGCTTCAGAATACAATTCAAAAATTACAGTTCGTTTAGCGGCGTTAAGTTTGAAAATGTTTGAAAATTGTATGTAACAATTGCAAATGGATGTGGCAGAGCTTCCTAGTAACGTGATTGTGTTGGAAGAAAATTCCCGTGTAATCTAGGACACCCCCTTTTTAATGTCTCTATCTAATTATGAAGATCAGTTCACTAAAAACTTGCATATTGATCAGGTAGACAGCTGTTAACCTGACTGTTTACACTGGTGTCAAGGGTTGTAAACTCTAAGGTGACTCACTTTAACCAGTTGCTAAAATAATACACACAAAAAGAGAGAGCCCTTCTCAGAATGCTTAGGAATTAGTTTTCAAACTTTTTCCCAGCCCAAGCCCATTAACATAACTCTGCTTAGCACCCCATCTAATCGGAATATCATTTTTTTTAAAAAATATATTTTATTGATTTTTCACAGAGAGGAAGGGAGAGAGATAGAGAGTCAGAAACATCGATAAGAGAGAAACATCGATAAGAGAGAAACATCGATCAGCTGCCTCCTGCACATCTCCCACTGGGGATGTGCCCGCAACCCAGGTACATGCCCTTGACCGGAATCAAACCCGGGACCCCTCAGTCCGCAAGCCGATGCTCTATCCACTGAGCCAAACCGGCCTCGGCCGGAATATCATTTTAAGAGCTTTAAAATAGCAGTGGAAAAAGCATTTTCAGTTACCAGCATTTAAGAAGACAAAACAGCAACAATAACAAAAAAGAACAATTTCCCCCCTAATTGCATGTTTATTGTGGAGTTTAACACAGCCACACCCATCTATAAGAGAGTTGTGCCTAGGACTTTTTGAAAGCACTTACATAAAACTGAGGTGTGTTAGGGGGACCAATTCCAGCTTGACTTTTTTTAATCCTTATAATAGAATCTTTAATACTACTGCTATTTAAAAAATATGTATATATTTTTATAGATTTTAGAGAGGATGGGAGAGAGAGAGATAGAAACATCAGTGATGAGAATCATTGCACACTCCCTACTGGGGTTTAAGCCCACAATCCATGTGCCCTGACGGGAATTGAATGGTGACCTCTTGGTTCATAGGTCCATGCTCAACCATTGAGTCATGCTGGCCGGGCTACTGCTGTTATTTTACTGGTAGATTAGAGACATCAGACTTGTGCTAGCCATAGTGCTTGTTTTGGGAGGAAAGATTTAACCTTATTCCTTGGGATTTCAAAACCCCTGCAATACAGAGCTAAAATATAATTTAGAGTTTAATGAAAAAAATATACTTTAAATTGCTGTTGTAGTCTCAAGGGGTGAGCTGCTTCATCATCATCATTATTTTTTGGTTGTGGTTACTGATTATTATTTTTGTTTGGTTACTGCGTATTGATAGTAGTTACTTGTGTTAATGTAAGAAAGATTTTGGCAATTGTAAGGACAGTAGTTTTATATCCAAATGCACAGATTCCCATTTCTTCAATAGGAAAATGGTCTGGTCACTTTCATGTTTTGACTTTGTTATTCATGAAGTTTTAAAATCCTAAATCCAGTTGGGCTCTTAATAGGATATCCTGTTAGAGCTCACATGAAAGCCATCCCATGTAGGTAGGAATCCTCAGCCTCATGTGTTCAAAGACCTCAGCTCTCCTGGGTTCCAGGTTTTATCAGTTGCCATGGTCAGGACAGTGGGTTCTCTAATCCTCTACTGCCATTCTTAGTTTAAACTCATTGTCCTCTTTTCTCTTAGTTAAGACTGTCTGAAGCTTCTCTGCTTTCTTTTATTCAGGTTGAATATTCCACATTTTTGATGCCGTTGGGCCTGTTAACATTCTAAATTGGAGCTAAGCAGTTGGTTAAGAGAGTTCTGTACTTTTTAAACATTTTCCCTTTTCAAAGCAAGCATAAAAATCTACATTTCCTCTAGGAAAACCAGCTCTTTGAATCTCATAGAAAAACAAGAGTTGTTTTTTCCAGCTTTCCACTAATATAAAATCTTAACTTCTTTTTTTCTGTTTTTGCCAGTATAGTGATGGACTGGAGGCACTGGGAGAGCCTGCCGTCTCCTGAATCATCAAAAGAAGGTCACATGGTATTCAGTGCAGCTTTAGCGTTTTTAGTATGTTTTATTGCAAGGGATTTTCAAAAGCCAGTGCTCTTTCAAAGATTCGGTGGTACCTAGTCCTTTGCAGCTGAGTCACTGAGGGGTTCCTTAAAAATACAGGTTTTCTAGTCCCACCTCCTGGAGACTTTGATTGAGTAAGTGATGACCACATAATCTACATTATAAAAACCTCTCTGGCATCTGTCCCAAAATCTCCGCAGGTGATTCTGATTTGTAGCAGGTTTGGAAGCCACTGTTGTATTGCTTTGAAATTCTTCATAAATTGGTAGTCCCTTTAAAAGCATCATGGTATTCAGGATGTTTGATTTGCTAGAATAGCCCATTTCCTAGTCCTGACAGATAAAAAGGAGCTTTTATAACTTTTATGTAAATTGCTTTATGGAGAGGCCCTCTCTGCTGTATTATGTAGTGGGAGTCATGAGAGAGGGGTGGTGAAAGTGGCTTCCTTTATTTCCTGAGTTGACAATTGAATGAAAATGTGGAAACAACTGGAAGTCTGAAAACTAGTCAATCTGGTTATGGTCAGTATTGGATAGGAGAGATGCCTGGGAATTCTCTGTGTGTAGGGTTTTAAAATAAAGCCAACTTGCTAGATGTTTCACTTCTCCATAGCTGAAGCGCTTATTGAAAATAATAAAATGCTTCATAGTAAAATGTAGTCACAAATACTTTGCTGAGTTCATGGAAAGAAGAAAAATTATTGAAATACAGAACCATCTGAGTTAAAACAGAATTGGGGAACTAAATATGTTAGGGAATTAAACTTGGGAAAAGCTAAACAATGTAGGAAATAGATAATTGTGGTTTTGAATCCCAGCTCCTCCCTCTCCTGGCCAAGCTCCTTTAGACATGTTATTTAACCTCGGTGAGCTTCATTTTCTCTTCATCTGCAAGGTGAAAAAAATGCCTGGTAGGATTGTTATGTGGATTAAGAGAGATAAATATTTTCTGTGTACATTGTAGGCAAATCAGTGAATGTTCTTTTCTCCTACTTTCTCATAAGATTTTTATTTATTCTGTAGGTTTAAGATGTCTTGCTAAATCTAGCATTTTCTATATCTCTAGGAATATCTACTCAGTCAGCTTTTTTTTAATTTAAAAACTTATTCAATTACAGTTTACATTCAATATTATATTAGTTTCAGGCGTACTCTATAGTGTTTAGACAGTCATATATTTTACAAAGTGTTCCCCCTGATATTTCCAGTACCCACCTGGCACCATACGTAGTTATTACAATACTAGAGGCCTGGTGCACGAATTCGTGCACAGGTGGGGTCCCCCAGGGGGGTGGGAAGGCCAGGATGCGATTGGCTCTCCAGGCAGGAGGTGGGATGCCCTTGCCGGCCTGGGATCCGGATCCATTCCACTGACATTTGCACTGGTTGTCGGGAACCACCTGGTAGCCGCTTTTATATTGTTTCTTCCTTGCGGAGCATCTAGGGAAGGGAAGTGGACGAGTGCCCAAGGCCTACTTCCAGCAGGCCAGCGATGCTGGTCTGTCGGTGCCTGGCCCATTCTCCGGAGATTGGACCTGCAGGACTACTGAAGGAGTGAGTGGCTGCCACTGGGCTGGTGGACCGCTGGGATGAGTCTGTCAGCTGAGTGGTGCTCTGGCTGTGGGAATGCACTGACCACCAGGGGGCAGCTCCTGTGTTGTGTCTGCCCCCTGGTGGTCAGTGTGTGTCATAGGTTGTTCAGTCCTGAGGTCGCTTAGGCTTTTATATATGTATAGATAGATTATTAACTATATCCTCTGTGCTGTGCTTGACACCCCCTGACGATTTTGTAACTACCAATTTGTACTTCTGAATCTCTTCACCTTTTTGTTTTATATACTCACCAAAGACATGTTCATTGATTTTTAGAGAGAAGGGAAGAGAGAGAGAGAGAGAGAGAGAGAGAGAGAGAGATTGGTGTGTGTGAGAGAGAGACATTGATTGGTTGCCTCCCACAGATGGGAGGCTGGGATCAACCTGAGACCTTTCACAGTTTACAGGATGACACTCCAACCAGCTGAGCCACACTGGCCTGGACTTCACCTTTTTCACCCAGTCCTTCAGTCCCCCTCCCCACTGACAACCATCTGTCTGTTCTCTGTATCTGAGCCTGTTTGTTTTATTTTGTTCTTTAGATCCAACATACAAGTGAAATATGGTATTTATCTTTCATTCGGCTTTTTTAGAAGATGTGTGAAAGAATGAGGAATAAAGTTAAATGTTAGGGTCACCAAAGGAGGAATGCTCAGGCCAGAAGGGTGAGGGATTATGAATTTATTAGGTCATCTGGAAACCCAGATGGGCTGAGCCCCAAAATGGCGCCAGCTCCCAAAGATTGGGAGTCAGAGGTTTTTAAAGGACTGACTCTAGGCGGGCTTTTTCTGGGTAGAGAATTCTCTGTGCAGTCCCGGATTCTGGGAAACTCCAGAGGGGGAGATAATGGTTTTAGCAGGTGGAATGTGGCCTAAACAAGTGGAATGTCCATTGTGAAGTGGCCTGAAGGTCAGTTCCCAGGGGAGGGGTATCGATTCAATTATTTGATCAGACCTAACATTAAGAACTAGAGATTATGGGTCAGACTTTTTTTAGGCGTGGAATGTAGGCTTATATCCAGAGTTATTGTCTGCAGGAATAACTTAACACTATCCACATTCTGCCTTATGTGTCTGGGTGGTACCAGGAGCTCAGTTTAGGCCGGGCGGCTTTGAGGGAGTCCCCATTAGGTAGCACCTGACATCCATTTCTTTCTTCATCTCCTTTCTCCCGTTTGGTCTCTTTTGTTTCTTTTTCCCTCTCCTTCCTTTCCCTCTTTCAAATTGGCCTTCCATTATTGAAGGCAGGCCCCTGGAACTCCAGGCTAAGAGGTTGCTGGTTGCTAACACCTGTCTCCCAGCTAAATGAATAGGCTCTTTTGTGGGCAGAATGTTAAAAAAGCTGATTAGTACAATACTGGTTTAAAGGACCTATTAAGGATACAGCATATGTAAATCACAGAGCGACTTAAAGCTCATTCTAAAGATTTGTTTCTTACACTATACATTTTGTATATTGAATTATGATGTTGGTTGAATTTTTACATCCCAACCATGAATTTTATTGCCCAAACAGACTAATTTCTGTCGTAGTGACTGGGAATCATTTATATTCTAAAGAAGTTCTACCCTTAAGGGCCTTTGTTGTATTCCACAAATGTCTAACGAGTGTGTAATACAATTAAAGTTTTGTTCACTGCGCTGCTGACATAATTAGTTTAATTTCTGCTCCTTATATATTTTTGTTGGCAGCTGGGAAATTAAAATACTAGACATTGCATAAAACTGCTTTTTTGAGGGTGATTTTACTGTCTGTTGAATGTATGTAGGCCCCAGGGTACATTTTCAAAGATGTCTTATTCAACTTTACTGTAATAGTCTCTTTCTCTATATAGAATTAATGTATTAAGACACATAATTGGCTATTTAAGCATTCAGAAGAGACAGTATTTGGCCTTTACCCTGTCATCATATTGTTTTCTACAGCTCTTGAGGAAATGTATGTAATTTTGGGAACCCCTAAGTATATTACAGTTACATGAGCATGTGAACTTTGCAGAGACTAGAGAATGGAGCGGTTTTCTCAGATAAGCTGTATTATTTAATTCCCTCCTCAAATCACTGCTCTATTCTTTTTAGATCATAGTGTTTGCAGACCTGATAGGAAAGTGGAAAGGCTGTGATGCCTGGCAAATCCACTTCACAATTTTTCTATGATACATTTCACGGAATCATAGGCTCTAGTCTTCAGGAACAGAAGTTGTTCTCAAGGAGACTTTACATTTAATTACTCTAATCCACTCTTAATTTCCTACAGGATTTTGGAGAGATTCTCACCAGGCTGTTGATTTCGTGGAGTTAGGACCTACACAGGTTTTTATCTCTTGAGGCTGCTAACCTTTCTTTTTTCTATAATGGAAAGTGACCTTGGTCTGGTCATTTCTCCTTGTCCTCTCCTACAGAAAGAAACAGTGAAGCCTTGCTCTCTCAGTGGCTATAACTCGTGTGCTGAATTTGAACTTGTGCTGAATTTGAACTTAAAATTTTTCATTAAGCAAATGTTACTTGACTTTTTAAATCTGCTCCTTTCCAGTGCTACAGGTTCGCCTATATCTCCTAGTTTAAGATTCACGTGGCTTTTCTAGAGTTGCATATGAAAATGTGGTTTCATTATGGCCAGCCTGTGGAGCAGTCAGGGCTCCCTGGGACAGCCCTTTGTTTCCACTAGGCCAGTTCTAAGAGTATGGCAAGCCCATCCCCATTTGAACTGTTTGGAACCAGAATGATTTGCTGAAACCTTTTCACTGCCTTGATCCTCTTTGAAGAAATGCTGCCTACTCATCCTGAAATTTACAGGAAGTTTGGCCAAGTGGAGGCTCTGCTGGCCTCTGAGTAGTTAAATGTAATTTGTTAGTAATCAGCACTTTGTTTATTTGTAACTGCTGGATTATGTTAACTGGGGAAAAAAAGGGGGAAAAAAAGCTTTTGGTAAGTAAATGGAATGCCCTCACCCACCCCATCTTCCTGCTTGTTTCACTCTTCATTTGCTTTGGAAAATCTTTCCAGTCTTAGTCCTGAACGCACAGACTTAAGGCACATGGAATCAATATTTTTTTATCCTAAATTATAGAGGAAATTGTGTGGTCCCTCCAGCATTTTCTTCAAATCTAACCGTTTTTTTTTGTTTGTTTGTTTGTTTGTTTGTTTTTAATTTTCATAATGATTAAGATGTCTGCTTGAGAAATAACCAAGCCTCTTCTGTTGACTCCCAACCTTTTCCTAGGTCTTGAGTGAATGGGCCGATAGCCAATTAATTATACTTCATGACCAGGCTAAGTTATTATTTTACATGGTGCAGAAGAAGATTCACTAGAGCATAAGCCTTTATGAAATGCTGGACAAAAGGAGCATTCTAATTTGGAGAAAGAGGGCAGAATGTTTTCTAGGGCTTTAGCAGGAGTGTGTCTACTGAAGTTCAGTTAGTTTGAGAAATACTTAGAAAAGAATGGTTCTGGAAGAGAGAGGAATTGTTTTTGCAGATTAGCAATCATTGTTTGGGCAATTTGGATTTTATGGAGATGGAGAGGAACAGGGGCTAAGATTTTATGCAAGGGGCACAGGGTGGGAAGGAATAACCAAGGGACTAGGACATGACCAGTCCACAGTGGAAAATTATTAGTCCTGCATTTTCTACCTTTTGGGCATGACTAGTTTCAGATACCATTCGTGGTCATTTTGAAACCAGACAACAAATGGGTCTGGGCTGCCTGTCACTACTTGAGCCTAATAAGCAGAGAAAGGGTTGAATCATGTATATATGAGCATTTATTCCAATAATGTGGGTAGGATGGGAAAGCATCAGGTCATCCACGAAAATCTGCTCTGCACCCCTCCATAAACCAGCTCCTTAGATGGGATAGGAGGACAAATATTACATGGAGAAGTAGGCAGAAGGAATGAGAACGGGTATAATGGTTACGGATTACAGGCCATGTGGGGTGGGGTTTGCAGAGGGCTGGGGCCTCTGGTGTCCACAACAAGGTTGTTAATCTTTCCACGATAATAGGCAGCTCTCAGATGAGGAGAATGGGCCGCATCCAGGTCTGGGGGCATACAACTCTCAGCCAGGTTAGAATGTGCTTTCTTTAATCAGAATAAAACAATCATGGTTAACAGAGCATGATTAATATTTCTTATAACTATAGCTATTCTTCACTATTCTATTTTTCCCTCCTGCCCCTAACAATTTTACCATATATTGATGGAAGAGTTTGCATAATCGTTCTGTGTCAAAGCTAAAGTTTACTTTAGCCAGTTATTTGCTACAGAGCAGGTGGGGAGGAGCATGCCATAATATTTCCAGAGAACTTGTCAAACAGGCACTCCACCTTCCTTCACCATATGGTTGGACCCAGCGCTCCAGGTGACGCTGAATCATCATGCCAGCACCTACTGATCTAGTTCTGTGTTTCCCAACTCTGACTATTGACAAAGTTGCAGACCAGTAGCTTGAATAGTGACAGTGAATCAGCTGATTAAGGTGGGGCACAAATATGGTAGTTCAGCAGCTTCACCTCTAGGTGATCTTCATCAGATTCCTAAATTTCATTTATTTAAAAAAATTTATACAGCACATCAACATGCCTCATGTACAACCAAAACAAATATTAGCCCGGCTGGAGGGGCTCAGCGGTTGAGCATCAACCCAGGAACCAAGAGGTTGCTGGTTCAGTTCCTGATCTGGGCACATGCCTGGGTTGTGGGCTCAGTCCCAAGTACAGGGCGTGCAGGAGGCAGCTGATCGATGATGTTCCTCTCTCATTGATGTTTCTATCTCTCTATCCCTCTCCCTTCTTCTCTCTCTAAAAATCAATAAAAACATATTTTTTAAAAAATTACATGACAGTTATATCTAATTTGGTTTTTGTTTGAGATACAGGCTAGCCACACCTACTCTGTTATTTGAGGAAACACTTGCAAATGACAGCCTTGTCTTCTCCTCTCATCTTTTTAGAAACAACAAACATTATAAAAATAAGCCATGAATTTTGCTTAGGAGGGATTGGTACAAAATTTAGAGCATCAACCTATGGACTGAAGGGTCCCGGGTTCAAGTCCAGTAAAGGGCACATGCCCAGGTTGTGGGCTCCCTCCCCAGTGAGGGGCATGCAGGTGGCAGCTGATCAATGATTCTTTCTCATCATTGATGTTTCTATCTCTCCCTCTCTGAAATCAATTAAAAAAAATATATATATATACACACATATACATATATATATACACATACATACATACATACATACATACATACATACATATAAGAGATTCCTGGTTCCTAGCCCAGACCTATAGATCAGTGTTTGGGAATGAAGCTGGGATTCTGATGTAGCATCTCTGCAGACCATCCTTGGAGAAAATATTACTATAAGAAGGAACCACACATAAAAAAAAGGTTGATAAACATGGATCTTGGTGGGCTGCCTTTATTTTGCAGAGGAGAGAAGAGCCTCAGACTTACCCAGGGTCTTCAGCTCATTAGTTGCCTCTTGCAGAAAAGCAGAGAGGTCTTTTGATTCTTAATTTAGTGCTCTTTCCATACTATATAATAAAAGGATAATATGCAAATTGACCAAACTGTGGAACTAAGGGTCACTATGACCACCAAGGGGCAGACGCTCAATGCAAATGCTCCTCAGCCACAAGGGGGGTGGGGGCTAGGTAGGGGTAGGCGGGGGCAGGCATGATGGCTGGCTGGTGAGCGCAGCGGTGGTGGTGGGAGCCTCTCCCACCTCAGCGGCAGTGCTAAGGATGTCTGATTGCTGCTTAGGCCCGCTCCCAGTCAAACATCCCTTGAGGGCTCCTGGACTGCTAAAGGGTACAGTCCGGGCTGAGGGACCCCCCCTGCACCCCGAGTGCACAAATGTCGTGCACCAGGCCTCTAGTTAAATTATACCATGGTATGTCCTTATTGGTTTCTGTAATTACCTTCAAATCAGAAGCTGTAGAATAGAGAGGGAAAGGGTGTTTTGATAACTTCAGAGCAATAAGTGACTGAATCGGCACTTAGTATTGTGAAATATTAGTGCTTCTCAAACTATCTGTGGAAGGGCCAGCTTGGTAAAGTTTTTTCCAATCTGTTGTCAACTAATATTATAAAGTACAAGAAAAATAAATTACCAGAAAAATCATGCTTTCAGAGCTCACAGCAATATCAAAGTACTCTAAAAGTTCCTATGCATTTACTATGATTTTTTTGTGTATTAATCTTGCCGTGGACCTCCCTGGAGGGTCTGCGACTGCACACTTTGAGTAGTGTTGTTCTAGGTCAGCAGTTCTCAACCTGTGGGTTGTGACCCCTTTGGGGGTTGAACGACCCTTTCACAGGGGTCACCTAAGACCATCGGAAAACACATATAATTACATGTTGTTTTTGTGATTAATCACTATGCTTTAATTATGTTCAATTTGTAACAATGAAAATACATCCTGTACATCAGATATTTACATTACGATTCACAACAGTAGCAAAATTACAGTTATGAAGTAGCAACAAAAATAATTTTATGGTTGGGGGTCATCACAACATGAGGAACTGTATTAAAGCGTCGCGGCATTAGGAAGGTTGAGAACCACTGTTCTAGGTGGTTCTGAGGATCTTAGGAACTTGATATCAGAGGTTTTTAATCATTTTCTTCCTTGTGCTACCTGTAACTGAAGCAACCAATGGAGAATACCCATTCCTTCTTTGGGAGAGAAGTGCCATCACTTGGTGATTTGCTAGATCAGAACCACAATTTTATTTTATTTATTTATTTTTTTTAAAATATATTTTATTGATTTTTTACAGAGAGGAAGGGAGAGGGATAGAGAGTTAGAAACATCGATGAGAGAGAAACATTGATCAGCTGCCTCATGCACACTCCCTACTGGGGATGTGCCCACAACCAAGATACATGCCCTTGATTGGAATCGAACCTGGGACCCTTGAGTCCGCAGGCTGACGCTCTATCTACTGAGCCAAACCGGTTAAGGCGGAGAACCATAATTTTAATATTTGGGGATCAGGTGTGAGGGACACTTACCTTTAATATATTAAAGAATAAATTGATAGAACTTGCATTGGATGCCTGAATCAGGAATGATATTTATCTCTTTAAACTTCTTGACTGGTAACTTTACTCATAGTTCATAAAGATGCTTAGCCCAGCTGGTGTGGCTCAGTGGTTGAGCATCGCCCCATGAACCAAGAGGTCACCGATTTGATTCCCTGGAGGGCACATGCCCAGGTTGTGGGCTCGATCCCCAGCAGGGGGTGTGCAGGAGGCAGTTGATTGATGATGTTTCTATATCTCTCTCCCTTTCTCTCTCTCTAAAAATCAATAAAAACATATATATAAACTTTAAAAAGATACTTAAAGGTGGGAGACAGAAAATAAAATATAGGGGTGTGCAGTT
Source organism: Myotis myotis (assembly GCF_014108235.1). Taxonomy (NCBI): domain Eukaryota; kingdom Metazoa; phylum Chordata; class Mammalia; order Chiroptera; family Vespertilionidae; genus Myotis; species Myotis myotis. The sequence continues at coordinate 12,756,043 of NW_023416321.1, read as the reverse complement.
CTTGAGGCACTTCAGTTGGTATTTGCTTTTTAGAAGCCTTTTATAAGTAGGTTAGAGGCCTGGTGCATGGAATCGTGCACCGGTGGGGTCCCTCAGCCTGGCCTGCACCCCCTCGCAATCCAGGACCCCTTAGGAGATGTCAGACTGCCGGTTTTGGCCCATCCCTGCAGGCCCTATGAGGATCGGGCCGAAACTGGCAGTCCAATGCTGCCTGCTGCTCCCGCTCATCCTGGCCCTGCTCTGCCTGCTGCAGGCTTGCACCCAGTCAGTCTTGATCGGAGAGTCTTGCGCTGCTGCAGCAGTGCTCGCCAACTGTGAGCCCTGCGTCTGGTGCCCATTGGTCAGCTGAGCGGTGCTCCCGCTGTGGGAATGCACTGACCACCAGGGGTCAGCTGCTGTGTTGAGCGTCTGCCCCCTGGTGGTCAGTGTGTGTCATAGCAACTGGTCATTCGGTCGCTTAGGCTTTTATATATATAGATTATGAATAAGCATTATTTGTGTGGATACTATGTCAAAATGAGTGTTGATTTGGAACAGGGGAGAAAATATCTTCATGCTTGTTTTATGTCCTGGTTTAATTGCTTAGTTGGATGAATTGTCTAACTTGATAGATTATTGGAGCTATTCTTTGGGTGGTTAAACAATAATGAATCTGTTTGAATGTTTGCAAGGACACTGCTCCTTGTGTCTGAACTTTGCGCTAGAGAAAGTTTCAATTGTTCAGAAGCAATACTAGTTAGAAAATGCAGCTCTGTGGCTCGTAGCACAGCTGTCTAAATTACTAGCTATACTGGGGCCTTTGGACAAGCATCCTATATAATAATCCTATATAATAAGAGGCTAATATGCAAATTATCCTCTCAGAAGTACGACCGACTGGGAGTTCGACTGCTCGCTATGACATGCACTGACCACCGGGAGCAGTGCAGAATGAAGGAAGGCCTCGGCCTGCAGCTGGAAGGCCCTGATCAGCCCTGATTGCTGGCCAGGGCTAGGGACCCTACCCATCCATGAATTTTGTGCACTGGTCCTCTAGTTGTTTAATACTTTTGGAAACAATTTATGTTTCCTATTCCAAAATGTCTGTGGTTGTTCCCTGAATAGTTAGAAAACCTAGAAATGGAGAAAGGTGTAGTTTGTGTCTAGGTTATTCAAGTCAGGCCTTTTTTCTTTAAGCATTTCTAGAACAAGTTATCTTTCTAATTGAGGCAGGGTGGGTGGGGCTGGGGGCTGTTATGGGACTGTTAACCATCAGAGCCTTTTTTCCCTAGTTACTGACTATTCAGTAGGATAGCATGTTGGTAGGCTGTGCTTAAAGCACTTTGATTCTTATAACTTTGACTAGAGGCCTGGTGCACGAAATTCGTGCATGGGTAAGGTCCCTAGGCTTAATGGGCGATCAGGGCCGATCTGTGGGGTGACTGGTGGGGCGATTGGAGGGTGGAGACCACTGGCACCCACCTTGGCTGGCCTGGTGCCACGTGCTCGCTGGCCCCACCCCCTGCCATCGCCAGTCACCTCCCTCTGCGGGGTGACCGGCAGGGCGATCGGGGTGTCCCCACTGGCACCCGCCTTGGCTGGCCTAGGGCCTAGGGCCTGTGGGCTGGGGGCAGCTCCTGTATTGAGCGTCTGCCTCCTGGTGGTCAGTGCACGTCATAGCGACCGGTTGTTCCTCCAGTCATTCAGCCATCGGTCGATTTGCATATTATGCTTTTATTATTATACTAGAGGCCCGGTGCACGAATTCATGCATGGGTGGGGTCCCTCGGCCCGGCTGACGATTGGGACCAATGAGGGGGCCAGTCCCCCCCATCAGGGTGGTTGGGGGGCCAGCCAGCCAGAGGGAGGGACTGCAGGAGGTTGGCCCCAGTAGCAAGCTAACCAACGGCCGATTCTGCGAGGAATCGGGCTCCTTCCTTCCTCCTGTATGGGTCCAGGGTGTGGCTGAACGAGATTTGGGGATGTCAGGGCCCCAGCAGCAAGATCTGGGTCAGTGCGCATCATAGCTACCACTGCTCGTCCGTTCGTTCTAGTCATTCTGGTCGTTCAGTCTTAATGATTACTTAGGTTTTTATACATATAGATTGGAAACATGAGTGAGGGTACAGGTGTTTTTGAAAATCTCCATGCCTGCTATGTGAAGTCTTGAATTTTCACGTTGAACATTACATTTGGTGAAGGATGTTATAAAACCACCTTTACAAAACAGTCCCCTTTCCTATTGATATGTTGCCAAGCAGAGCTTGGGAGTGTTAAGCATGCTCAACAGGGTTTACTCATTGCATTGTGTAAAATAATACTTTTTTCTGAATGAAATTGTATGCTTTTTTTTTGTTGTTGTTAACCCTATTCTGAGGATATTTTTCCATTGATTTTTAGAGAGTGGAAGGAAAGGGGAGACACACAAAGAGAAACATTGATTGGTTGCCTCCTGTGTGTGTCCTGACTGGGGTTGGGGATCGAGCCTATAACCAAGGTATGTGTCTTTGACCTGAATTGAACCTGAGACCCTTCAGTCCTCAGGCTGATGCTCTAACCACTGAACACCTGGCTAGGGTTATATGCATTCTTTAGTGGGAGTTAGGAGTGGAAGGCTTATTTGTGTATAAAAGTATGAGAGAATTTAGTATAGGGCTGATCAAAAGACTGACATGTATTTTCTTGTGTGATAGTTCTCTTTGTGTTATATTTCACTTGCACAGAATTACCAGCAGTTAATGTGTGCTTACCATGTATCAGGGGCTATGTGAACGCATTTCATCCTCCCAGCAATCCTATGAGGTATAGGTTTATTATCTGTGTTCTTACAGATGTGAAAATGCTGCACAGAGAAGTTAAACAGTAGGCCTAAGGCCACACAGTATTTGAATCCAAGTAGTCTGACTGTAAAGGCCCAGCTCTCAACCACCAGGCTACAGCTGCCTCACACTCCATCAGCTCATCTGTTAGGTCTTTAGAAATAGGTTCCATTTTGGATTAGCTGGAGTGGCTCAGTTGGTTGAGTGTCGTCCCATGATCTGAAAGATTCGGTTCCTGATCAGGGCACATGGTTAGGTTGCAGGCTCCAGCCCCTGTAGGGGGTGTGCAGGAGGCAGCCAGTTGATGTTTTTTTTGTTCTCTCTCTCTCTTTTCTCTTTCCCTCTCCCCTTTCCCCCCTCTCCCTTCCCCTCTCTCTCTAAAGTCAATAAAAATATATTTCTTTTAAAAAGAAACGAAATAGGTTCCATTTCATATAATGTGGGCTTAAAATTATCCTTTTGTTACATGGGCCTCCTTGTATGAAATGTGATTTAAAGATGTTATTAGCAATGCTTATTACTTGTTTTGCTAGTTTTAGTTCTATTCGTACTGAAGGATTGTTTTATAGTTTATTCCTAATTCTGAAATTATAATTGTAGTATAAACTAGTCACCTTAAAAGCACATTTGGCTAAACAGCATTGGGTTAGAGGAGAATTTATTGGTGGTTTTTGTTCCTTACCTTCCTCCCTCCCTTCCTTCCTTTCCTGTTTGTCAATAGGCCTTCTCAATAAATTGGCTTCTACTTAAGATATAGAGATGTTGGCATCCCATGATACCTCCTCTTGTGAGTGATAGTGAAATAAATGGTGATAGACTACTTTTAGTAAGAAGCCTTGATCAGTAAGTATAGAAAGTAAAACTTTGCTATTTGGACTTGAGACACGTATCCTGCTTTCAGTATGTGTGAGGCCCTGTGAGGATTGGGTTAGAGAGTCACAGAGGAAGTATCATTTAAATTTTTTCCTCTGACCTCTCCCTCACATTTTGAAGACAGCTATTGGGACTTTGCAGTAAGAAGAAAAACTATTTGCAGTAAGAAGCCTGTCACATGTGAGGTGTCCTACCTGGTAACCACAGCTTTCACAATTTATTTGTCTAATTCAGGGGTCCTCAAACTACGGCCCGCGGGCCACATGCAAATACAAATATTGTATTTGTTCCCGTTTTGTTTTTTTACTTCAAAATAAGATATGTGCAGTGCGCATAGGAATTTGTTCATAGTTTTTTTTAAACTATAGTCCGGCCCTCCAACGGTCTGAGGGACAGTGAACTGGCCCCCTGTTTAAAAAGTTTGAGGACCCCTGGTCTAATTGGTGCAGTTTTTAGATGCTTTTGATTTCAAGCGGATACTTTTGGCTGAATGCTGAGCTCAAATGGCAGTGAGTTCATTCAGCATGGGTTACTTTTCCTGCGTTCTGATTTCGTTGTTCATGGCTCTAGGGGGGCTCAGATAAAAATACCTGGAGGGATGCTATAATTAATATAAAAATATTAAGATATACCAGGTGCTATTATTTCTGTAGAAAATATTAGCATCTATGTTCTAAGGCAATATTAAAAATGATTATTGTTTAAAATTTTAAAAAATTAGATTCCTTTATTATTTTGGCTTAAAATTTGTTCACTAGCTTAACTTGCCACAAAATGATAGATTATATAGAAAAATATTCTCCACAAATGAAGTACTTAAAATATTGCAAAGAAACCAGTTTGATTATTTCAGATTTATTGTTCTTTGTTCATTAAAGTGTCAATCCTAAGAGCTTATGCTAAAATCCAACAATGAACCAATTTGTCAGAGTAGTTTAAGTTACTGTATATACTTAAAAGAATATGACTTTTTCTTGAAGAAATAGCAATTATTTACTTAATCTGGCCTTCGATCAGTCTGAATAATTGATATTTTACTACATTTATCACACATTAAATGTTCATGCACAAAATTAAAGAGCTATTATGGTGAATGTTTTTATATTTTATTTTGGTAAGAGTTCAAGTTTTCTAAATGGAGGTTTTGCTCTAACACAACGGTTCTCAACCTGTGGGTCGCGACCCCTTTGGCAGTCGCAGGACCCTTTCACAGGGGTCGCCTAAGATCATCCTGCATATCAGATATTTACATTACGATTCATAACAGTAGCAACATTACAGTTATGAAGTAGCAACGAAAATAATTTTATGGTTGGGTCACAACATGAGGAGCTGTATTTATTTATTTATTTATTTATTTAAAATATATTTTATTGATTTTTTACAGAGAGGAAGGGAAAGGGATAGAGAGTTAGAAACATCGATCAACTGCCTCCTGCACACCCCCTACTGGGGAAGTGCCCACAACCAAGGTACATGCCCCTGACTGGAATTGAACCCGGGACACTTCAGTCTACAGGCCGACGCTCTATCCACTGAGCCAAACCGGTTAGGGCAGGAACTGTATTTAAAGGGCCAGAAGGTTGAGATCCACTGCTCTAAATTCTACTACATATTTTAAATTTTACTCTAGCTTCTGCTCGATAAATAAAAATCAGAAGGTAAACCACCATCCCTACTGGAAATGACTACTATGAAATGATTGTAGACATTTTAACTGTGTTTTGTATCTTTCTCTCTCTGAATATATGGGGTGGGCAAAAGTAGGTCTACAGTTGTTCACATGGAAAATAACAAAATAATTAACAGATAATAATACAAGAATAAACTCTGTTTCATGCACTCACAACTGTTAACCTACTTTTGTCCATCCTCGTATGTATATATGTATCCTGTGTATATATTTGTGTGTGTATATTCCCCAGCTGCTGTTCTATAGTGCCTATTTATTTATTTTTTTTTACTCCAATGGATAATGTGTAATAGACACTTTTCCTGTGCTTTTTTTAAAAGCACTTAATGACTGAGACAGAGCTTTGGGTTCCTTTCTCTAAACTTTTTTCTTCTTCTTATAAAACGGATGAGAGATACTTTTGAAAGACATAAACAAAATATATTTTATTCCTGTTTCAGGGTTTTGGGTTGAAATACGGTTGTAGTTTTATTTGCAAGAAAATCAGTAGAATTCTGGATGTTAGTATATGCCTATCCATTTTTAAAATAACGCATGTGATTTTATGATGTGATCTCTTGCAGAACCTTGAGGGAAGCAAGAACTGTGAGCACAGTAATCTTTAGAGAATGTGCAGTCCTTTGGGTATTTGTCTGCTCCTCAGTAGCTTAGTCAGACAGTGTTTTCTTAAGTGCTGCTGAAGTACAGTTCAGTCTTTATTTTGAAATCTCTCTGTCTTCTCTCCCTCTTCCATTACTTTGATTACCTTGATGGGACATTCAAGCTGCACAGTGTTATCCTTTTATTTCCATAGCCTACAGAAGTCAGTTTGAAGATTAACTGTAGGTGAACAGGTAATCTTATCTGCCTGGTGAGGCATCACCCGTCCAGATGAAACACATGTCAACAAAGGCCTCCTAGACTTGAGGACCTGAATGAAGGTAACTTAATCCTGTGGATGATAATTTAGGAAGTTTGACTGATTGGAGGGGCAGGGTATGAGTATGGAGTGAGGGATGAAAGAGGAGGGGAGAGAGAGAGACAGAGACAGAGAGAGAGAGAGAAAGAAAGAGAGAGAGAGAAATAGAAAAAGAGAGAGAGAGAGAGAGAAAATACTTGGGTAGGAGAAGAATCCAGAGGTATACAGTAAAGAATTCAGGGAGTCTTTGAAGTAGAATTATAGAATCTTTGTTCTGAGAGGGTGGTTACAGGGGAATAGGTCGGGAGCTTACTAGTCATTTCATTATGAAGCTGTTGGAGTGTTGGAGTTGTTTGGGTGAAGGAGTTTGATGACAAGGGCCTTTCCCTGCCCTTTTTCTGTATTAGCAGCTCAGGGAAAAAAAATGAAGAAATAGCTCTGTATAGAAAATTACACCCATCCAATGGTGCCGAGATTTCCGTTGTTAGGTGTCTAAAGTGAGCAGTTTGCCATATTGCTGACTTCCTTTCTCCCAGTGTTGTCGTCAGGTCCGGTCCTCGGACTGTGTCCTGACAGTTTGGATTTTTCCTTTTCCTGCAAGCTTGCTGTGCTTTTAGTTCCTGACATTAGGAGCCTGGTATTTCATTGCACCTGAAGCAGGCAGTTGCTATCCCCTTGATATTGGATACCTTCTGAACTCTGAAGTATTATACTGTGGTATAGTGGATAGTAAAGTGCCTACAATTACATTACAGCACAGATTCTGGTAACTGCACCAGCGTGGACAAGCTCAGCCTGTGTGCCCTCACGCAGCTCCGGGGTGGTTTTGCAGCAAAGTGCTGTGAAGCGGGTTGGACCTCACACAGTGCCAGTTCTGTATCTGAACATGAAAGTGGCTCGTTAAAGATTAAAGGGACTGCCTGGTCTTTCTGGCCCCAAGATGGAATGATTTCCACCATGGCGACAGGCTTTGTCTCCCAGGAGAGGCCATTTTATACAGCAGGTTTGTGCTTCCAAATGTTACAGTAAGCCTGCGTTGGCTGATGCTGTGGTGATAAGTTGGCATTTGGGTACTCTCAAGACATATGAGCTATATAGCATCCCATGGTTTGAATTTCTGGGCAAAACTGCCTCATCAGGAAGTCAAAAGCCTCTATTTTCAACCCCTGTCTTCGGGGAGGTTTTCTCTTTGTTTTATTTGACTATTCTGTTGAGTCAAGTGAAGTTTAATTTTCACAGGCGTAAAAATTCCATTAAGCCCCTTGTACTGCATTCCAGGTGTGGAAATGTCTCAGTATCACACCACTGTGGGTAACAGCTAAAATCCTTAAAGGTAGTTAGGATAATTGTCTCTGGAGGCTTGAAGAAAATAATGGTCCAACAGACTAAATAAATTCAGTTCAATTGTTATGTTCATGGTGGTTCTTGTGGGTGAGGGGACTAATGTCTAAGAGAGGCTCAGTGAGACTACTCTTCAGTTCAGTGGTGTTTCAACAAAAACTTCGTTTTACTGGGAACAGTGCTATGACCTGTCTCTCAACACATGATCCAAGGCCCGTCTGCATCAGAATCACTTGGGAGAGGAGGATACTTATTAAAAACTAGAGGCCCAGCGCAAGAAATTTGTGCACTGGGTGGTGGTGGGGGGCCCCTCAGCCCAGCCTGCACCCTCTGGCAGTCCTGGAGCCCTTGGAGGATGTCCGACTGCTGTGGAGGGGGGAGAGGCTCCCGGCACCGCTGCTACACTCGCCAGCCATGAGCCCAGCTTCTGGCTGAGCGGTGCTCCTCCTGTGGGAGCACAATGACCACCAGGGGGCAGCTCCTGCATTGAGTGTCAGCCTCCTTTTGGTCAGTGCACGTCATAGCTACCGGTCATTCTGCCAGTTGGCCAATTTGCATATTAGCCTTTTATTATATAGGATTCCAACTTTGGGGCCTCCCTGCACTTTTGTGAATTCAGTGTCTGGGACTGGGATGGGCAAAGATCATTTTCAATAAGCACCCCTGTTGATTCTTAAGTATCCTTAGAGTTGATGCTTGAGTGTCCTAAAATGTACTTCATATTTCATGTTTAATTTCAGTGTTTGGTTGACATGCGTATTATCCTTTTTCTTTTTTAAAACAATCCTCACCCCAGGATATGTTTTAGAGAGAGGAAGGGAGAGAGAGAGACACACATTGATGTGAGAGAGAAGCATCAATTGGTTGCCTCCTATATGCGCCCTGAACAGGGATCAAACCTGCAACCTAGGTATGTGTCCTAATGGGGAATTGAACCCTCAACTTTTTGATGCGTGGGACCACGCTCAACTAACTGAGCCACACTGGCCAGGGCCATAATGTCCTTTTTGAAGAAGGAGGTACACTAATGTAAAAAAACAAAACAAAAAAAAGGTTATAAGATCCCAGAACACCAAAGATTAGAATTTGGCAATGTTCCTAATTCTCAACATGGTGAGACAGCCACTGGTTTTTTGGTTTATCATTTCACCATCTGTGAATCAGAAAAAGTATGTGGACACAGTTAAGATTAATTTTATTATAAAGAAGAAATGTGCAGTATCATTTAGGATGTTGGGAACAGGAAAGTAGGTAGGTATTGAGAAAGTGAGAAAGGGATAAGATTAAAGTAGCTTATAAATGGTAAAATAATTTTAAACTTCAACTGAATGTTAAATTACTAAGTAATATTTGGATATATGCTTGTTGTTTAAAAAATTTCAGCCCTAGATGGTTTGGCTCAGTGGATAGAGCATCGACCTATGGACTGAAGGGTCCCAGATTCAGTTCTGTCAAGGACACATGCCCCGGGTTGTGGGCTCAATCCCCAGTAGGGAGCATGCAGGAGGCAGCCGATCAATGATTTTCTCTCATCATTGATGTTTCTATCTCTTTCTCCCTTTCCTTTTCTCTCTGAAATCAATAAAAATAAAAAAGAAGAAAATTTTAAATATAGATAAAGCCAAAAATTCCTCCTTGATCTGCTCCCATTGCAGTTCCCTCCCTGGCGTGTGTATCCTCCCATATCTTTTGTATGTTTTTGGTAATTTTCTATGGATTTGGAAGACTATAGAATCCTGAGAAATGAATATTTTTATTTCTATTTTGACAGCTGTTTACTGTTTATAATGTTAATATGTAATGCAGAAAAAAACAAACATGTGGGTTATCAATGGCATTACATATTCCTATCCAAGTAAAACAATGGGTATGGTGTATATACCTAAATACACAAAACACACACACACACACACACACACACACACACAACCCCCTCTAGCATATCTGTTGTGGCTACCCATTAAAAGTATATTTATATAGCTATGGGTGGTGAATTATTTGTTTGAGTTTTAAGATTATGCATTGAAAGAACTTAAGTACAAAGCCACAGTTTTTAAAATTTCTCATATACTTTTATGTTCTTATGATTTTCATTTATTCTCATAAAACATCAAGTGGCTGAAATCATTAATTCAAATTTAGCATATTTTTTAAAATATATTTTATTGATTTTTTTACAGAGAGGAAGGGAGAGGGATACTTAGAAACATCGAAGAGAGAGAAACATCGACCAGTTGCCTCCTGCACACCTCCTACTGGGGATGTGCCCACAACCAAGGTACATGCCCTTGACTGGAATCGAACCTGGGACCCTTCAGTTCACAGGCCGACGCTCTATCCATTGAGCCAAACCGGTCAGGACAAATTTAGCATATTTTTAAAGCTCTAAGTGTGTAATTTTCAGTCTTTCCAGTTTAAAGAAGGAACTAGGATGGAGTATGGTTATATTTGGGGGAAATGGATTGGAACTGTACAGAATCCCAAACAGGGAAATGATAATGTGCGCTAGCTTACCGCACCTACTTAATGGTGTTTATCTTAGTATAGTTAGAAAGTTCTGATGTTTCTGGCCCTCATGTTGCTGTTAATATAATTTACATTTATTTCCTGGGCACAATACCGTCCGGATTTTCTCTTCCTTCCTTACTAATACAGAAGGAGTCAAGAGCTTCTAACAATATATATTGTTTCTTCCTTGTGGAGGTTCCATATTTGTATATACTGTATGTGCCTTGAGAGTTGCTCCATCCATGTTAGAATGTTTGTGACTTATCATCCACTACAGCAATATTTTTTAAAGTGTGGTTCATGAGATAATGGTTGTTAACTGCTGTAAGGATGCTTTTATCATTTGAAAAGGACTAATTAGCATATACTGTAGGAAAACTTTAAACACAGCCATTTTCTGAAAAGGGAAACACTGAAGGAGGAAATAAAAGAGGAAACATAAAAACCTTATACAAGCTCAGTATGGCTAACCTATTGGAATAAATTAAGGGGAATTAAGTGAGTTGGATAAAAAACATTTTTTAAAATAACTCCTTGAGAAGGAATAGAATAGCATAGTTTTTTTAAACCCAAATTATGGTCTACATGTATATTTTAATTGACCTAATAACATTTATTGAATGACCATCGGGTTGGCAGCTGCGTCCAGTTTGAGGCTAGCTTTGGTGCCTTGAATGACTAGGCTAAGAAATAGCTAATGACCATGGGAAATTGTGAGCAGGGAACTGAAGGATCTCATGTGAACTTTAATTTCTTTTTTTTGTCAAATGAAAACACAAAGAAAGCAAGGACTTAATCTTTTGTTTTCTTTGTATAGCATCAACGCCAATTCTAGCCTGTCAGGGCAAATTAAATAATAATTGCTGTTGATGAGCCAGTCATTCTAGAATTGATTTTTTAAAAATAAGCTGGCCAATAAATGAGAATCAACATAAATTTAGGGATTTTTCTTTTTAAAGCAAGTATTAATGCAGTTTTCACAGACCCCTATATTCCTTAAGCATCTAAATAGGTCTGATGGTGGGTAATTTAGCTTTAGTATAGAGAATGTGACAGCTGATGAAAAAAATCCTCCAGTATTAGTCTTAATTAGAGAACTTGAGTTGTCTAAGGAAATAGAGGTCAGAGGAGGCCTAGTGGGGGAAAGAACAACGAGCCTGGTTAGAGCTGACAAAAACTCACCCTGTGGTTTAAACAGCCTGTGATGCCTGAGCAAGCTCCCCTAGTCCTCAGACCCAGGCTTTCTAAATTTGTAAATGCAAAGTGACTTCTTTATCAGCCTCTTGGGGGAAATCCTCAGAACAGTGAACCTGCTACCTTCAGTAATCTTGCTGTCCTGAGCCCCAGTGTTCTCAGATGAAATTTCAGAAAGTGACCATTGGAGTTTCCTGAGTAAAGGCTCCAGAGTCCACCGAGTGACCAGCATTAGAGGAATGAAGTTTACCTGTCCCCAGTAATCAGCATGCGATTAAAAAAAAAATCAGTGGGGCACCTTTTCTTTTCTAGGCTGCAGTTGATTGCGGTGGGCTCAGGCTGAGTTGTTTGGGAAATGCGAGTTTTGCCTGGCATGAGTCAGCACTGCCGGGGTAACTGCCTGCTCTGTGGCAGTCTTGCTTACCAAAGATATGTCCCCAGGCGGCACCATTCACTTTGCCTGAAAGCCACTGCTGTTGGTTCCTGAGATGATCTCATCTGAGTATGGCTCCAAGGACTCAGCGGCAGGAACTGGAGGCAGCTTGCTTTCTGCCGAGGCAATGTTTTGAAACAGGCACAATCAGGTAACCCCAGACCATTTCTCTTAGTTTCATTAGCTAGACCGAGCTGCACTAGAAAATCCTTATTCAGAAGTGAGTTACTGCCCTGTCTTTGGGTATCTTAAAGTTAAACCTTCAACTCTTTGGGACTTACAGGGGAAAGTTTTCATTTCATTTGGCATCTGGATGTGGTTTTAGACCTAATTAGACCATGTATTATATCAACCTTAGAGAAGTCAAAGAGATTTACAGCTTTATATATCTTTGCTCTTGTTTTCTGTTCTTTTTGTGTCTTGTGAGAAATAGTTTAGTCAAATTAAACTATTGTTAAAGAAAGAGGGCAAACATATTTGCTTATCTACCTAGTGATCATGAATACTGAATTGTAGAGAATTCAGTCTACCAGTGAGTTTCCATATTCTTTTCTGAGGTATTAGGAGTGTTGTAGGCAGTTAGACAGACGTGAGCAGAGTAAGGACAATGGGTCAGGTATAGAAGGTCACCAGGGTGGAAAGCCCCAGGTGCCTAGCAAAGGACAATTGTAGAGTTGGACCACACCCCCAGGGTGACTTTCCTCCCCTAGCATATTGCTGGTCAGGAGGTTTGGAACCCCTGACCTTTCCTACCTAGAGATAACATTAGACCTCAGCTGTATTTCAGCTCCAGGCCCAGATAAGCAATAAAACCAACCATGTCTGGACCAGCTGCGTTCTATAATGACCCCCTGCCCTGCTGCAGGCCAGTCAATCAGTGGAGACCACAACCCTGAAAGGACACTCCTGGAAAACTGCTGAATATGCAATTGAGATCTTCCCCTGGGACCTCCCCTAAAATCCTCACCCTTAAAACTCTTAGGACAGGACCCTTTGCGCTCTCTCTCCTGGCAGCAAGCCCAAGGACCCCCTCTCTCGCTCCCCCTCCTTCCACATTGTTGCCATTAGCTTCCTCACTCCCAAGCTCCAAGGGCCCTTCCTTTACCTCTTTAACTTGTTTCCTAAGCCCATTTCTTTTAGGAATTACTTTTTCTACCTCTATGATTTTCCAAATAAATGTTCTCTTACAGTTTGGGTCTTGGCTCTGAATTCTTTCCTAGCCAGAATCCAAATGTCAAGGTTACTGAACCCAGGTTTGGTACAACAGGAAGAACCTCCCATCATCCCTAATTCTATTGAGGCTATTGCCCTATCTCCCTCCTCTTCACCTCTAAACTTTTAAAATCTTCAAACACTAAGTAATTGCCCCCTTCCAAGTTTGCTTCTGCTCCTTACAATGATCTCAAGTATCCATGTTCTATTTTGCCTCAGGTCTTTGCACAAATAAGCCTTCTCTGGACACTCTGCCCCAACTCAGCCCTAGTGAACTGGCTTCAGCCCGGAAGTCACTTCCTCTATGAAGTCTCTTCTTACTCACCAAGACTGATGAGTACTCAGAAAAGCTGTGTTTACTCCAGTCATATGATATATTGAGCATCAGCTTCTCTTGTTAAAATTATATCCAGGGTGCTTGGCAAATAGTAGGTTCTCAATAAGGGTAGAATGAGGAACAGCCCATACTCTACTTCCACAACTCTGATCCTCTTAGCAACCCTTTATTTTGGCTCCCACCTCCATTATCCTAGTGATGTCTCCCTGAAGATCACCAGTAAATTCCTAATTCCCAAACCCAGTGTTCTGGTTTTAGCCTTCATTTTACTTAATCTCTGCAAAGCACTTGGCAATATTAAACCATTCTTTGTTCCCGGCAACCCTCTTCATCTGGCTTAGAGGCCCCCTTGTCTTTCTCATTCTCTTTTGATTATCCCATACATGTTGAGGTGAGTCAAGGCCTTGCCTTGAGTATGTTTTCATTCTTCCCCCACCCCTTCCTGTAAAGATCTCTAATATACCCATGCATTCAGCTCTGCTCAGTATTTCTTACCAGCTCGGCTATTTCTCCCAAACTTCAGAGCCTTACTTCCAACTTCACAGATCTTGATAAATTTTGACTAATTCGACAAACCTACTAGGTTGTTCAAAAGCACCTTCAATTCAGCACATGCATATCATTATCTCCCCTACCCAGTATCTGTTATCTGCTCATATTGCTGTATGTTTGAACTCTGTTAATTATATCCAGAAAATCTTCCTGTTTACTCTTTTTATGCCTCATGTTCTGTAAGTATGCTAAATCCACAGCTACTAAACCCTTTTGTTTACTACTGTATTGAAGTACTGCTTGAGGTGTGTCTTTTCTTTATTCCCACTGTACTGCCTATATTTACCAGAGGTCGAAAACTAGATGTTTTGTTTAACGAACCCAGTGGCATACAATTTTGTGTGCGAATGCTTTTAGGCAGGGCCTGCACTCTTCAAAGGTTACAGATACCACCATTCTCCCAGATCTTGTACACTAAAGATTTTACCCACTCTGCCTCTAGGCATTTGAGTTTCTACTTCTGGTTCAGACCTTAGCAAATCTTGACCTGACTTTTGCCACTCCATAGGTCTTTCTCTGCTCCTTCTTCATATTGTTGCCAAAGTTATTTTCCTAAAGGCCAAATCCAATCTTTTCCGTCTTAGGTTTTCAGGGTGGCATTGGTTCCTTATTTCCTGCTTAGCTCTGATAGGTAAAGTCCTTCACCATTTGACCCTGCCCTGCCTGTTACGATTACCCGTCTTATTTCCTCCTTTCCCAGACATTTCTCTCCTGAACTTTGCACCTTTCTAGTTCCTGGTTATACAATGTCCTTTTCGGACTCTCTGCTTTTTCCTAGTGGCCTCCTTTTCTCTAACTGGCAAAGTGCTCACCCCCCCCCCCCCCCCCCAGGAGACTTAGTTCAGATGTTACACCTTTTCTGACTTTCTCATATAGAGTTATTCTTATTTAGATTTCTGCAGCACTATGGGTCTTTTCCAGTACCAGTGGTTGGCAAACTCATTAGTAAACAAAGCCAAATATCAACAGTACTTCTTCAAAATAGTCTCATCCAGGCTGAAAACCAACTTCTGTGCATGGGCCACGAAGTTTCAATCGCACTGTATGCGTGCCCGCATATGGTATTTTGTGGAAGAGCCACACTCAAGGGGCCAAAGAGCCGCATGTGGCTCGTGAGCCACAGTTTGCCGACCACGGCACTAGTCTGTTGAGTTCCTGGCCCCTGACCTATTTCCATCAGACAGTGGCTGAAGTGGGTCTTCAGGGTCAAACCACTAGTCCAAATGTCTTTATTACTCTTGGCAGTATAAGAAAATTTATAAGTTCTCTTACAAGATGGCATGTTTTTGAGTTCTGTTTGATGAACTTGAGCCCATGGTGCCTTGTTCTGTATATGTCACCTGAAACCATTAGCTAACCATTCAAAGTTAGTTTAAAGATTTATAGGGCTTGCTAAAACTGAATTCCATAATGTCACCTAACATTTTTTTTAAAAAAAATCTCTTTTTCTTATTTATTTATTTAATTGATTGTAGAGAGGAAGGGAGAGGGATAGAGAGATAGAAACATCAATGATGAGAGAGAATCATTGATCAACTGCCTCCTGCATGCTCCCCACCGAGAATCAAGCCCGCAGCCCACACATGTACCCTTGGCCGGAATCGAACCTGGGACCCTTCAGTCCGCAAACCAATGCTCTATCCACTGAGCCACACCAGCTAGGGCTCAACATTTTTATAGTACTTTATAAAATTATTCCCTTCTATCATTTTATTTGATACCTACAATACCGTGTGTTGGGTAGGCTTTATTATTTCTACTTTACTGGTGATTATAAAGCTACTTCTGGCATCTAGGCATATAGTCAGGTAAGACTCAGAGAGAAAATGTGCTTTTACATTACCTTAAGCAACTTGTTTGTCTCTTTGTAGTTAAATGTTGGGTTCTACAGCAAAGGTACCTTTGCTCGGTATGTAGATGCTAAAACTCTTTCCTTTAACAAGGCCTCTTTATTTTTGAGGTAGAAGGAGGAGGTACCCAGAGCCTGCCTCACCTATGGAAAGGCCCTGACAATGTTAAGAGACCTTGATGGAAATTAATGGTGTGCCCACTCCAACCTCTTAAGCTTTGCTTTTGTGCTTCAAATGTGTGCTCCCACAAGGGGAGCTCTGCTCAGCCAGAAGCCGGGCCCATGGCTGGCAAGCGCAACAGTGGTGGCGGAAGCCTCTCCTGCCTCTGCGACAGCGCTGAGGATGTCCAACTGCCAGCTTAGGCCCTCTCCCCATGGGGATCGGGCCTAAGCTGTCAGTCAGATATCCCCTGAGGGCTCCCGGACTGAGAGAGGGCACCAGCCAGGCTGAGGGAGGGCCCCCCTGCAAGTGCACGAATTTCATGCAGTGGACCTCTAGTATGCTATATTTGGGACTATGTGGAATTTGATTATAGAGAGATGAACCATAAGGGCTAGGAAATAATCTGTTAGATGCTGGTATGTGAAATCTTTTTCTGGTCCCCATATACTTAAGAGCGGATAAAGATGATTAAAAAGTTAAAAAAAAATAAGTCATCATTAGAAGTTTTTTAAAAAAGAAAGATTTTAGCCTAGAGAAGGAAAAGTTAAGGCATGGCTTGATTATCATCTTCAAATACAAGAATGGTTTCTGCCAGGGGGATTTTGATTAATTGTTCTTATGTACTTCAAAGACTTAAAAGGAAATGGGCTTAAATTGAAGGAGGAGTAATTTTAATGAATATGAAGAAGTGTTTCTTGATCTTCAAAGTTGAGAAATGTTTGAATGATTGCTAAAACAGAGTGTCGAATTTCTGACTGTTTCAGTTATCTATTACTGAGTAACAAATCACCCTAAAACTTTTAGTGGCTTCAGATGACAACCATTTTATTGCTCATAATTCTGTGGGTTTAGTAGTTCAGGGAAGAGGGACATATTACTTTTGCTCTATGTGATATTGATTCGACTGGAGGATTTATCATGGCTTCACTCAAATATCTGGGGACGCAGTGCTTGGCTGTTGGCTGGGACATCTTGGTTCTCCTCCATGAGGTCCATTTCTCTCTTGGCCTCATCATTCATTAATTTAGATCAGGCTCCTTTTACATGATGGTTGGCTTCCAAGGGGCCATAATGGAAGCTGCAGGGCCTCTTAAGGGCTGGGTCTGATAGTCATACATCATCACTTTTGCTCCATGCATTTGGTTTCAGTAAGTCACAAGTGTAGCCCACATCCAAGGGGAGGGGACACGGACAAGGGTAGAGGGTCAAAGTCACACTGCAAAAGGGCATGGAGTATGGTTGGGATTATTGTTACCAACTTTGGAAACATTTTACCACACCAACCTTAGAGATTTTTAATGAGAGAATAAACCAATACACGTTTATTGAATAGGTAGTTTGAGCATATGATTGGCTACATATCAGAGTCATCTGGAAGCTTTTTATAAGCATGGACTCCTTAGTTACCATACATGTGACTCGGTATCTCCTGAGGGGGTTGGCACATAAGAGACACCGTGTCTTTTCCTTCAGGTTACTCTCAGTAAAATGACAATGGGGTTGGGAAAGGGAACAAGACGGATAGATATAATATTTAAGGCTGAACGTAGGTGCTTTAAGACAGGCCTGCTGGTCTCCTGCTTCCAGGGCTTGGCTGAACCCGCCACCTGGCATGCTCTACCTTCCAGTCAGCCTAGTGTAAGTTACATCTCATTCAGTTAGCACATCATCAAAGGAGTGTTTCTTCTTTTCTTCTTGATAAAGGAGTGTTTCTTGATGCTTCACTTTTTTCTCATAGTTTCTAGCACTTTTTCCTTCGTAGCATTTTTTAGTTTATAATTACATATTTGTATGATTATTTGGCTGATGTGTGATAGACAAAGTAGGTCTGCTTTGCTTTCTGGTATCTAACATAGTGCCTGCCTCATAATAGGTACTCAGTAAGTATTTGTTGAATGAATAAGTGGTTGATTGAATGCATGAATGAATGAAGTGATAGTTTAATTCAGTTTTAAAGAGTGATTAGAATTTTGGACAGATGGAGCAAATGAATGGAAAATCATAGTTCTGAAGCAGAATGTGTGGGTTATATTCCTCATATAATTTCAGAATATTGGAGGAACTGGTTTCAGAAGAGATGAGGGTTTGGTTTTGAGTGTACTTGGTATGCTAAATTTGGGGTCAGGTTATCTAGCAGGCATTTAGAAATGAGGTACTGAAATTGAAGGGTGAGATTCATTCCAGATATTTAGATTTGGAGTTATCTGAATGAAGACTATGCAACCTATTCATTCAGTGAATACTTATTTGAGCTTCCACTGTGTGTCAGACAACTGTGTTTAGGGAAGGTGAGCTGAAGTCTGACTGATAAAGGAACCAGCTTCGTGAAAAGAGCTGTGGAGAATGTTCCAGGAAGGAAAGGAACCACATGTGTGTAGGCCTGGGGGCAGTAAATAATTTATTATTTTTGAGGAACTGAAAGGAGACCACCAAGGGCTTAGAGTGAGGTGCAGGTAGAGAGGGAGAACATCATGAGATAAAGTGAGAAAGGTAGGCAGGGCCCATAACACATGGGGCCTTTGAGGGCTATATAGGGAGTCTAGGCTTTACAAAAAAGCTTAGTGGGAAGCTACTGAAGGCTTTAAAGCAGGAGAGTAAAAAGCAGAGGATATATTTTTTAAATAAAAGGTTACCCTGACTACTGTGTAGCAAATAGAGCAGCAAAGAGGTGGCAACTATGGAGGTGTTTGCTGTAGTTCTTGAGAAAGAAAGTGGCATATAAGGCAGGGTATGGCAGTGGACATAGTGAGAGGGGGATACACATTTGCAGGATTTATTTAAAACGTGGACCAACGTAATTGACTAGTGAAGGACAGGAAGAATGGTTAGCATGGAGCCCCAGCGGACATTTAGAGGACAAAAGAAGGAACCAGGGAAGAAGAGGGAGGAAGATTGGTCTTTGAAGTCAAAGGAGTCAAGCTACTGCACTCTAAGTGGGAACTGAAGGGGAAGAAGGAGCCTGTGAGAAAGACTGAAAGAAGAACGTAGGTCATTGGTGTATGAGGAGGTCATGCGGGTTAAGGACCTAGCAAAAAGCCAGGCGTTTAGGTGTCAGAATATCATAGGTGACCTTGGAGAAAGGTCTTTCAGTAGAGTGGAATGGAGTGAAAGAACACGTGTATGATGTGAAAGTGAAGAAGAGTATCAGCTACTCTGTTGGGGAAGTTAGGAATTAAACAGAAGGGGAGGCAGAGCAGAGTGTTCACTTTGTGCAAACCTGCACAGAGAAGTATGTGTGAAGCAAGACAGGTTTTTCAAAAACGGTAATGGACCACTATTTACTGAGCATCTACTCTGTGCTAGGAGCTATACCAAGTCTATTCCATTTATGTTTGTCTTTGAACAGTTTGTCTAATAGTGTAGTGACCTCCAAAATGGATTTCCAAATTATAGGGGAAGGTAAGACCTTCCTTTGGGGAATGGGAAGGAAATATTAAAAGTAAGTTCTTCTGTATTTTTATCTTAACCCTTTGAAATTTCTTTTTAGTGTTATATTTGGGATAGAACGCAGTATATTTGTATAGTAGTACTTGTCTACTTTGCTGTTACACATAGATATATTGGAGATGTGCTATTTTAAAAAAAAATTAAGCCTGATGGCCAAAAATGATGGATTCTATTGGTCTAGTGAACAAAGGGGAGTTTTTGAGATGGAGAGGGAAAAAGAGGCAGAGAGAAGGATGGGAAATCAACATGCAAAGTAGTCTGCATGTTGTTTTAAACCTCCTAGGAACCCTGTGAAGTTATTTCCTCCATCTTACAGACAAGAAACCGAGGACTGGAGAATTTAACTTGTCCAAGTCATACAACGAGTTAAGTGGTAGAATGGGGATTTGAAATCTAGTTACCTTTGAAAACCTTATCACCTCACTTAGTCTTTTCCCTCTTTGTCTGCCTAATGCTTTTTCATATTTTTCCAACTAATTATCACAGTGATTCTATAAGAAATATATTAAAATAGCCATTTTGCTATTGAATCTGACACAGATGAAACACTTAGTACAAGACCACATATCTAGTATGTGACAACCACCGGACCCCTGATTCCAGTGTTCTTTCCACTGTACCACTGTTGCCTCAGAATAAATGGATGGAATTGGTTGTTTTGGTAAAGTAGGTGAGGAGGTTTCTAGTTATCTGACAAAGAAGTGGAAGAGGGGATAAGGGTTGGAAGATTACTTTAAATAAAGTAGAAGATAGTAACAGTTCCCATTTGTGGAGCACTTTGTGTATAAGGCTTTGCATTAATGACCTCCAGGTACTCTGTAGGTAATGAAGTCTAGGTAAGTTAAGCACCATGAATAAGGTCACTCAGGAAGACAGTTTTGACTTCAGGCCCCATGTCCTAAACCCTCACAACAACAATGCTCTTTGAAAAGTTAATGTGGAAACATCAACTAGAGGTGAATAAAAGATTTTCAAACCCAGTGATTGCTTTCCCAGTGTATGAATTTGTTGGGAATCCAATAAATAAAGTCTTCTGACTTTTCTGTAATACTTGGTAGCTCCGGTGTTGGAGAGGTTGGGGAGGGAAGGGGAAGAAAAACAGAATAACAGTTCAATAAATCAGAAAAAGGCTCCACGGTACAAGAATGGCAGATTGCAATTTGTGTCTTATATTCATTCTTTTTTGTTTTGAGTTTTTTTTTAAAAAAATTATTACTGATTTTTAGAGGGAGAGAGATATAGAAACATCAGTGTGAAAAACATTGATCAGCTGCCTCCCACACCACACACCAGGGTTTGAGCCTGCAACCCAGGAAATGTGTCCTGACTGGGAATTAAACCAACAACCTCTTGTTGCATGGGGTGGATGCTCAACCACTGAATCACACTAGCCAGGCTTTAATTCATTCCTTACAATAAACTTACTGTGGTTCTATTTGATGCAAGGTATATTGAAATATAGAGGAAAGAATGCAGAGATGGATAAGATGGAATCTTTGACCACTAGAATGGTTAAAGAGGGAGATATAGTGCTTCACCATAGGCCATGATTGAAGGGTCTGATAGAGGTGGAAGGTGGAGAAGTAGTATCCCTATTGGCTTGTTGTAGATTGAGGGTGGCATTATGTAGGGCTGGCCTGGTGGGTGCTATCTAGCTTCTCAGGATGACCCTTGAGGGCTTTGGTTACTATGCTTTAGGTCTGGTTCTCAGGGCACAAAATGTATTTTGTTTTGCACCTGAAAATGATAGGTCTTTTGGAGACAGGGTTCTATTTAGATTTGAGTGACTGTGCTGAGAAAGGAATGCCAATTTATTATTTTAGAGTGAAGGATTCCTTTCCTGTTAACAGGATTCTGGATTTTGCTAGGATATTGCTTTTCAAGATCTGAGAAATGAAATGTAATGATATCAAGCTTGCTTGGTGAACATGGAATAATATGATAAAATAGTTTGTGGGGAAGGATACAGTTACAAAAAGCTAAGATTATTGATTGCTTACTATATGCCAGGTATTGTACTAAGTGCTTTGCATACAGTAGGACATTTAATTCTCCCAGTGGCCCTCTTGCGAAGTAGGCGCAATTATCCTCAATTTACAAATGAGGAAGCCAGGGCTGTCTCCAAGATGGTAAGAGGCTGGACTGAGATGGGTACCAAGTCCTCTGACTCAGCCCATATCCCTGGCTGCTACTGTATGCTGTTTCCATTTAAGCTTCAGGGAAGGATCTTATCCCCCTGCAGAGAAAATGGGGTGTCACCTAGCTTCAGCATCTCTCTGCCGTGGGTGATTCTGGAGTTGAAATGGCCTCCTCTATTCTTTTTTAAAAGATTTTTCTAAGTTTCTTTGTTGACCACACTTTGATGTGGCCACATTCTTTATTTAAATATATGAATACCATTGTCCTCCTCTCCTTATTTTTGGTTTGGAAGACATTGTATCTTCTTAGAGGGACTTTACATATCTATACATATTGCTTTTGTATTGATTTTATTATCTTAATTTTATGGGTTAAGTTATGAGATTTCTCCAGCTCCTAACTTGTCAACCTCCCCTTGTTCCCTGCCTCCTTTTCCACTGTATTTAAATTCAAATTCCGAGTTTGATTTTGAAGTACTCAGTCTGACTCCATTCCAGCTATTCAGTTTAGCCATGGCTCTCTGGATCACTAGTTATTATTATTACCATCCCTCCCTTTGTGCCCACTTATGTCTCAACTCAAATCTAATTATTCACTGTACCTATATGGCCTTGATTGTCCTACTTGGGTGTCCTTGGTTCTGCTGTGTTTTCTGCTTCGAATATCATTCTTTCTATGGAGCCTCCTTGTCTGATCCCTCATTGGCAGTAATCACTTTCTTCCTCAGGGTCTCATAATAAAGGATTATTTTCTGTCTCCTTTATGGCACAGTACATACATTTTAGTTGTTTGTGGACATGCCTTTATCTCTTACTAGACCAGAACCTTATTGTGCAGGTCTATCTGGTCGACCTTTGTATCTCCTCTGGTGTCTAATTCAGTTCCCTGCACACAGTGAGCATTTGATATCTGTTGGATGAGTGAATGAACAAACAGAATTTCAGATTTAAGTGTCTGCTTGTTGGTTTAGATTTCTCCTTTCTTTGCTTTTCTCACTCCTTTTCCATTTCCTTTTCTTTCAAACTTGCTGTGCTTTCTCTTGCACTGACTCACAGAACTTCTTGTCTTCACCACTCCCTTTTTTTACCCAGATTTTGCCTCATTCTTTCCCCATTAGCAGTCACTGTGTGGGAGTGCCACATGCTGCTGGTCAGATTTTCTCCATCCTTTTGTGGCTGGCTCTATTCTCTCCAGGAATCATATGACCGGCGTGGTTGCATTAAGATCTTAACAAAAAGACCATGTGTCAAGAACAGTCCTTAAGATTTGCTAGCCTGTTGCTTTCAAGTGGGAAACGTTCTGACAGACATTTCAAGGGAAAGGGAAAACATCCTTGGGTACTTGGAAGGTAGATGAATGCATATAATCACACTGTGGGATTGGGATGTTAGAGGCATCGTATTTGACCATAGAAATAATGCAGGAAGCCACAGAAGCTTCTGCTAACTGTTAGCATTGAATCCCTGAAATTTTTTCTACAGCTGGAAGAAACATTAAGAGATTAGTGTAATCCAACCCTTTCCAGATGAGAAAATAGACCCAAAAAGGCTAAATGACAAGTCTATAAAACGGGGATATTCATTGCCTTGTGTTTACTCCCAATGCTGAATGTGACTTGGGGGAACCACTTCCTCTTTGAAAGCAATGAAAGTTTTGCTTGAAGTGGAGACTTTGGTCTCTAAAACTGAAGGCTTTTGCAATGCTGAAAAGTAGACTCAGGTTAGTAGCAGGTTGGACCACTGTCGGAGTTTTGCTTCTGGGAAATTGCTCAGTGGGAACTGGCTGACAGAAAATTGTTCCTTCTATATTTAAAAAGAGGCCAACATTTAATAATAAAAACATCCATTATTTCTTGTTATTTTCCCCAGCGCCCATATTCTAAGTTTTGTTTCAGGCTTAATTTTCTTATCTCAGCACTTTTGTGTTTATATTGTTTACTCTAGGTCAGATGTTAGTAGAAGCATGGGAAATCCAGAAACTGAGAGGCCCATACTTGTTTGTTGGTGCTTTTCAGGTGACTCTTACCTGACTCACAGGATAATATGTTTTATTGTCATTGAAATACTGTCCAGTGAACCAGTTGTTGGTAGATATGAAAATTTACCTACCTGTTTGTGGCTAGGGAGCAGCCCTGTATAGAGACAGCCCAGAACAGGAAGTCAAGTGCAAACAGGATGTGCTGGTCTTTACTGTAACTTGTGTGCCTGTGTTTTGAAACTTTCTGTGGTTAAAAAGACTTCGAGTATTTGAGTGTGGCTGAAGAAGTGTCTGCTTCTGGTTTGAAAAGGAGGTAAGGTACCTAGACCATTACTGCCCTTGCCTATAAGCATGTCTTTCATCTACGGATCAGGTCTTCCTTCCTGATGCTGAGGCATTGTGAGTTTTCCTAGCTTGTACCATTATTACATCCCTATCTATATATATAAAAGCCTAAGCAACCGTTAGGACCGAACTATTGGAATGACTAGTCAACCAGTCACTATGACGTGCACTGACCACCAGGGGGCAGACTCTCAAAGCAGGAGCTGCGTCTGGTGGTCAGTGGCTTCCACAGCAGGAGTGCTGCTCAGCGGCGGCAGGTGCAGCAGGGCCGGGATGAGCAGCAGTGGAGCTGCGCCCACCCCCCAGGGGTCCTGGATTGCATTTCGAGAGGGTGCAGGCCAGGCTGAGGGACCCACCTGTGCATGCATCCTGCATCCTCGCACCGGGCCTCTAGTGTTCTCTAGTGTTTTATAAAATGAAACCACTGAATTGACTGATTGTCTGGTAGCTGTAGGATTCAAGCTGTGCTTGGCTATTATTTTTTAAATAACAGTAGAAGATCTTAGCCTAGAGTTCACCAGCCTTTCAAAGTATAGGTTCCTTTTGTTGGATTCCAGGATTTCTAGCACATCTTTTGAGTGTTTCTCCAGTTCCTAATCTAGGCAATGTAACAAATTAGTCTTTGAGTTGAAAATGTTTCTTTGAGGATTGAAGGCTGGATCTAAAGCTAAATGCTGAATTGTTTTACCCCTAGGCAAGTTTCTGGAGAGGAGATTAAATAAGTAATCTGTTTGTGGGTCATTAAGCTCGTAAACAGCCTAAGGAACCCCTATTTCCTGAACCCCCCTCCCATTCTTGTTTCCCACTGTGAAATCTGCTTCATTATGTTCATCAGGGGGCTGGATTGGCTATAGTATAACTAATTTTGGGACCTTTGTGGGTTATTATAACTGCTCGAGTTATTTCAGAACAGGTCCATTCTGATGGTCTCAAACCATAAACTAATGAGCATGAGGCAGGAAAAGGTCTGGTCCTGCTTTTTGTGCATTCTGTATCCTTGCCACATTGCAAAGAAGACAAGCCTTTCACTTTTGTAATTCCAGGACCAAATGGGCAAAGTAGTAGCACATTTCAGCATCGATGAGGATAGCATTACTTTCTGATATCAGCACAGGTGTCCTTTTTTTTTTTCTTTACAGGTTTTTTTTTCTCAGGAAAAAAGGAGTAGAAAAGATGAGCCAGTTTGCACTTTGTTGTGGGACATATAGGCAAAGAGTAAAACCTAGAGATCCAGGTTAAGCACATGTCACAAGAGAGAATATGGTGAGAATACAGAGGTTTCCTTTGTGATATTAGACAAATTAGAAATCTCCATTTCTGCTTCTTGGGATAGGTACTAGGCATCACACATCCTGGCAGGAGCAGAAAACATTTTGGAAAGTCAGCATAATTTTCAGATTGAGATCAAACATCAAACCAAGCCAAAGGACTGTGGAAGGAAGGGGGTGGGTAGTCTGAATTCACCCTGGATTATCACAAAATCCCATCTGACTTCAGTGCAGTGCAAGCAGTTATGGAGCACCAGGTGGGGGGCAGAGGTGTATGTGTTCAGTTCTTTGAATTTGGTAAGAGAGAAGGGGTTGAGGCGCTAAGGGAGAAAGTTTAAACCGCCTGGACTGTGGGAAAAGTGGCCAACTCCTTAGCATTGGGGTAGAATTGGGAAGAAATGTAACAGCCTAGGGCTGCATCCAGGATAAACTACTTCTGACGACTTTAGAGAGGAGTTCTTTGGGGATTAGAAAATTAAGAGTTGGTGGGAGGGGCCTGGAGCCATTTAGTTCTTAGAACATCATTGGAAAACTAGATTGAGTCTGATTAAAGGTATCAGCATGTCTAACAAAAAGATAGATGGGGGATATAGCAGATAAACTTTGTAACTTTAAAGAACCTTAAACAAGTTATTCATGAAATTATTTATAGCCAACTTTTATTGAGTATCTATTATGTGCTAGGCTTTAAATACCACTAGAATCTAGTCTTTGTTAATTCTGTATACTATAGCTCATTTGGCTATAGTAACTCGTGCAGTCCACTTTGGAAAGGTAAAATGCCTAATTTTGATACTAGACCGAATGCCTGTTTTGAAAGGCTGCCTTTTCTTAGGGCACAGGAATGCCAAAATCCTCTCCCCTGGTCTCTGGCTTCGTGAGCATTTTTTATCCTGGTTACCCATTAGTCAGTCACTGTGATAATATCTCGTGAAAGCAGCTTCTTCCCTTAGAAGGTCCATAAAAGCTTATCCAGTAACTCCTGTTTCCTGCACAAGAGAGTATGCGGGGGATCAGTCTCTTTATTCGTGATGAGCTTTGTCATCAGTTTTGATGGAAGAAGGATCCTGTGGTAATTAAACTGCAGGTCCGTTTATTCTGTTTTCAGCATTGTTAGGAGATTTTACTCTGAACTGCTTTCTTTTCCTGATTGACTCACCCTTTGGGGCAAAATGCCTGGGCTGAAATTAAATGTGTAGGTTTCTCTGCTGCAGTGTTCAATCTGTCATCTCCTAAACTTCACACTAAGAAGCAGCCATTTAATTGGTCAGACCCCGAGGGTGATATTTTGGCACAACTCCATTGGTTAGAATTACTTTTCCCTGAACTTCACAGCAGATGCTGCGGCCCCTCTGCAGATCTTTGTCATAGACTAGTTGAAACCAGGGAGTTTCCAAGAACATTTATTACTTGTGATTATTATGTATGTTTTTCTGTTGTTTACAACAGTTATCACTTCAGGAAAAGAGCTCATTTATTACCAGTGGCAAGTGAAATCTCTCTCCTTTTCTTCCCCTTATTCATAGTGCCACCTTAACACTTTATGCTCCAAGACCCTCTGTTCTATTTCATACATCCTTTTGTCATGTTTCTCTTTCCACCTTGCTTGTGCTGTGCGTGTCAATAGCAACAGGCAAAGCTCAGCTTAGACCTGGTGTATCTGGTGGAGGTCTGTTTCTTTGATTTCTAGGATTTCTTTTCTGTTATTTTACTTCTCCATTTGCTTTTTGAGCGTTCTATTTGTGTCCTTTGCAATTCTCATCACAGCACCATTCCAAACCCAAGCCCCTGGAGGGCATTGAAGCTTGAAGTGATGGTCTGTTGTTTACCTTTGAGGCTCTCTCTCTCTGGTTTTCTAATGCTGTATGAACCATCAGTTTTAATATTTTTCTGTTACTTTTGGATAGTAGTCTGTTACCACTCTTTTCTTACTGGTACTTCTCAAGTAATCTTAGTAGACATTTAAAAATTATCTTCAGCATGTATGAGGTAGGCTTTTCCTTACAAATATTTATGTGGTTTTATGTGTTTAAACCCCTTAATTTGCTGATTACCCTGGAATAATGATTGGGGAGTTTTCAAGCATGAATTTCTGCCTCACCCTTAAAGCTCTAATGCTGTTACCATTAGTAATACTTCAGTAAATACCTGGTGATCACATTTACCTGGCACTAAGGCTGGGACTAATGCTGTAAAGTAGACTCACTCTTGTTTCCTGTTTCACTTTCCACACCTAACCATGGGCGATGAATATTTTAAAAAGAATTATACTTTGAACGTCAGCCCAAGGACTGAAGGGTCACAGGTTCGATTCTGGTCAAGGGCATGTACCTCATTACCTCAGTTGCAGGCTCTATTCCTGGCCCTAGTTGGGCACATGCAGGAGGCAACCAATCAATGTGTCTCTCTCCTCCCTTCTGCTCTCTCTAAAAATCAATGGAGCCCTGGCCAGTTTTGTTCAGTGGTTAGAGAATTGGCCCGTGGACCAAAAGGGTCTCAGGTTCGATTCCTGGTCAAGGGCATGTACATTGGTTGCAGGTAGGGGCGAGTGTAGGAGGTAACCAATCAATGGATGTGTCTCTCTCATGTCAGTTTTCCTCCCACCTCCCCCCATTACTTTCTCTAGAAATCAATGGGGAAAATATCCTTGGGTGAGGATTAACAACAAAAAAAGAATTATACAAATTGTTAGGCAGTTGTTAAATATAGTGCTACTTAAATGCTCATCCCCTCCGAATGCAATCACCATGCAATGCAGAGACCTTGCCAGTTTTTATTCTTGGAATACCCAGCACCTAGAAGGTTTGGCAGACAGTATTGCTAAATAATCAGATGAATGAATTAAAGTTATCGGGAGGTGTACAAGATGCCATGAGAGCAGACAGGGTCAGAGGTTTTCCTGAGGAAATAAAGGCCACCTGCGGGAGGTAGGTGGGAGGCTGAGAAAATAACTTGAGGGAGGTTCCTGAAGTCAAAATAAGCTTGGCATTTGAGGGACTGAAAGAATGAAAAGGTAGGGGAGCTGGATCTAAGAGCAGGGAGAGGGAGGCCCTGAGCTCTGAGGATTTCCTTTCAGTTTTACTTAATGGTTACCAGTGAAAAATTTATTAAAAGGAGGGTAATAGAGCATTAGTTGTAGTTGACACAGTTAGGTCAAAAACCCCTACTCAGCTGAAACAAAGCTGGCCAGAATGGAAACTGAAACACATCCTAAATGTCTATTAAGGGCTTTATCTTTAGAAAATTGGGGTCTATCTATAGCTCCTGTACCCTGAAGTTGAAAGTAGGAAATGCAGATGACTTCCTGGATGTAAAAATTAAAATGCTGGGGGTTCCTAGGGATGGTTTTTCTGTCCACTCCAAGTCTTCAAAGGTTGGCTTGGTGGGTAGGTATCCCTTTTTGATGTCCCTAGAAGGGACTAGAAATTAGTATTAGGTATTTCCTCCCTGCTAGCCACTTTATGTGATTTCTGTCTCTTCTCTCTCAGGCAGTCCATTAATCTGCTCTCCCAGCGCACAGGCCCTTGAATTCCTATTGCTAAGGGTAGGGAGTATGGATGGTGAAAGAAGACCCCTCTTTCTGTAGGACTACAAATTAATTAAAACACTGGACTTACATTCTGTCACTCTCTAGCTGTGTGACCCTGGTCCAGCTACCCAATCTTCTTTATTTACAAAATGAGTATTTCAATTCTGATTTTTGCAGGATTATTGCATTAAATGAGATAATAGATGCAAACATAACAACCCACTTGGCACATGTTAGGTGTTGTTGTAGTGTTTTTACTTTTTTCTTAAAAAATGAAATTTTCTATGGCTCATTTGAGAAAGGGACTCCCTGAGTTGTGGTGACCTCCAACCATAAAATTATTTTCGTTGCTACTTCATAACTATAATTTTGCTGCTGTTATGAATTGTCATGTAAATATCTGATATGCAGGATGTATTTAGGCGACCCCTGTGAAAGGGTCGTTCGATCGCCAAAGGGGTCGCGACCCACAGGTTGAGAACTGCTGTTCTAAAGGTTTGATAATTTTTATTAAAGTACTAGAGGCCCGGGGCACGAAAATCGTGCACTGGGGGGTGGGGGGGGGGTGGTCCCTCAGCCCAGCCTGCATCCTCTCCAATCTGGGACCCCTTGGGGGATGTCCAACTGCTGGTAGGGCCTAAACCGGTAGTTGGACATCCCTCTCACAATCCACACTGCTGGCTCTCAACCACTCGCCTGCCTGTCTGCCTCATTGCCCCTAACCACTTCTTCCTGCCAGTCTGATCGACGCCTAACTGCTCCCCTGCCAGCCTGATTGACACCTAACTGTTCCCCTGCTGGCCCGATTGCCCCCCAACTGCCCTCCCCTGCCAGCCTGGTCATCCCCCAACTGCCTTCCCTTGCAGGCTCGGTTGCTCCCAACTGCCCTCCCGTGCAGGCCTGGTCCCCCCCCAATTGCCTTCCCCTGCAGGCCCAGTTGCCCTCAACTGCCCTCCCTCCCCTGCAGGCCCGGTCACCCCCAACTGCCCTCCCCTGCAGGCCTGGTTGCCCCCACTGCCCTCTCCTGCAGGCCTGGTCACCTCCAACTGCCCTCCCCTACAGGCCATCTTGTGTGAGGGTGTAATGATCAATTTGCATATCACCTCTTTATTATATAGGATTACTTGTGAGGTGGAGAGAGAAGGCTGAGCCCGAGCTCTAGCGTCTTTGAAATCTTTACCATGTCAGTTTGTATAGAGGCTCTGGAAGCTGTTTGGGAGAGAGGCACATTTTTTTTTTTTTTTTTTTTTAGCTGATCACGAATTTTTTTTTTTAATATATTTTTATTGATTAAGATATTACATATGTGTCCTTGTCCCCACGTTACCCTCTACCCCCCCCCCCACTCATGCCCTCACCCCCCCCCCCTGTTGTCCGTGTCCATTGGTTAGGCCTATATGCCTGCATGTAAGTCCTTTGGTTGATCTTTCCCCCTTACCCCCACCCTCCCCTACCCTCCCTCCAAAGCCCGACAGTCCAATCAATGCCTCTCCGTCTCTGGATCAGTCCTTGTTCATCAGTTTATGTTGTTCATTATATTCCACAAATGAGTGAGATCATGTGGTATTTATCCGCTCTCCAGTTCCATCCATGCTGTGGCAAATGGTAAGAGTTCCTTTTTCTTCTTCCTCTTCTTAAAGAATACCTTTCAGCATTTCATATAATCCTGATTTGGTGGTGATGAACTCCTTTAGCTTTTTCTTATCCGTGAAGCTCTTTCTCTGACCTTCTATTCTGAATGATAGCTTTGCTGGATAAAGTAATCTTGGTTGCAGGTTCATGCTATTCATCACTTTGAATATTTCTTGCCACTCCCTTCTGGCCTGCATGGTTTCTGTTGAGAAATCAGTTGACAGTCGTATGGGTACTCCCTTGTAGGTAACTGACTGTCTTTCTCTTGCTGCTTTTAAGATTCTCTCTTTGTCTTTTGCTCTTGGCATTTTAATTATGATGTGTCTTGGTGTGGTCCTCTTTGGATTCCTTTTGTTTGGGGTTCTCTGCGCTTCCTGGACTTGGAAGTCTATTTCTTTCACCAGGTGGGGGAAGTTTTCTGTCATTATTTCTTCAAATAGGTTTTCAATATCTTGCCCTCTCTCTTCTTCTGGCACCCCTATAATTCTGATGTTGGTACGCTTGAAGCTGTCCCAGAGGCTCCTTACACTATCTTCATATTTTTGGAATCTCTTTTCTTTTTTCTTTTTCAGTTGGGTATTTTTTGTTTCTTTGTATTTCAAATCTTTGGCTTGATTTTTGGGATCCTCTTGTCTGCTGTTGGATCTCCGTAGATTATTCTTTATTTCAGTCAGTGTATGCTTAATTTCTAGTTGGTCCTTTTTCATGTCCTCCATGGTCTCACTATACTTATTGAGGGACTCATTAAATTTATCGGCGGTTTCCATAAAATTCTTGAAAAACCTTATAAACGTGGCCTTGAACTCTATATCTAGTCGTTTGCTTTCCTCCATTTCTGCCATTTGTGACCTGTTTCTTTGTCTCCGCATTTTGGCTGCTTCCCTGTGTTGATAGAGTGGCTTTGTGTGCTAGGTGTCCTGTAGGGCCCAGTGGCTCAGCCTCCCCAGTTACCTGAGGTGGACACTCTTGGTGCACCCCCTCGTGGGCTTTGTGCACAGTCTTGTTGTAGCTATGCCTTGGTTGTTGTAGGATCACTGGGAGGAATTGACCTCCAGGGCAATTGGCAGCGAGAATCAGCTGCCTTGATGATGCTCAGCTGTGTAGCAATGCAAGCCGCTGTGGGGCCTTGGTCCTTCTCTTGGAAGCTCTGGGTCTATCTGGCCCGGCTTCGGTTAGGTAATTACAGGTTGCAAATGGCCGGGGCATTCATATGCAAAAGCCTCTGCCACAGCCTGGGCGGGGCGGGGTCTCAAGAAATCAAAGGGCGGAGAAAGCAGCTATGGCGGAGCCTCAGCCCTGCCCTAAGGAGTCGCGAGTCCCAGTGTCCCGGCAATGGCTGCAAGCACCTCTGAGGGAAAGCCGCTCTCAAGCTCGCCCGCTGCCAGACAGTCCAGTATCTCCCCGTATGAGTCCTGGGTCCCCAGAGACTTCCCGGAACCGGATTTCAGAGCCGTCGGGAGCTTGTGTCTCCCTCCGGATTCAAAAAGACAGCCGTGTCCTCAGGTGCCAGACCCTTTCCGCGCGCGAGCCCCCGTACCTCTGCACGCCACCTCCGCAGCTCCTCCCGCTCGCAGTGTGCTTTTCTTTCCTTCTAGTTGTAGAATTTACACTCAGCCAGCCCTCCTGTAGTTCTGGATGATGTCCACCTTGTGTTTTTGATGCATTTATCGATTGTTGTGGGAAGCAGCAATTTCCCGGTGTTTATCTATGTCGCCATCTTAGTTTCTCGAGAGGCACATATTTAACACTAGAGGCCCGGTGCACGAAATTCATGCATGGGTGGGGTCCCTAGGTCTGGTTGGTGATCAGGGCCTATTGGGGCTATATCGCCCAGTCCCTATCGGGGCTGGGTCAGACAGGGCCTGCCAGACAGGACCTGCTGGATGGGGGTAGTGATGGAGCATGGGAGGTTGGCTGTCAGCCCCGAGGAGGGAGCGGCCCTTGGCCCCCCTGGGAAAGGGGCTGTGTCCGTCACCACCCACCCCCAGTTCCCTGTCCCAGCCTGGGGCCTGAAGGCCCTGCTGGGGTCAGGAGAGGAGGCAACAGTTGCTGGGTCGGGCGTGGAAGGAACAGACGCCAGATGCTGATGCTGCTGGCCAGCCACGGAAGTTGGCTGTGGGAGCACATTGACCACCAGGGTGCAGCTCCTGC
Organism: Myotis myotis; assembly: GCF_014108235.1. Classification (NCBI taxonomy): domain Eukaryota; kingdom Metazoa; phylum Chordata; class Mammalia; order Chiroptera; family Vespertilionidae; genus Myotis; species Myotis myotis. The sequence continues at coordinate 12,723,704 of NW_023416321.1, read as the reverse complement.
ATTGAGCATCTGCCCCCTGGTAGTCAGTGCACGTCATAGCGACTGGTCGACCGGTCGTTCTGGTCATTCAGTCCTAACGGTCACTTAGGCTTTTATATATACAGTGGCCTTAACTTATGAGCTTAATTCGTTCCGTGACGGAGTTCGTAACTCAAATTACTTGTATGTCAGATCATAAAGTGAACGAGTGAGACACGTGATGCTGGGCTGATGTTGTGGCGTTCACTGTGACGTTCGCTGCGCCAACTAGCGGTGGGGTATCTGAAGCTGGCTTGTAACCCGAATTTTAGCTCTCAACTCAAAGCAAAAAATCGGCTAAGAGACGGCTCATATCTCGGAAAAACTTGTTAGTCGGGACACTCGTAAGTCAAGGTCCCACTGTATAGATTAGCCCCATGCCTATGATAATGCCTGCCATTTACTGAAGTACTGCCTTCTGCTTTTTCTGTAAGATTGAAATCCTGGTGACTTGCCTCATGCTTGACCAGCAAAGGCATGCTCTCTACTGATCACCTACTCTGTCTCCCGCTGTGACAAATAGGTACATCCATTCGCGTTGTACTAAAGCTCAGAGAGGCAACTTTCTCAAGCTCATTCAGTTACTGTGTTAGAGCCAGGATTTAAGGTCAGGTGTGACTGAGTCTAAAAGCAAAGTGAAATGTTTATTTGGGAACTTTTTTTTTTTTTTTACTGGTTTGTTTTCTAAATATTTAGCCCTAAAGTGAAATTCTTATCTAGGGACTATGCAAATTGTCTGTTAGGTTTTAGAGCCTGGGGGACTGTTTTCCTCTGTGTGCCAGCCTTGTGAAACAGCCTTGTTTATGTCCCGCCCATAGACCACTTGAGCAGGGCTGTGGATCTCATTTAGGCCTTGGGTTCTAAAGTTCCACAATATACTTGTAGCCTCTGTGACTTAGGTGTTCTGAATTCTTTATTCTCAAATAAATAGCTCAGAAATAATCTCAGTATCACAGAGAACATGCTTCATTGTCCCACACCCAGCAAGTGAGACCAGTCTGCAGTATGGTTTACTCCATGGGTTGCTTACTTACAAATGCAACAGTTGCCCTATTTGATGCTCGTGTTGCCACCAGCATTGTGAATCTTCCCCTTCCGAGGTGGACACCTCAGGCAGGTTTACTGGAAAATTCCAACTGCGATTCTGAGATTCTGTATTGAATTAAACAGTTTCAAAGGGCGTTCAAGTTTCTTTTCAAAAAGACAAACTTATTTTTTAAAGTAAGCAGCCTTCGACGTGGAGAGATGATTTTAAATTTCAGGTGAGTGCTCAAAATAATGATTGATTCTTTATTGTATGGGTGATGTGATCAACGGTGCCAGAGCTCCTACCCAGGTCCCTTGGTTGGTAGGAGACGTAGACTTTAGGTAAACAAAGATAGAGACGGACGTTGGCTTTCCAGCCAGTCGCCACTATTGAACATCTAGGCTGTTGCCGTTTTTGAATTGTAACTTACAATTTAGTGGTAACTTATTTTAATGAGTTATTTATTGGCACTTTATGTATGTTACCTCTCATCCCTACAATTACCTTCCAACAGGGGAGGTATTATCTCCTTTATGTAGGTGAGGAAACAGACTTAAAAAGCTTACCTAACTTGTCCAAGGTTAGCTACCCTTAGCTTTTGATAAGGGTTTTTTTTTTCCATAGTCACTTTATGTCATATAAATATTGATAAAACGCTTTGGGCTCTAAGGAGAGATAACTAGTACTTGCTTCACCAGCTGTATTGATAAAATATCGAATGTTCTTTTGGTCTCAGTTTGTTCAGTCCACAAAGTATTTGAGTGTCTGCTATGAAGTGGTCGTGTGCTTGGATGATGCCAGTAAAAAAGTGAAGACACAATAAATATAATTACAGATGATGATAGTTATCATGCAGGAAACGAAAAGGTCAATGAGAGTGTATGTGACTGAGGAGGATCCCCTAAATCAGCAGTATTCAAGTTGAGACCTGAAGGATGACAAGGAGCCAGGAGAACAAGCTTTTTAAGTTTGCAGGAAGGAGCTTCTGTGCTTGAAGAACAGAAAGGATACCATGGCTGGAAGCTTAGTGAGTGGTGAGGAAAGGAGCATGAGGTGAATTGGAGAGGTAGGCAGGGGCTGATGGCACACGCAGGGCCTGAGGGCACATGCAGGGCCTGAGGGCACATGCAGGGTCTTCTACTCCTAAAATGCAGTGGAAATCCATTAAAGAGCTTTAAGTGTGTGTGTTTTGCGGGGAGGAGGGAAATGGATGATGCCTGTGGAGGAAGAATCGGAGAGGGGCAGGAACTGAAGCTGGGAATCTAGTTAGGAGGCTGTTCTAGACTGGAAATACAGTAGAGCACCGAGTCCATGCCCTCATGGATTTTTTATTTCAGTTAGGTGACGCAGTTAACAAGTAAGCAGATAATACTAGCTGGTACTAAGTGTCATGTATGAGATTAAAAAGTGATATTTAGACTAAGGGGGGACTGACAAGAAGGAGCCAAACATGTGAAGGTCTGGAGAGGAGTCTAGGCAGAAGGAACAAATAGCAAGTTGAAAGGGCCTAAGGAGGGAAATGTAATAGAGGAGAGATGGTGATTTAGGCCATTGTCAGGGGCGGGGGAGATGGGAATTTATGAGTCTTCAGCTTAAGCATGGTATTTAAAGCCACTGATTGGGGGTCTCCTTGGGAGAGAGAGTGGGCACCAAAGACAGCCTGGGCACTCCCAACATTTAAGAAAAGAGGGAGGGGGAAGAACCAGCAAAGCAGCTTTAAGGTAAGAGGGAGATCAAGAGTGCGGAGTTCTGGAAGCTCAGAAATGGTTAGCAGGGAGAGAGTTTCAGGGAGGAGGGAAGGAGGGTCCCTGTGTCCTGCAGGAGATTGAGAAGTGTCACCTGGAATTCCTTGGTGATCTTGCAGAGATTAGGTGCAGTGGTTAGGCCAAGCTAGGTTGAGCAAGTGGAGTCAAATGTTGAGAGAAATTTTGATGTAGAGGAGAGCAGAGGAAAAGGTCTTTACCAAGGAGTGGGGACATGGGCTCAATATGGTTTTCTTTGTTATTGTTCTTTTTACAAATTACAATATTACCCTAGATGCTTTAAAACCCTCTCTTAAATAAACTTTTAATTGAAATATAACTAGAGAAGTCCACAAATTGTAAGTTAGATTTTGATGAATTAATAGGCTTCAGGGTTTAAGTGCCGTCTGTTCAAATCCTGGCTACTATCTGTTAGCTGTGACCTTTCGCAAGTCAGTTGACTTCTCTAAACCTTGGCTGTCTTGTCTCACCTGAAGATGGGAAGAACGAATCTGCCTTGCCAGAATTGTTGTGAGGATGAAATAACATGAAATAACAATGGATGGTACCCAGCTCAGTGCCGGGCAGATAAGAGCAGTCTTCCAATGAATGGCTACTTTCTTCTTTACTTGTTAAAATATGTAATTATTTATCAATTACTTCAAAGAGGCATAGCTCAGCCATATTGCTAGGCTTTTCATAGCTGTTCAAAGCCATTGCAATTGTACTTTAATTGCTTTTTATGGGTAATATGCAAGATGAAGCAAAGCCCATTCTGTAGTAATGATCCATAACGTGGGGCACTTTTCTTTATGCACTTGGAGCATAGATGCTTTTAATAATTCCAGGAATACGGTATGACAGTAGCCAAAGCACTCAATAAATGAGATGATTCTGTAAGGCTTGCCATCTAGACATTTTCTGATTTGCCAGATCAGAAAGGTGCTTCTTTGAGGATTTGGGGGCATTTTAATTAGGCGTCTTTAAAAGATTTTTATAAAGTCTTATACAGTGCATTCACCATAAATATGTTAATTCCAAAATGTTGCTGTCTCTGCATCCTTGTGAAGCCTGTTGTTTCAGGCTTGACACACAGACCAGTCAATTAAAATTACAACAGATTGGATGAGAACCTTGGGGACTTGACTTTACTGCTGTGGAGTTTGGTGGTTAGCAAGATGGTTTTGGAGTTGCACTGCACATAGCACTAATTTTACTAGGACACTGACATTCTAACCCCTCTAGGCCATGGGACCATTTTTTAAAAAAAATATTTTTATTGATTTCAGAGTGGAAGGGAGAGATAGAAACATCAGTGATGAGAGAGAATCATTGATTGGCTGTCTCCTGCATGCCCCACACTGAGGATGAAACCCGCAACCTGGGCATGTGCCCCAACAGGGAATCAGACCATGGCCTTCTGGTTCATAGGTTGACGCTCAACCACTGAGCCACGCCGGCCAGGCCATGGGACCATTCTGACCCTTCTCTGCTCCATGGTAAAGCCCATGACAACCACTGATCCATTTAAAATTATTTGACTTGATCAGGTGAACAAGTGAAGAGGTGTAGGAAGAAATCACATTACCTCCCCTCCTGCCTCTAACAGACTGTACCTGGAATAGGTCCTCTATCTTACCCTGGGTTACCACTGTAATTTTCCTGTTCAGCAGGGATCAGTCTCCCCAGAAATACTTACTAAGCTGACAAAATCTCGTGAGCAAGCTAGCCGGTCCTGCCTCACACCACAGGACTCTTCCCCAGGGAATGGTCAGTTTTCCTGTTCACCCCAGCCCTACATCTCTCCTTCTCCCCTGCAGGCAAAGTGGAGGAGGCGAGCCTGGCAGTTTCCAAACACACTCAGTGGGAGAGCAGCCAGAGACCGTATTTGAGGATTAAATCTCTCAGTCCCTCTTCTGAAGAGGGTGAGGGGATTTGGAGAAGGGATTTTCAAGCCCTCAGTGGAGATTTGATAATTTTCTTTCACGGTCAGAAGGAGGTTTGCAGATCTGAGAAGGAAACTTTCAAAGTTGTCAACATAGGGAAACTTCTTTATACACCTCACAATTGGTTCCACTTTCAGTCCATTAAGTTACATAATCAGATGCCATGTATGTGAATCTGTTTAGGGCTGAGGGATTGAAAAAATATTCCCAAGAGAAAAATGTGTAGTTTGTGTGGCAATGTTAAAATTATAAACCCTTTCACTCCCCAAAATAACCCTGAAGATAGTTATTTTTTAGACTTAGGGTTTTCCAGTTTGGCAAGAGAGTACTTTTGTTTGTTTTTAACCCTCACCCAAGGATATGTGTGTGTGTGTGTGTGTGTGTGTGTGTGTGTGTGTGTAAATTTTTTAGAGAGAGTGGAAGAGAGGGAGGGAGAGAGAAAGAAGCATCTATGTGAGAAGGAAATATCCATTGGTTGCCCATGCAAATGCTCCCACTGGGGCAGGGATGGAACTAGCAAACCCAGGTACTTGCCCCTGACCAGATATTAAACCCATGACCCTTTGGTGCACAGGCCAGCGCTTTAACCACTGAACCACTGGTCAGGGGGCAAGAGAATAGTTTTAACTGACCACATTAGGACATGTGTCTTTTTGGTATGGAAATATATGTCAAAATGAGTAAAAGCCTGGTCTGTTGACTGGTGAACGTGTTCTGTTTGAGTGAGCAGGTGTGAGGTATGTTAGCATTGAGGATTCTTTCCACCTAGCCTTTTTCATAATGACCCCTTCTCCCACACATACATATCCCCAGGATAGTAAGACTGTTCATCACTCAAACATGGGGCTTATGGAATAACAGCGACAAATTTCAAGTCTTCTCACAGAACCAAGACCTTGTAAGAGTAGCCAGATACTTAACAGGCCAAGGGCTATTCTTTCAAGGCTCCCTAGAGGAGGCAGTGAAGATTAGATGTAAAGTTAGAATGAAAGTAGTGCTGAGGATGATTCATTCTCCTGACTCCCAACTGAGGAAGAGCTTTCTTAGCTTTTGTATCAGGGGGAGCTCTAGTGCCTTCCTGGCTGAAGTCTCCTGGGGGCTGGGACCTTGTCAGAATCACTTTTGGTCACCCCAGTGCCTAGCACACAGCTGGTGCGTCTGAAATAAAGCGCGAATTGAAACAATATACAGCGGGCCAGCTTTCACTGGAAACATACTGGCTCCTACAGATTGTGCTTCACCACGTGCACTTACCCGTTGTGGCAGAGTTCTTATCTCTGGGGAAACCATTGCAGCATGTGTATTCCTAGTGTGGAAGAAAATGTGTTTTCTCATGGTTAAATCTATCACTCCCCTCCTTTTCCTTTTTATTTCCTTTTTTCATTTTTCTCTGCTAATGCTGTAAGCTTATCTTTGGTTATATCTGTCTTTACTTCTGTTCCACTCTCTAGTGAGAGGTGACTTTTCTCCTGCCCAGAAGTGTCCACCCAGAATCTGACCACTAGGTGCCATGTTTCCTGCTACTCTGGCCCTTACTCCCATAATTTATCACTAGCTTATTTCCTCTATAATTTCCTAATCTTTGGGGGTTTCCTCTACAGTCTTCAAATATGTCTACATTTCTCTTTATTTTAGTGACCTGGATCTTCTTCAGCTACTGCCTTCTCTCTCCTATTCACAGTCAAAAGTTTCTTGAAAGAATAATTTATGCTTAGAGTCTGGCAAATCCTCACTTCTCATTCACTTACCAACCTGTGGTTATCTTCCTAAACTACTCAGGCAAAGAGCATACCCACATTTTCCTAAAACTAGGTCCAAAGTTTTGCATTTTTTATTGTGTTCTACCCTCTGGGTCATTAGCTAGTGTGGATAATTTCTTCTTGAAACTCATAACACTCTTTCAGTTTTCCCACCTCTGAGCATTCTTCCTTTCTCTTTCCTGCTTGTTAGTTTTCCTTTGCTTGCCCTGTAGATCTGGTCTTCCCAAGGGTTCTCACAGACCCGCCTCTTTCCTGCCCTTCACCGTCCATCAGTCTTCTGCCCCACTCTGGGTTTATTAACATACTTGTAGAAGGCTAAGGATTCCCAAACCTTCATCTTCAACAGAGACCAAACCCCTGTGTGCTGTGCATACATCAGCATGTCCCACAGAACAAAATTCAACTCCTCATCTTAACCTGCCCCCTCCACACACAGGTACATGCCTCCTCCTGAGGGCTTTATCCCAGTTAGTGATTCCACTGTCTGTCCTGTTGTGCAAGTCAGAGTCCCTGGGATTCATCCAAGACTGTTTTCTTTCTCCCTTCCCCTACCTTTTCAATTCATTGACACAGACTGCTAATTCTGGCAAAGATCTTGGGACAAGCCCAGAAAGCCAAATCATAGTGCTTTTTGCCTGTGCATTCCCAGAGAAGTTGTAGTTAAAATATTGTTATGATGATAGTAGCAACAACTAATGTTTATTTAGTGCTTCACAGCCAGAGATGTCCAGATGAGAAAAATGAAGTACAGAAAGGTTATGACTTGGGTAGCATAGCCCATCACCGGGGCTTGGGACCTCTGTTTTACCCGGATCCTATATGCTCTTTGTATTATGACACTGTCACAGGTGTTTCCATCAACTGATGATTTAAAGAATTACAGAATCCCTCCTTCAGAGGGCTTCAACAGTACTACCCCACTGTTGTCTCCATTCTCTTGACAGCAAAGAACTCGTTTAACTAACTGCTCTTTACTTCATTATTCCATGTGAACTGTTAATTACCAGTAAGGCAGATCCCCCCCCACCCCACAAGTCTGTGGAAAGTAAGAGTCTTAGAGTCTTCATGCAAGTAATAGTGAGTCAGAGAGGGATGTGTAGGAAATGGAGCAAATGTGTGCTTAGTTAAGATTTAAATATTGTGTGTGATTCATTCACTCAGTAGCACTTGTTGAGTACCTATCTGCTGAATACTGTATTACTAATGGTCCCTGTTCTCATGGGGTCACAGGCAAGTGTTTGGGGTGGGGCAGATATAAATTGGATCCGCCTACAAAAGCGAATGAATTATATCACAGGTGTATTGGAGGCAAGTGTTGGGAAGCTAAAAAGGCCCTAGAGTAGTCAGAGGCCTGACGTTATCGCTGTGTCAACCAGGAAGTTACTCCCTCTGCTGGGCCTTTTGCTTTTCCTCTATAAAAGGACCAAGGTTGAAACTGTTGGCTTCTTAGTCCCTTCCAGCTTATCATATCTTTGAACTATGATTTCACAAAGGCACTTTCAAGAAGTCAGGAGGCAGCGCAGAAAGTACCATTCTTTTATGGGAACTGATTATTGAGTAATAACACTAAATGTTCCATTATTATCTTGGTAAACATAGAGTTCAGGCTCAAAATGTCCATGTTGACTGCCTTGGTCTACTGAGAAAAGCACACTCTTACTTTATCACGGCATTACTTGGCATTTTAGTGGACTGTCTTGCCATCTTTAGGTTATTCTGACATTTGGGAGATTAACTCCTCGTTGTTTTGTGATCTTAAAAAATCACCAATCCTGCCCTGGCCAGTTTGGATAGAGCATCGGCCTGCAAACTGAAAGGTCCCAGGTTTGATTCTGGTCGAGGGCACATGCCTGGGTTGTGGGCTCCATCCCCAGTGGGGGACTTGCAGGATTATTAAAAAAAAACACCACCACCATTCCCTTTGTCCCTAGTACCTGTATTTGGTATGTCAAATGGGAATAATAATCCAACACTTTTTAATAAACTCACAGAGGCACTGATTGAGCAGTGAAGCTAAATTTTATTGATCATCTACTCTGTGTACGACACTGCTAGGGGAAGGTACACACGGGAATAAGTGGTTACTTCTCTCGAGGGATGTATGGTTTAGCGGTAGAAAACAAAGGGTGAGTGTATCTGTGCAACCAGCTGCTATAGGTGCTGTGATGGAAGCTTATATGGGATTGCAGGTACAAATGTAAGAGTAGTTAGTTCTGCTGGCTGGTGGGAGGGGAAACCGAGGGGCAGCAGCATGGTGCAGGGAGAAGAACTTTAGGTTTAGAGTCAGGAGGACCTGGGTTTTCCGAATCTTGATTTTCTATATATTAGTGTGTGACCTTGACTTCTCACCTATATACAGGAAATAAAACCTTTCACATAGTCAATGTGAGCATGGAATTATGCAGTGTGTGTGTCTGTGAGTTCTAGGGGAAGGTCATGTTCCTGAATAAAGTGGGTGTTAGGCCCCTTGTAATCGCTACAGCAAGAGATTTTATTTGAAGTTAGATCTCAGATTAAACCCAAACAGGGATCAGCAACCTTTCAAAGGTAGTGTGCCAACTTGGCCGCCCGTGCTGTCCTGGCAGATCAGGTGTCTATAGTCGCTTCTTATGTGCAAAGGTGGTGGTGCAGGAGGTGGCAGGAAACCAGTGGCCCAACATATTGTGCCTTGACTCTGGCAGCAGGAGTGGTTTGAGTGTCCCAGCTCACCTGTGCCCTCAGGAATGGGAGTGCACTAGAGGTGTGTCTTAGTTCTGACCTTTTTCCTTTTCCTCCCGTTCACCAGATTTTATCATGTGGGCAAGCTGTTGCAACTGGTTCTGCGTGGATGGACAGCCTGAGGAGGCCATACCACCCCAAGGAGCCAGGGCGCAGGCCTATTCCAATCCTGGGTACAGCTCCTTTCCTTCCCCAACAGGCTCGGAACCAAGCTGCAAGGCCTGTGGGGCCCACTTCACAAACATGGCCAGGAAGGTGAGTGTTGACCACCTCAGGCCCTTGGGCCAGCTCACTGCCTTTTCTATCCTGCCTCTTGCCTTGCCTCTGCTTATGCAATGCCCATAACCCAGGCCCATTCGTTTCACAAAAGTAATAAAGGAAAAACTAACCAAGCAAAATCAAAGCATCTCAGTGTAGATTGGAAGCCCGCTCGACCTGAATTTAGATATCAGCTTTGCCATTTACTAGCTGTATGACTTAACCTTTCTTGAGATCCTTTTCTTCGTTTATAAAATGGGGATGTAATAGCTGTACCCATCTCACAGTGTTGGGAGAATAAAATGAGACAAGCTGCAAAGGCCAGTACAATGCCTGGAATGTAGCAGGCACTCCATACTATTTCCTTCATTAGCTGCCCTCATAAACAGCCTGACTGCAGATTAACTTGTTCATTTTAGTGAAAGCAATGCCACGGATTTCTCAGTACATCAAGACCTTAACAACACAGACGGGAGCTTATTTCAAATGGCGATTTCATTTGAAATGCTCCATGGCATGTTTTCCAGATTAGCGAGCAGGAAGGAAACTTACTGGCTGGGTAATGGTGTGTGGGTGTGGGCCCTCCCTTTGTCAGCTCCCAGAGGCAGTGTGCTCTCTGGTCAAGCGCCATTAGAGCTGACGGTGAACCTTGACCTGGAGAAAGAACTGTATTCTGCATTCCTCGGTAGAAGGAGAGGTTTGCAATCCAGAATGGGATGTTAAAATGGTGATAATAGGAAAATTGAGAGGAAGAAACCCTTTTTAAACCATCTGCTGTATGCCAGGACTGTTTTAAGCAATTTAGATTTGTTTCATTTAATCCTCACAATAATAACTCTGTGATGTAGGCTTTAGGGTTCCTAAACTCCCATTTTATAAGAAACTAAGGCTTAGAGTTTCACAGTTAAAAGGAAAGTGTTTGTGTGAAGTTCCGGACAAATAGCATAAGAGACATTAAAATACTGCTTCTTGTCCCTCCTTAGGTAGAACCTCAAGATCACATAGTTATTCATGGCAGAGTCAGGATTCAAACCAAGTCTTTGACCCTTACGCTGTCTCCCAGGAGACATTCAACATGTCAGAACTTCTGCAGCTTGGAATGTAGCTTGAAGTGTTGACCCCCTCCCCCCTACCCTTTTTGTCTGTAAATGATGGAGGATTGGCATGTTACCTTGTAGGTTGTATTTTGCCTGCACTTCACTGTAGTGCAGCAAAGGCGGGCACTTGGCAGAGCTTTATTGTGATTTGCTTAGCTACCCAAGAACTCAGCCAGAGAGGCTGTTGCAGGTCGTCAGGGAGCCGTGTCTCGGTGGGCAGAGGTGCCCCTCCTTTTATACTCAGATGAAAAGTTGAGTCAGTAAATTGAGACTGAAGTGGAAAACAGAAGGAACTCGGTGCCACATGGCCTCAGTCTTCTCAGTGATGGAGACGGTGGGGTGCAGTTAGGATCTGAGCTGAGATGGAAGGAGGGCTCTTGGGTATTTGTCACATGCCTGGTGCTGAGTTTGGCATTTCAAATGCCTTCATTGGTTCCTTACAGAAGCCTATGAAATCTGTACTATTGTTTATTCCCATTTTACAGATGAAGAAATTATTCTCTTTATCTAAGGTAGTAGTTTCAAGGACTCCTCGGGTACATCAAGATAGCCAAAGAGCTGCTGTTCTCACAGTTACACTGCGAGGAATGGTAGGAACAACTGCTGATAGAAGTGGCAAAGTAATTGGCAAGAAGGAATAGGAAAAACCCTTGTGTAAATGAGCAGCATGAATTTGTAGAAGGCTTATTTGAACCTTTTTTTTAACCTGGTAGTGTATAACTTTTTATTATTCAACAATTTAAAAATTATTACAGTTACATAAGTATATAACTTAGAGTCAAATTGTTCAAAAAGTTTGTTACAAACAATAGAAGCCCCTTCTCATTTTGCTCTTCTCAGAGTCAACTACTTTAAATTCTTTGGGCTGGTTCTTTTGGTAGTTACCTCCACATTACTGTTATATATCTACTAGAGGCCCGGTGCACAAAAATTTGTGCACTCGGGTGGGTCCCTCAGCCTGGCCTGTGCCCTCTCGCAGTCTGGGGCCCCTTGGGGGCCCCTTCCCCTGGCTGCTGGCACCAGTTTTCCTCTGGCGCCCAGAACCCAGGCCTTCACTCTTTGCCGGGAGGGGCCGGCGCAGTGGGCGAGGGGCTTAGCTCCTCGCTCGCCACACGCGGGCCCCAGGGGTGTGGTGGAGGCCGGCGCAGCGGGCTTCCCTCTTTGCTCTTCGCTCGCCACGCTGGCCTTCGCTCGCTGCTCCTGCCCAGGGCCAGCCGGCTTCGTTCCGTTGCTTGGCGCCTACATATGCAAATTAACCACCATCTTTCTTGACAGTTAATTTGCATTATCACCCTGATTAGCCAGTGGGAAGCGTAGTGAAGGTACGGTCAATTACCCTTTTTGTCTTTTATGAGATTAAACTAGTAGCCCTGCGCATGAATCCGTGTGCCAGTAACTCACCCCACCCTCCAGTAGCTCTCCGCCCGTTGCCCCACCCTCCTGTAGCTCCCCTTATCCTCCCCTTCCCCCGCTCCCCTCTCATAGATTGCTGCTCTGCCCCCTCCTGTAGCTCTCCGCCGCCTGCTTGTAACTCGCTGCCCCACCCTCCTGCTGATCCGTGATCTGGTCCTTACATGGTCGGTCGTTGGCTTCACAGTGTAATGACCATTTGCATATTACGTCTTTATTATATAGGATATCTATATATAGCTATCTACCTCTCTATATACACATACACACACACATACAGTTGACCTTTGAACAATGTGGGGGTTAGGAGCGCTGACAACCTCCCCTCATCCTCCGTACAGTCATGAATACTAGATACATGTATAGCTTTTGACTCACCCCAAATTTAACTACTGTTTCTCAGTATCTGTGGGAGATAGTGACTGCCTTCTTAAAACATGTTAGTTATACTTTATGGCGTGGAAATGGAGAGAGAAAGAGCAGAGGACAGTGATGGTGATCCAGGTTTGGGGTTAAGTATGTTGAAACCTTGGGAGAACCAGGGGATCTAGCCAGTTCTTGACATTTCTCATCCAGAGGGAGAATGAGAATGAGTGAGGAAAGCTCCCCCAGAGACAGGAGGACGATGGTTGGGTGAGGAAGGGAAGACACTTTATTTTTCTTTGTAGTGGTGATCACCGCCTGACATAAATATGTTTGTGGGTTGCCTGCCTTCTCAGATGGTACATAGGAACAGAGATCTTATCCATTTTGTTCACACCTTTTATCCCCAGTGCTTAAAACAGTGACTGCCACATAGTAGTTAGGCAATAAAAATTTTAAATAAATAATGGACAGTTGCGGTGAGAACAATTTCAAAAAGAGAATGTAGACCAGAGTTTTTCTACTTTCGTTGCTTTGTGGCCGACAATTCTATGCTGAAGATTTTCATTGAGCGCCAGTCCTGTACCGGCAGCCTGCTAGCTGCTAGAGGTCTAGCTTGTGGAGATAGAGGTGAGAGGAAAGAAAGACCTAGGCCTTTCCCTCAGGTGCTTCCTCTCTGATTAAGGAGACCCACATTTGCAAAGAACTAACAGTTAGCTGGGTAAGGTAAGTACTGGGGAATCAGGCATTGCTGGTAAATTGGTCATTCTAGCTGATAATTCTAGGAAGGTTTATTGATTTGCAGAGCAGTGGCTGAAGTGAAGGTACCAGATGTGAGGCAAGTGCAAGGCTTATTTGGGAATTGTGAATGGCATGTTTGGCCAGAGTGTAGGATACTTGGGAAGTTAGGGTAGAACGAAGGTGGGATGAGGTGGTGAAGGGCCATGACTGACTTAGTAAGGAGCTTGGAGCCATCAGAATGACTTTAAACAAAGGAAGACCTGATTAGTCCTGTTTTAGGTAGTAGACATGGCTTCACTAGTAACAGGTGTAGCACTTGCCCATTTGACACTTGGCGAGACGTGATCAGAGGCTGGTCTAGGGTGGTGGCTGAGACTGATCATATAGCTCATTTAGTGAGCACCCCTTCATGCCATATTCTGTGAAGTAGTACTTGTTAACCCATTTTACAGATGAAAAATAGGAGACTCATAGACACTAAGTTACTTGAATATGAACACAGGTGAAATGTAGGGGAAGAAGGTAAATTTGAAAATGACAGAATATTATTGGCCAGTGTGCCTAGGAGCATCGCAAATGATCAAAATAAGGAACTTCCCCCCTATTTATTGGAAAAATAAATGATTGAATATCTACTGTGTGTCAGGCGTTGCCTGGGCTAGACAGGCAGAGATGAAGTAAGTCATGCCTGCCTAACAGAGCTTGCAGTCTGACAGAAGGTGGGAGCAAATGCATAGCCATACAAAGAAGATAAGAAAGCAAAAGCAAGAATACTTTTTTTTTTTTTTTTTTTTTGCGGGGGGTGGGGGAAGGCAAGTTCTAGTTTGGATATTTTCTTGTTACAAAAGTAAGAAATAATTTTGTGTGATTCACAGTGAATTTTGTGAATATTAAGGATGTTTTCTCCTATTAGAAATTTTCATTTGTAATTTCATGCTCAAGTGGATCAGCATTCTTATCGGAAGGGTTTGTCATTTAACAGCCATGGGCTTTTTAAATGTCTTGTCTGAAGCGGTTGAATTGAAACGATTACATGGATCCTACTACCTTTCTTTTCTTCATGTGGTCAGTACTTTCTGAATGCTCATTCGGTACAAAGCACAGATAACATTAAGGATTTCACAGAGGGAGCCTAAGAAAGATGTATCTCCTGCCTTCCCAGAGTTTCCAGTCCTGTAGAGAAATGGCAGGCTGTTTTTGCCACAAGCCACATATCCCATCTATATTGCTAATACCTACTGGCATTAGCAGCCCTGACAGTTCTGTAGCGAGTTTGGCATTCAGCCTCTTTAGCTGGATCAATTTGAGGAGGAAGACGAGTTTGTGTTTGGAAATATGGATGAGGTATTCAAATCTCAGAGTGGAAAGAGAGGGACTGGGTTCCTAGGTATTGCAAAAGCTCAGAGATGAGGCAAAAAGGAACCTGTTTGTGAGTACCATATCACCTTATGCTAAGGTTTCATATACACGATCTCATGTGATACCTCCAGTAGTCCTTAGGCCGACAGACCACCTGCCTTTTCAGGTGAGGAATCTGATGCTCTGGGGGGGTTATCTGTTTTGTGCAAATTCCCTTAGCTAGAAAGCGGACAGCCAGGACTTACCCTACGTGTGTCACTCCTGGCTGCCCTTTTCCCTCCCAGGGGGATGCAGCAATGAATGCCTTCCTATACGAAGGGCCAGGAGGAGGGGGCACTGGGAGGCTGAGAAAGTGCCAGGGAATATGGGTGGTGGGAGGAGGAGGAATAAGTGAGGGGTGGGTTAGGAAAGGAGAGCATCTCACCTGGCGACCATGAAGGGCAGTGTCTAGCTGAGGCTCCACTGCCGGCTTTTTAAATGCTGGATATGTGTGTCCTCTTGGCATTTATGCAGCCACGTTGGCTCCACCAACTCATCTTTCATGCTGCCTTGTTACTCAGTTGGCTTGCACACTTTGCTAGAATTCATACGTGCATGATTCTTGGCTCGTTCTGCCCACATTTGTTGATGGCCAGCTGCATTTCCCTTCCCTTTGTTCTCTCCTGCCTCTGCGACTGGGATTTTAGCCTCGAGCTCTCTTTCTCTTTTAGGGTGTGTTGCAGATGCAGGCTGACTTCAGAGTCCCTGTTGGAGGGTGGTGGGCATAGAAGCTGGGTTGCTGATCTTGCACCCAATAAACCACACACATTAAAAAAAATAAAAAATATATATATATTTATTGATTTCACAGAGGAAGGAAGAGGGAGAGAGAGATAGAAACATCAGTGATGAGAGAGATTCATTGATCTGCCTCCTGCACACCCCACAATGGGGAGTGAGCCAGCAACCCCGGGCATATGCCCTGACTAGGAATCGAACCTCGACCTCCTGGTTCATGGGTTGATGCTCAACCACTGAACCACACTGGCTGGCCTAAACCACACACTTTTGAAGAAAGAGTAGAGCGTTGTTTAGAGCTGGGCTGATTGAGCAACTCAGGGCTTTTTAATTGTGTCAAGCTAGGTCTTGTCCAAGTGCATTGACAAGTAATGGTCCATGTCAGGACCTACAGTGTTATGACATTGAAGCCTCTTCATTTCACTATCAGTCATCCTAAACACATTTTATTTTTCCAGTAGAAAAGCTTCTGGTATGAATGAACCCCCAAACCCCAAGATATCTGTTTTCCATCTGAGTTGCCATTGGTCCCAGACCATTAGGAAGCGAGTGCAGCCATGCGTCCTTTGAAGTCAGTTTCTGAACATTTTATTGTCTGGTTATAACTGTGTGGAGAATAGGGAACTTGATATGTGTCCTTTCGCAATGCCTTCTAAGTATTTATAGTCAAACTGGGTGGTAAACATTATGCCCTCCTCCCCTTACTACATGAATGACACTTAGACAAGACTAAATATAGCTGTCTCCGCTATGCAGACTTGTGCTTCAGCCCCACACAAGTGTCTGTGATTTTGCCTGCAAGAATCTAAGTCTCTTGGGCATTCCTGTTGGCTTGAATAGAAAAGGGGGAGCAGAAATGTTTAGGTTAATACTTCAGTCACCACAGGATGAAAAGGTTTTTATTTCTATAAACTATTAGTGAGTGTGCCCTTTAGGATCATCCCAGTGTGCCCAGGAATGACCTCTCCTGTTGGAGTGTGACCTGCTCCTGGCTGCAAAAGCTCAGTCAGATGTCACCATGCTCGCTCAGCCTGTGGGGCAAGAGGCTGAGGATTTGCTTCCTGAATTGAGCAAGCCACCGTGTATTGTGTTGTCTGTGATTGCGGGAGTTGCTGCTGCCAGGCGGTACCAGCTTGCCTGCCAGGCCTTCTTGTTGCCTTCTGAGAGCTCCCTCAATCAGGTCCAGAGGGCCTCCCATAGCTATCTCAGTGTTTGTCTTGAATGTGCTCTCCTGCCCCACTGAATTCCCAGCACTCTGAGTGGGCCTTCCTGGGGTGGGGGAGCCTGGGCACCAGCCTCTGGGTGGGGCACTGGGTTAGGAGTTTGGAGATGGAGAGCCAGGCTCTTGACCCAGTACCACTGTCAGCTTGAATGGGACTGAGTTAGGCAACATGGCCTGGTGGAAAGAGCATGACTGTGGGCATTTTTAAACTCCGACAGACCTTGAGTATGAATCCTAGCTCTGCTGCTTGCTACCTGCCCACAGAACTTTAGGCCTCAGTTGCTTTGTCTGTGAAACACGGAGGTACATGAATACCTACTTTGCAGGGTTGCTTTGAGATCTAAATGACAAGCGAGATATAGCTCTAGCATATAATGGCCCCTCAGTAAATTTAATTAATGATAGTAATAATAACCACCACCACCACCACCACAACCTTTCTACGTTTGCTTTCTTATCTCAGCAATAAATACAATCATAGTTCAGGATTTGAATCCTGCCTCTCATCATTAGCTTATATTTCCTAGCAATAATAATAATTGAAACAGTTACACTTACTGTGGACCCCTATGCTACATGCATTATCTCTTAACTTTACAACAATCCTATGAGGTAGATATTATTACTACCCCCATTTTACAGATGAGGAAACTGAGGGCCAGAGAAGCTAAGTTACACACCCAAGGTGACACCACAAGAAATGGAGGAGGGAGACAATAAAAATGTAGGAATTTTTTTTTTTTTAAAGAATAGTTTATTGTTGTTGTTTTTTTTTTAGAGAGGAAGGGAGAAGAAACATCGATGTGAGCATAACATCAATTAGCTGCCTCCTGCACACCCCCTACTGGGGATCGAGCCCACAACCCTGGCATGTGCCCTAACTGGAAATTGAACCCCAGTCTCTCGGTGCATGGGATGACACCCAACCAACTGAGCCACACCAGCCAGGGCAAAATGTAGGGATTTTTTATTCTAAACCTGGTAATCTTAATAGCCTTTATTTCTCTCTCAATAAAGTAAATAAAGCCTCACATGGGATACTAAACATAGTGTCCTGTACATGGATACACAGATGCATACAGAGGGTCTGCCATCTGAGTGCTTTTAACCTGAAATCTGCAAGTTAGCTTGCATCCTTAGATATAGGAAATAGCTTAGTTATCGCGTGATTGGCGGTCTCGCTAGGCTTGGCAGCCCTAAGCTCCCAGCCCACTCTGTCTTGTTCTCAGAATCTGATGTGGTTTCCTCTGCCTCTTGCTCTGAGCAGCAGACCTGCCTGGACTGTAAGAAGAATTTCTGCATGACCTGTTCGAGCCAAGTGGGAAATGGGCCCCGCCTCTGCCTTCTCTGCCAACGATTCCGAGCAACAGCCTTTCAGCGGGAGGAGCTCATGAAGATGAAGGTGAAGGACCTGCGGGACTATCTCAACCTCCATGACATCTCTACCGAAATGTGCCGGGAAAAAGAGGAGCTGGTGCTCTTGGTGCTTGGCCAGCAGCCTGTGATCTCCCAGGAGGGCAGGACTCGTGCCCCCACCTTTTCCCCGGACTTCCCTGAGCAGCAGGCCTTCCTGACCCAGCCTCATGCCAGCACAATACCTCCTACCTCACCCAACCTCCCTTCTGCACCCTCACAAGCCACTTCTGTCCCCCCTGCCCAGGCTCAGGAAAATCAGCAGGTACGGCTCTGCAGTCTCTGCCAGTTGGAGGGCTCACTTCCCCTCCTGCCTGCTTGTGGGAGTGGGGTGTGAGCTTAAGTGTCTTGATGATGTGAAACTTTTCTGCCTACTGCTGCATGAGTGGTATTTCCTTGACACCACACTCAGGTTTTGGCTTTTTTCAGAGGTGATAATGCACAGCCCCAGGTTTTTGGTGTTTTTTAATACATACATATCCCAGTTAGACATTAAAAAAAATTCATTGTTCCAGAAATACTTGAGAAAACTCAGTTAACTCTCCAAATTTAGTTCTGTTCAAATTGCCCTCCCACGGACTCACCTTTATTGTGGGCTTTCTTAGCTGTGTAGGGAACTGGTTCCTTAGTAACCATCCCAAGACGCATAGGAAAGAAAGGAACATGTAGAGGGAAGGGAGAGCAGGAAGCACAGTAACCAAGACAAGGGCACTGCTTCTCTGGCCACTCACTGTTTGGGCAGGGGTGGTTGGCATCGGATGAAAAATACACTGCTTGTCATCATCCCAGTGGGGCCTGGGAATGGTAAGCTAAGAGCAGCACATTGACTGAGTTATGAACCGGCACAGGAAGTACAGAAATGAGTAATGCGTTGTCTCTGCCCTCAGAAAGCCTCTCTAAGAGGAAAGGTGGGCACACAGACCTAAGTGGGATAAGAGTGAGGCAGGTGGAGTTGACCACTGTGTAAGGAGTGATGGTGTCCTATGGATGAACTTAAGTGCCTTAGTGGGGGGATTAGGACCTAGAAGATCCATGCAGTTTCCACACCCAATTTGTCACTGACTCTCTGGTCACCCCGGGTGAACTTTGAGCCTTCAACAGTGAGATGAGGTTAGTAATCCCAGGCCACTTTCGTTCTCGCCAGATGGTGGGAGGATTGACTAGTGTGATGTCACGCCCAAAGAGCTTTGAGCTACTTAGAGCTGGCATAGTACTCACATTCCCACCCGGGGAGTGGATGGCTGCTGCCCGTTGATGATCTCTTTTGCCAGGACTGGGCCCCCTGGTTCAGCTCTGACGGGCACTGAGGCATGAAGGCCAGCGTGATAGCATACTTTACCTGCAGTGAACTCATTTACTCCTTTGTTGGCTTGAGCATGTTTTCTACCCAACTGGAGTTTTACTCTCTGCTAATTTCTGGCTCTCTCTGCTGGGCAGGTTTTACCTCCTGCTGTGACTTCCTCCCTGTGCTTAGTTGAGCACTCCTCTCTGTTTAGGGGGACCTGGGAGAGCAACTTGAGTAAATTATTTTCCCCTAAAGAACCTTCAGGTGGGTTTTTCAATGAAAGGAATAGGTTTTAAGGTTCCTGTCATTAACTGGAAATTTTCAGATGCACCTACAGATTACAGTATGTGCCAGATCTAATTGGGCACTTCTCTGATCTCCGATGTTCTTGGAGGCCTTCACGTCAGCTCACATCCTCTGTTCTGGTGAGAGCCAGAAAAACACACATGGGGGAAGTCAAGTAACTTGTGCAAGGCCACCTGACAGCTCCACAGTGAGCTGCACTAGTGTGCAAATCTCGTAGTGCTTGCTCCACCGGGGTTCTTTACCTTTAGTGCCCTGGCAGTCGTTGCTAGGGAGGGAAGTGTATGGAATAAGCAAAACTGGACAGATGCTGGTTGTAGATTTTGAGTTAGCCAGTGGGCCAAGGCAATATGCTTTGCAGCATGAAATCCAATTTCTCTTTCCAAGAAAAAAAAAGGACCTACAAAAGCTGCCTATTTAGAAACAGGTTAGGTTCTGGAAGATGGTTTTGTAACTCCCAGGTGACACTAGGAGGCCAGTCCGTACACATCTGCATAAAGCTCAGAGAGAACGAGAGTGTTGATAAAGACATGGTTTTGGGTGCCTCCCAGTACCTGCTCTGCTACACACGATTGTATCCTCTCTTGGCATTTTGGGTGGTGGCGGCGATTTCTCCTTTCCATTCTTGCTGTAGTTGCTTGCCTCTTCTTAATTAGCTCCATGTACGGATCCTAATCGCGGAGGAGTGGCTGGGGCCAGCGGGTGACCGGTTTCCTAGGTTGTCCCTTTGCTGGTGCCTCACTGCTGGACAAGGCCTGTGGGCTCAGACACTCTTTGCCCTGGGCTCACAGGAGGCTTTGCCCGGAGGGAGTACTGGGTGAAAAGGATCTAGTTAAGGGACTTGTGGCTTAAATGGTGATGGGATTAAGAGACTCATAGTTCTGAGTAGTCTTTGGTGAAACATGAAGAAGCACCTAAGAAGAACTGTTTGAGAAGTTAGAATTCTAAGCAGAGTGAAGCTTTGTAAGCATAAGCATTTGTCTTTTGTAGTCTTAGGCTAGTCGGCTCTTAGATGCTTTACAATAAATGCTTGACCAGGTTTCAGGCAGCTCTTAGTAATAGTGTGCCCTGCCGGGCTGGTTGGACCCCATTTCCAGAATGTGAGCGTGTGGTGGGCCGGAAGGGAGGGAGTAAGGTGGTGAGGGTCCGGAAACTGTTTCAGCTGGGCCAGTTGAGGATTTAGTATTGAGGAAGGAAAGACATGCTGTGAACAGTTTGAAGAAAGCAGTGGACATTGGTCTGAGAGGCAAACCAAGGATAGAGGGTGGACGTTATAGAAAGGGCAGTTTGGGGTCAGTGGTAAGAAACAATTCAGTGACAGTTGACGAGCAGCCTCCTGCAGTGGACACAGGATCTTCCTCCCACCAGAGTGTTGAAGGTACCTCAGCAATGAGTGGGCTAATGCCATCCTGGCGGTGGGCAGAATTCATGCACTCTGGTTCTCTGCCTAACACAGTCAGTATTAGAGAGCAAGCTTTTGTCAGGCTGTTGTGCCAGACTACAGATTTCGGGAGCAGGTGGGAGTCATGGGACATGGTGTGAGCTCAGGACAGGTCAATGCTCTGCTAATCCCTGGGGCATCTCTGCAGATGTGATGGCACCTTTCTCTTCCCACAGGCCAATGGCCACGTGTCTCAGGACCAAGAAGAACCCATCCGTCCGGAGAGCACAGCCAGGGCACCTGCTGAGGATGAGACCCAGGTAGGTCTCTGCTTGGTCTGGGTGTGGGTCTTTGTCTTTGCCCTTTGCCCTTTGCCTCGTGTTCTTGGGCTGTTATTAGGAACCTCTCAACAGACTCTGAGGCGGAGAGAAGAATCAGTCTGTGATGATAGTTCTGAAATTCTGTTTCAGGGCTGGGGTTTAGTGCTAGTGTTCCTTTGAAACTATCAGAGTGTTAGTGCGGAGTTGTAAGGTCACAGCGGAGACTGGGATGCCGTATGGCCCCTTACGGCTCAGTTTCCAGTCTCTTGACTTTCTGAGAGCTGCCCGAGTGCAGGCTCCTGGTGCTGCTGTGCAGATCTCGTTGTCCTTCTGCTTCAAGCACACAGTAGCCATTGTCAGGGGAAGGAGGTCAGATAATCAGGAGGAAAGCTGAGAGGGAGGCAGGCCTCAGCTATGGCGGAGCCAGTCCAGAGGACACAGCCATTGGGGCCACGGAGTTACGGTCAAGGTTGCCTACAGAGGAGTGCTCCCAGGGAAGTCTGCCTCTTCCCTGGGAAAGCAGAAATCTCTGCAGTGGGGAGAGAAAGGCCAGCACCATGCGAGGAGGCTTCTTGTGCTGCCACATTTAATCTTCACAGGAACCCAGTGTGCTAGCACTGCTCTCTCCTTCATGCGGGGGCAGATAGGCTCTGAGAGAGGGGCAGCTCACCACATATTATTTAGCATTAATCAGTGGAGGAGTTAGGATTCAAAGGTAGGGTCATCAGACTCCAATCCGTGCTCCTTCTCTTACATGCACTGCTTGGTTTGTGGCTGTTGGGCCTGAGCACAGAGCTGTGGGTCAGGCAGGGACTGGGCTTTTTCAGCGCAAAGCACTGTGCCAGGCACTCTCCCTGCCTCTGTTCCTGCTTCTGAGGTCAGTCACCAGAGATGGTGTGAGAGTGCTTTGGGGTCCTTGGGGAGAGAGCCAGGGGAGTTCAGAGCTTAGCCTACCAGTCTCATCTCTGCCTGTTTAGTCCGTCGACTCCGAGGACAGCTTCGTCCCGGGCCGGAGGGCTTCTCTGTCTGACTTGACCGACCTGGAAGACATTGAAGGTCTCAATGTGCGGCAGCTGAAAGAGATCCTGGCTCGTAACTTCGTCAACTACAAGGGCTGCTGTGAGAAGTGGGAGCTGATGGAGAGGGTGACGCGGCTGTACAAGGATCAGAAAGGCCTCCAGCACCTGGGTGAGGGGCTGAGTGGCAGCTGTCACTCCACAGCATTATAGCATCTTCCAAGGAAGGAGTCTCCTTACACGTTTGCCCCATCTAGTAATAGCTGTCATTTGGAGTTGAGTGCCAGGACTGGGTTAGGCGTTGTATACGTTTATTTAGTCCTCAGAGCAGCCTATGACATAGGCATTATTCATCGCCTCTCTGTTTTAGAGCCCAGAATTGAATTGAGAATTTCCTGGTCTAAGTTCATGGCCTTTCCCACTGTATGTCGCCCCACCACTCCCTACTACCTCCAACAATACTTAACCAGCAGGGAGATTAGGAAGCAAATGTTTGCGCACACTGTGAAGAGACCGTCATACCTGGGCTTTTCCTTTTATTCATTTCCCAAATCATTCTACATGGTATCATCTTCAGGTGACAGCCAGTATAGTATCTAGGTCTGTGATCAAGTTAGTTTGGAAAAAATACTTTGTTATGACCCCCACTCCCCGTTACTGATTCGTGGTAGATACTACGAATTTGCTTTACTAGTAAAGGCAGAAAGTCCTGCAGAAGAGAAACGTGTTTAGCTGTTTTGAACTCTGCATTTCCTGAAATGATGTCACTTAGAACTCTCTCCCCCTCCCCTCCTTCCCTCTCCTCCCCAATTGATTTAGTTCCTGCCAATCAACATTTCGATTCCTTGCATGCTAATGGTAGTTGAAGTCAGATTTCAGGCTCTCCTCTCCCAGTAGCTCAAATTCATCAGAGTTAGGGGACGTCTGGCCAGTCACCTGATCAGGCTCACTCTTTCCTTTGGGACTGTCCCCAGAATCGCCCTAGACTTGTGAGGACAGAGAGAATAGGAGATGGGAACTCCGGAGGGGAACTTCATCAGGATGCCCTGGCTGACTGGAACAGACTGTACCTTCTTTCTTGACTTAATGCTAGCTTTAAAAGCAATAGGAATGGGCCCTAGCTGGTTTGGCTCGGTGGATAAAAGTCAGCCTGTGGACTGAAGGATCCCGGGTTCAATTCCGGGTTGCGGGCTCAATCCCCAGTAGGGGGCGTGCTGGAGTCAGCCGATCAATGATTCTCTCTCCCCCTCTCCCTTCCTCTCTGAAATCAATAAAAAAAAATAGCAAGGGATATTGTGCTTATGCCGTATCCTTCCTGCTTGGCAGTTTTGTTCATCAAATCAGTAGAGCCCCTCTGTTCTGAGACTAGACCAGACACACCAGCAGGAGCTTTCTGAGTCCTCAGCGTGTGCAGTGAGTGGGGAGGGCAGGTGTTTCTCTGGGCTCTCGGCCACCCTGGTTCCCAGCAGGGAAAGAGCAGAGATCAGAAATGAAGTCAGGGAGGTTGCAGGCTTTCCTGGGATCATCACATATTCAGACGTCTTCTTTCTCTTTCCTTTTCAGTGTGTGGTGCCGAAGACCAAAATGGTATGTATTTGTTTCTGTTTGTGAATGGCTCATGCTCTTAGCTCTTCTCTCCTTCCCCTCCTTCCCCCCCAGTTCCTGATAACAGTTCAAGAAGTCTGAGCATGTCAACATCTGGACAGAGGGTGTGAGGAAATTCACTGAGAGCCAGGGCTTCTTGGCATCTTTTGAAATTCCCAGGACAGCATATCTGGGAGCAGACTGATTGGCACATCTCTGGGTTACCGGAACTCAGAAGCCAGCATTTGTGAAATACTTACCAAAGCGAGTGCTGGCATGTGCCACATTCGGTTCATTTTTCATACTCCTAGTACTAAGGCACACCTTCCCCTACACTCGGTTCTCGTCTCTGTGTGCCTTTAGGGAAATCACTTGGGTTGTTTAACAGTTCCCATACCCACCAAGAAGAAGGGATTATCTGAGAGAGCCTTGTTTGTCCAGGGCTGAGCAGTGGCTCCAGCTGCACTAGGGACAGATCAGAAGGTGTCACACATGGTGCTCTGTAGGCACAAGATGCATATCCCATCTCAGCTGCTACACATCCACCTGTGTGTTAAAGACCACCTGAGCCTTTGGGTACTCCCAGAATGCACTGCGGGAGTCTGAGTGGATTTGGCATAATTCTAAAACGCTCTGGTATACCTTTGTGAAAGCCTCAAGGCTGTATGGTTGTGAGCTTTTCCCCAGGAGAGAACATTCTGAGTAGTGTAGGAGACTGCAGAGCATTTTAAAACTTTCAGAAGACTCCAAATTACTTAGTAAAATGGTCTTTTGCTTAAAATGGGACAGTCTTCTGGCTGATAATTTATCAAGAGTTGAGCTCCTGTCAGTTCCCCCAAACCATTTGAGGTTCTAGAGCTCCTCCCTCGCCTTGGTGCCAAGATCATGCTAATCTCCTTGGTGTCTTCCTTTCTTTTTCTGATTCCCTGCACTGATGAGTTTACTGTTATTCCTGAGAGAAGTAGTCAGTGATGAAATTCTGTAAGTTATTCCTGCTCACTTTAGGTGTTTGTGTAGTTCAGCCCTTTCCAAACCTTCCTTGTTAGGGCTAATAGCTCCTCAAAAGGGTAAATAGGTTTCATGACCTTTCATAGCCAGCCCACTGCAAGTGTTTCCTAACTTTTTGAATAGTCCAGGAAACAGGAAAAGAAAGTGCAGAAGCAACAGAGCCTTTTGGGAATGGTAGAGGTGACTGGTCAGTCCAGTTCCCCATTTATGGCTGCCTCGTTCAGGCTGCCTGCCTGGGGTGTCTGGGGTTTTGGACATGAAGGTTTTTCTGTTTGTGCAGCTAAACTAGGATACTGCCCATGCCCACTGTATCTCACCACTCAGATAAGAGGGTGAGCTGTTAGGAACTCTATGCACTGAGCATTTAATACCATCGTGGTAGTCCCTGCCCCTAGGCCACTGCCCAGAAGGCCCCCTGGGATCTGAATTCCGGCTTCTCTATTTAGCAGATGTGTGCCTTGGGCAGGCCACGTAACTCTTTGGCCTCAGTTGCTTCATATATAAAATGAGTAGTAAGAGAATGTACTTCGTAGTTTTGTGAGGATTCAATGAGTTAAAATATGCAAAGCTCTCAGGACCGTGCTTGTCTGGTACCTGCAAGCATTCCGTAAGTGTGAGCTGTTATTCCCTGGGGAGATGTTAATTTATTAGACATTTTGAGAACACCTACCACATGACTGGCGTTTTAGGGATTCAAAGATGAATACCTGACCTCAGAGCACATAGCAAATGCTAAGCATGTAATTGTAGAAATGGAATGAATTTGTTGAATTAAGGAACTCACAGTGTAGTGGGAGAGATAAATAGGCAAACTCAGACATTCTAACCCAGTGCGCTGAGCATTCATGGAGGTTCGCATACAGTCCTGTGGGTGCAGCCCAGAAGAGGGACCTGTGTCATCTGTTGGGCTCTTGTACGAGGAAGTTTCTGAGGAAGCCTGGGAGGCGGGGGCAGTTTGTGGATAGCACAGGGCCCCCTGGTCCTTGGCTTTATTAAATTGGGGATATGTTTACAGATAAGCCTTGCGATCCTTAATCACTCATTACAGTTGCATTTATACCTAAACTTTTCTGAACCATTTTTTATCTTTTCAGCATGTTTTGCCTCAGAGGATAATGAGTCCCTAAGTGCCATTGACTCTCTGTATTACAGCATCAATTGTCTGAAAATGATTTCTTTTGAGCTTTGAGGACTTGGCTTATTTAGTTCTGTTCTGGGGGGTATTTGATCTACAGATACTTTGTTCTTCACATCTAAAGCCTGGTCTGTGGAGGTGCGGATTAGAGCAACTGGAACTGGTTACTGGAGGAGTGGTCCCTTGGAGTCCTATTTGAGGGGCGGTGTGTGGATTTAGGGTTTGTTCATAGTGTGCCTGTGCTCTCCCACCTCCACACACTTACTCTGCCCCTCTCCTGCCTTGTGTTTGTCCAGGGGGAGCAGTGCCACCCAGCCTGGAGGAGAACCTATGCAGGATCTGCATGGACTCACCCATTGACTGTGTTCTGCTGGAGTGTGGCCACATGGTAACCTGTACCAAGTGTGGCAAGCGTATGAACGAGTGTCCCATCTGTCGGCAGTATGTGGTCCGAGCCGTGCACGTCTTCCGGTCCTGAGGGCTTGGTACCGGCTTCTTCAGTGCCTTACAGGGACACAGTGCGAGGTTTCTGGGCTCAGGGTTGGCAGCTTGCAGAGGGGCAGGCTGACAAGAAAACCTGCAGTGTTCCCAAGACCAGGGCAAGCAAAGATGCTGTCACCTCTGAGCATGCCTGTCTTGCCACGAGGAGCCCCTCCTGGCTGGCAGAGCCCGAGGCGGTGAGGACTGGTGTCGATCGCTTGGGCAAGTCCCATTTCAGTGATCTTGGGTGATGATCACTGATGGAGAGAGGACTTTCCAGAACTTGGTCCGTATCTTCTCCCTTTCCTCCTGTACCCCACCTCCTAAGCTGCTGGCTGTTTCACCAATCAGAAGTCCTGGTAGAAATGGTTCTCTTCCTCCCCAGCACATTTGGATTTATTTCTGGTTTCGCTGGCTTTCTCTGCTTTAACCTACCTTTGCTAAGGTTTCTTGCTACATTGCCTAAAATCCATTTGTTTCCTTAGACCAAAAAGATGTTAGCTTACTAGACCAATAATGATTCTCCCTAGGACAGAATTTGGACCAGTCAGCTTCTCTCTGGTGAAAAATGAAACACAAATGCTATTGAAAAACTTCCAAGTCATTAAGAGCTGCTTGCTTCAGTGCTGGGATTAGCTGTCTGTCTCCCAACCTGACCTTGGGAGCCAACGAAACATCTGGTTCCCAAACTGCTGGGAAGTTCCAGTGTCTCTGTGAGATGGTGCCTTGGATCATCTCTGCTTCTCTTGAGGCTGACTTAGCACCTCCTTCATTTTAGTTGGAGAAAAGGGAAAGTGTTGGGTGGAATCAAAGGCTTTTGCTTAACTTCAACTTCTCCAACAGACAGGAGTTCTAAACCCCTTCCCTCTGTGAAAGAAGTCCCTCTCTTTCCCACAAGGTTTAAACATGGTCTCACTCAAGGCATCAAGACTTAGGCAAAGAGCCTGGCTCTTCTCTAGCCAGACTTCTCATAAGTTCCTGGGACCAAATCTGTGAGACACAGCCCCTTCGAGGCATCAGAGGCACTGAGTGAGGCTGGTTTCAGCCCTTGAGCAGATAGCTGGAAGCCTTCATTCCCCAGCTTGGTGGGGACTCCCTCCTCCTATTTCCCTTCTCAGTCTCCTGATTTGGGGGTAGGTGAGGAAGAAGCATTCTCTGGGCTCTAGGAAGGATTGCGCAATGAGTAGGTTGTGTTCTCGAGCCCTCTTAGGGGCTTACAGCACTGGAAGAACCAAAGGGCTAAAGAAAACTTCGCTGGACCAGCTTGGCCAAGCACAAACATACATGCTCTGAGGAGCTGTGTGTGCTGCCATTACCAATGGATGATCTATGCAAACCCTAAACAGCCAAGGGCCTTGGCAGACCCCCCCCCCCCCCGCCCCCCAGTGCAGCAAAGATAAGAACCAATCGTAACTCTGGAGAGCAGTGGAAAACCTCTAAGAGGACCTATTTATTGGTACAGACATGCTTGGCTTTCCCTCCATCATCAACCACTAATCCCCTGTGGGAAAACCAAATTTCATCAAGTAGTTGTCAGCTAAACACTGGGCCACTTACCTCGACATTATACCAAGTCCTGATGATTTAATTCTGGGCCACAGCCTTTGTAGGAACTGGGGGAATGGAGATTTCCCTGTGAAGACATTTTTCTGCTGGACAGTCAATACTATAGTTTACAATGCCTGCCAGTTTAGCAAAGGATTCAGCTACTCAGTTCCATTGTGAAGCAGGTCAATGTATATGCAACTCAGTTAAACTCTAGCAATAACTTCAGGGTAGAAGCTGGTTCTCTTCCTACTTAAAACTTGCTCAGGCCTTACCTTCCCCTGCCTCCCAATTTCCCTCCTAACATGAGTTAAAGATATTATGGTGATGGTTGGTTTGAAACCTCAGTAAGAATTAGAACTGATGTAATTTACTCATTTTGGAGAAAGAACTTGCCTTTAAGTCTTCTAACCTCTTTTGGTGACGGTTTTCACTTAAGAAAAATAGTGTCAAGCAACCCTGATTTTTTCTTTTTGTTGTATCTTCTCTATTACACCAAATAAAAGTTGGGAATTCCAGGATCCCATTTTAGTTACTATCTAATGTAGGTAGAAAACTTGATTTTTATCCTTGAATACTCATTCCGGCCCCTCATGGATCTTTGGTCTTAATTTTATCATGGAAACATGATTCTTCCAGTTATTTCTTGGCTTTTGCTGTGATTGAGAAACTTCAGTTGAGACTTTTAAAACAAGAGCTGACTGATTCATAATGTTTGAATACTTGGATCCAAACTAGTAAGAATAAGCTGTACAGGAATTAGTGCTCAATAATATTGTATAAATTTGTTGAAATTTTTTGGATGTGAATGTGTTACTTCAAGTGGCTTATATTAAGATTCTCTCAGACTTGGGTGTAATACAAACCCAAATGTGTATTTTTTGTTACAGATCTCTGCTTTTTAATTTTGTAATAAAGTTTCATTATAGATGCCTGTCCGACCTGGTGTGAGGCTGCCAGAGATCTGATAGTTAAGATTGACAAGAGTTGATCAACCAACAAGCTAATCCCAGGCGTTTGCACACAGGTATGCACTTGAGACCGCATTATTGTTGGAGATGCTTGGCTCATGTCTTGTGGCTTTGGTCAGGATAGCCCTGTTCGACAGACAGGGGAGGAAACGGAAGCTGAAGTGTTGTTGTGACTTGTTTGCGAGCTCGCTACGATGGGGGAGAGGCCTGGGACAGCCTAGATGAGGATGGAGCTGGGTAGAAAAAGGACCAAGCATAAGACCAGATATGAAGCAGTGAGAGCAAACATTGCCACTGATTTAGTGAGAGATGGGCCTTAAAGATACATATAACCTGGCCGATATGGCTTAGTGGTTGAGTGTCAACCTATGAACCAGGTCACGATTGGATTCCCAGTCAGGGCACATGCCCTCGTTGGGGGCTCGATCCCCAGTAGAGTGCGTGCAGGTAGAGTGCATGCAGGAGACAGCCAATCGATGATTCTCTCATTGATGTTTCTCTCTCTCTCTCTCTCCCTTCCTCTCTGAAATCAATAAAAATAAATTTTAAAAAGGTGATATGTATAGAAAGGAGTCTGAGGACAGCAAGTGTGTCAGGTCTTCATGTGACCCTGAGATATGGTGGCTTTTGGAAAGGCAGCTGCGGTAGTTGGAGAGGCTCAGGGGTTGGCCCAGCCTTGTGGACAGACTGCTGTGTGCACACAGGCCTGCAAACACCTCCTTGATCAAGTGCCCAGGGGAGGGGACTCGTGAGAATGCAGCCTTTGGGAGAGCTAGGTTGTGTGCAGCTCTGCCCTGTGACTGAGGAGACTTGTCCAGTGTGTAAAGGCTTGAGGCCGAGCCACAGCCTTTTGTCCTCATTGTTCTGGGCTGCTGACCCGTTGAGCACTGTGATGACCTCTATCTGCTGCCAAGCAACAGCTTACAAAGGCTCAAGGTCTATGGAAATATATGAAAGGATACAAAGTCGTATATATGGTGTAATCTCAGCAGCTCAGAAAAATCTCATGTCAGAGAGACTGGAAGGAAAACTCTTTAAACAGTGAATGGAAGAGCACACCCGGCAAGCACACCCCTCAGCTGTGAGGCTGCGCCTTGTGTGTAAGCACCCAGTAAGGACAGGTGGGGTTGGGGCTGGTCAGTTGGGCCAAAGGGCAGTGGTGTGTCCTTTGGCAAATTCTCCAGGGGAGTGCCTTGTTCTGCTGCCCTGTCCAGTTGTTTGGCCTGGAGGCTGGAGAGGGGGTGGAAATTTATGTAGGTCAGTGCTCAGAGGATCAGCTTTTGTCTCCACTGAGGGTAGAATAAAAAGGGTGTCTTATTCCCAATACTGAAGCCAGACTGAATGGTGCCTATTCAAAACCACCCCTTGTCCTGAGCCAGAGACAAGGCAGCACCTCCCCCTCCTGCTCCTTCCTCCCCACACATTTTAACCAACAGGTGGAGACCCAGTCCATCAGGTTAAAGTTGGCCTCCAAGCTGACTGGCAAACAGCCTCCCAGCAGGGTATATTGCCTTCATTGAGCAAACCAGAGGGGGGCTGGGTGGGAGGGAGGGAGTGGTTCTCAACCTACAGGCCCAGACAAAAGTTCTAGAGGTTGAGTCCTATTCACCTAACTCATAGGGGAGGACACACCAGCCTACTAGCTTAATATGAAAAAAGGGAACTGACCCTCAGAAGGCAGCAAGCCTGCGAACACAGGAGCCAGTGTAGAACCAGATGGCCACCTGATGAGCTGCATTCAGACCAGCTTGAGCTGTCACACAGGCAAGAGGCTGTGGAAGTGGTTAGAGCCAGGCCTCTCCTGGGTAGCGTCTGAACACGCATGCCACTGTTGATTTTCCCAACTCAGCGGGGCTGTGCTAAGTGCTTTCAGAACTTACCTTGAGTTCATTTACTCTTTAAGGTAACCCCATGATTTAGGGCCAATTCCTAGCCCCATTCCTCTTGGAGGCATAGATGTTGAATAACTTGTGTAAAGTTATAGCTATTAAATATCAGGACTTGGATTTGAACCAGGTCTACCTGCACTCTCCAGTGTGGTAGTCAGTAGCCACATGTGATCACTTCAGGTTGGGTTAGCATGAAAACACAGCTCCTCAGCTGTGTTGGCCACTTTCAAATGCTCAACAGCTGACGTGGCTAACTCGTGTGCATCCGTTGCCGCAAAAAGTTCTATTGAACATCACTCGTCTAAATTGTTTCCCTTTATTCAAAAAAACCAGCCTTGGGTGGCACAGGAGTCTTTCCTCTAAGCAGGCTGCGTAGATGTCCTCGGGGTTATCCTAAAGAGCAGTCTTATTTCCAGATGTTGGGGAGGCTGATCCTCCTGGAGCCTGTATCCCCCAAAGGAGTAGCCCAAACCTCCCTTTTTTTCATAAAGGCCCCACTTTCCTACCTGATCCTGGTTCAAGCAGACCCACACCCTGTACCAGGAGAACCAGACAATTAAGTCATAAAATTAATTTTGTTTCCTTTCAGATGAGGCTTCATTCCTGGCAAAAAGGGCCAGACTGAATGCACAAATATAAACGCAGCATTTCTGAGGGAGGGCAGTCCGAGGAACACAACTTTAAAATGAGCACGGAGGTGAAAGGGGCAGGCAAGGAAGGAGAGACCTTCGGTAGCCCAGCCTGCACTCCTTAATCACTAGGGAAATTACAGGGGGTGAGAGTAGGGGAAGGGCAGAGATAGCTGCAAGATATTTTATTTTAAAAAGGAAGAAGAGCTCCTTTTTAAAGAACACTAAAAGACAACAAAACCAGCACCTAGATCTGGAAGATCTATACAAGCCCGCAGGAGAGGGCGACTGCCCTGGTGGCACCCCGAGCACCTGACTCCTGGCTGGGGAGAGACCATGCACAATTGGTGGGTTTTGGAAGACGCGCTGCTTGGAGAAGAAAGTCCATCTTTGCTCAGTTGGGTTCTGCCCCAGCCGGGAAGGGTAGGCAGGAGGGAGAGGAAAGGCAGCAGTCCTAGCAGGGAGCCACCAGTCTTCGTTTCCGGATACATGCCCAGATCCACTCTGGGGAGACCTGCTGGGCCTCAGGGTTCTTGTCCCTGCTACCCAGCACGTGTGTGGCTGAGGCCATGTCAAATTCCTGAACCAGGTCCCCATCAAATGCCACAAAGTAGCGTCTGAGACGGCTGAAGTCTGGTGTGGAGGGCGGCAGGTAGAGCCGCACCCCAGTGAAGATGTCCAGCAGCACCTGCAAATGCACAGGATCAGGGAGGGGTTGCAGTGGGGCAATCTGTGCTGGGGGGCAGGTAGGTCACGCAGATGAGCATAGACCAGAGGAGGGTTAGAATAGGAGGTGAGACGTAGGGAGCCTCGCTAGCGGTCAGGACATGACTGGAAAAGGTTTCCTGGGGAAAAGGCGCAGATATCAACACCTCCACCCTCCAGCCACTTCAGAGTACACAGGGATGGAGACCTGCTGGGTTCTTATGCCTGCTACCTAACACATGTGTGGCTGAGGCCATGTCACTCCTCCATCCCTGCAGAGCAAGCATGTGGCCTGCTGGCCGTGAGCTTGACATGCTTACTGGAGAGGAAAGGGAGAGGGGACAGGTCCCAGCACTGGAACCTGAAGGGAAAAGTACATGTCTCCAAGGACCATCCAGTGGCTGGTGGGCAGTGATGTTGTTCATTCAAGCAGTGCACTGCACAGATAGCTAGAACGGGGGCCAGGAGCCCAGCTCACTGCTGGATGGATTCAAGGGCTTCAGGTAGGGAAAAGATGGCAAAGGTCCTACAGGTCTGCTGGGCCTGCAGGGTGTGGGTGGTGTGATCACTCTCTCCAGTGACCAAAGGCTGGCTTCTCTATCTGCCCTTCGGGCCACCAGCTCCTCCAGGGTTGAGCCTAGTTACCGGCCTCAGTAAGTGGTTGAGTGTAATCGAAACCTGAGGGAGCACCAAAGGGAAAAGGCTTCTAGGTGCGAGGACAGGCACTAAGCCAATGGTGCCCTCTCCCCTCGTTGCTGGCTGGCCCTGCACCCACCCTGAGCACAAACTCACACTGCTGCACTCCCATACCCAGACTGGGCTTTCTCCCCTTTAATGTCAACTGTGGTGGGTCCCTGCAGCCTCTCGGCTGAGCTGGGCTGTCTACCTCCTGCCTGCAGACACAGCTCTCCTTCCTCTCGGCTCACTGGCCAGCCGCCTCTGCAAGGCAACGAGAGGGCACAGGTAGAGCAGCTGCGGGAGGGGAGGGGTTAGGCCTTAGTCCCCAAAACACCTTTGCTCATCTCTCAAAGTTCAAGTGCAGGGTGTTGGGAACATGAGGCCCTGGACCAAACCAGCCCCTGGTACACTCCTCACCCTCACCTTTGCGTGGCACGGAGTCTCATCAGAAGCCTTCCGCTTCTCCCCCACTTTCACAGGAGACTTCGTGACCAGCTTCTCCCCCACTTTCACAGAGGAAGGCTTTGCAGTTGGCTTGTGGCCTGCAGGAGAGCACGCGGGGTAAGAGCTAAGGAGAAGTTCAGGGGAGCTGACAGTGGTCCCTGAAGTCAGGGCAGCAGACAGGGCCAGGCTTGCTCTGCTGTGAGCAGGGGGAGAAGGGAGAGCTCAGAGGTAGCTAATCCCCAGAGATGGGCTCTCCCAGGGTCCTGTCATAGGTTTACTGAGCAATGGAGTGCCCAGCAGAATGGACTCTGGCCCATGGCTGGACACACAACAGGAGTGCAGTCAATGTCAGCTGCATGGACAAAGAATCATGGTCCGAGAGCTGGAATGGGAGACTGGGTCCTGTCCTTTGATGTTTGCCTTCACACTGCCCTTCCCTTCTTACCATTTTTGCTGTTGGGATGGCACAGCTTCCCTCCTGCCTTCTTGGCACTGGGGGAGGACTGCTTGGGAGAGGTCCTGGCCTTCTGAGGCACAGCAGGCCCCGAGGTGCCCTCATTCTCCCCGCTGTTGCCCCCTGCAGTGGAGCTCCCTTTGTTGCCAGCGACCACAGTGAAGTCCGCCCTCTCCTTGGACAGCTGGTACAGTTCCTGTGGAGGAGGGGGTAGGATGGCCTCAGAGGTGGTCTGTGTGGTCTGTTTTAGGCACATGTGGCTGGGGAACAGACAGGGAAGAGAGAAAATCCCTAGGGAAAAGCTGGCCTCCTGGGCACCTTTCTAAACTTTGGCTGTTTTCTTGAGTAATCCATACAAATCACTGTACTATTCCCTGTTCTTATTAACAGCGTAGAGACTAGCCTGGGGCGAGCCCTCAGCAGATGCTGTGAGAGCAGAGCTCTCGCTCTAGGACCCAGCACCCAGCGGGGCCTGA
This sequence comes from Myotis myotis, assembly GCF_014108235.1. Classification (NCBI taxonomy): domain Eukaryota; kingdom Metazoa; phylum Chordata; class Mammalia; order Chiroptera; family Vespertilionidae; genus Myotis; species Myotis myotis. The sequence goes on along the minus strand of NW_023416321.1, from coordinate 12,689,550 downwards.
TGCCCAGCGCTGCTGCTCCAGGCCCTGCCGCAGTTTGGTCTCCCTTTCTACCTGTCCTTGCCTGTCTCAGTGGAATGGGAAAAAGACAGAGCACATGGGAACAGGCCAAATGCCCACGGTTTCAAGGCTGGGACAATCGGGTGGAGGACACACATGCAGCTGGCACCTTGAGTTGGGGGAGGTTGGTGGCAGATTTCCAGTCCTTATCATCCCGGATTCGGGTGCAGCGAGGGAACCGGATGGAGATCCCGTCGGCAGTGTGAGCCTCGGATTTGGAGAATTCAGCCCCTGTGATCTCCCACACGGCAGCTTTCTGTCAGGAGGAAGTTGGGTCACTCGCGGCTAAGAGGCAACGTCTCCCACCCAGCAGTGCAGACAGAACCTGAGCCCTGGCTGGCGGGGAGTGGGTTATGTCTTGCTGCTGCTGCTGCTACCGCTACCTTAGGAAGTACTGTCTTCTTTGGGTCTCAGTTTCTCTGATTGAGAGCAGGGATTGGGCCAGGTCACTTGTAGAGCAGACCCTCTGTGATTGGGGTTGGGTAGTCTCTCTCCCTCTCTGTTAAGGAGGATTCCTCAGTGTGGGCTGCGCAGCCCAGATCCCTGCCCTGGGGTAGACTGCCAGTGAGGTTGAGAAGGCATCTCTATGGACCTAGAGGATTTGCGAGCTTATTTTATGGGCTGAAGGTCCGCAGGCCGCTGGGTTGATACCTTCGGGTCTGGGACGATGAAGTCGGGATAGTAGATCTTGTTGATTTTCAGCCAGCTGGGTATCTTGCTGGGATCCTGGAGGAAAAAAGATGTTGTCTTGGACTATTCCCAAGCTAAAACCAGACTTAAGCCTCTCCGGGTCATGGGACTAGGAGAAGAGGTGACTCAGCACAGAGGCTGACCCTCAGCTCTTGGGGTCCTCCCTGCCCAGAGAGGGTGTGACCTTGAGGGCCTGCAGCTGTTCCCACAAGGTAGGCAGGCACTCCGAGACTCTGAAGGCCTAACACTGCTCCGAGGAACACAGATAAACGCTACCTGCGGTCCCCAAAGTGCGGCCTGTCTCAGAGGCCAGGGCCAGCAGCTCTCCCTACCTTGCTGATCTTCACCATGTCCAGCTCCTTCTGCAGGCGGGCGAGCGTCGCATCATCATGGCCTCCTGAACACTTGGTGACTGTGCACCACTTCTGGCTGCTTGGGTCGTAGCAGCCCATTAGGAAGATGGACATCATGCCGCCTGGGAGGAGGGAGGGCTGAGTTGTGGGTGGAGGGAGCCCTTTCTGCCAGCCCCACCCACCCGTGAGTCAGCCTGCTGGAGAGCAGCGGGCATCAGAGTGCGAGCTCACCGCTCGGGTCTGACTCTTACTCGCTGTATAAGTTTAACCTTCATGAGCCCCAATTTCCTCTTCAGTAAATTAGGGATGATCACACAATTTGTTGGGCTCTGGTGAGGACTAAAAGGAAATGAACAGTGCCTGACACACAGTAGGTCCTAAAAGTACTAGTTCTTCAGACCCCAACTTTCCCTCTAGTCAGGAAATTGAGATTTTCTCTGAGAAGGCTGCCAGGCCCTGAGTAGGTGGTGGTGAGTTTCTTTGTGTTGGGCTAGCACAGGCTATTCTTGTCTGACCTCTTCCTGCCCAAGTCTTTAGCTCTCAGATGTCGCTGACTGCTGAGGTGACATGGGCTGAGTTGGGGACCGCTGATCCAGAACTTTGCAAGTCATACTGGCCTTGCTGGCAAGTCAAGCTGGTAAAAAGGACAGCCTGTACCCTGAGTGGTGCCTTTCAAAGAAGTATCTGCCAGAGCCCACCCTGACCTTTGCTCCCTTGCCCATAGAAGGCCCCAAGGACCACCAGGTCAGCTGTGTCAGCCATGGCCCCCTCATTCAGATAGTCTTTCTTCACTTTCAGCCAATGCCGCTTTCCAGGCTCATATGTACCCTGAAGGGAAGCAAGAGAGAAACCACAAACTAGAATGGAAACGCCATGAGGGCGGGATTTAACTCTTCACACAACATATCAGACCTTCCACTGCCGATCTCACTCTAGGGAAGAGCTCTTGGGCCCCAGCATTACAGGAGACACAGCATCCCATTCTCTAGATCCAGAACAGCGCTGTCCAAACCCTGGAAAGATGCCCCTCAGCACCCATCTCTAACACCTCAGGCCACCACTGCCATCTCCTGGCCAGGGCTGGAAAGGCCCAGCAGGGAGGGCGCAGTACACAGAAGGCAAAGCCTGTGACCATCTTACCTTTGCGTCCTTCAGCACCAGCCCTTCCAGGCCCTCTCGGATCACCCGGTTTATCATGTCAACCAAGTCGGATGCTTTCTGAGGGACAAGAGGAGAGATGTTGAGAATCGAGAGGGTATGTGAATTGAGAGGGTGCTATGTGGAAACACCTTGACTTGAATATATAGAACAAAGGGTTTGCAAAGCAGGGACCCTGCCAAGATGCTGTGGCTTTGAGACACAGGGAGCCCACCTAGGTTTCATGCCCTGCCCTCCTAGGTGGAGACTAGGAGACAACATATGCACATCAGCAGCCCCCATAATATAACTCATTCTCTCAGTCACATCGGGCTCAAGGGGTCTCTGCCCTGCTTTCAAACCATTAGGTGCTGCCTAGGTGGGGTATTCTCTCACCGAAACTTGCTTCATTTCTGAGAACATGATCCGGTTGGGAATTTCAACCATGTTATCATGAAGAAACTTCCGCCGTTCACACAGAGGCCTAAAGGGGGCATGAGAGCTGAGTTCAGGCCAGGATCCTCCCACCCCCATTAGTTCTAAAGAGGAAAGAGACACAATGACATACTGCTTCATGACACTGCCATAGCTTCAAGCCCTCGTGTCTAACAGTTCTGCCCATCAAGGGCCACAGAGGCTCCTTTTGTGGCCAAAAACAGTGTGAGCTGTGGCATAGAGCCACATCATCCTATAGTTCCTGTTTCTACTTTATTGAATCATGGGAGAACTGGTGTCTAGCCCAAACAGATTGTATGAATTCTGGTCCCACCCAAAAAAGGAAGCCGACTCTTTGTTTTTTTTTATCCCTGGCACCTGCCTCATCCCAGGCCCAAGGCTGGCTGTTTTTTGGGTCAGCAGGCCTCGGCCTCAGGACCTGAAGCCCAAACCACAACTCCTACCCCCAACACCTCTTTCTCCCTTCCACTGCCCTTCCCCTCCACGCTCAAGGATGGCAGCCAGTGTGGGGGATGGTGGCACTGGTACACAAGCTCTCCCTTCCCCCCCCCCCCCCCCCCCGCCCCATCATGAGCTTCCTGCTGTGAGCCTCTTCTGAAGGCAAAAACCTCTGAGCTGAAAACCATCTGCCTTATGTCCCCATGGGTGCTGTTGGAGAAAGAAACTGAAACCCTACTGTGCTCACAGTCTGTTTCTGTCAACAGTCCATGCTGCTGTAGCGGAGAAAGTTTGGGGGCGGGATGGTGACTTAGGCGCTCAGAAACGAGGCCTAGGCAGATCTTCTCTTCCTCACACTGCATGGGGAGCTGACTGTGTTGCACGTGTGCTAGCTCTCAGCATTCTCCTGCCGCTGGCCCTGGCCCTGCCCAGCTCCTGGGCACAGGGGTATGCGATCCAGCCCCTTCTCTACCCTCCTTTCCAACCTGAACTCCCCACCTCCCTACCCAGGAACTGAAAATAGGTTCCTCACCTGTCCATCAAGCTGACATCATTGAAGTAGATACAATCAAAAACAAACAAGCAGACATTAGCATCCTGGAAGGCAGCTTTCTGTAAGGGCAGAGGAGGGTAGTAGGTACAGAGGGAGAAATAGGTAAGAGGGAGTGAGAAATGTGTAACACCGGTTACTTCTGGAGACCCTCTGAAGCACCTGATAGAAAACTCCTATTTGTGCTTTGAGGTCCCTGGTCTGTAAGGGCACTTAGCAGATGGTCCTGAATAGAAACCAACCCAATTATAGTTAGTTCCCAATACTAGCTCCTTTTTATGCCAAAAAAAAAAAAAAAAAGACTTAAACTCTGGTTAATTCAGAAATGAAGAATAAGCCCAACCCTAAGTGAGTGATCGATTCCTCCGCTTTCAGACCGATAGTGCGCGCGCGCGCGCACACACACACACACACACTCATTTTTGCACCTTTGCCCTGAGCCAGTACCTTGTGCACGCCCAGCGTTCCAAAGGGCAATGGTTTGCCTGTCTTGTTGTCGATCAGGAGCACCTCAGAGTCCAAGATCATGCTGTGGCCCCCAGGGAAAGCCTGGGGGATGTATTCCTTAAAGTGGGCCACCTGGAGTCAGAAGAGTCACTTACGTGAGGGAGAAGTAGGCAGCAGGGACCTGAAGCCAAGCCACAGAAAGCAAAGCCCAGGCCCCAGCAGGAACACAGAACACCAACACATGGAAGCCCAGCTAATGGCAGACACAGACCTGGGCCTTGTCAGCCACCTGGACAAGAGGAAGGGGTGTGTTTGAGAACCCTGTCCAGGCCCAGGAGGAGGCTGGCCCATGCTGAGTCCTTTTCTATGGGCTATGGAGGAGTTTGGCGGAAAAGGAAGAAACAGAGAATACTTGGGGGCAGGTCAACAGGACGAGAGTCAGGAAAGGTGGGCAGGCAGAGATCTGTGGGGAAAACAGACTGGATGGGAAAAAGATGGAAAGGAAGAAATGAACCCCCTTAGGAGCAGCAAGGAAACCCGAGAAGAGACTTCTCTGAGTGGGAGCTCTGAACCCAGAGCCATCTTCAGATAGAGTAAGAAAGGAAGCTTGGAATTGGATTTTTCCTGATCAAGGCAGAGCCCTGGTTTCCAACAGTTCCTGAGAGGGAGAAGCCCACTGCTATCCATGGCAGCCCTACTCAGTGATGCCAGCAGTGAGGTCCTTGACTGGGGTCCAATTTCTCCCTGGCAGGGGGCAGACCACAAACACGTCATTCTTACAGAGGGGGGACAGGAAAGGCCTGCACATCCGTTTCACTCTGTTTCAATCCCCTTATAAGTCAAAACCACAGGAGAAATAAGGGGTGAGTGAACTTTATAAAGGAGAGCAGGGAAAGGGCTCGCATTCTGGGGAGCTGGGCTCCGACTCCTCCCCGGGGAACAGGAGGTGCCCACTGAGCCACCTTGCCAGGAGCAGTCCCTCAGCAGTGTCCCTGTGTGCCCAGCGCACGTGAGCCTGCACTCAGGCTCCCTGGGGAAGCGGCTCCTGGCTGTCCTCTGGGACACCCGAGACAAACACCTGATTGCTCCATGTGCCGCAGGCAGGCCCCGCTGAGGGAAGGATGAGGCACACACCACGGCCTCTCACCCTGGGGCTCTGAGCCAGGACAGAAGGGGCAGCGTGGATAGGAGGTCCATATACTCACTAGCTACTGGGGCCAGATGTTCCAGCTGCTTTTCCTTGAAGGAAGCCCTCCCAGAGGCCCTGAGAGCTGAGAGGGCTGAGGAATGAGGTTCTCAATGCCCCGGTTAAGGGCTCCCAGATACCCCCCAGGGGGCTTTGTTTACAGCAGAATGTAACTTCCAGAGGACCAGGGCTTTGGTTCTATTTTGTATTTTTTCTGCTCTATGTCCACCCCTAGAACAGTGCCTAGCACAGACTAAGCACTTGATAAATATTTGTTGAACAAATTCACGATTGACAACCCAATAGCCCCTTTGTACCTGAACCATAATTTACCTCAGTGGGGAGCACACAGGAAATGGAATCGCAAAAAACAACCACAAGTCACTCTCCAGATAGGCTCTCTGTCCCACCTTCACTGTGGGCAGGGGAAGCATCCATGTCCTCTGGGGCTCTGTGCTGACTAACCCAAGTCTGGGCTCTGGCTGGCCGACTGAGCAAGCAACCCCTCATCATTAGAAGAGTCCAAAGCTGAATGAGTGAATTCATTCATTCACTCAACAAATACAAAACAAACCTATTGCACAGCAGAGCTGGAATGGCGACGGCACTCTGGCCCTGAGTCTTAAGAGGCAGAAGGGAAAAACAGTCCTGGTAGGAAGGAAGGGACCGTACCTTGTGAGGTAGGACGGGCTTGAGACTGCGGCTGAAGTAGCTGAAGTGATCTCCGTCCTTATGCACCTGGACTCGCTCCCCATCATACTTGATCTCAGAGTACATGCCATTAGGACACTTCTTCATCGCATACTCAATGGACTTGCAGGCCTCGGCCTCGGGGGTGGGGGAGAAAAGCCTGGAGGTTTACAGGTGTTCTTCCAATGAGGGGTGCCCAGCAGGGACAGCCCAAGGGTCCTGGGATGCCTACTGAAGCACACCCTCAGGGCAGGCCACTGACGAGGTGATGGGGATGGAAAAGGCTGGGTAATGTCCTATCTGGAGTGGACATAGGAGCTTGCACTTTGAGGACTATGAATGCAATTCATTGTAGAGCTAACAGAATTCCACTGAAACAGCATTTCACTCTCCCCACCCACAATAATTTAGGACCTTGCAGGGCTCTGGCTTACTAAACATACTGGTTATCTCAGCACAGGAGGTACATAGAGATAAGATTAGAGTGCAGGTGACAGTAAGGTTGGCAGGGTGGCAGTGACCAGGGGTTCCTAGGACAGGACAGGACACAGGGGTGCTTATCAGATACCTGTGCCATCCAGATGCAAACAATAACGGCTACCATTTGGGGGATATTAATATGTGTCAGATCGCATACACATTGCCTTTCATCTTCGATGTAGTATCTTATGTGATAGATAATACTGTTTTCATTTTATGGGTCAGAAAATTGAAGTTCAAAGAAGTTAAATGCTCACTTAAGATTACATAGCTAGTAAATGGCAGGAATTAGGTGTGAACTTGGGCCCAGCTCCAAAGGTGTGTGGTTAACCACTAAGCTATATAACCCACGCCACTCTTCAAATGACAGTTTGTAGAACAGACTCCAGGAAGAATTCTAATAAAAGTCAGAAAGCCACTACTGCAGATGACCGGGGTACATCCCTGGGATAGAGATCTCGCTATTTTGGTGCTGGCTGTCCCTCGCACATTCCTAGGAGGGAGGGAGAGAATACTTCCCTACCCCACACATAAAATCCTAAACCTAGGCTTCAGTAGAATACACAAGACAGTTTCATAAAAAGCACTGCACGAATGAACCCAAAGGATCTCATAGTAGGCATGGAGCACACATATAGGGAAAACCGATGCCAGAAAGGAAACCCTATTTCTTAGAAATGAGCGGAGGCCCAAGATGATCTGTCAGAGCTGGACTTCATTCTCTAAGCTTCCTCTCTCCAGAAGAAAAGGGTGCCCAAGTCACCCTGCCATGGGAAGCTACGAGCTATTTTGAGGCAGGTCACAGAACCTCAGGAGTTCCTTACAAACCCACCTGTCTTCAGGAAAGATGACGGAAAAACCATCCTAGGGAGATGCTTCAGAGGGTTTCATACATCATTCAGACAAGAACACTAACTTGCTGATGGCAGAGCTGGGCCTAGAGTTCAGGTATTCCCACGAGATCATGGTGTCCTTTCTTTGCCTTTACCTCCCCATTGAGAAACATCCTTCTACATCTCCACTCTTCCTTCCCCAAACTCCTCAATCACCTCGTAAGGCCATCAGCATTTACCCTCCTAGATCTCCCAAGGAAGGAGAGGGTACCCAGAGAGGGGGAGAAGCAGGGCCCGAGCAGCATCCTCACCAGCATGGGCTGCACCGGGGTCATCAGTGAGGCCTGAACGCTCAGAGCTCGTCTCCGGCCTGGCTCCTTCTCCACCTCCTGCTCATTGTGCAGGACCCGCTCCACCACATCCTGCAGGTTGCGCGAGGCTTTGAAGGCTTCATAGGCATTGGGGTCGAGGGCGTCTAACCTGCCAATGTGGACAGGAGCACAGATACACAAACCCTGCCTTTGACCTTATTGCTCTGGCTAGCAGGCTGTCCTCACAGAGGAGAGAGGGGAAAGGGCTGTGTCCTCTGTCTAAAGGCTATCACAGGAGAAAAGAGCTCTTGGACAGCGCAGCTCTTCTGAGACACTGTGCCTATGTGGACGCTACTCTAGCCAAGAGGAGGCTGGAGTGGGTAACTGACTCGTATTATGCTCACTGAACATAATTCCCTCTTGGGAGACGGGTACTGTTATCTCCATTTACATATGGGGAAATGGAGGCCGAGCTAGGCCAAGTGACAGGACCCCCAGAAAGGAAGAAGGCAGAATCAGGATTCAAATCCAGATCGGGACTCCAAAGTCCTGACACCAGCTGGCAACAAAGGAAACTGGCAGCCTAGGCTGTCAGAGGAGCTAGTACTTACACATGTTTTGCCCCTGAGTTCATCTTCAGATCATGTTTGATCAACCTGATGATACATTTAAGGTCGTTGGCTGTACACCTAGGGGATGAGGCACATTCAACTTGGTCTTTGAAGAGCTCTGAATCCCCAAACCTTCCTTCCCTAGTGATTCCACCTTCCCTAGCCCATCCCCATTGGGCAGCTCCCCGACCTGGAGGCGATGTCCTGCAGGGCCTGCTGCTGCTCATCCTCCTTGGTGAGCTTGGAGAGCCGCAGGAGGAATTCGTCCACCTCCTGGATGGTGAGAAGGCTCTTGGCAGCTGGGGGGAAAGACTTGCTCTGCTCAAAGAAGACTCTGATTGTCTCTGACACGTCACCCTGTCTCCAAAAACCAAAATGCCACTGCTGCAACCCCAACGTGGCCAAGTGTATTGCCCAATCCCCTAGGACCTGAGGAGATTCCAATCACTGCTTCTATCCCCAGCTTACACACACTGACCTCGCTTCTTAGAGAATCTATCCCACCCACAGTTTCTGGAAAGAGTACCTCCATTCACCAAAGGATCAGGCCACCTGCCTTAGCTGAAAAGTGACACAAGGACTAATTCAGGGCTGAGCCAATCTGATTCCCATTAGAATTGGAACTAAGAGACAAATATGGTCATCGGATAATGGGGGGTGCTCAGATAGAAACTTTCCATGGTGCCAGGGCTAGAGCCATGGACACACTAAAGCTGAATGGTAAGCCCAAGTTATGGGGGAGAGGAGGAGAAGCAAGAAAAATAGGGTCCAAAAAGAGCCCCAGGAGAGAGAGCAGAAGTCTCAAATCCTGATCTTCGAGTGCTGGGTTTCGTGGCTCAGCAGTAATATGACTTCAATCCTCAAAACCTTACGAAACTAACAGCTGTGGCCTCCCCTTCGCTCTCTCATAACGGAAGCTTCCTCACATGGGTTTCGGTTCCTAAAACAGCATGTGCCCCAACCAGAAAAAAAGAGATTGCAGGTGCCTGGCTTGGCAGAACCCCACCTGGAATGCCGCCTACCCTCCCTTTCCTCTGACCTGCTCTAGGTCTCGTGCCATATCATCTGGGCTGCAGTTAAAAATGCGGCTGAAAAGCTTCACAATCTGCTTATCATTCAAGTTGTAAACGCTCTTAATAACACCCGGCAGTAGCAGCTTCACCGTTAGGTACACGTCGCCGTGGAAACCATCTGGAGACAGAAGAAAGGAGCTTGAACAAATAAATACATAAACTCAAGGAACGGAGAGATGTCTACATTGCTGCCTGTGCTGCTACAGCACCCCATGCACTTCACGACAGTAGTAGAGGTCATAGGGTTTGGGGGGTTTATGTGTCTGCCTCCCCTAATGTAGCCCCTGGATGAACTCCCACAGGGCAGAGCCATGACTGTCACTTTAGTGTCCCCAGTGATGAGCACATTATAGATGCTCAATGATGACTTGTTAGATGAATGAAAGAAGCAGAGTTGGAAGTTTCTACTCCAAGCTGTGCAATGATTCACAAAAACCTAATCAAACATGCAGGACAGTGAATCTTCCCCTTGGTCATATGGGATGGATGTTTCTGGCCTCCTGGGGTGGAATAAGGGCAGGGGAAGAGAGATGCCAATGTGCTCGAAGCAGAACTGGCTATATACTTGGCGGGGCCCAGTGAAAAAAGAGAGATGTGGGGCTCTTTGTTCAAAATTATTAAGAATTGGCCCAGCTGGCTTGGCTCAGTTGTTGAACGTCGACCTATGAACCACAGTTTGATTCCTCATCAGGGCCATGCCTAGGTTGCAGGTTCGATCCCCAGTAGGAGGCATGCAGGAAATAGCCAACCAGTGATTCTCTCTCATCATTGATGTTTCTATCTTTCCCTCCCTCTCCAAAATCAATAAAAATGTATTTTTAAAAATGTATTAAGAATTTCAAGCCAGGCCCTGCCAGCGTGGCTCAGTGATTGACCTATGAACCAGGAGGTTATGGTTCGCTTCCTGGTCAGGGCACATGCCTGGGTTGTGGGCTCCATCCCCAGTGTGGGGCATGCAAGAGGCAGCTGATCAATGATTCTCTCTCATCATTGATGTTTCTCTCTCTCTCTCTCTCCTCTCCCTTCTTCTCTGAAATCAATAAGTCTATAATAATAAAAAGCGTAATATGCTAATTAGACTGGACGAAGCCGCAGTGGGCCCCCCCAACTCCCCGGCAGGTTGAGGCAGCCGCAGTGGCAGGGGCTGAGCCCCTTGCACGAATTTTGTTCATCGGGCTTTAATATATATATGTATATATATATAAGAAAAAAAGAATTTCAAGCCAGCAATAGCAGAGAATTCAACCTGTGCAACTGTACAGTTCACATGCCCATGAATCCGGCTATGGCTCTGAGCTCTCTTGAGGAAAAGCCCACCCAGAATGCTCCAGGCCTCACCTCCAGCTGAGCCTTTCCGAAGAAAGTCCTGGATGATCTGGGTCTTTGAATTGTAGCTAGGATTTTCAGCCACCATGGCGCACAATTTCCGAAACTCACGTAGCAGACAATCCTTGTGTTTGGGGTCACATTTGCTTGAGGACAGACTTGTCTTAAGGGTGGGGCTTGAGCAGGCTTCCCCAGAGTTGTTGGGCTTGGCTGCTGGAGAGGAAACATCAGGAAACATTTCTTTGCTGAGAAGGAAGAAAGGGAAAGTAACAGGCACTCTGCTGGTGCCCTATATGTAGCTTCACTTAATCCCACAAAATAGCTCTTTGGGGTACATATATCACATTTTATAGGTAAAGAAATGAAAGTCAAGTAACTTCCCAAATCTCACAGCTATTAATGGCAAAGAAACAGTGGCTACACACCCAAGCAGAGGACCAGGTGAGGAGCCTCTTTATATGAGCGCCTCAGAGAACAAAAGCCACCTTCATGCCAAAGTGGCCAGGAGGATCTCAGAGCAATTGTATGTGAAGCTGACCCCAGGAAAGTTGGGATGAGGAAGGGGGAAGAAAAGGACGTGTTAGTCAATGTGAAATCTTTGCTACCGCAGACTGTCAGAGCTGGAAGAAGCCATATTATCAACTAGCTCAATCTCTTCCTCCTGATGAGAAGACCTAGGCCTGAGAAGAGAGAATTCCCAGCCCTTTGCCACCCCCATCACCACTTTCTTTTCTTTCTTAAAGGTTGCCAATGAGCAGGGCTTTTCTTCCAGACACCCCAAAATAACTGTACAACTCTTCAGTGATCCCCTCTATGTCTTTGTGACAACTTACAAAACAAATTTCACGTTGCAAGCTTGCGGCAGAGTCATTAGCAAGCACCCTGCTGATGGAAACTGCTGCTTGTCTGGCTTTGTAAATTATAAATGCATCCTCACCTCTGACCTGGAGCCTAAAGAGGACGTTAGTGGACAAGTCTCCAGAGCATCGATGTTCAGCAGGTTGCAAGAACCAGAACACACTGTTTCCCTCAACTTCTCCCAAATTCCCTCCCCAGGACCAGGGCCTTTGCAGAAACATGTTGTCTTTATGGTCACCTGACCTGTTCTCTACCTTCGGCCTACCATTAACAACAAAAAAAGCACCTCAGAATTTTAAACTAATCAAGATCCCACAGACTCAGGCACCCTTTTACAACCTTCTCTCTTGTAGTCTCGTGAGAACACTGTGGGATACAGGAGGCAGGTGCTGCCATTCCCACTTCACAGATGAGGCCACAGAGGCTCAGAGGTGAAGTGACTCGATCCCCTGAGCAAGCTGTTGGGTCTCAGTGCTGGAACCAGGACCCAGGTCTTCTGACCTCAAGTCTAGGCTTCTTTTACTCACATAAAGCTATCCTCCCAAACAACTCCCGTGTCCGTGTGTTCTGGCTTCATTTTCCTTCCCTGAGCTGGTCACAGAAAGTTTCCAAATAAGACACAAGAGGAGGTAGGGAAAACGAGCACGCGTGTTGGAGTTAAACGGACCTCAGTATACATACCAATTCCATAATGAACCCGAATATCAACTTTTTCATTATAAAACAGACCTAATGAAAGAACTTCCCAAGGTTAACTGAAGAACAAACAAAACTGCATATGTAAAGGCCCTACCTTGCCCAATGCTATCAGTTACATAAGGCACGTATGATACCTGCCTGCTCCCTTTCATCTCTAGTTTGGGCAAGATTAGGGAAGCAATTTTTCAAAATTCTTTCCATTATCAAAAAAACAAGGCAGTAAAGGGCAAGTTATAATAAGTTGTCTGACCCAAGTAACTACTTCAAAGGGAAATATCGTCACAAAGCAAATATCTTTGTTACAATAAAGTATACAAAATAATGCTATATAGGTGGAGCATTGCGAATAGCATTATCTGTCTCTGCTCAGACGGAAGCAAGTTATTGAGGCAGAATTTCACTCTTAGCCACAGTCCCAAATAGGAAAACAAATTAAAAGGAGGACCATAACAGCTAACGTAGACCTAACCTCTTACCTGAAAAGCCAGAAAACTTCCGGGGATTGGTATTGGGAACAGATGAAGCACCTTTCACTGGAGATGTCACCTGGCCCGTGGCTGTCAGCTTCGCCTGGACAACAGCTTTCTTCTTCGGTGTGCCTGCTGCCTTAGAAGACAGATCTGCAGGACCCCAAAAGAAAGGAAAATATGCGTCAGTGGAAGAGCCCCGAGAAAGCTTCCAAAGGACCTATGAGCGGCTCTTACAGCCTTGCTTGGTCACCCTGGTAAGTTACCCCAAGGCTGGTTGCTGCCTAGGTGGAGGTACCTGGTCATATGGTATTGGGAAAGGGTGTTCTGGGGACAAAGACCCAGTTACCCTTTATAATAACTTACATTTTCATCAACACTCTCTATCTCCAGATTATTTGGGGGAAATCAGAAATCATATCTCAATAGATAATACTTGGGAACCTCAGTTCCATGGAATTCGCCCCAATTTATAGACGCACAAGAAAGTAAGTGAAAAGGGCAGACAAAGAAAACTTGTGGCTGCTGAGTTATTGGAGCTGCAACTATGTTTTCCTTCCTTGGAATGAGATGGGTCCAGGAGTAACAGGCTGAGGCCAATGGCTAAGGGAGGGCAGAGGAGGATGGAGAGCTTGAGAAAGGTATAGATAAGAAGTTTTCTCTCCTGGATGTCTTTTTCCACTCTCAAAATACAAGGATAGAAACAAAACAAAATAAGGATAGATGTCCATTTTTAGAGCCACAGAGTCCTCCTACAGTGACAAAAACTATACTTAATTGAAGATATGAATATTACTTTAAATATTACTTCACTGATGGTCATAAAGGACTAATTGGATTTGGAAGTATCAGTATATGATTTCTAAAATAGGCATTAATATAAATATGCATGTATGTGAGCCTTTACTATTTATATCTGTTTGTGTCTGTGTTTTATGTCTATACATACACATTTTCTAGTTCTAGCCAGCTGAAAGGGCTTAAAAGCAAAGAAAACTTGTGGCAACAAGGACATGTAGCATTCAGATTTTGGTCTCTAATGTCACTCCGCACTAACGGGAACCAGGACTCTTCAGAGAAATGGCGGATCCCAGGGCAGGCAGAGGATACATAGAAGGTAAACCTAAGAGCATCCTGTTATGCCAGACAGTAAGGGAGTACTTGAAAACATTTTACAAAACAAGATAAAGGCCCTCAGGACATAGAAACCAGCTCAAAGTGTCTCCCAACTGGCCAAGTATGGGACATTAAAGCACCAAATTAATAAAGTACAATAAAATTATAAGCCACCAGTAAAAAGTAATCTATGAGTCCAAACTGAAAATAAATTGATAGACAAAACTGATGTACCAATAAATATTCTGTTCAAAAATGTCAATGTAATAAAAGACTATGGAATGTTCCAGATTATAGGAGGCCAAAGAGATACTACTAAATGCAATACCTCATCATAAGATAGGGATTCTATCCTGGAGGGGGGGGGGGGGTGCTATAAAAGATTATTTTAACAATTGGATAAAACTGGAATACAGATGGTAGATTACAGTATTATAAATTTACTAAAGAATACATTTACTAAAGTTGCTAGCTGTATGTAGTATGGTCATGTAAGAGAATATTCCTATTCTTAAACTGTGTGTGTGTAAGGAGAGAGTAACAGAGAGAGCATACATAAACATAGACAATAAACCAAAGACAGTTAAATGTCAACAAAAGGTAAATCTGGGTAAAGGGAATGTAAGTGTTCTTTGTACTATTTTTATTCTTGCAACTTTTCTCTGAATTCGAAGTCATTTTCAAGAAAAGTTAACAGAAGACAAATAGATAAACATTGGACTCTACTCTCCTTATCATTTTTTTCTCAGCACCAGTAAGATGAGAAAGCAGTATTCACCCCACCTGCAATGTGCTGGCTTATCTGTTCCTTTTCATTATCTTCCAGCTCTTCCCAGCCTTCCAGCTCTGTGAGGTCCTCAATTTTTTTTGTGGTGGCCCGGGCCCGCTCCAGTTTCTCAAACATGCATTTTATGTGGTACCACTCTTTCATATCACCCCCCGACTCTGAGAAGGGATTGGGCACCACTTTGCCGATTCGGCATACACCCTTCACAATCTTTTCCTTGCATTTTTTGCAGCCAGCTGTGCTACGCTTGGCATAGTCCACACAGAACCGTTGCTCGGCCATCTCACAGGGCCTGCTGCAGAGCCCCACATGCGACCCTGGCAAGAAGGCAAGGCAGGTGGCACGTGGTCTTAGACTGCCTTTTTGAAATGACAGAATGGGCTTTCTTTTCTGGAGGAGGCAGCGCCCAGGAAGCCAACCTGTTTCTGACCACTGGCTGAATTGTTTTACGTCTGGCCAGAGATGTTCTCGGAATAGACGCACTTCTTTTCGGCTGAGTACACGGAGGGTTGGTGGGAAGAGGATCTTGAAAGCCAAAGTCATACAGCTGCATGAAAGGGCAAGAGGCAGAAAAGGTGAGATATAAATGAGGAGCTAGGCTTTCAAATTCTCAAAGGCCAAGGTCCTATATAGTCTATGCTGACTCATCAAACACTTTCCAATGTATAAAAGATTTAATGCCTCTGAGGATGAAGAAGAGTTCTAATACAGTAAAATTCAGTCTGCAAAAGGGTATTCAATTACCTAATGTACACATATATAATTAGTAAATCACAATCAGGAGAATCCAAATAACATAAAAGCTTTTCTCAGGCCATCAGCAACACCCGATACTCAAAATAAATGACAACCCTTAAGTATTACAAGACCTGAAGCTTTTTTTTTTTAATCACCAAGAAAAATTACATGCCCATGAAGTTTTGTTTTTTAAAACAAATATCTTTATTGATTTCAGAGACGAAGGGAGAGAGAGAGCGATAGAAACATCAATGATAAGAATCATTGATTGGCTGCCTCCTGCATGCCCCCTACTGGGGGTCCAGCCCGAAACCTGGGCATGTGCTCTGACTGGGAACTGAACTGTGACCTCCTGATTCATAGGTCAATGCTCAACCACTGAGCCAGGCAGGCCGGGCTCCATGTTTTTAATGTGAAGTATAGATATAGGTCACCCTTGGAAACTAAGCCACATCTATATAGATCTGTGATTTAATCAGAAGCCCTATTTCGAGAAGCAATTGAAGGAAGCCTAGAATCAGACTGTTCAAATCCTAGCTCATTAGCTGTGTGACCTTGGTAGGTTACTTAACCTCTCCTTTCTGAAATTTCCTCAACTGTAAAGTGTGAATAATTGTGCCAAACTCAAGGGTTTGTCATTCTAAGAGTAAAGCCTTAGAACAGAGCTGGGCACACAGAGAGGCTCCCTAGGTGCAATTAGCCTGTTTATACTTCAGAAACTCGCATCAGGGGATGCTGAAGTATCTGGGCGGCCAGAATCAAAGGAGCTGATAAATCAATCCCAATGGAAGCAGGAATAATACGTGCATGGTATCCCCTCATCTTCTTAGATTCCTATTTATCTTCATAGGCCTGACTTTAAATATACTGGAAATCATTCCAACCTGTACACTGCTTTGTGTGACATTGCTATTGGGTGACATGTAATGAAAAACAGACTTCACTTAACGCAGTGCAATGTGATGCAGGTGGACGGGAATTGGGGATGAGAGTGCAAGTGTGCCCTTACAGTTGCAGTGGTTCTCAACCTTCCTAATGCCTCGACCCTTTAATACACTTCCTCATGCTGTGGTGACCCCAACCATAAAATTATTTTCGTTGCTACTGCATAACTGTACTGTTGCTACTGTTATGAATCGTAATGTAAATATCTGATATGCAGGATGTATTTAGGAAACCCCTGTGAAAGGGTCGTTCAACCCCCAGGTTGAGAACCGCGGGTTTAGGGGCTATGTTATCTTTGAGAAATGCCCGAGTCTGAGTTTAGAGTTTTCTTGTTTGTTTTTTGTTGTTGTTAATCCTTACCCAAGGCTATTTCCCTATTTATTTTTAGAAAGAGTGGAAGGGAAGGGGAGAGAGAGAGAAAAATCGATGTGAGAGAGACATCAATTGGCTGCCTCCCGCACACTCCCCCCAGTCCCGCACCCGGCTGGGGGCGGAGCCTGCAACCGAGGTAGGTGGGACCTGGATGCTACGAGCCAAACCCGCTAGGGCTGGGTCTCAGTTTTCTTACTTCTAAAACAGGCCAAATAAAACCTACCTCACAGAATGGTGGGGGAAGTTAAAATGAGTCCATGGATGGGCTGGTGTGTGTTTGTGAGGGGTGCACTGTGAACGCCTTGAAAATGTATACAAAATGTGCATATTCATAAATGCACCTTTATTTTTTGAGCACTCTATGATTTTCATGAAACTCACAAAAATAATCTCCAAAAGTTTAAGACCCACAGAGCCTGATTGAGCACGGACCCATGAACCAGGAGGTCACGGTTCCTTCCCGCGCAGGGCACATGCCTGGGTTGCCGACTGGACCCCCAGCAGGGGGCGTGCAAGAGGGAGCCGATCTATGACTCCCATCATTGTTGTTCCTCTCCCTCCCTCTCTCTAAAGTCAATAAACATAGTTTTTAAAATGAAGAGCCACGCAGGTGAAGTGCAGGGAAATATGTGCGGCAGGCTCCCCTAAGGAGCGGAGAACATTCCGCGAAGTGTTTACGAAAGCAGCCCACACCCGCCGGGGAAGGAGCCCCTCGCCGCGCCCTGCCCTCGGCGTGGGAGGCCCCGGGGGCGGGGGCCACCAGGAAGCCGGCGCTGCTCGGGGGAAGCCGGTGGGTCCCAGTCCCGGCTCAGCAGCTGCAAAGGCGGCCGAGAGGCACCGGAGGCCCGGACGCAGCGGGCCGCCGCGGCTCAGCGGGCTGCACGGGGCGGGGAAGTGGCGGCCTCCGCCGCCTTTCCTGGAGCACCTTCCGCGGTGCTTGCGGGGCAGTCGGTAGGGGCTCCCGGCCGGCGGACACCGGGGGGCCCGGGGACGCGGGGAAGCGAGCCCCTCGGGCCGAGGACACAGCCAGGGCTGGGGAAGGGACGCGGCCGGGTCCGGGGCGGCCCCCGCGGGGCATCCTGCTTGGCGTGGACCCGTGGGGGTCCGGGGAGCCACGCGCCAACCCCATGGGCTCCCGGGGGGCCGCCACGTCACTGAGGGTGTGCCCCGCACTCCGCGGGCGGGCGGGGGAGGAGCTGAGGGGCTGCCTCCCGGGCCGCGCCGAGCCCCGCGCCGGGCCGCCTCCCTCCCTACTGCTTGGACCCACCGCGCCGCTGCTCACCTGCCTTCCCAGCTCCGGCCCACAGCGCAGGCCGCGGACCCGGCGCCCACAGGCCGCGCTCTGCCACCGCGGTGGTATCGCCTGTCTCTTTAAATCCGGGTCCTCGAGCCGGGCGCAGCGCGCAGGCGCCAAGGTGCGGGCCCAGCCTGCGCCACCCGGCCCCGCCCACCCCGCGCCTGCCACGTGGGGGATTGTGAGGCGGGCGGGGCGGCGCTGGGCTCCGCGTGGCGGGGCTCCTTGTCTCTGGTCTGGCCGGGAAGGCGGAGGTTCCGGGACGTGGTGGCCCCGGGAGCGCAGCCCAGCCTGGACTTCTGAGGACTCGCTGATTTGCTGATAATGTTAGAGATTGTCTAGTCTTTAAAGATACGGGCTGCGAAACTGCATTGTAATGAGCTTGAGGAAGGCAACGGTTATGTCATTCAGCCTGCTTTTCTGTGTACCCTCTGTCTTGTTTGCACACAGGGCATAGCGCATAGTCAGTATTCTACAGACATTGAATTGAAAAGAGGCTCTAGAAGAGTCTAGATAGATATAGCAGGTGTAACATGCAAAGAAGTGATGGGGAGAGCAATCCCGGTTGTGTATAGTTTAAAATGTATTATATGATTTCTTTTGAACCTCAGGTCAGCTTTTTGAGAGATTAGGATGGCTATTTTTACAGAAGAGTAGCAGGCTCAGGAGGTTCAGTGAACCTGTTCAGGTTCCAGAAACGGCAAACTATTGGGCATTGTGAGAGGGAGCCAGGATGAGGTCCTCGAGGAGTTATGCCCACGTTGTATGTAGGGCCTTGTTATCTGTAGGGGATGGAGAGCGAGCCCTGAGGGCCGTTAGGGAGTAGTAACTACTGTTGGAGCTGGGTGTAGGGGAGAGGCTGAGTAAGGGAACTATTAGCAAGTTCTTGGTGCTGGCTTTGGCTGCACATATACTAAAATGAGAATAACACATAAGCGTGGCTACTGTCCAAGGATGACAAGCAAATTCATGAAGCAGTCCATGATTTTAAGGAAAAATAACATTTTTCCTTTTTATTGTATCCATATGGGATAATGAATGCTAACTAGACCTATTTTCATAATCATTTCACAATTATGTAAGCCAAACCATTATGCTGAAACTTTAAACTTACGTATGTCAGTTATATCTCAGTAGAATGGGGCGGGGAGGTTCTTGTGACAGGTGAAGGTGGCCTGAACAAGCTCAGTTGGGGTGGAGAGAAAGGAGCATTTTTTGATAAACATTTCGATTTTAAATGATCTTCTAGACAAAGTGCTCATTAACCTAAAGATGAAATGGGGATGACTTGAGTGAGCAGGTAGATAATGGTGCCATCAGCTGACAGGAGATGAGAAGGGCAGAGGAGGCATTCAAGGTGAGAGGATGAGTTTTGTTTTGGAGATAGGAAGTTTGGTGGGTTGAGGCCACCCACCATCCCGTTGTTTGAAGTGAGGTAGTCTCTAATGTGTCCCAGAATGAACAAGGTCTTTGGGATTAGAAGGTCACTGGAGGTTTAAGTCCTAATTCTGGCAGTTGAGTGATCCTGTACACACACTATTACTGCATTTAAGTGTTGTTTTGAAAATCCCCATAACTGTATCTTTTTCCCTAGCTCTGTGCTGTCAGATGCTGTCATCACCAGCACATGTGGCTCTGGAGCTCCTGAAATGTGGCTAGTCTGAATTGAGATGTGCTGTAAGTGTAAAGTACACACCGATTTCAAAGATGTGTTACCCAAGAAAGACTGCAGAATATCTCATTAATAACATTTATGTTGACTATATGTTGAAGTGATTATTTTGGATATATTGGGTTAAATAAAAATCCATTAGAGTTCATTTCAATTTTATTTTTACCTTTTTTTCGAATGCAGTGACAATTGAGTAAAGACTGGAAGAATGAAGGAGAGAGCCACGTGGAGCTCTGGGGTAGAGGGAGCAGCAAGCAAAGGCCAGATGTGTCTCATGTTGGCAGCTAGCAAGGAGGTGGGTGTGGCTGAAGCAGCGGGAGTCAAGGTTGAGAAGAGGTGGAGATGAGGTCAGCAAGGTATCCCAGGATAGATTCTGTAGGGTCTTATAGATGTTGGCTTTTATCGCAGGTGAAATGGGAAGCTAGTGGATTTTATTGAAGAGAGAAGTAGCATGATATGACTTAGATTTTTTAAAAAAATGTTTTTATTGATTTTAGAGAGGGAGAAATAACAATGTGAGAGAGAAACATCCATCAGCCGCCTCCCGACTGGGGATGAACCCGAAACCTGCGCATGTGCCCCGACTGAGAATCTAACAGCAACCCTTTGGTGCACAGGATGATGGTCAGCCCACTGAGCATACTGGCCAGGACTGACTTAGAGTTTAACAGAATTGCTATCACTCTGGCTGTGTAGAGAAATTGGGAATGCGTTAAGTGGCTACTGTACAGATGTAGGGGAGAAATAAGGGACACTGGGTGCTAACAAAGTAGTAAGAAACAATGTGAAGCTCATGGACCCCTAGGGGATCTGTGGATAGGCTTTGGGGTATCGAACCTCCTGAAGTTTTATCTATACATCTATGTGTAAGTGCATTTTTGAAGGGAGTTTTATTAGATGAAGACTCATGATCCAAATCAAGAACAACCTTGATGGCAAATAAGCAGGATGCCTCCTGTCAATTCTTAGTTACTCAAAATCCCAAAGGGGTTAAGTCCTTTCCTCAGACCTAGATCCCAAATCCTCCAGGGCACTAATCCTGTTTGTGAGCCTCTCAGAGCCTCGGCCACCCCTTTAGGAATGTAGCATGACGTGACTGCCAGTTTAGATTCATCAGAATTGTTAAGAAAAAAAAAATCACTGGAAAATGGGTAGATTCTGTTTATTTTTTATGCTACTCTGGGAAGCTCGGCAGCCATAGGCAGGAATAGGGAAAAGGCTGCAGATCTTTGGAGAGACGATGCAGGACACTCATGAGGCTAGTTTGCTCTCGGCGAATCCCCTTTTTAATAAGCTCTGGTCTATGAATCATGTAAATCTCAACACCGAGAACTGATTTTATGGTTTGGTTTGCTTAATAGTCACACAATTAAAATACGTTGTAAAAAATGGTGGGGGTGTTTGCCAGGATACATATTTAAAAGGGAACAACTGTAGAAAGATGTATAATTCAAATCAGCCCATGGCTTTTAAAAAATATATGTTTTTATTAATTTTTAGAGAGGAAGGGAGAGGGAGAGATAGAAACATCAGTGATGAGAGAGAATCATTGATTGGCTGCCTCCTGCATGCCCCCAACTGGGTATCGAACCGATGACCTACCGGTGCATAGGTGGACACTCAACCACTGAGCCACACTGGTCGGGCAGCCCATGGCTTTTTTTTTTAAATATATTTTTATTGATTTCAGAGAGGAAGAGAGAGGGATAGAGAGATAGAAACATTAATGATGAGAATCATTGATCGGCTGCCTCCTGCATGCCCCCTACTAGGGATCAAGTCCACAACCCAGGCATGTGCCCTTGGCCAGAATCGAACCCGGGACCCCCCTGTCCACAGGCTGACGCTCTATCCCCTGAGCCAAATGAGCTAGGGCGCCCATGGCTTTTTTAATAAAGGCTATTGAGGCTGGTTCTTAACCAGAGCGGTTTCTTGGTCTCTCCTGTGAATATCTTTGTGCTGCGGCTGCCAGGCTGAGGTAGGACAGAGCAGAGAGGAATCAAGTCCAGTATGCCTTTGGGAATAGCTGCTATGGCACAGGGACGGGCTTCTAGTGCAGGGTTGAGGTCACAGAAATGGAGTGAGGGAGGCAAAGTTGCTACCATCTCCCCTGAATTTCTAGGTTGGGTTTTCTGGTGTGAAGTCCTGGTGGTTACATTTTTTAGGAAGCAGGTTAATCAATTTCAAAGGGCAAATGTCTTTTACACAGAGATGTGCCTATTTGGAAAGCAAACTTCAGTTCTGTCTCTTCCACTGGACTCCGGGCTGGTTGCTAGGTATCATTGGTGACAGTTGGTTTTCTAGCTCTGATGTGGCAGAGGTTGGAGATCAGGTTGCACACTCCTTCCTGTTTCCTCACACCATTTCCTTTACCAGGAGAACCCCTACCCTTTTTCTCTCCTTCTCGGAGCTTCCACCCAAGCCCTCCTACTGAAGCCTTCCAGCTGTGCAGCCCAGTGTGCCCTCCTTCTCCTGCCTTCAGTTCCAGCCTTGGTCTCGGTGATTGTAAGGGAAGAAACTCATTTCCATCTCCATTACATACAACACTCTCTGAATACTACTTAACTTCTGACACCAGACATGAGTTTCCTACACCAAGCAATTCTGTGACACAAGCTGAGTGTCCTACAGTTTAATTCAATTCTGACACTATCTACCTGGAGTTAATGTCAGACTTCATAGGTTAAGGGCTCGCACAAGAGTACCCATTCCCACCACTTCAGATGATAATCAAGTCCAGGATGTTGCTTGTGCTCCTGACTGACCAGCTATAGGCCAGAGCTCCCCCCTCCCCTTCTTGGGTTTAATTTGCTAGAGAAGCTCACAGAACCCAGAAAAACAGTATACTTACCAGATCACTGGTTTGTTAAAAAAGGCTATAGTGCCTAGTGGGTGTGGCTCAGTGGTTGAGCGTTGATCTATGAACCAGGAGGTCAAGGTTCAATTCCAGGTCAGGGCCCATGCCAGAGGTTGTGGGCTCCACCTCCAGTAGGGGGCGAGCAGGAGGCAGCCAGTCAGTGATTCTCTCTCAACATGGATGTTTCTGTCTCTCTCTTCTCTCTGAAATCAATAAAAAATACATATTTTTTTAAAAGGCTATAACTCAGGAACAGCCGGATGTCAGAGATGCAAATGGCAAGGTATGTAGAAAGGGGCACAGAGCAACTCTGCATGTTCACAACCCAGAAGCTCAAACCCCATGCTTTTGGGGTGTTATGGAGGCTCCATCATGCAGGCATGATTGTTTAAATCATTGGCCATTGGTGATTGGACTCAATCTCTAGCGCCCTCCCCTCCCCAGAGGGAGGTGGTGGTGGTGGGCTGAAAGTTCTAACCCTCTAATCAGACAGTTTTCACTGGCAACCAGCACCCACCCATAGGGGCTTTCCAAAGGTCACCTCATTAACATAAACTCCAGTGTGGCTGAAAGGGGCTTGTTTTGAATAACAAATGACACCTTTATCACTCTCACCACTCTAATCGTTTAGGAAATTCCAAGGGTTTTAGGAGCTCTGTGACAGAAACCAGAGGAAAGCCAAAATACAGATATTTTTTATTACAGATCACAGTATCACAGTGATACACAGGTGGGAGGGCTGTTAGGGAGGGAGTACCCAGAGAGCGTAATGCCCTGAGGGGATCAAATTAAGGTTCAGAGAATAAACTGACTAGGTAGACACCACATAGCTAGGGAGAGGGAAGTCAGACTCCAGACGTGGTCAGCCCTATTTAATAATAATTAAATAATTGGGTGCCCAATTTCTTATACTGTTGACACACAACCGGATTCTAGGGTCAGATCTTCATTCATGTATTCAACTAGTATTATTAGAGAGTCTGTACTAAAAGCACTTACATGCGCCCTGGCTGGTTTGGCTCAGTGGATAGAGTGTTGGCTTGAAGACTTGAAGGGTCCCGGGGTTCGATTCCAGTCAAGGGCACATGCCCAGGTTGCAGGTTCAGTCCCCAGTGGGGGTGTGCAAGAAGTAGCCAATCAATGATTCTCATCATTGATGTTTCTATCTCTCTCCTTTCCTCTCTGAAATCAGTAAAAATATATTTTAAAAAATATTAATAAAAAATAAAAGCACTTACATGCATTTAACTTATTTAATCCTCTCAGTAATCCCAGAAGGTAGAAACTATTACTCTCCCTGTTTTGTACTTGAGGAAATGAAGGGTGAAGGAACTTACCCAAAGGCATGTAAAAAGTGGTGGAGCACAGGGCACGGTGTAACTGTTGTTTCCCAGTTGGCATGTTTGGGAAATGAAGTCATTATTCTTGCTCCCATCAGAGACTACTAGGAGTAAAATTTATTGCTGGTGAAACAGGGGAAGACGGCAGAGAGTTCCAACTCAGCTAAAGTCTCTGAACAGCACCCTTAAACTTGGCATCAACTTAATTTTAATTCTTGCTATTTGGGGGGATCCTCTCCCATTTTCCACATTTTATTATTAAATAGTAGAGACACTATTGGACTGGGAATCAAGTTACATCTTTGTCCTACTTTAGCAATGAATTTGCTGAGTGACCTTTGACAAGATGTCTAAAATGGAGGCTGTTAGTTCTGATCAAATAATTGAATCAATACCCCTTCCCCTGGGAGCTGACCTTTAAACTACATCACAACCAGCATTCCCTTTCGCTTAGACCACATTCCACTTGACCTAAGACCATTATCTCTCTCTCCCCTCACTCCCACCGGCTTCCCAGGATCTGGACCAGCCTAGAGAATTCTCTGCCCAGAAAAAGCCTGCCCAGAGTCCTTTAAAATCTGACTCCTCATCCCTGGGTGCTGGAACCATTTTTGGGCTCAGCTCATCTGGCCTTCAGATGACCTAATCAATTTATAATTCTTTACCACTTTTGGCCTTATGCGCTCCTCCTTCAGCAACCTAACAGAGGTGATGATTATTTTACTTACTCTGGAGGTGTTGAGATTTGAAAATATAAATAATGTTAAATAATGATGAGGGTAATAGTAGGAACTTTCGAATTGTTGCCTTGAGCAAGTTCCTTCACTTCTGAGCATGTTTCCTCATCTGTAAAATGAAGAGGTTATATACAAGGTGGTTGTGAGGATCAGAGAGGGTGTATGTCAAGCCCTAGCATACTGCCAGACACATGTAGGAATCCAGTAAGTGGTAACTATTATTAATAACCTGACAACCTTGGTTGATATTCTCTTATAATCACTCTTGGCAGAGCAACAAACCATACACACACACACACCCCAAAAACAATAGCCACCATCATCAACCACCCAGTGTGGTCCTGTGAACTCCCCTAAAGGTGACCGCTGGCTCCCCAGTGCGCTTGTAGCCTGCCAAATGCTGTTAGTAAAGTGGATGTGCCGCCAGATGGAACCCCTTCCTCCTACAGACTGGCAGTGCTTTCATTGAAGGATGGCTGAGTGCTCTGCCAAGTGACAGGCAAAATGAGCCAAACAAAATGGTGATGGCAGAGAAGGGGACTGAGGACTGAGAGCAGCTGGGAGGCAATGTGTACTTGCTGACTCTCTGATCTCACTCTGCCACTGACTCACTTTATTCCTCCTCTTCTCCACTAAGAGGCCTCTAGGCAGTCAGAACTGCCCACTAGCTCCCGCTGACATATGGACATCCCTCTTTGCTTGTTCGGTGCCATGAGGAATTCTTATTAGCTGCTAGATGCAGATGTGGCCCATTATAGGTGAGGGCCTGTTGTGTACGCTCTATGCTGCTTCCCTCAGAATAGGTCAGGGCTTCATGTGCCAGGAAAAGATTTCTACGTCCTTTAAGCTGTTCAATGGACTTTTGTTCTGGTTCTGACTTCCAAGAGTCAGGTTGGTCTTTTTACCACTTTTCCAAGCAACTTTCTGCTATGTGGGTATTATTCATTCCACAGATACTTATTGAGCTCTATTATGTGCCTGGCATTATTTTAAGTTGTGAACAAGACATGCGAGCTCCCTGCCCTGTGGAGTTTATATTCTGGTGGGGAGAAACATAATTTATGTATGAATGAATAAGCTAATTTAAGATAGTGTAAGTTTAATGAATTCATAGAATAATGTGAGTGATGGGAGGTGGGAAGATGGCGTTTATGTCATCTGAGAAAGGGCCATTAGGGCTGAGAAGTGAATGATGAGAAGACTGCTATGCTATTTGAAATCAGGTTCCAAGCAGAGGGAACCACAGGCACAGGTCCTGAAATGGCATGTTTGAGTAGAAAGTTAGCTAGTGAGAATAAAGGGGAGGAGTGTAGCAGATGAAGTTAGAAGATAGGTACAAAGTGGGAATCCATGGATCACTTTCAGCCCATCTCATGTTTGAGATTTCACTAAAAACAAAAACAATCTTGACTTGCATTTGTTCTTGAAAGTTAAGAAAACAAACAAAACACACCCAAAAAACCAATGTGATCATCCAGGCCACTATTCCTGAATGGCAATTAGTTTCAACATAGAGCAGTTATGCTTGCCTTTCCCCTCCTATCCCCCTTTAATTGGAGTGTGGTCATTAGTTCATAAAGAGTAGACATTTGAATTAGTGATTGCTGAGCACCAAGTAGGCTTAAGGGCCAGGGTTCCCGCCCCCCTCTCCCCGCCCCCCAAGTGTGATGGAAGAATATATGGTTTTAAGTGACAGATTGACTTACCTAAATTTTAAAAAGATCACTCTACTTTGTTGGTAACAGACTGTGGCTAGGGAGGGGGAAATAGACAACAATTGATGCGAGATGTTGGTGGCTAGGACCAGTGGAGATAGAAAGGAGTGGACAGATTCTGGACATACTTGTAGATTTGGGGACTAAGAAAAAGGAATGAAGGATGACTCCCAGGAATAAGGTCAAGGCTGGGGCTATAAATTGTGAGTCGTCAATATATAGGTGATATTTAAACCCATGGGTATGGATGAGATCATTGAGGGAGGAAAGGTAGATCGAAAATAGGATGTAGCTTTGGGATTTTTCTTTCTCCCTATTCAAATTTAAAGTTTCTAAATTCCTGGTATCATATAGGCTTCTAGATCTTAGTATTAAAAGAAATCTAAGGTCATCTTTCTAGCCACCATTCCTACCCATATATTTACTCAAATCCCCCCATACAACATCTAGCCAAGTATCTAGCCCAGGGGTCCTCAAACTTTTTAAACAGGGGGCCAGTTCACTGTCCCTCAGACCACTGGAGGGCCGGACTATAGTATAAAAAAAAACTATGAACAAATTCCTATGCACACTGCACATATCTTATTTTGAAGTAAAAAAACAAAACGGGAACAAATACAATATTTGTATTTGCATGTGGCCCGCGGGCCGTAGTTTGAGGACCCCTGATCTAGCCCATTGGTGCATCATAAACAGGAAACATACTACATCCATTAAGGCTTTCCAATGTTTTTTTTTTTTCTCTCTCTCTCTGATATCTATTTAGGTGAGTCTCAGTCTCTCTCTCTCTCTCTCTCTCTCTCTCTCTCTCTCTCTCTCTCGTCTTCTCCTCTCCAAAAAGGAATACTATTGAGAGTGAAAGGGGACACTATTCATAATTACACTAAGAAAGCTGTCACTTTCCTGGGCAAACCTTGTAAGCAAAAGTAACAGTACTTAGGCCATCTCTGTCTTTAGACAGGCAACTTAAAAATCTTTAAAAGTTGAGATGCCACTTGACTCATGGCAAAATTAAGGATTTAGAGTTAAATCTCAACAAAACCATCTGCTCTAACTCCTGGCCAGCATGGCTCGGTGGTTGTCTTGACCTATGAACCAGGAGGTAGCGCTTTGATTCTGGGTTTGGGGGCCTGCAGGAGGTGGCTGATCACTGATTCTCTCTCATCATTGAAGTTTCTATCTCTCTATCCCCCTCTCTTCCTTCCCTTCCTCTCTGAAAGCAATCAAAATATATTTAATTGTTTAAACCTCTTTCTTGTTCTGACTTTCAAGAGTCAGGTTGGTCTTTTTACCACTCTTTCACATGTCATTTGATTCTCACCACATCCTGTGAAGTATCATCGTTTTACAGTGAAGCAAACTAAAGTTGAGAGAGGTGACTTTCCCAAGATCACTAGCCATTAAAAGCTAGAATGGGAACCTGAACTTGAGTCTTATTTTCTCTTGCCAATTTTCTTGTTCTTCCTGTTAACTCCATACTAATCTAGGAATTGTTACTATTAAAGGTTTTAGGTCTAAATTATATTCTTTTTCATGCAATTTTAATTCCACAGCCTCTTATTTTGTTCCCTGGCATGTAAAAGGTAGTCATTACTTCCATCATTAAATGAAAGCATTTCGTAGATTGTAAGGCACTGGGCAAATGTACATTTGAAGGCTAGTTAGGAAATCAGCATTTTTCCTCTCCAAGTAGGGGAACTGTATTAAACTGGTAAGTGGGTGAGAGGATTACCTTTGTAGCATTTATAATAATTCTAAAGTATTGTTGGCTAAATTATGGGGTTCTCTAAAAAGAGAACAAGAGACTGGAAGAAATCTTGGGACTAATTCTCACAATTTGGGAACATTGGTGGTATTTAGTCTAATGCCAAAACCCATTTGACCCGGTTCAAAAAGGTGTAAAGGAGCTCTCCAATGTGTGTAGCTGTTTATATGGCTCTCAGATCTAACAAGGATTCACTTGATTTTGGTCAAGACCCCATCACTCATGCACTGGGAGCAGATTTTGAGAGCTTTTTTGGACTTCCTAAAAATTCAATGGGGTTTATGTGTGTAGTTACATACCTGGAAGTACTTAAGCTCTTCTTTAACTGTGTTATAATCGAGAACTCAACAACCTCAAGAATACTCAATTGTTGCCCTAGCTGGTTTGGCTCAGTGGATAGAATGTCAGCCAGCAGACTGAAGGGTCCTGGGTTCGATTCCAGTCAAGGGCACATGCCCGTGATTGTGGACTCAATCCCTAGTAGGGAGCTTGCCGAAGGCAGCCGATCAATGATTCTCATCATTGATGTTTCTCTCCCTCCCGGGGAAAGGGGGGGTATATATATAGTATACACACACACACACACACACACACACACACACACACACACACACAGTTTATATATATAAGCGATTGTTTAAAAAAGAGCACTCAATTGTTAACTTAGAGAAAGTTCCAACTCTTTACAGCATGGCAGTTGAGGGCCTCCACAATGGTTTATAATCTACCTTTTCAATAACTCCCATTGTCAGGAATGAACACTACTGTAGTTAAATTGTTCTGCCAACTACCTCTGATTTAATTTTAATATTTAATTTTCCCACCTAAATACCAGTTTTTGTTTTTTTGTTAACCCTCACTCGAGGATATCTTTCTATTGATTTTTAGAGAGAGTGGAAGGGAGGGGGAAGAGAAAGAGAAACACTGATGTGAGAGACACACATCGATTGGTTGCTTCCTGCATGTGCTCCCAACTGGGGCCAGGGATCAAACCTGCAACCCAGGTACATGCCCTTGACTGGGAATTGAACTGAAACCCTTCTGTACATGGGCCCATGCTCTAACCACTGAAGACACTGGCCAGTGCTCCACCTGTATACCTTTCTCTTTAAATCTCCACTGTCCTTTATGGTAGCCATTAGTCACATAGGGCTAGTGTGTACTTGAAATGTGGCCAGTCTAAACAGATGTGTTAGATACATCCAAATTTCATAAATGTAGAACCCCCAAATTGTAAAATATTTCACTAGTATTTAAATATTGGTTACATGTTGAAACATTAGTTTTTTGGATATACTTGGATTAAATTTATTGAAAATAATTTTGCATTTCTTTTTTTCATGCAATTACTAGAAAAGTTAAAAAAATATATGTGCTTTGCATTGTATTTTTAAATGGACAGTGCTCTACATCATTAGCCTTGCTTCTTAAGCCAACATAGAACTGGACCAACCATTCATGTCCATCTTTGTACCTTCTCTGTGCTCGCTTCGGCAGCACATATACTAAAAAAAAAAATTGGAACCATCTTTGTACCTTCTCATCTTTTGAAATAATAAACAATGAATTATAGAAAACTCTAAGTGGTTTCTTTCATACAGTTGAGGCAGGCATGCCCATTCTATGTTATCAAACTGAATTTGCTATCACCAATCAGCTGACAGCTCAAGAAAGCAAAGACTTTCTACCAAAAACAGTAAGATAATGAATATTCTCAGTAAGTGTCAGATAACTTCTTTAAGGCATATACACTAAAAAACTCCGCCAAACCCTTCAATTCTATCTTTATCTCTCCTAGGGTTTTTTCCCCCCCCATTTCTAGTCACTGAAATGTTAGCTCTTCCTGTGAAATTCTTTCACATCTATTCCTTTTCTCTCAATCCATATTTAATCAAAGTCTACTATACTTTAAAAATCTAGTTTAGAAGTAGTTTACCAGCTTCCTTTTCCCCTATCTATCCTCATTCCATTCTCCACAGAACATATATTCCCTATTATATACGATATTATAGTGTATACTGCAACTTGAGTCATCTTCCATACGTTTTTAGCAGATATAATTTTTTGCTCAAAAACTTCCACTTCTCCCACATTACCTACAGGAAGAATTCTTTCATATAGCATTCAAAGCTTTTTAAAACCTTATCTCTGTTCCTTTCCTCCATAATACCTAGTCTTTAAGGAAATTAGGCTGAGTTTATGTAAAGCATTTAGAATCCTGTCTCACTTCTATTGTAAGAACTATATAAACCTTGGTTATTATTATTATTACTACTCATTTTTGATGGGGTTCAATTCCAGTCAAGGGCACATGCCTGGGTTGCAGGCTCTATCACCAGTGGGGGGCGGGGCGTGCAGGAGTCAGCCAATCAATGATTCTCATCATTGATGTTTCTCTCTCCTTTCCTCTCTGAAATAAAAAACATTAGGAAAAAAAAAAAGCTGCTTAAGTGATCTTCATGTGCACCTACATCCAAGAATCTCTGGTTTACTCGAGAGAAACCAATGGGTTTCTCCTTTGGGTTAAGGAGGCTGGTCATGTTTGGCATATATTTTTCACCATGTTCTCCTACAGCACGTGTTTGAAACAGAATACAGAGAATTGATTAGCTGTGAATGACTTATGAATCTATGAGTAGTGTTCTTAAAAACGCAAAGCTCTCCCACCCTCTTGAGTTTGACCTAGGGGGGGTCCCAATACACTTGGTATTCATCAAAAAGCTTGTCTGTTGGTCCTCCTCCTATTAATTTGTAAACTTCAAAAACAGAATTAAGTAAATATATATTTAACTATGTACAATATTTACAGCTTACAGATTTTCCAACCCCAAAGTATACATTTAAATCCGTATATATGTGAAAAAGTTGGCATTTTAACATATAACACTGAAAAAATTTCAAAACTTTACCTCAAAAATATTTTACACCAATTTTCCACAGTGCTATTTTCACAGGCTCATATTGTACTGCAACAGCCTCGTCAGGTTATCAAACCTCCAGGAATGGAGTAATCAGTATATGGAGAGACAGCACTTTTTTATGCGTATTAGAAATACTGGGTCCTGGAAATCCTACAACAAAGCCCCCTTCACCCTCCAATCCTGAGACAACAAATCCTGCAGTTCTCCCTCATCGTCGCTGTCAACATTCTCCTCTTCCTTTTTCTGCAGCTCTCTCATCGTCAGGACCTCTTTAAGCTGATGTTTCATTTCATCCTGGCGATTCCGCAGCTTTTCCACCCGACGGTAACACTCTATCTGCTCATCGATCTCCCCAATCTGCCGGTCCAACCGCCCCTCCTCATCCTCTTCAGCAACGATGGCTTCGGAAATAGTGTTGACCTGTCTCATGGCCTTTTGAAATTCGTCCCACTCTTTGTCCATCTGATCCTTCGGGGCGTCAACCTTTCGCACCCTCGCATCTATCTCAGGGTCGTCAAAAAAGCCTTCCGGCAATGCTTCCGCAGTGTTTTCTCTCCTTTCCACGATTTTCTCATGTATTTCTGCTTTCTCAATGGACCCCGAGTGAGGAATTACAGGGGCCTTGGGAGGATTTGCAGTCGAGAAGTCTCTAGGCAGCCCGCTGCTTGCTGCCTCCCGCGAGGAGGAAAGTGGGTGTTCCCTGCCCTGTGTGTCGGGCGGCTGCTTGCTGGCGTCCCCCTCTGGCCTTTCTCCTCCCTTCTCCTTCTCTTCCTCCTCCTCCTCTTCCTCATCTTCATAATCAGGGAGTAAACCGAGTGCCGAAGCCTTACCGGGGGTCGCTCTAATGGACTCCTTTCCTGCTTTGTCAACGTGGGCGTGCACAGCGGACGTGGAGGGCTGCACCGGAGGCACCTGGGGGGCCTTCGGCCTTTTGGCGTCCTGGCCGTCGGAGTCCGGCGCCTTCCTCTTGGCGGACGGAGGCACTGCGCCGGCGGCCGGCCCCTGCGTGGCCTCCTTGGCGCCTTTCAGCTCGGCCACTCTCTCCCGGTGCTGCTTCCCCAGGACGTGCGTCTGCCACAGGAGCTCGCTCTTAACCGGGGCGTTACACAGGGCACAACTCAGCTGCCCCAGACGGTTGTACTTCGCAAATGGAGACTCTATGCGTTTCCTGTTGGTGCTCTGACGCTGTTTCTCCTTCATCAACCGCCGCAGTTCATCCTGACTCACCACTCGCTTTCCGGCCGAAGGCCGAGCCGAAGCGGGGGACGCCATCTTTGCGACCTGACCCACGGCGAGCCTGGCTTCCGCCTCGGCGATGCGTGATGACGTCACTTCCGTCCCGGGCGAGGATTGGCTGGAGCTCCTGAGCGTGGCCCGAGGCGCTGAGTTTTACCTCAGAATCGCGGCTCCGGCTGTTTGGGGCGGTCAGGTGGTGCTTCCACCGTCCTGCTATGGCTGCCATCAAGACCTTAAACGCCAAGGCTGAGGTGGCGCGGGCCCAGGCGGCCTTGGCGGTCAATATATGCGCAGCCCGAGGGCTGCAGGATGTGCTGCGGACCAACCTGGGTCCGAAGGGCACCATGAAAATGTGAGGCGGCGGTTGGAGCGGCGGTTAGAGCGGCGGTTAGGGCGCCGGGGGTGTGTCGGGTGTCCGGGCGCGCTGTCGGCCGACGTTCCGCGAAGCGATCGGCGCCATGTGGACACACTTGTGGGCCTGGCTTCCCTCCTCCTCATTCCTGCCCTGAGGTCGTCTCTGGCCCCGTGCGGGAGGAGAGGAAAAGCCTCCCCAGCAAAAGGCCCCACGAGGGAAGCTGTGACTCGCTGTCGCGCCCCTTCCCGCCCCACCAACTTTCCGTTAAGGTTCATATGCAGTTTGAAAGTTCAGTTTTTCAATGAAACCTAAGCCATCTGACGCCCCTGCTCCTTCAGGCTGTGCGCCTGTGGGCCCCTCGTTTTGGTGATGGTCGGCAGGTGTGGGGAGGGCACGGGCTTTGGAGCCTGACAGGTGTGGGTTCAAATCCCAGTTTCCATCTGCGAGTCCTTTGGCAAGTTACTCGGATGCTCTGTGCCTAGGGTTCTTCATATCTGTTCATCCATTAAGCATGTATTTAGCACCATTATTTAGGACAGAGTGAAGGAAAGACGAGTGAGGGCAAAAAGATGTAAGGAGAGATACAGCCTCAGGAATGAGCAAATTAACAGAAAAAGGTGTAAGAGGAGAGATACAGCCTCAGGAATGAGCAAAATACATTAACAGTAAAAGAGGGTGCTTATTATGGGATGCTGAGAACACAGAGATGACCAAGATAAAGTTTTAGTTTTTAAGGGGACTGACTGGTTAGGAACGAATGTGATGTATATTCTATATAATATATATGTTTAAAAATATGTGTTAGGTATTGTATTTTTAATCATATAATATATAACACCAAGGAAAGGGACTGATTATTGATGGGATAATGGGGAAGGAAAAGATTCAAATAACGGATTATTTTTTTTTATCAGAGTCTTGAAAGATGAGTTAGAATTCACCAGCTGGAGAAGTGACAATGGTCTTTTAGATAGAGCAACTTCAGGAACAAGAAAATCAGTTGGCATAAATCCAAGAGAAACAAAAACAAACGTGATGTATTAAGGGAACCATAAGATTTGCCCACAAGATTTCATTTTGTAGATGAAACATTTTAAATAGATACAACCAGATGGGAAAGGGTCAACTACGTCATTGCTGAGTAGTAAGGATTTTACCTTGAAAATGATGAACAAGAAAATCATTGAAGGATATATATATATATATATATATATATATATATATATATATATATAGTGATTTAAGAGAAGGGAGGGAAAGAGAAAGAAACAGTGATGAGAGAGAATCATCGATTGGCTGCCTCCTGCACGCCCCACACTGGGGATAGAGCCCACAACCTGGACATGTGTCCTGACTGGGATTTGAACCAATGACCTACTGGTGCATAGGTCCATGCTCAACCACTGAGCCAGACCAGCTGGGCTGAGGATTTTTGATCAGTGAGCTGACTGAGTCATCCTGCTTTATAGAAAGATAAATGGAGGGTAGATTCAAATTCAGATGTATGTGGGTACTAAATAGTCCACACTGCAGTGATGATGACTGGAAATGGAGAGGAGGGAGTAGTTGGAAGAGGCTTTTAGTTGTAGAATGACAGAATTTGATACTCTAATAAATGTGAGGGATGAGGGAAGAAACTACACTGAGTGAATGAAAGGTAACATTTCACCAAATAAACCTGCAGGAAATTCACAAATGTGTGGCTTGTAGACTTCCAAGTACTCTTCTGGACCAAACCACTGTCATAACTCACCAACTGCACTTAATCCTTAAACTTGTAAATTGTCCATTTGGAGTGAAATCGCCATAGCAGTCCATCTGGGGAAAAGTGATTCTGTGGGCTGCAAATGGGGTGCTTACTGTGGTATCTCTCCGGATGATGGAAGTTTTCCAAGCCCAGTTCCCTATATTAGTGAGAGTGGAGTGGCAAGCGCTATGTCTTGCTTGACTCTTGCCATACGAAGTTAATAACATCACTGTTTTCTGAACAGGCTTGTTTCTGGTGCAGGTGATATCAAACTCACCAAAGATGGCAATGTGCTGCTTCATGAGATGGTGAGCTGGTGCTGCTGACTTTAATAAACCTTAATAAGCCTTAACTGAGAGCATAATACAGTTTGTATATCTTTAAACCAAGGCTTTCAGCTAAATATTGCAATCATGAAGTACACTTGTTGGATTAAACCTCAATAAAAAATGGGGTTTTTTTTTGGCTGTTTTCAAATCTTAGTATAGTTTTAGTAATAGCTTAGGGATGCTTCCAAATTAGTTGAATCTTTTAAAGGCATCACATTATGTTCTTTGTAATCATGGAAAAGAGAAAAGTCCTTTGCAATTTTAGTAAATATATTCATCTTTGAGATTTAAGGATTTAATCTAATTTAGGAAATGTCATTGCATTCTGAAGCAAAGACTCTTATAAAATGTTCAAATCTCATTAGTTCTCAACTTTTAACTCTCGGTCTTGACATTTATTAATAATTGATAATACAAAACTTATGAACTTGTAGAATGATGTTTATTTCATTTCTTTAAAAAATCTTTATTGTTTAAAGTATTACAGATGTCTCCCTTTCTTCCCCCATTGACCACTGCCCCCCTTCCTACTCCCTTCCCCTCTCCAGGCCTTCACCCTTATTTCATTTCTTTCTTTTTTTAAAAAATATATTTTATTGATTTTTCACAGAGAGGAAGGGAGAGGGATAGAGAGTTAGAAGCATCGATCAGCTGCCTCCTGCACGCCTCCTACTGGGGAAGTGCCTGCAACCAAGGTACATGCCCTTGACTGGAATTGAACCTGAGACCTTTCAGTCCGCAGGCCAACATTCTCTCTACTGAGCCAAACCAGCTAGGGCTCATTTCTTGATTTTACTATTGACCCTTAGGTTATCTTATTTTTGGTAGACTATTTCTTTATTTCTTTATTCTCTCTCTTTTTTAAATCTGTTGCTTGCTTTTTCCAGCAAATTCAACACCCAACAGCTTCCTTGATAGCGAAAGTAGCAACAGCCCAGGATGACATTACAGGAGATGGTACTACTTCGAATGTTCTAATTATTGGGGAGTTACTAAAACAAGCTGATCGTTACATTTCTGAGGTATTATAATTTCGTAGAATTCACAATCATGTAGTACTATATTTTGAATGGAAACTTGGGTTTGTTTTTACACTAGTAAACTGGTTTAATTTTATTTAATTTTTAAAATTGATTTCAGAGAGAGGGATGGAAACATCAATGATGAGAATCATTGTTGGCTGCCTCCTGGACGCCCCCTAGTGGGGAATCGAGCCCACAACCCGGGCATGTGCCCTGACCAGAATCAAACCATGAACTCCTGATTCATGGGTTGATGCTCAACCAGTAAACCACAATAGCTGGGCAAATTTTAGAGGGCAAAGGTTAATGTTTATGAAGATATTTTTGGACAATTATAAATGAAAAGAATAATGAACCCCCCCCAAAACAATGCCTTTTATTGGAATTATATACCTCTTTTTAGAATGGAAAATTTAAGAGATTTTAAAAGGCAAAAAATTAGCCATGTACCCATGACTAATGCCTAAGAAAAAAACACATCACTGATAAAGTTGAAACCAAATTGGTTTAAAAAAAAACTGGAGAAAACTTACTATTTTTAAAATTAAATTTATTGAGGTGACATTGGTTAATATATTACATGTTTCAAGTGTACAATTTTATAATACATCACCTGTGTATTGCATTGTGTACTCACCACCCAAAGTCTAGTCTCCTTCGGTGACCATGTATTTGGCACCCCTTTACCCTCTTCATCCTCTCCCCACCCTTTCTCCTCTGGTAACCACCATACTGTTGTCTGTGTCTATGAGTTTGTTTTGTTTTGTTTGTTGACTTCTGTTTTATATCATACATAGGAGTGAAATCATATGGTTCTTCTCCTTTTCTGTCTGACTTATTTATCACGATACTCTCAAGATCCATCCATGTTGTTGCAAATGGCAGTATTTTATCCTTTCTTATGGCTTAGTAGTATCCCATTATATATATGTACCACATCATCTTTATCCAGTTATCTATTGAAGGACATTTAAGTCATTTTCATTTCGTGGCTACTGTGAATAATGCTGCAATGAACATAGGGATACATATATCTTTATGAATAAATGTTTTCAAATTTTTTTGGTAGATACCCAGTAGAGGGATTGCTGGGTCATATGATAGATCTATTCTCTTTTTTTTTTTTTGAGGAGCCTCCATATTGCTTTCCGTAGTGGCCATAGCAGTTTACATTCTCACCAGCAATGAATGAGGATTCCCCTTTCTCCGCATCTTCTCCAGCATTTGTTATTTTGTGTCTTCTTGAAAATAACCATTCTAATAGGTAGTTTCTCATTGTGATTTTGACTTGTATTTCCCTTATAGCTAGCGAAGTTTGCGTATATTTTCATATATCTGTTGGCCATTTGTATGTCTTCTTGGAAAAAGTGTCTGTGCAGGTCCTCTGCCCATTTTTAATAGGATTGTTTTGTTGTTGAGTTGCATGAGTTTCTCATATATTTTGGGTATTAGCCCTTTATTGAAGTATTGTTTGCTAATACCTCTCCCATTTGGTTGGTTGCTTTTTTGGTTGGTTGGTTTGTTAATGGTTTCTTTTCCTGTGCAGAAGCTTTTTAGTTTGATGTAGTTCCATTTATTTATTTTTGCTTTTACTTCCTTTGCTTTTGGGTCAGGTTCATAGCAGCCAGTTTGAGACCAAGGTCTGTAAATTTAGGTACTTATGTTTTCTTCTATGTTTTTAATGTTTCAGATCTTATATTTAAGTGTTTAATCCATGTTGGGTTAATTTTGGGGTATGGTGTCAAATAGCAGTCTCATTTTATTCTTTTGCATGTGGCTTTCCAGTTTTTCCAACACTATTTATTGGAGAGGCTTTACTTTTCGAGAAAAATTTTGAAGGCTTCCACATTGTGAATTTACCTACTTTTCCAGTTTTCTTTCCCTTTATAAACTATCTACTCTAGTCAGACTCCTCCATTCACTAGCCTCTGAAATCATTACAGACATTTCTACCTCTGTGCCTTTATTCAATCTGTATTCTTTACTTGGTATTACTTACCTGTCTTCTCTAAGTATTTGAATTTTCCTCTCTTTCAAGGACAGTTTCAGCAAAAAAGCCTAATCTGGTCAAAATGCTAAAATTATTACTTTTTTGTGTGTGTTCCATTTAGTATTGGGAATTGTCCACTAATTCAGTACCTGCAACTTATTTCATAATGCTTTTGGCTGCTAGCAGTAGAAACTGGACTAAAAGTCACTTAAACAAAGAAATGATCTCCTATAACAGAACACAGAGAGATAAGGCAGGCTTCTCGGGCCAGTTGATTAAAAAATTCAGTCAGTTATCAAGTAAGTTCTTTCTGTCTCTTAGCCCTTCTACTTATAATGCTGTTTCATCATAAGGCTTATTTTCATCCTGACTGTAAGACTGTCAGAGGAAATCAAGCCTACCTCCTTCCCTTAGCAACACTCAGCAAGACAGAGCAGAGAATACCATTCACCCAACTATGGAATGTAAGTCCTTCCTTTAAGTCAGTGGTTCTCAACCTGTGGGTCGCGACCCCTTTGGGGGTCCAATGACCCTTTCACAGGGGTCGCCTAAGACCATCCTGCATATCAGATATTTACATTATGATTCATAACAGTAGCAACATTACAGTTATGAAGTAGCAACGAAAATAATTTTATGGTTGGGTCACAACATGAGGAACTGTATTTAAAGGGCCAGAAGGTTGAGAACCACTGCTTTAAGTGATTGGGCCAACTTTGGTGTTTTTTTTTTTGTTTTTTTTGGGGGGAGTTATCTTTATTGACCAACTTTAGTTTTATGTCATCCCAACCAATAACAGTTTTTAGGGAATTGACTTAATCTAACCAGGGCCCAACCCTTGAACTAGGGATAGGGTCAGCTTCCCCTGAAGCACTGGAGGACGAGGGATACCTAAACAAAATGAAGGTTGGGTTAGAAAAAATGAAGTTCGGAAAGGGGGAGATGCTGGCAGACGTTAACATAGTTATGAAACTGTGTGGCAGCACAGGGAGGGATGTCCTAAACTAGCCGGGGGTAGTGGGGTAGCACTCTGGAGAAAACAAGGCCTGGGCTAAATCTTTAGCATGAGAAAGAGTGAGCCAGATGAAAGAGTCAGGAGTTAGGGGAGTGGCATTCCAGGCAGAAGGAGAAACATGAGGAAGGCACAAGAGAAGAGAAGCAACACAATATGGGTGTAGAGCTACAAGAAGTTTAGTGCTGGTGGAGTTTAAAGTGATGTGGACAGTAGTGAATCGGCTGGAGAAGTAGGTGGGAGCCAGATCATGGAGAGCATATGGCATACTAACCAAGAAGAATACTATTCATATTAACATACTAATGAGTGATATAGTCAGATTTGCATTTTAAATATTTGGGGGACAGTTTTAAGGGAGTCAAAAGACGAGGTTTTTAGAGTAGTCCGGGTGAGGAATTGTGAAGTTCGTCCTAGACAGGAAAAATGTTTTGAAAATCATTATTAACAGCTTCTGGAGTCAGGCCTGCTAAGGCAAATTACATTATTTTTTTAAGCCTCAATTTTCT
Organism: Myotis myotis; assembly: GCF_014108235.1. Lineage (NCBI taxonomy): Eukaryota > Metazoa > Chordata > Mammalia > Chiroptera > Vespertilionidae > Myotis > Myotis myotis. The sequence continues at coordinate 12,650,429 of NW_023416321.1, read as the reverse complement.
CATCTGTGAAACAGGAATAATAACAACTCCCAATTCATAGTGTCCAGAGGACTAAATTAAATAATATATGTAAACCTCTTTAGAATAGTGTCTGGCTCAAATGCTCCATAAATGGCAACTTTTAGAAATTGTTATAGGACTGATGTAAAGGAATAGAGGAAGGGGATAAATTAGATCTAGTCCCAGCTTCAGTAAGTTTGTGTATTACTTTAAAAAAAAAAATACTGTTTTTAAAAAGTATTTTGATATAATGTCAGCTCTGTAGAAAAGTTGCAAGAATATTTCAAAGAATGATACTTATCTTTCTCAGATAAAAAAAATTAAATGTATATATGTGTCTTTATATATGTAATAAGGTACATATTTTTTTGAATGCTATAAGAATAAGTTACAGATAAGACCATCTAAATATTTCTTAAAACAAGGGAATTCTCTTATATAATCCAGTATAGTGATCAAAACCAGGAAATTAATATTAACACTGACAAATTGATACAGATTTTATTCAAATTTCATCACTTATCCCAATAATGTCCTTTATAGCAGAAGAAAATCTAGGTTCATGCATTACATTCAGCTGTCATGTCTCTTTAGTTTCCTTTAAGCTGGAACAGTTCCTGAGCCGTCATTTGTGCTTCATGATAGTATTATTTTTAGAGTACAGGCCATTTATTTTGTAGAAAGTCCCTCAATTTGGATTTGAGTGTTTCCTCAGATTAGACTCAGGTTATAAACTTTTGGCAGGAATGCCGTAGAAGTGCTGTAGTGTTCTTAATGCATCACATCATGAGGCACATGATGTCTATTTGTCCCATGACTGTGGTGTTAACTGAACATTAAATGAGGGTCGTGTCTGTCTGCCACTTTTCTCTAAGCCAGTGCGGATTCTTTTTCTCTGCATTAAAAGGACTTCTTTTGTGATATATTAAGGACTTCTTCCATTGATATATTAAGACCATATGATGTCAATGTGTCCTAATTTTCAGAAATAAAAAGGACTTTTGTAGTTTTTTTATACTAAGAATCTTTCTGTAAGTTTGAGATTGTTTTAAATGTGAAGCACTGAAAAACTACTTTTATAAATTATATCCATACACTTATATTTAGTGGCATTGATGTACTATTACTTTTTGCAGACATACCTATTAATAGGAAAGGATGGTTACTTTTACTTTGGATGAGTTACTTTATAATTTATAGTTTTATGTTGTTTTAATAGGGCTTGCACCCTAGAATAATAGCTGAAGGGTTTGAAGCTGCAAAGAAAAAAGCACTTGATGTTTTGGAAGAAATTAAAATTAAAAAAGAGATGAAAAGAGATATCCTTTTAGAGGTGGCTAGAACATCCCTACAAACTAAAGTTCATGCTGAACTGGCTGAAGTGTTAATAGAGGTATGTGATTAATTTTTACATTCAGAAAGAGTATAGCCTGACACATGGTGATATTTTTCTTTTTCCTATAAGATATTCAACTATTGCATGTGGTTTTTTGAATGTAAAATAAATTATGGAAGACAAACATTATAGACTTGCTTACTAGATTTGACTGGTCAGAACAGTATGTATAATTTTTTTTCAACAGTATCACATTAAGCCTTCTTTTAAGTTAATTTGAAAGTTGGGGGGTCCTTGGCTGCCTCTGGCTCATCCCCTGTGGAAGCCAGTGGAGTGAAGTACTGGTCTCATACCTAGAGGTCCATATTAACTACATGAGGTTATACCTGGAGAGGCTGTTTTGGCAGTGTGCTTTGTAGTTAAGGTTGCAACTTTAATGAAGCACGATTGATTTGCTAATACTTCTGGGAACTGCATATTTTGTTTTGATCACTTCTAAAGGTAGAATGTATGTAATATAAGGACAAGATTAGGTATTTTGGGAAGCCTTTTATCAAGGGGCTATAGTTTGGTAATATCATTGCTCCTTAGCTTTGCAGTTTCTGAAATTTGAATATATTAATGTATTAGGAATGATGATTTCATAACCAAATTCACAAGACATTGACATATAAGTCAGAATGCTGTCATACTAAGTTACTTTGAGGAATATAAATCCCAAATGGACTGGAATAGTTGTTATTTCTGGTAAATTCTCCTTACCAACAGGAAAACCTATTTGGGATATCAGACTACAATCAGACAATTTCTTACTGAGCAGAGTCTAAATAAAGACTCTGCTGTATTTTTTGCTGTTGGAATACATATAGCAAGTTGCTCAGAATCTTCATGCTCTCTGGTTAGGGCCCCCCATTTCCTTTTGGAGTTATACAAACACTGATACTCTCACTATCCAATATTTTTTTTGTCATATCCTATTAGGCTCCAAAACCAAATATTATGCTGCATCAAGTAATCTTTCTAAGAAATTGTGTTGTTTTTTTTTTTTGGCGTTATTTACATTTTAGGATGGTTATACTGTAGCACTTTATTTCTGTGGTCATTTTATGTTACTCTCTGAGCTAAACAATGGGGTGTATTGGGCTATGTTTCTCAAATTGCATATACCTGGCGATATTTAACAGAATAAATGAAACACATCTTTTTGAAGTGTCAATTTTACTTTATGACTTTTGGGGAAAAGTATTATTTCACATTAAAACAAACATGTATGTATAATGTCAATACATGGAAAGTGTTCATGATAAAACACAAGACTTAAAAATTTCCTGTCGGTAATAGCTAGCAGATTTGAGCTCTACCCTTATGTTAGACTCCCTTCTTTATCATTAAGGCGCCCTTTGGTGGAAAAGTCTGAGCAGTGTCGGTATAGTAGAAGGAGCATGGCTTGGCAGTTCCAGAGACCTGAATTCTAGTCCTGGCTGGCTTCTACTTGTTTTAAGATCTTTAAGATCATAACTTATTTTTTAAAAATATGTTTTTATTGATTTTAGAGAGAGAGGAAGGGAGAGGGATAGAGAGAAAGAAACATCGATGGGAGAGAAACATCGAGATCGGCTGCCTCCTGCATGCCCCATACTGGGGATTGAGGCTGCAACTGGGGCATGTGCCTTGACCCCGAACCGAACCTCTTGATTCTTGGGCTGATGCTCAACCACTGAGCCATGCCAGCCGGGCAAGAGCATAACTTCTTAAAGTCTTGTCTTAGTTTCCTTATCTGTAAAATAAAGGGTTTGGACTTGATGATCTCTGAAATCCCTGTAGGCTGTAATTATTAATGTCTATTACCAAGCGGCCCTTTTTGGCCTTGCCCCGTGTTTTGGGGCCTGAAGCTCTTTGCCTGCTTAGTCTGGTGATAGATTACCTGGGCCAGTGGTGTTCTCTAGTAGTCCAAATAGCTTACTGTTCTCATTCATTTCTCTTTCAGGCCGTGGTGGATTCTGTGTTGGCTATTACAAGACCGGGTTATCCTATTGATCTCTTCATGGTAGAAATCATGGAGATGAAGCACAAATCAGAAACAGATACAAAGTAAATTACATAAACTTTGGCAATACATAGATTCTAGAATATTTGGTTATCTTCAGATACTCTTTCGTTAGTTTCATTGTTTATTCATTCGACATATATTAATTGGATACTTACCAGAGCCAGTTTCTTTCTCCAAGAAGCTTACATTTCTAGTTGGAGATAGTAAACAAATAAGTGATATTAAATGCTGTGAAGAGGCTAGAGTAACTGTGTGTGTGAGAAAAAGTGTGATTTTAGAGCGACATGAAACTAAACTAGAGAATTAAGGAGGTCTCTGAATATCTGGAAGTAGAGTATTCTAGGCAGAGGGAATAATAGTTGAAAAGGCCCTGAGGCAGAAATGTGCTTGTGTGTTCCTTTGTGCCTAGAGCAGAATCAGAGGAAAAAGTTGTAGGAGATGATGAGGTAAGAGGGGCCATGCAATTGACATTGCTTGAGTATGTATATACTCAGAGTATATGGCATCTTATTGATTTGGGACTTAACTAATTTTAAATGTTCTATCATGGAAAATTCTGAACATATGTAAAAGTAGAATAGAATAGTGACATATCTGTTACTCATCTTTATCTATTTTCAGATGATGGCTAAAAAAACCCTTATAGACTCATTTTCTCTTTCCCCTGCCCTAAACTTGGATTATTCTGAAGCCAGTCCAGATATCATAATTCATCAGTAAATACTTTATTTTTAAAATATGTATGTATATCTTTACTTATTTATAGAAGTTCTGTTTGGTTGTTTTTTAAATTTGCCATGTCACTATTTATGGTTTCCTATTCCTTGCATATCTTCCCAAACTTACGTTTTATTTCTTTAAACATACAGGGGTGGACAAAAGTAGGTTTATAGTTGTAAAACAAGTAAATAATACAATATTAATAAATAATAATGCAAGAATAAACTGCTTTTGCATACTCACAACTTTAAACCTACTTTTGCCCCACACTGTATAGTCCATGTCTGATAATTACATTATTTAAAGTCTGGCTTGTCTATTTATGGTGTTTATTGTATTTTGCTGTTTCTCACACATCATACTTTATTTCTATATGTGCTACTCATTATGTTTGAAAAAAGTATTTGTAGAAATAATTTGAGACCTAGGATGAAGGTGCTTTTCTGCAGAGAATTTGAATTTGCTGCTGTAAGGAGCCCAGATACTAAATTACATCCACATCTGAGGCTTTTTGGGAATATCCAGTTGTGAATTCTAACTGCAAGTTCATGTGAGGGCTGCTTGCTTTTAGTTCATCCTTCTGGTTTATACCCTGAATATATAGCCTATTGAGGTTCCCACTTACTGTGAAGAGGGCCTTCTATTAGACCCTGTACCTTGGATGAACTTTGAACTTTTAATTCTGCCCCCTCTCATTGTGAGGTCATTGAAACCAAAGTTTAGATTTGCCTGAATTGTCAAATGACTTTGCAGTAGGAGATCCCACAATTCTCTACTTACCTCTTAGAGTTCTGGTTTTCCTTTCAGTTTTGAAAAGAAAATTATTTTGTGACTCTTTATTATCTTATAGCTTTCTAGCATTTAAAGGTTTTCTTGTTTTTAACCCAACATTGTTTTTGGTATTGGTGTTGGTCCAAATTAGTTTACTATTGTTGAGGGCAACAAGTTTTTGATTTATATTTCAGAGGGAGCTCTGTGGCTGTTATGTGGAGAATACACTGGAGTGGGGTGGGAGGTGTAAGGGCAAAAGTAGGAGACCTGTTAGGAATCTGTTGTGATAATAGGTGAGAAATGAAAATGGTTTAGATCAGGGTATACTTAGAAGGAGCAAGAGGATTTCTTTGTGATTTGACATAGAACGTGGCAGGAACAGAGGAGTCAGGATGTCTCTTGGGTTTTTGCATGAGCAGCTGGAAAAATGGAGGTGTCATGGAGAAGACTGGGAAGAGCAGGTTTGGGGAAATAAATCAGGAGTTCAGTGTGGGGAATGTTGTGTTTTTAGATGCCTATTAGTGGTTGAGTAGAAAGTTGGAGAAATGTTCTGGAGTGCACATAGTGGTCTGGACTGGAAATACATGTTTGGAAGTCATCAGTGTATGGATCACCTAAAGCTATAAGAGTTGATGAGATCATCTGGGAAGTAAATATGGATGAAGAAAAGCAGAAATTTAAGGATTGGGAACTTTGGGTACACTCCAATGTTTGGAATTGAGAAGATAAGGAGCATTCAGCAGAGGAAACTGAGAAGGGGTGGTCAGTGTGATAGGAGGAAAACCAAGAGAGGGTAGTGTCCCAGAAACTACTAGTAAGAGAAGAAAGTATTTCAAGAAGGAGAGAATAATAAGCTATGTCATATGCTGCTGAAATTTTGAGCAAATTGTTGTGAACTGAGAATTGACTATTAGATTTGGGAAAAATTTAGTTTTTTGGTAACTTTAATGAAAGTTCATTCAGTAAAGGGGTGGACATGAAAGTCAGATTGAAGTGGGCTCAAGAGAATGGTTTGGGAAGAAGTGAGGATGCAAATGTAGACAACTCAGAGGAGTTTATCCATAAAAGGGTGGAGAGAAATAGGGTAGTAGCTAGAAGAGAACATGGGAATGGGGCTTCAACCCAAAGATTCCTTTAAAAAAATATATTTTTATTGATTTCAGAGAGGAAGGGAGAGGGAGAGAGAGATAGAAACATCAGTGATGAGAGAGAATCATTGATCGGCTGCCTCCTGCACACTCCCTACTGGGGACCGAGCCCGGAAACCCGCAATGTGGGCATGTGCCCTGACCGGGAATTGAACTGTGACCTCCTGGTTCACAGGTCGATGCTTAACCACTGAGCCGCGCCAGCCGGGCCCAAAGAATCCTTTGTTTTAAAGATGGGAATTATGGCAAATTTGTATCCTGATGAGAATGCTCCTTTAGGCAGAAAGACTTAGTGTAGGGGAATAGGGGACAATGCAGGAGCAGAGAGGGGAAAGGAATACAGTACACAAGTGGAGGAGTTAACCTTAGAGAAGAGCATGGACAGTTCATTCGTAATCATAGGAGGTTCGGGTTCAAGTGCTGGTGGATTGGTAAGAGGTAGTGATGGGACAGTGTTTCTTTTTTCTTGAAGAAGCAAGGACATTTGCTGAGAGTGAGGTGGGGGGAACAGTAAAGGATGTTTGAAGAGTAAAGAATATTGAACATGTAGTTTGTTTCTTCCTAATTAAAATATCTTCACGTTAAGTTAGGACTTAGGCAGGGGTGGGCAAACTTTTTGACTCGAGGGCCACAATGGGTTCTTAAACTGGACCGGAGGGCCGAAACAAAAGCATGGATGGAGTGTTTGTGTGAACTAACGTAAATTCAAAGTAAACATCATTACATAAAAGGGTACGGTCTTTTTTTTTTCTCTTAGTTTTATTCACTTCAAACGGGCCGGATCTGGCCCGCGGGCCGTAGTTTGCCCACGGCTGACTTAGAGTAATCTAGTTAGACTAAAACTGAAAACTTCCTTATATTTAACTATTCAAAAAATTATATCTTTAATGTATAACAAATATTGGTTATCAAAGATTCAGTAGATGCCCTAACCGGTTTGGCTCAGTGGATAGAGTGTTGGCCTGTGGACTGAAGGGTCCCAGGTTCGATTCCGGTCAAGGGCATATACTTGGGTTGCGGGCACACCCCTAGTAGGGAGTGTGCAGGAGGCAGCTGATCGATGTTTCTCTCTCATCAATGTTTCTAACTCTATCCTTCTCCCTTCCTCTCTGTAAAAAATCAATAAAATATATTAAAAAAAAAGATTCAGTAGAAATGCCATTCCCTAATTGGGCATAAATGAATTTTAAAGAGTTACAAAGATATTTACTCTTGAAGGAACATTTAGAAAACAGGAAAAAAGACCCCTCAACATGATCTGTATTCCTAACCACTCAAGCATAAGCCTACTCTTTAATTTTCTTTCATTTTTTTTTCTTTTCAATGCCAAAGTGCTTATTTTTTTTAAAGAACAGTTACAATCATGTTTTATATGCAATTTGTCATTTTGTGTTTATCAGCCATCCCTATAAATATTTTTCCATGTTATTGCATAGTTTTTATGACTGAAATATCTGGGCCATTATTTGCTGAATAGTACTCTATTGTTGGACATTTAGATTAACAATTTTCAGTTCCATATAATTATTTTGAACAAGTAAATGTTCCTTAGAAGCTCATTGTGTGCCTACCTTTCGTTACTTGATCAGCTGTGTCATATGTTTGAGCCACATAATTTAGAGGATAATTCTGGGTTGATTTCATTGTGACTTAACAGTCACAGTGTGTAAAGTAGATTATCTTTTCCAATTTTACTAATTGTGTGTTAGGATTAAAGTTGGCGTAAGGAAACGGTGTATGCCCTGGCAGTTCTGTTACACCTTTAAGAGTATAATTCTAGCCCTAGCTGGTTTTGCTCAGTGGCTAGAGCGTTGGCCTGAGGACTGAAGGGTCCCAGGTTTGATTTCAGCCAAGGGCATGTACCTGGGTTGTGGGCTTGGTCCCGGTTGGGGGCTTACAGGAGGCAGCCGATCAATGATTCTCTCTCATCATTGATGTTTCTATCTCGCTCTCCCTCTCCCTTCCTCTCAGAAATAAATAAAAATATCTTTAAAAAAGTATTCTAATTTTATATCAAATTTTAGAGTGTATATTCAAAGAAGGTAAGAAACATTACATATTTTTAATAGGTTAATCAGAGGATTAGTTTTGGATCATGGTGCCCGTCACCCAGAAATGAAGAAGCGAGTAGAAGATGCATATATCCTTATTTGCAATGTATCACTAGAATATGAAAAAACGTATGTATGTCATTTACTCTTTATAACATTTGAAACTGTTTTTTCTAAAAGTGTTTTTTAATCTCTTTCTTTCCTCCCACTGTTTAGTGTCAACTCCTACCTTTTCCTCTTCTCCCCATTGCCTTTACTAGCTTGTTTTTATTAATTTTTTAGAGAGGTGAGCTCTGGTTTCTTTTATAAGACTGCTCAAGAAAAAGAGAAATTGGTAAAAGCTGAAAGAAAATTTATTGATGATAGAGTACAAAAAATAATAGACCTGAAAGAAAAAGTCTGTGCTCATTCCAACAAAGGATTTGTTGTTATTAATCAAAAGGTGAGAAAAAATGTTTAGATTTTAACTATTTGTAAATGTTCTTTAGTGTTTCTCAAAGTGTGGCTTGTGGACCTGAAGGAATCCCTAAGACCATTTCAGGGAGTTGGTGAGGACAAAACTATTTTCATAATATTAGTAACAATGCTTTTTATATTGTGTTGACATTTGCAATGATGATGCAAAACTGCTGATGCCTTAGCACTAATCAAAGCAGTAGCACCAAACTATACTGGTAGTCATCATACCCTTTATTGCCATACTACCACACACTGGCAGTTTAAGAAAAAGGGAGTTCATTTAAGAATGCCTTTATGAAGTAGTAAAGCTTATTAATTTTATTAAATGTTGATCCTTAAATAATTCTGTGTGACAAAATATGAAGTATGCACAAAACACTTTTGTGGCATATCAAAATATGGTTGTGTCGAAGGAAAGCTCTTGTGTAACTGAGAATCATGCAATGCCATTTTTACTTGAAAGGATGACTGACAGACTATATTTAGACATGGGTGCTTGGTAGTGTCTTCTAAAAAATGAATGCAGCAATCCTGCCACTTGAAGGAAAACAACTGACGGTATTTGTTTCCAATGATAACATTTGAGTCTTCAAACAAAAATTAGAATTTTGGAAAACCTGTATATGCCACTGTGAACTTGACAGCTTTCCTATATTTAAAAGGCTTTTCTGATAACATTTGTGATGATATTAGCAAAGGTGATATATTTGACATTGTATTACCATGAATATGTCAGCATTTGGAAGCTCTGCCTAACTTGTGAGCCAATATTTTCTAAATGCCTAATAATCAATTCAAAGTGCAAGATAGACAAATGGATTTTAATGTTGGAGAGTATGCAGAGTTCATTGATACGGTTCCATATTCCACATTGAAACTGACCACTTACTGAGTTTTGGTATAGTATCAAAGAAGAATGTCCATGTTTATCTGAAAAGGCTATTAAAATATTCCTCTCTTTTCTAATATATGTCTCTGTGAGGCCAGGTTTTCTTCTTATACTTCAGACAAAACAACATATTGCACCAAATTGAATGCAGAAGCAGATAGGAGAATCCAGCTGTCTTCTATTAAGACAGACATTAAAGCCCTGGCCAGTGTGGCTCAGTTGGTTGAGCATCGTCCCCTGCAAGGAAGTTTGCTGGTTAGATTCTTGGTCAGGACACATGCCTAGGCTACAGGCTCAATCCCCGGTAGGGGTGTGTACAGGAGGCAACTGATTGATGTCTCTCTCATATCCATGCTTCTCTCCCCTCCCCCCTCCCCTCCCCCTCTCCAAGAAAAAATCAATAGAAAAAACAAAAAACATATATAACAGACATTAAAAAGATTTATAAAAATCTAAAACAGTGTCTCACCCTCACTGTATTTTTTGTTTGTTTAGGAAACTAGAGTAAATTTTTATTAAAAAATGTTATTTATGTTAACATAAATGGTTTCTTATTATATTAAATGGATTAATAAACATTTAAAAAATTCCTCAATTTTAATGATATAAATATTACAGATACAGATTACATAAAAGTGCTTTGGGCTCTTAATAATTAAAAAATATGTATTTTTATTGATTTCAGAGAGGAAGGGAGAGAGATATAGAAATATCAGTGATGAGAGAGAATCAATGATCGAAACCCAGGCATGTGCCCTGACTGGGAATTGAACCGTTATCTCCTGGTTTATAGGTTGACAGTCAACCACTGAGCCATACCATTGGGGCTTAATAACATTTTTTCTTTTACTCTTTCATAAACTTTATTTATTTTGTAAATCTTTATTGTTGAAAATATTTCATATGTCCCTTTTTCCCCCCATTGACCTCTTCTAGCCTGCCCCTACCCCCACCCCAGGACTTTACCACCCTATTGTCTGTGTCCATGTATTATGCATATATGCAAACAAGTTCATTGGTTGATCTCTTCTCACCCACCCACCCTCCCCTGCCTTCCCTCTGAGTTTCAACAGTCTGTTCCATGCTTCCTTCTATGTCTCTGGATCTATTACTGTTCATCAGATTATTTTGTTAGGGGCTTAAGAATTTTTAAGAGTGTGAAGCAGTGATGAGATCAGAAAGTTTTAGGACCACTAGCTTAAAACATGCTTGTAACTTTTGTGCTAATTTGATTATAGGGAATTGATCCATTGTCCTTAGATGCGCTTGCAAAACATGATATAGTAGCTCTTCGTAGAGCAAAAAGAAGAAATATGGAAAGGTAAGCTTGCAGATAATTATGTGCCCTAAGTTTATTAACAGATTAATTTGAAATTATCCCATATCTTCCTTTTAGCTTATATGCAAACATTGTTGAGCAAAATAGTAGTGTACAAATTTCAGATTTTGTTTTTGATTTCAATAAATAATTTAATTGTCAAAAATCAAGATTAACCTACCTCAAAACTTTGTTGAAATATAAGAAAGGTTTTCATCTTTTTAAAAAAATTTTTTTATTGATTTCAGAGAGGAAGGGAGAGGGAGAGAGATAGAAACATCAATGAAGATGAGAGAATCATTGATCAGCTGCCCTGACCAAGAATCAAAACGTGACTTCCTGGCTCATAGGTCAACACTCAACTCAGACTGGCTGGGCAGTTTTCATCGTCTTAAAACAGATTTATTTTATTTATTTATTTATTTAATTTATTTCGTTAAAACAGATTTAGAAGCAATATAATACAGTGACAGTGAAGTCTTCCATGTTAGGTATATTTTCACCTTTAAGAAATTAGTCTTTATGTTTTCCATAACCAAAGCTATGTTGACATACATGTAATTTCAGACTCACTCTTGCTTGTGGTGGAATAGCTTTGAATTCTCTTGAAGACCTCAGTGTAGATTGCTTGGGACATGCTGGTCTTGTACACGAATATGCATTAGTGAGTATCTTTGGGGGCAGTGGTTAGAAAGTAAACAGTAAACTACCTCCTTTTTTAAATATTGAAACTTTTAATTCAGGTTTTACATTTTGAAGTCTGAATAATACACAGGATAGATTTTATAATTTATTTACCTAAATATTAAGAGTTTAAATATAACTTATCTGCTTTTAACATATATTTAGTTATGTTTGACAAGAAAAATTCACAAGAAGATTGACATAATGACATTACATATTAAAGTTATATTTTCTTGTATTATCCTTTAGGGTGAAGAAAAGTTCACTTTTGTTGAGGACTGTGTTAACCCTCGCTCTGTCACCTTGTTGGTTAAGGGACCAAATAAGCATACTCTCACACAAATCAAGGATGCTGTAAGGGATGGACTTCGTGCCATCAGAAATGCCATTGAAGATGGTAAGTTGTTTTTTGTGTGATGGATATGAAACTCTCATATTTTTAAAGTGGTAATAAATCTATCTGGTATGTATACTATCTTAAAATATATTAATGATAACTATTATTTCATTTTACTTTGGGCAATTTATAGTTTGGGTTGTGACGGTTTTTCCCTTTGGAATATTAATAGTATGTTGCCATTTTAATTATCTTCTATTTATGAAATGAAAAAGCACTTAATTTAATGCTGTATTATCATTTTTTAATTTTTAAAACCATAAGAAGCTTTTACTGCTTAGAACGCATTTCATTACCTCAGGTGCAGTGTAAAGTTTATCATTGTCTAACCACTATGCTAGACATCTGACACTAATACAAAATAACATTGAATCTAAACTGTAAGTGAAAAAAATAAAAAATAAAATAAAAAAGAAAGATTAGGGAAGAATATTAGCTATTATTATTTAACTAGAGGCCTGGTGCACGGATTCGTGCATTGGTGGCGTCCCTCAGCCTGGCCTGCACCCTCTTGCAATCTGGGACCTCTTGGGGATGTAGTAGTGCGCAAAGCGACAGGCGGCCAGGGAGGAGCCTGATCCTGGGCCGGGCACTGCGCTGTTCCTGCTCATCCGGCCCCGCTGTGCTTGCCACCACTGCTGCCACCATTCAGGAGTGCTGCTGTGGAGGCAGGAGAGGCTCATGCTGCCACAGCCATGCTTGCCAGCTGTGAACCCGGCGTCTGGTGCCTGTAGGTAAAACCAGCTACCTTTTGAAAGGAGTTAGGATAAATAATTCAATAAAAACACACGTTTAAAATAGAATAATAAGCACATGAAAAGATGCTCAACATCATTAGTCATTAAGGAAATAAAAATAAAAACTACAAAGAGATACCATTTCATGTTAGGATGGCTATGGTCAAAGAGCTGGACAATAATAAATGTTGGAACCCTCATATACAGTTGCTCATGGGGAACAGTTAGGCAGCTCCTCAAAAAGTTAAACATAGAGTTACTGTGTGAACCAGCAAAGCAACTCTTAGGTATATACACAAGAGAGTTGAAAACATATGTCCACCCAAAAAAACTTGTAACTGAATGTTCACAGCAGCATTTTCATAATAACCATATAGTGGAATCAATTCAAATATCCATTAGTTAATGAATGTATAAACAAAAATGGTATACCCATAAAATGGAGTGTTATTTAACCAGAAAAAAGAATAAATAGTGATATATGGTACAACATGACGACCTTGAAAACATTATGCTAAGTAAGAGTCTAGACACAAAAGGCTATGTATTATGTGATTCCACTTAAATGAAATATCCAGGAAAAGCAGACATACAGACAAAGAGTAAATTAGTGGTGGCCAGGGCCTGGGCAAAGGGGAAATAGAGACTGATTGTGAATGGATACAGGGTTGTTGTTTTTTGTTTTTTTTTAAAAAATGTTCTGGAATAAGATAGGGGTGATGGTTGCACATTCATGTGAATATTCTAAAAACTACTGAAAAGTATAACTTTAAAAAGCTGAATTTTATGGTATGTGAATTATATCTCAAAAATAGAATAAGAAATTTTATAAAAATAGGCCAGATTTATCTGATAAACAAAAAGATAGATATGAAATAATGGTAAAAAGATATCTGAGTAGTCACTGAGCTGTGCAACTTATTTTACTTCTGTATATATTTATGTATATTTTAGGTGTAGACAAGATAATAAAGCACACTTGAATAGCTAGTTGCCTTTTTCTCTGTTTTCTTTTTCTGTATGGCATGTCTTGTCAATCATTTTTTTCACCTCCAATAGGTTGTGTGGTTCCAGGAGCTGGTGCAGTTGAAGTGGCAATAGCTGAAGCTCTTATGAAGTACAAGCACAGTATAAAAGGAAGAGCTCGCCTTGGAGTCCAAGCTTTTGCTGATGCCTTACTCATTATTCCTAAGGTACAACTATCCTAATGGCCAAAGAACAACTGGTTAGACATAAGGCGTTTCATTATAATTTGCATATATTATCTAACAGCAGACATATTTATTTGCATTTACTCACACAGTTTTGTCTAAGATATTTTTATAGCTAAAGCAGGGAAACTTTTGGAATAACAGCTCAGAATCCTTATAGGAGTTTAATGAAATAGCCAAATTACCCCCTTGCTTTACTGATGTTCTCTGAGTTCCAAAAGTTGAAGTAATATGCTGCTTGATTAACTAATCATAATGAAAAAGTTTACAGTTTAAGATTTAATTAGATTTTAGAGTAGACCTTTATTTTGTTGATGGTGTCCAAAGTATTATCACTTTAAATTGTGCAAAGTGAGAACTTCAGGGTGTTTAGCACTCCCAAATATGACCTTGCATTCCATTTTCATTATAATTCCTTAGAAAAGGAGAGACACCAAATATTTTTTCATGTATCAGTAGGACAGAGAACTAAAATGCCTTTTCTTTTGTCTTAACCTGGTTATAAACTGCTTAGAAGCACAGAAAAACTTTCAAATATGCTGTTACCATGAATTACGACATTACTAACAATGCTAGCAAAGTCTCTTTGATAATTGCTTTAAAATTATTCATAATTTGTGGAATCTTTGTGAATCAGAAATCTAAGGTTTTTCTTTCCCCAAAGCAGCAAAGTCAATAAATAATGATCCTTTAGTTGATGCAAATTGGTAAACCTAGTATACATTGGTCATACCTTTTTACTCATCAACTGTTGGTTTGGGACCGCTTGCAGTAAACCTGGGCTGGACTGCAGGTGTCTCCATCCCTGTTGCCACAGGTCATGACTCTCCTCTTGTTGATGAGGAGCACAAAGATGCTGCAAATATGTAGGCTTCCTTTTGTACGTGCCCAGGAAAAACTGGAAGACATGTGGCTAGAGGAACTAGAGGAAACAAGAATACCATTCTACTTCCTTTCATGTCTTTTGTTTTTAAAATCTTTTGCAAAGAGAGAAATTAATTTATTGGGGTGGGGATGGGGGAACTCTAATACCCTACTCAGAATTTAGTGTGCTGTACATAGGGAAAATGTTTAAGTAAATATAAAAAATGCTAGATATATGAAATAATCATTTGATTTAGATTAAGAATGAAATTCCTCAAAAGGAGATGATTATTATATTGTGAATATATTTTCCCAAGACTAGAGAGCAGTGCCTTTTTAAAAAATATATGATAGCCACATATATATGTGAAGGTATTCCACACATACATTTATTGTTATCTTTATTTCTCAAGGTTCTTGCTCAGAATTCTGGTTATGACCCTCAGGAAACACTAGTAAAAGTTCAGGCTGAGCATTTAGAGTCAGAACAACCTGTTGGTATTGATTTGAATACAGGTAAGAAAATGAAGAAAAATTAGCTGCTTAATAAAGAAAGAGGTTATACTATAGTGACCCAGAACTTATAGTAAGGGGGTGGAGGTTTGGATGATTTTAATATTTAAATTTTGGGTGCCTTTTAGTTTACTTTTGAACTTTTTAAATTATTCATTCATTTAAGAAATAGTCATTGAGTGCTTGTTATTTGACTCTTGGGATTCATACAGAGCAAAACAGACAAAAGTCCTTGTTCTTGTGAGCTTATGTTGTAGTGGGCAAGGATAGACAGTAAAAAATAAACTTCATATATAAGTTATTTTTAGCATTTTTTAAGAGTAATAAATTCTATGAAAAAAATAAAATAACAGTATAGGATGATTGTGAATATTAGCACAGGAGGGTTGGGAGGGGGTTTCAATTTAAAGAGGATGGTCATCAACGAGAATATGTCTGTTGAGAAAAAAAAAGTGAGAAATGTAGCCGTGTGGGGCTCTGAGGAAGGAGTATCATAGGCAGAGGGACTGGCCAGTGGAAAAAATCATTGTCTGATATTTTAGAGGAGGAGGAAGGAGATTGGAGAGGTAGTAGAAAGTCATATAGGGGCATATAGGCCAGTCTAAGGACCCGGATTTTTACTGTAGTGGAATAGGGAGCAATTTAGAGCAGAGGTGTGACATGGCCTAATTATGTTTAAAAGGATCATTGGCTACTCTGTGCAGAGGAGTTAACTGAACTCCAACTAGAAGGTCGGTATTGCCATTGGAGAAGACTGTGGGCAGAGCAGGTTGTAGTGGGGTGGTGGTGACCAGTATTAAGTTTTTCAGAGTTAAGTGTGAAGTATCTGTAGACTTCCAAGTAAAATAGACAGTTGGATGTATGAGTCTGGAGCTCAAGAAAGAGGTCTGGGTTGGAGATGAAAGCTTGAGAATCATCGGAGTGTATATGGTTTAAGTAGAGACTGGATGAGATCATGTAAGTTAGTGTAGAGAGAAGAGAATAATCCAGGTATGAGCTTTTAGGTACTCCAACAGTAAGAGCTCAGGAAGAAGAGGAAGAAGCAGCAAAGCAGACAGAAAAGGAGCCACTAGTGCAAAAGAAAAAACAGGCAAGTTTGCCGTCCTAGAAGACAAGTGGAAGAAGAATAGTCAGGAGGGTATGATCAGGCGTGTTAAGTGCTGCTGATAGATGAGGCCTGAGAATTGAGCAGTGGATTTGACAACATGGAGGTCATTGGTTACTGTGACAATAGCAGTTTTGGTCGTATATTAAATATTGTTAGAATATACAACAAATGTTAATATATTAACACTAGAGGCCCGATGCATGGAATTCGTGCAAGGGGATTGGCCCCTGCCACCGTGGTGGCCGCCTCTGCCTCAGCCCCCGGAAGGTCATCGGGAAGGACATCTGGTCTAATTAGCATATTATGCTTTTATTATTATAGATTATAGTATTAAAATAGTTTGTTTTTACTTTGCAGGTGAGCCAATGGTAGCTGCAGATGCAGGAGTTTGGGATAATTATTGTGTGAAAAAACAACTCCTTCACTCTTGGTAAGTTTGTATTAATAAAATAAAGACTTTTGGGGACATAATTGATAATATTAAATTTTTTCTATTATGTTTGCCATCCTGCATTGGAAAAATGGCTAAGTGTATGAAAAGGCATGGTATTCAGTTATTAAGACTGGCTTCTGCCATTTTATGGTCCCTCTAACATTTTAGTTCTAGCAATGTAAGTTATAGGAAATGTTAATCTTTCTGTTTATTTGAGGGGAAAGGGAAAGAAATGACTTTACTGAAATAGTACCCATGCACAGTGGGAAAATCAAATAATGT
Organism: Myotis myotis; assembly: GCF_014108235.1. Taxonomy (NCBI): domain Eukaryota; kingdom Metazoa; phylum Chordata; class Mammalia; order Chiroptera; family Vespertilionidae; genus Myotis; species Myotis myotis. The sequence goes on along the minus strand of NW_023416321.1, from coordinate 12,633,458 downwards.
GCTAAAAATGAGGTCAGTTTTGCTGGAAAATATAATCAGGCTTCCACTTTATTAGCAAAAGAATTGAATTTATAATACAAGGGTAATGTTTGTATTTATAATAGCTGTGTCTCAGAAAATCTCACACCAACATCATTGAAAAACAAAGTACCTTTAGTAATTGCAGATTGCTATGGAGAAAAGATAAGAGTGAGCTGGTAGGTTTTACTCACCCTGTCATCTTTTTCTTCAGCACAGTGATTGCTGCGAACATTCTCCTGGTTGATGAAATTATGCGAGCTGGTATGTCTTCTCTCAAAGGGTGATTGAGTTCAAAATCAACTCTTCTAGAAGCTGAGATTTAGCACATTTTACATCCAACTACCTTTATATAGCCTGAACCATTCTTAATTTTTACACAATAAATGCAGCTTATATTTGTTGGTTTTAACAGTCTCAAAAATTATTTCATCCAGGTATAAAGAACACAAGAAAGATTTTTACAATAAGGGGTAATAATGAAAATATTTTTCCCTAAGAGTTCTAATCTTATGTAATAGGTGTCCTGTAGCATCCAGTGTCACAGCCTCTCCATTCCCCTGAGCTGGGCACTCCAGTTGTGCACTCCTGTGTGGGCTGTGTGCACCCTCCTGTTGTAGTTGAGCTATGATTGCTGTTGGCACCTCAATGGGAGGGATTTACCCTCAGGTTGATTGGCTGTGAGGACTGGCTGTGACCACTGTGGAGAATCAGCTATTCTGGGGCCCACTCCACAGAGCAGAACTTACTTCAGCAGGGCTCTGGTGCCTGCTGAGTCTTCCCCTTGAGTGTGTCGCTTGTGGAGGTGGTTGGGTGGTGCTTCAACATGATCTGCAGCTGTCTGCCATGGCTCTGGGACATTTCAGGAGGTGCAGGTCAAGGTCAGCCACCATCTGTGCCCTACCCAAGGCCACCCTGCATGAGCTACAAAGCAATCTGCAGTTGGCTGCTACTTGTGCTGGGCTTGGAGATGCCCAGAAGAAGCCAAGTTGTGAACCAAGGCTGGCTGCTATGAGTGCCAGGCCTAGGGCCACTTAACAGGAGGTACAGGGCATGCCGAGGCCAGATGCTGCTTGTTTGAGAGATTTTAGAACAGTCTGAAAATAAACCATTTGCATGGAAAAGCCACTAGAAACAGCTTGGGTTGGTCCAGCAAGTTGGGTGGGGTGGGGTTTTAGGGAATCACCATGGTGAGCTAACAGCCATAGCCAGGTTCATAGAAACTCATATATAGCACCCCATGCTGACTCTGATGACAGTTCAGTGCCTCCCTGGATGTCCCGGGTGCCTTTTGAGCTGCTGCCCCAGCACTGCAGTTCAGAGGGAGTTCAAATAAGTTTGTATGTGGGTCATTGAAGAGGAACATCTGAGTCTCCAGCAGCCCTCTGTCTCTCTCAGCCACAAACCCCACTGGCTTTTACAGCCAGAAGTTATGGGGACTTCTCTTCCTGGCACTGGAACCCTAAGCTGGGGTGTCTGATGTGGGCCTGGGACCCCTTGCTCCTCAGAGGGGACCTCCACAACCCAGATAACCCTCCTGAGTTTGAATACTGAGTAGTATCATATAGTATTTGTCCTTTTGTGACTAGCTTATTTTATTTAGCATAATGACTTCAAGATTCATCCATGTTGTGGAAAGTGTTTGAATTTCCTTTCTTTTTAAAAAAAATATATTTTTATTGATTTCAGAGAGGAAGAGACAGGGAGAGAGAGAGAGAAACATCAATGATGAGAGGGAATCATGATCGGCTGCTTCCTGCACACCCCACATGGGTGATCAAGCCCATAACCCAGGCATGTGCCCTGACCGGGAATCCAACTGTGACCTCCTGGTTTATAGGTCGACGCTCAACTACTAAGCCACACTGGCTGGGCTCCTTCCTTTTTAAGACTGGATAACATCCCATTGTATGTATATACCACACTTTGTCTGTTCATTTGATGATGGGTGCTTAGGTTGCTTCTACTTTTGGGTGATTGTGATTAATGCTGCTATGAACATGTGTATATAAATATCCATTTGTGTCCCTGATTTCACTTTTTTTTGGTATATACCCAGAGTTGGAATTGTTGGATCATATGCTAGTCTGTGTTTAATTTTTAAAGAAATCACCATACATTTTATATATCTATTAGCAATGCAAAAGGGTTCTAATTTCTCTGCATCCTTACCAACACTTATTTTCTGTTGTTTTGATAATAGCTGTCCAAATGAATGTGAAGTAATAGCTCATAATGAGCTATGCAGTTTCAAATATGCTGCATTTTATCTGGCATTTTTCAGTGTTTGTAAATTGAAGATGAGGTAGAGGGTTGTCTACATTAGCTAAATCTGCCTTGTGCTATAACTGCCAGACCTACCAGTCTGTTTATTTATTTTTTAATTCTTACCGAGGATATGTTTATTGATTTTTTTTTAGAGAGAGAGAGGAAGTGGGGAGAGAGAAGAGAGGATGAGAAGAGAAAGAAACATTGATTGGTTGCCTGCCATGTGTGCCTTGTCCAGGGATTGAACCTGCAACCTTTTGGTGTATGGGATGATGTTCCAATCAACTGAGCCACCCGGCCAGGGCCAGAATTATCTATTTTTTTTAAATCCTCACCCGAGGATATTTTTCCATTGATTTTTAGAGAGAGTGGAAGAGAGAGGGAAAGACAGAAATGTCGATGTGAGAGAAATAGTCGATTGGTTGCCTCCTCAAAACACATCGATCGTGCCTCACACAAAACACACAACCAAGGCCTGGGCCAGGGAGGAGCCTGCAACCAAGGTTGGTGCCCTTGACTGGAATTGAACCTGTCAATTCCAGGCCGATGCTCTATCCACAGCCAAACCGGCTAGGGCCAGACCTATCTATTTTTAATGTAAATTGTTTAACTAAATTTTTCTCTTTTGGAGAGTAGCCGACTTTTAAGTATGTAAAAACTTGATGACAGCTCCTTTAAAAATAAAAAAGACTTCATCCTAAGTTTGTTTCATAAATCTCTCAGTTTCAGTTAAAATATCAGGAGCCAAGAATCGTTATTCCCCTGTCTGCCATTCTCCTAACAGTTTGTTTCTTATCTGCCTTTTTTTATACTCCTTTCCGTAACAATAACTATTTCTTTGAGATTACTTTATTGGTGCCATCACTATTGTTTTATGTTTTGATCCTGTCTGATAGTCATACATTACTACCCTCCCAGGCTCCCACAAACACCACACCATCTCAGGGTTTTGGCTCTTGAACATAATTCAGTTTAATATCTCTAAGTATTAAGGCCTTGTAACAACCCATTCACTCTTCCTTTACAGCTTCCTATAGAATTGTCAAAGAGATCTAGGGGAACAAGGATACAATCATTAAGGAGATCACCGCTGACTCTATAAATAGTCTTGCTTTCCTTACCCTGTTCTAGATTGAAGTCTTTAAGCTTATCACCGAGTAAATCAAGTGCCTCATGAATTAGATTTACTCTTCAATCATACTTTACCTGGCCAGATGTTTAGGCTCTATAGGAAAGGGACAGAGATGGGAAACTGGAAGAGCAGTGTTTTAGTGTTTAGAAGATCAATGGTTTATTGCATTAGTGAAAAACAGACATATGCTGCTAAACTATAATACAAAGGTTGCCTTGCAACATAGACTTAATTGTTGGTTTTTGACTACACCGCTCTTTACTTATTTCATAAATACTAGCCTTTTTTAGAAAGGAGGCCTGGGGACCTGAGTTGAAGCCTTTACTGAGAGGCATATGTTTGAGGACAGAGAGAGAGGGGAAGTGCCAGAATGCAGATATTTCCTCAGAGCCCACAAACGCTAAGAATGGTTTTCCCACGACCTGACTTGCCATCTTCTCCATGTTCAGCAGAGGGCTTGACACTACAGAACTGAGCTGATGACAACTACAATGAGCAATGACCACAGTCTCGTTCCTTCTGAGACTTGCTTAACATTTCTCAAGTGCTTAGTCCAAGAATCAGCTGGCATAGCCCTATGTCTGCCCATTGCCTGGGCCAGGATGCAGCCAAGTGTCTTGTTGGACAAATAGCCTGTGGGCCTGAGCCTGGCTCCTGTCCATGCCTTGGAGATTATTAATCTAGATGTTGAGGTTGAGGAACAGGCTTGGGCCATATGGTTGCCTGGCAGGTGCTTCACAAAAGCTCAAGATTCATAAGGTAAGGCTTCGAAAGCAGTGAGCTTAAAATGATCTTTTCTATTGCCTCTTGCTTCTGTAGCCCTGGAGCTGGATACAAGGGCCAGTTTGTTATGTAGTGTTTGTCGGTGGGGATGCTGTTGACATAGCATAGACTGTTCTATCCATTGTAGGATATTTTGCATTCCTGGCACCCCTGTTCCTTGTGACAGCCAGGAATGCAGCTGCATTTCGAAATGTCCCCTGGAAGATGGGACCACTGAAAGGAAACTTTGTTCAGGAATCTCCCCACTTGTTTGTGTTACTTGGTTCTTTGTTGTCCTAATCTTCAGCCTCAAGAAGTATTCTATTCTACCTCACCCCCAATCCAGGTCAGAGAATGTGAAGGGCTCTCCTATGGGAAGGGAAACCTCTTCTGTCCTGGAGTTGTCTTTGTCGAGTGGAGTCGTGCTGGCAGTTAAGAATGCTGGCTCTGGAGCCACAGGGCTTGAGGTCATATTCCATCTCTGCCACCTATTAGTGACCTGGGGCCAACCTGTCTTCAGGATTGTTGAGAGGTAGTATGTGAAATTGCTTCACACAGTGGTTGGTCCATACTTTGTGCTTAACAAGCATGTAGCTGTTATTATTTTTATTACCATCAGTGGTATGCATGAGAGGTCAGGGGTAGTCTGTGACATAAGTTGAGTAAAATCAACTAGTGACAATAGCCAGGAAACTAAAGAAGTCTCAATGTTGCTTTGACAGTGGGATCAGGCTTGTGCTGCGTGGAGGCAGGCTGGATGCTGGAGAGGGTGCCAGAGGAGTGTGTGCTTTCCTGCCCCCCTTTGACATACTCTCAATCTTTACTCCAGACTGTGACTGATGAAACTTGTGCAGTTTTGATGGGTGGTGGAGAGGTAGTGTTGCTGAAAAGCCACAAGGCTTGGAAAAGCCATTTCCCTTACAGTGCAGGGACAATATTTCTGCTTAAGCACTGCATGACATGAACTGAGGGCTTTTTCTGTCACTCCAAAGTAAACTCTCTAGAGATGCAGGCTTGACTGTACATATGCACATGGGTAAGCTAAAGGAGTGTGGTTCCAGGACACTAAGAATGTCCGGCCACTCAAACCTCCCTTCCTCCCTCCTCCTATGGCTAAAATGCCAACATTAGCATTTACTTTTTTTGTATTAATCATTATTTACTTTCTGGGATTTTGTTTTAAATGCAGGTGCGCAGAAAAGAGTTAACAGAAGGCCTATCCTTTGAAAGGCCTGCTTACAAGGTCAGTCCTTGGTGGCATCTGGTAACTTGGAGTTCGGGAATGTTCCCATTGCCCTAACTAGTAAGAATGGCTCCCTGTGCCTAAGCTAAGCTGTCATCAATATTGTTTATGCTAAATATTTGCTTTCCTTTTGGAAATCTGGAATTTGGGTACATGTCAGGCATAGGGTGCCTACATGACCTGTCTCTCAAAACATTCTCGGCACTGAGTCTCTAATGAGCTTCATTAATGGCAACATTTCACACATGTTGTCACAGTTTATTGCTAGGGAAATGAAGGACATCCTATCTGACTCTACTGAGAGAGGGCCCTTGAAAACTTGCACTCGGTTTCCTCTGGACTTAATCCCATGTAACTTTCTTGGGGACCTCCAATGCAATAATATTCTTTTAAAAAAATATTTTTTTATTGATTTCAGAAAGGAAGGGAGAGGGAGAGAAAGATAGAAACATCAATGATGAGAGAGAATCATTGACTGACTGCCTCCTGCACATCCCACAATGGGGATCAAGTTTGCAACCTGGGCATGTGCCCTGACCAGGAATCAAACCATGACCTCCTGGTTTATAGGTCAATGCTCAACTACTGAGCCATGCCAGCCAGGCAACAAGAACTTTCCTGACATCACAAGAAAACTACAGAACAATAAGCAAAAGTCCTCAATAAAATATTAGCAAGCTGAATACAACATCATAGAAAAAAAGATGAAAGGTGGTTTTAACATCCAAAAATCAATTAATGTAATACACCATATTAGTATAATAAAGTATGAAATCCACACAATCATCTCAGTATATACACAAAAATCATTTACAAATTCACGATATAGTTCAATAAACTTAGAGTAGAAGGAAGCTTCCTTAACCTTATAAAAGGCATCTACAAAAACCCCACAGGAAACATCAGACTTAATGGTGAAAGCCTGGATGCCTTCCATGTTAGATCAGAAACAAAGCAAGGATGTTTACTTTCACCTCTGATTCATCGTAGCACTAGAGGTTTTAGCTAGCGCTGTGAGATGAGAAAAGGAAATAAAAGGGCTTCATATTGGAAAGGAAGAAGTAAAACTGTCTTTATTTACAAACACCATTATCTGACATTGAGAAAATTCTAAGGAATTAATAAACACAAGTTTCCCCTAGAGAAGAGTACATTGTGAAGTCTGCATGAGAATGAGTTTTGGACTTTCTTCGGGGAGCCCTGCAAGAGCCTGGCACCTTGGGACTTGGACAGAAGAGATGTTAAATGGGAAATTAAAAACCTGTCTGCTGCCTGGTATGTGGTTAATTTATCTACTAGAGACAGTCTGCTCTGATGTGTGTCCCTAAGATAAGAACGGGATGTGGATGTTGTCGGCTGTTTTAAACTCTCCTGAAAGGCCTGTGCTGTCTCATGAATTACTGAGAATAAACATGGCTCTTACCAAAGGGATGGGAGGATCAGGGACTTTGGAATTAGATTCAAGTTTGAATCCTGCTGCTTTCCCTTACTTAGCTGTGGGGTTTGGGGCAACTTGTTAGCTTCAGTGTCCAAATGGAGATGATGGTTATAACTACTGTTATCTGTTAAGATATGGATTTAGCCGAAACCGGTTTGGCTCAGTGGATAGAGCGTCGGCCTGAGGACTGAAAGGTCCCAGGTTCGATTCCGGTCAGGGGCATGTACCTGGGTTGCAGGCATATCCCCAGTGGGGGATGTGCAGGAGGCAGCTGATCGATGTTTCTCTCTCATCGATGTTTCTGGCTCTCTATCTCTCTCCCTTCCTCTCTGTAAAAAAATCAATAAAATATATTTAAAAAAAAAAAAAAGATATGGATTTGACTGCTAGCGACTGAGATAAGGAATAATAATAAGTTAAACAGTATAGAAGTTTATTTCCTGCTCATGTTCAGGGGCAGGGAGATCAAGAATTTTTCAGCATCATCTGGGGCCCTGGACCCTAATTTTTTTTGTTCTATTCTGAACACATGATTTTTATTTTCAGACTCACCTTTATGATCCATGATGTCTGTTAGAACTTCAGCTATTGTATCTGAGTTCCAAGCAGGAGAACAGGCTCAAAGGACCCACCTCAGGAATCTCCCTTTTATGCAGCTTTTCTAGAAGTCCCATACAATTATTTCCTCTACATTTTGTTAGCCGTAGCTTAGTCTTCTGACAATGCCTAATTGCAATAGAGGCTTTAAAATGTAGTCTTGCCCTAGCCGATTTGGCTCAGTGGATAGAGCGTCAGCCTGCAGACTGAAGGGTCCTCGGTTTGATTCTGATCAAGGGCACATGCCTGGGTTACGGGCTCCATCCCCAGTGCGGGGCATGCAGGAGGCAGACATTCAATGATTCTCATCATTGATGTTTCTATCTCTCTCTCCCTTCCCCTCTGAAATCAATAATAAAAAAAAGAACTTAAAAAATGTAGTCTTTAGTTAGACACATTGGCACTCGAGATAAAAATCAGGATTCTTCTTAAAAAAAATCAAGATTCTTATGCTGCGGGGGTAGGGAATCAGGACAGGCAAAGCATTACCCTGCTGAGCTGATGGAGGGGCTCAGTGATCCAATGCATGAAATGCCAAGCAGAGCCGAAGCTCAGGGGTCTCCTCCTGCACCCTCCCACCTGCTATCTCATTTTGTTGTTAATCCTCACCCGAGGATATTTTTTCCATTGCTTTTTAGAATGGGAGGGAGGAGGGACGGGGTGAGGGGAGGGGGGCAGGAAGAGTGTGAGAGGGAGGGAGAAACATCGATGTGAGAGAGGAACATCGATTGGTTGCCTTCTGTATGTGCTCAGGCTGAGGATTGAACTGGTTATCTAGGAATGTGCCCTGACCAGAAATCAAACCTGCAATCTTTTGGGTGTAGGGGAGAGGCTCCAACCAACTGAGCCACCCTGCCAGGGCTCTCTCACATTCTTTAATCAAGAGTAAGAGGAATGCTTCTTAAGGGGCTGAGTATAGGGTGTAAGTCAAGCATGTCAAATTCAAAGGCTAACACGGGCCAAATAAACAAGGTTTAAGTTTATGTGGGCCGCAAAAAAACCCAAAAGCTTCAATTTTCATAGAAACGTAGGTTTATTTGGATAGAGACATGCTGAATACAAAGGGCTGAAATAAATGAGTCATCGTTAACATAAAATAATAGAACATTTAAATAAAAATTAATATTTTTTCTTGAACATTAACTTACCAGACACTGAATAACTGCAAAATTAATAAGCATAATGCAAATAAACCTATTTTTCTTGTTCTCTGAAAGCGAAATATTTTCTGTTGCATATACCAAACAAGTTGGTCCAGGACTAATGATGTGGCAATCAGCTGCTAAAATATTCGCTGCTAGTGTTAGTGGAGAGAGATGTGCACCTGTGCGTAAGGTGCGTAAGGGAAACAAATGCAACACAATTATAGTAATCAGTCATTAGTGAATGTTGTAGTTCGTTATTAATAATCTACACTAATCTACACTAATAAAAGAGAAACATGGTAATTGGCGTACGACCGCTACCCTTTTCATTGGCTAATCAGCGAGATATGCAAATTAACTGTCAGCCAAGATGGCAGCCGGCAGCCAGGCAGCTTGAAACTAACATGAGGCTTGCTTGCCTCAGTGATGGAGGATCATCGTTGCGTTCCCCGCCTGGGGCTGCAGGCCTCTGAGCGGGCAGTTTAAGAAACATTGTAACAAATACTGCAGGACTTCAGCCAGCAGATTCGCAACATTGTAAGCAAAGGCCAGAAACCTACTTTCAGCCGCACGGAGGCCAAAGAGCTGGAGCCAAGCCTCAAGGTAAAGCTGGCCCAGAATAAAAAAAAGAAAAGAAAAAAAGCGGTTGGGAACTTCAGTCACTCCCAGCCTGAAAACAGCCCTCAGCCCCTCACCCAGACTGGCCAGGCACCCCAGTGGGGACCCCCACCCTGATCCAGGACACCCTTCAGGGCAAACCAGCCGGCCCCACCCATGCAGCAGGCCTCTACCCTATATAGTAAAAGGGTAATATGCCTCCCAGCACTGGGATCAGCGTGACAGGGGGCAGCACCCAAACCCCCTGATCGCCCTGCGGCTCTGTGTGTGACAGGGGGCGGGGCCCCAACCCCCTGAGCAGCCCTGCTCTGTGCCTGATAGGGGGGAGCTCCCCAACCCCCCCCCCCCCCACACACACACGGGCCCTGCTCTGTGTGTGATGGGGTAGAGCCATAACCTCCCCATCGGACCTGCCCTGAGTGTGAGAGTGGCGGTGCCCCAACCCCCTGATCGGCCCTGCTCTGTGCATGACAGGGGGTGGCGCCGCAACCTCCCCATCGACCCTGCCTTGAGTGTGACAGGGGACGGTGCCCCAACCCCCCAATTGGCCCTACCCTGAGCGTGACTGAGGGTGGCATCACAACCTCCCAATCTGCCCTGCACTGTGCATGACGGGGTGGCGCCCCAACTCCCCAATTGGCCCTGCTCTGAGCCCGACCAGGGGCTGCACCTAGGGATTGGGCCTGCCCTCTGCCACCCGGTAGCAGGCCTAAGCCAGCAGGTCGTTATCTCCTGAGGGGTCCCAGACTAAGAGAGGACACAGGCCGGGCTGAGGGACCCCCCTCACCCCCGAGTGCACAAATTTTTGTGCACCGGGCCTCTAGTTATATGTAACAGGATATTGTAAAAATTAAGTTACAAAATTTTTATTAAAACGTTTCTTACATAACCATTATATTGGCTGGGTCGCGAGTTTGACATGCTTGGTATAAGTGATGGGGGCACTAACCAAGGGATCCTTCCAAGGCTATTGTCTTTTTCATGTTTGGATACTTGGTTCAGTGCCTGCCACTTCATAGGTGCCCATAAGTGCTTTTTGGATGAATGAAAAAGCATGGGTTTTGGAGTCAGGCAAACCTTAAATTTGAATCTTGTCTTTGCCACGTCCTAGTAAGGCTACTTAACCCCTTGAATCTCACTGGTTAATAAATTGGGGGCAACAATAGTACCCTCTCTATAGTCATTGAAAGGATTAAATAGGAAAATACTTTGTAAACTTTCCAAGTACTGAATGGATAACATCACCATTGAATTGTATGGAGAGAAAAATATTATGGGAGGCAACATTTGTTCCCTGAGCTTCCTTCCCCCTGGCTCAGTCTGCTTCTCTTCAAGCCATCTTTGTCCATGTTCCTGTCCCAAGCGTCCCATGTAGCTATGGGCGGGGACTCTGAAGCAGCCTGCCTGGATTGTCTAAGCTCTGAAGCTCTGTGCCTCAGTTTCCTCATTTATAAAATGGGGATCATAATAGTACCCACCCCATAGAGTTGCTGGGAAGATGAAGAGACTTAATGTAAAGTTTTAAGAACAGTGTCTGGCACATGGTGTTAGCTGCTATTGTGATTTGGCATTCTCCTCTCTGCCTACTGTGTTTACATATTATGTTCTTTCCTCCTTCCCCATTGAAATTCACATCCTCTTGTCCCTCATGAACAATGCAGCACCACTTCCTCAGTCCCTGCAGCCACCCAGTCAGCCTTCCCTCCCATCCCCCCTCTCTTTGGTGATGCCCATGAGCCTGGGGGTGGGGGTGTTGCTGTGGTGGGAATGGGAGGAAAGCTCCTGTCAGAGGGTCTCCTATATTTCCAGCCCTCACCCACCTCAGTGGCCTAGAGGCCTTCAATACACCCCTCACGCCCTTCTCTCCAGCCACACTGGCCTCCCTGCTGTTCTTCCTATTAAGCTAGTTTCTGTCTTGGGGACTTTGCTTTTCTCTCAGCCTAGAACACTCATTCCTCAGCTCTCTGCATGGCTTACTTGCTTATTTAATTTTTACATTTTCTTAAAAAGAAATATTGGTGGTTTCTCAGTGGTTAGGGCACTGGCCTGTGCACTACAGGGTCTTGAGTTCAATTCCTGGTGGAGGGCACATACCTGCATTGCCCTCAGGGCATGTGCGGGAGGCAACCAGTGGTAACCAGTCAATGTGTCTCTCACATCGATGTTTCTCTCCCTCTCTCCCTCCTCCCACTCTCTCTGAAAATCACTGGGAAAAATATCTTCAGGTGAGGATTAACAACAAAAATTACCCTGCCATGTCTGTATCCGCTGCTTAGTTTTTCTTCAGACCACTCATCACTACCTGAGATTTAAAAAATAAAATTCTGATTTGTTAGTTGCTCATCTCCCCTGAACTAAAATGGAGGATGCTTTCTGTCCCCAGCTGAATCCTCAGTGTCTAAAATAGTCCTTGCACACTGTGGGGTCTCCAGGAGCTTTCATTGATTGAGTGAATGCTGACCTTGGGACACCAGTATCTCTGACCATTTTTCCCTTGTTGAGCCCAACAGGTGGGGGAGAACTCTGGGGTGGGATAGGGTTCGGGGATAGTTGTCACCTGTTGGGCTTCAGCAGCAAGGCTTTGGCTGCTGTTCTGCCACCTCTCTTGGCGGATCTCTACTTTCTCCTCTCCAGGCCCCAGGTCGTCTGCTCAGGTGATTAAAGATAGTTACAATTACTTTACAAAGCAGCTTTATACATTGTCTCCTTAAATCCTCAGTGATCATATTTAATTCAGGGGGGTGGGCAGAATCCCCTTTATTCTAACTCTAGCAGAGCTGACTGCAGGTGAAACTGGCCGCTTTGTGACTCAGGGAGGTAGGCAGGCCTCTGGCCTTGGAGACCAGGCCACTTCTTGGCAGCAGAGTTTTGGTCAGTGTTCAAGCCCTGGTGATTGAATTAGTTGGATATCATGATCCTTTCAAGCCTACAGGTTTATGATTCTTCAATCCTTATCTTCCCCATGAGAATACTAAGGCCCTGGGACATTGAAAGACTTGCTCAAGGTGGAGATGTGGGGAAAGGAGGCGTTTGTATGAGAGAAGCATAAAATATCCTAAAGCAGCCGTGGGCAAACTACGGCCCGCGGGCCGGATCCGGCTAAAAAAAAAAAAAGACCGTACCTTTTTATGTAACGATGTTTACTTTGAATTTATATTAGTTCACACAAACACTCCATCCATGCTTTTGTTCCGGCCCTCCCGTCCAGTTTAAGAACCCATTGTGGCCCTTGAGTCAAAAAGTTTGCCCACCCCTGTCCTAAAGCAAGGTCTGCAAAGGCTCTAAAGGCCCATCTGATTTGTACAGAGTGGCTTGCCCTTCCACATTCCTTCCTTTCCCACGTGGTGGTACAGGGCTCAGGATCCAGGGTACAAGCTATCATTCTCAGGGCTGGTCCAGGTGCGGCCTGTCAGGCTCGCCATGGTGGGGACAAGGCAGAAGAGTTCCGTTCTCCAGCTCGGGCATCTTCTAGCCCAGAGCATGCCCAGGGCCAGGCCCGCTCTACCCTCCACCCCCCGCCCCCATCCCCAGCCTCTTCATTTTGCTGCAGGCTATTAAGGGCCCCCATCTGCACATCTCTCATTAATTAAAAATGCTATAAACCATCTGTTGGAGGGGAAGCTTCAGAGGGGCTGCTTGCCTGGCCTGAGGTAGCATTCTTTCATACCTCTCGACTTTAATTGAAAACATATTTTTAGAATAAAACCCAGGCCCATAAACCTTTCTTGCTGCTGGTGGTAGTGAGGGTGTGGAGAGTGAGCCTAGTGAGCCCATAGGTGACTGAGGCTCTGGAGTCAGGGATAGTGCTATTGGGCAGAATTTAGGATTGCTTTAGCCAGCTTGTCAGAGGCTGCAGTGCATATGTGGAGAGAGGACCAAGCAGAGAAGCTGGCGGCTAGAGGGACAAGGGCAGAGATGCAGGGGTGGCCTGGCACAGAGGAATATGCCTTAGGCCTGGGGGGAGCCAGGAGGCCCAAGTTGTCTCCTAACTCTGCGCCGACTGGGTATGGGCCAGGGCTACTCCCCCAAGTCAGTTACTTCTCCCTAGAATACTGGAGTCAGGATGGGTCCTTGCTTTCTGCAATGCGTGGGATGGATGGTTTAGAAATGGGAATATACTTGAGGGTCCACGCCCTCTGCTGAGGGACCCCATACAGGGAGTGGGGCAGACCCTTGACCTTCATCCTGGCTCGACCCTGGGTCTTTTCCCCCCAGTGTCCCTGCTCTGCCCATATCCCTGGGAATAATTTCGAAGTTTTATGGTTGCTCTCACCTACGAGATGGGAACAGGAAGTGGTGGAGATTTCAGTCAAGGCCTGGCACCCTGGGTACCCTGCCCCGTGGCTGGATTTTATGGCGATGGGCAGGGCAACTGATGTTCACTAATGACACTCTTTCCAACTGCTCCCTCAGAAGTACAAGAATCATCCCCATTTCTCCAGTTTCCAGAGGAGGAAAGGAAAGGCTAGAATAGAAGTGATGTGCCCGTGGTCATACAACAATTAGAGCCAGAGCCCAGAACCAAGGCCTCTGGTATCAAGGCCAGTTCTCTTTCTGCTCCACCTCATTGCCTCTTCCAGTCTCCCCTCCTCTAGGTCTTGGAGCAGAGGGATGACAGAGGCAAGGCCAGTGTACTGTGCACCTGAGACCAAGCTGACCCAGCCCATGGTGAGCACTGCTTGCCTTTGATTTCCCGAGGGTGACTGTAGGCCAGCGAGAAGCAGCTAATTCAGATCTGTCCCCACTGCCTACTGCAGAGCCTCATATAGGCCCTCAATTATGTGTATTAAGTGAAGAGGTGAGGTGAATAAATGGACGAGGGAAAGAAGGAAGGAGGGAAGCTTGTCCCCTTTAAGGGAAGCCATTCTGCCAGCTTCTGAGACTCAGAAGTTAGAGCGATTCAAGCCAGGGGAAACCATCCAGTGACTACACTAGCCCAACCTGCTCTTTTTTTTTTTTTGGTTAATCCTCACCCAAGAATATTGTCCCATTGATTTTTAGGGAGAGTGAGAAAGGGAAAGACAGGGAGAAACATTGATGTGAGAGAAACACATCGATTGGTTGCCTCCTGCATGCACCCTGACCAGGGCCTGGCTGGGGAGGAGCCCACAACCAAGGTACATGCCCTTGACTGGAATCAAACCCGGGACCCTTTGGTCCGCAGACCAACCCTCTATTCATTGAGCCAAACCGGCTAGGGCCCAGCCTGCTCCTTTTAAAGGGGAGGTCCAAACAGGAAGTGACAGGCCTATGGTCACAAGCCCACTGTAGGAGAACCAGCCCGGAGCCCAGGTTTCCTGACTCCTACTCTTCCCTCTTGCCCTGGGCAAGGGATCAAGGACATGAGGATCTGAGCCACTTAGAATGGACTTCACGTCAAGTCACGCCAGCCTCTCTCCACCTAATCTCCCCAAATCAATTTGCAAAACTTCCATTAATACTGCCAGGAAATTTGCAAGCTGTTTAAAGCCAGGGCACCACAGCAACTGCCTGCATAATGGCTACCTGGGGGAAGACAGACATTAACGGCATAATTAAAGATTAGCGTGGCCTTGGGCAGTTCAACAAAATTTACTTTTCTCAGTAGCTGGTGGTAGAAGAACTTCAAACCGTGGCAGAGCCTCACACTCACCCAGGGCTGGGCCAGGAGGCTTTGCATCTCTCTTAGCAACACTCTCCTTGCCCCCAGGAGGCTGGAGAGGGACAGTGGAGCAGCAACGCAACTTGTTTGCCAGGTGGAGTGAGTCTGATCCAAAGTAACACTGTAGGGCAGGGGTGGGAACCTTTTTTCTGCCAGGGGCCCTTTGGATATTTATAACAGCATTTGCGGGTCATACAAAATTATCAACTTAAAAGTAGCCTGCTATATTTGGCCAAACATTTAATTATTCACCCCTAATGCCTGGTAGGGCCAGACCAAATGATTTCTTGGGCCTTATATGGCCCTCGGCCGGAAGTTTCCCACCCCTGCTGCAGAGCATGGCTTCTCCAACTCTGGTGGACAGCCACAGCACCTGGGCACTCTGAAAGCAGGGTCTGATTTAGAAAGGCCGGGTGGGGCCTGAGATCTGCCTGTGTAACAAGCTCCCAGGTGCTACCCATGCAGCTAGTTATTAGAACCCACGGTGAGTAGCAAAGCCTGGGTCTCCTGGGGTTGCAGTCATCACGTTTTAGGGAGCTGTGGCCATTTGTCCACAGCCTTCCTTAACTCCACCTTGGACTCAGTCCACCCTCTCTAGGAAGAAACTGGCATCTCTGGGGTCGTGAAAAGAGCATAGATTTCAGAGTCAGACAAACCTGAGCTTGAATTCCAGCTCTGCCATTGACTGGCTAGGAGACTTAGGCAAGCCATTTCACCCCCACTGGGCCTCTATTTCCTCATCCTCAGAATGGGGATGCTAAGCTGATCTCTGCTTCTTGGGGAGGGCATGGGATTTAATGAAATGATGGGGCAATAGCACTTTGCCAACTGGAAAGCCCTATACACGTTTACTGTCAGGGCCATTGTAGTAGAATGCCATTATTAAAACAATCTTTTTCCTCCTCCTGTCACCTGCCTGGTGAACTTATGAGGGGTAGGTCAAATGCCCATCCACTGCAAAACCTCCCACAGCCAGAGTGGTCTCCCTTGTCCTTGCTTCCTCAGAGCCCAGAACTTTCCGCATCAGAGTTCATGGAAAGCTGTTAGTGCCCCCACTACATGCAGAATCCTGACTGTGTCTTTCTCTTTTCTGTCTGACATTCGGTAGGGCCTGCCTCAACAGATACTAGGTAAGTGACAGAATGATTAACTCCTAACGACATATTAGAGCAAGCTGCACCCTATCCCCCCAAGAATTTCCTTTCCAGCCGTCTTCCCCTCTGAATCTCTTCCTGGACTCCACTCACCCTCCCACCGCCCCTCCCTGGCCTTCTCCCTCCCTCCTCATTTCATGCATGAAACTCGATGGGGAGCTCCTGTTCCATGCCTGAAGGATTAAATGCAGTGATGAGAAATGTGTTTTCTTATTGTTTTAGGAAGCTGAGCAGGGCGGGGGCGGAGGAGGAAGAAATTGAATCAGAGGCAACAATTTATCTTGTGCTAAAGGGACTACACGGATTCCGGGAAGCCATGCTCTTACTTAGCACCCCTCCCTAGTGCTGACCCCTCCTTAATTGGCGGTGGTGGTGGGGGATAATTAGCCGGGACAGCTGGCAGCCCACACCCACGTGTGCCTACCCTTGTGCATGAATGAGGGGATGCGGCTCCATGGCCTTGAATGGAATCCCTGGTTCTGCTCAGGGACCTCTTTTCATTACAGACGCATGCAAGGGGACTTCCCTTCACCTTCCTAGCCATCACAGCCTTTGCCTGGGTTTCTTAGTCATTGAGGGGGCATGGAGAGATGCAGTAGGAAGGAGACAGGGCGACCTGGTTCTGCCATTTCTGGGTGTGCCACCTTAAGCCTGTTTCCCTCTCTGAAAATAAGGTTAAGGACATAACTATGTGATTCATATGGGCTGGATGGGTTCCATGACCTAGCCCATAACCTCCCAGGCTCAAAATCCCAATGTTGTCCTGGTGCTCCAAGAGGTTCTGCCTTTGGGGCTGATTCATGCTGACAGATACATGTAAGACCAGATGCCTACTGGCTAGGATGCTACACTGTGGCTCATACAGAGAAACACAACTGCCAGGTAGATGAATGCCCACCCTAGCGAGGCCGATGCAACGGAGACCCAGGCCCAGGTGTGGGCTCTGCTCCTTACTTGCTGTGTGAATTTCTCCAAGTTGGAGCTCGGTTTCCTCTTCTGTAAAATGGGAAGAATAATTCCTCCCTGCTAGAGTTGTGTGAGGAATAATGAACTATTGTATGTTAAATGCTTAGCTCAGTTTGGCATTTAGAAGACACATCACAAAGCATTAGCTGTTAACTGCTATTGTTGGTTGGTTTTAATTAAGCAGGGCTTTCATCTATCACTTAAGTAGATTTTCTAAGAAAGGTTAGCCGCAAAGTTCTCTCCCAGGGTGAGAGCTGGGATGGGCACTGTCAAGACTTGCTTCTGGGAGAGACTTTTCTTTTCTATTGCTGCTCAAACATCTGTAGGCATTAGACATGATACAGTGATGGCGTTTCTACTCAATTACAGTTGTGAGCCTGTCTTGCCTCCTTGAGATTCCTCTTTAAAGGAAGATGATGGGTGACTTGGCTATTCCCAAACTTCTCACTCACATGATCAGAACAGGTCTCTAGGTTGGGTCCCACTGGTGATGACATTAATTATAATAATGCTATGAACAGTAACACTTGCTCTAACCAGTCTTCTCAGTGGTTAGAGTGTTGGCCCTTGGATTGAGGGTCCCGGGTTTGATTCTGATCAGGGGCATGTACCTTGGTTGCAGGCTCAATCCCCAGTAGGGGGCGTGCAGGAGGCGGCTGATCAATGTTTCTCTCTCATCTGTGTTTCCCTTTATCCCTCTCCCTTCCTCTCTCTAAAAAAAATCAATAAAAATTTTATATATATTTAAAAAGCTATTAAAAAGAATAATAATACTTGCTGAGCACTTACTACACACCAGGTGAGGGCTTTACTTAAATATTAGAGGCCCAGTACACAAAATTCATGCACTGGAGGGGGGTCCCTCAGCCCGGCCTGTGCCCTCTCGCAGTCTGGGACCCCTCGCTCCTTACTGCCCACCTGCTCGCTGCTGCTTACCGTTCGGCTTGCTGCTCCTTAGTGCTGCTGCAGAGCCAGGAGAGGCTCCCGCCACTGCTGCCGTGCTCACCAGCCATGAGCCTGGCTTCTGGCTGAGCAGTGCTAACCCTGTGGGAGCGCACTGACCACCAGGGGGCAGCTCCTGCGTTGAGCATCTGCCCCCTGGTGGTCAGTGCGCATCATAGAGACTGGTTGTTCTGGTCGTTCCACCATAATGGTCGCTTAGGCTTTTGTTATATAGGTATGACACAACAACCTCTGAGGCAGGTTTCGTTACTATCCCCGTTTTACATATGAGGAAACTGAGGCCCAGAGAGGTTAAGTAACTTTGCCCAAGGCCCCACATTTGGCTAATTATCCCCGCAGGTGTGAGATTTATGGCGTAACAATGATATCCTTAGCAATAAGTCATTTGGCACACATGGGAAGATATCTGTAGGATAAGTACCTAGAAGTGGAAATGCTGGGTCAAATTTCACCAGTTGCCCTCCATATACATTTTGTCAGTTCACATTCCCACCAGCAAAGTGTGAGATTTCCTGTTTTTCCAAAAGAGCATTATCAAGCTTTAAAATTAAACATTTTTAAAACCAGCTTTATGAAAGATGTAATTGATAATTTTTTTTCAGTGATAGATGAAAAACCATAGATATGCTGGGAGCAGGGAGGAGTTAGCACATGAAAAAGCAGACTCAGTGCTAGAATCTTTGGAAATGAGTCTTCTCTTTGGAAAGCAGAAGTCTGTTTTGGAAAACAAACAAAAAATCCTCTATGCTGCCCAGCTGGCGTGGCTCAGTTTGGTTGAGCATCGATTCCTGGTCAGGGCATATGCCAGGGTTGCGGGCTCGATCCCCAGGGTGGGGT